>NC_143554.1:2400000-3147500 GCF_054136105.1 Typopeltis vanoorti | reverse complement strand
ATTTGATCATAGAGCTTACGGGAATACACTCGCCGATATTTACGAGTTTCCCTAACCGGACCTTATAGGAGAGATGATTGCCGCCCAAGCGTCCATATATTCCCCTCCTATTGGTCCATTTTGAAAACGTTTCACTAGCCTGACAGTTGTTTCAAACTGCTTAGTTTTCGTCAGCGACAGGTAGAAGCCCTTAAGAGGGCAAAACCTCTCAGTGCTAAATAACTTGAAACATCGCAGAGGTGTATTTTTCGTAAGCGAACTCTCGGTCGGTGCGTGTCCACTTAATTATCCACTTAATTTTTATAAATTTGCATCGCCGAAGCGAAGCCTTTTGGCTCTTTATTTTAGTAAATACTTTTACGCACCGACCGAGACTTCGCTTACGAAAAATACACCTCTCCGATGTTTCAAGTTAGGATCCAGCATATTTGTCTTTGGGGAAACTGCCTTTTTTTCTCTTCTGTATCAACGTAAATCTGTTTGCCGTCAAATGAAAAACCTCTGGAATTCTCTCTTCCGTTAGTGACGTATTTTGAAATATACGTTGCTGTTATAAAAAAAAATTATGCAAAGAGCATTAGTTCGTCAGCATAAGACACGTTAATTTCTATACAGTTATTAACACTTTACACACTCCCCAAATTTTGGCATTGCAGGATATGCTGTAGTGTATCCCAGAGGGGGAGTCGATTGAATAACTTGTCAAAGTGTGCGCAGTGTTCACTGTTGAGTTCAAAATGCTACATTTTAAAAGAAGCCCAGGGGGGGGGGGGAAGGCACAAGAGCGCAGATATTGGTTTTATTATTTATGATAACGCTTTTCATAGCGCAGTTAAAAGGCCAACGCAATATTGCCTTTTGGATGGGGGTTCGAATCGACGTGAGGCGAGAAATATTGCCGAAGACTTTTTCTGCTGGAACTGACTTAGCCAATTATCATACCGAGGAAACGAACGTGATTTGCCACCATGAAACCGATACGCAGGTTTTTCATCCTGCAAATCATTTATACGGAATTTCTCTGATTAGCACCAAGTGGCAGAGATAAAATTGAATGGATGGAGTGGACAACTTCTGTGAAACTTGAAATTCTCAGGAGGCGCCGAGCCATAATAATATCGGGCCAGGAACGCACTGATGTTTGCAGTCAGGAGTGACGTGTTATCGCACGAGTTAATTTTTATAGGATTTGGTGACCGTGCCGAATAAACTGCGTTAAGCTAAATGTGCAGTAACAGTGGAAGGTAGGGATCGAATATAAATTGTCATTAACTCGGTGCTAATTAGTATTTGTCGTTACGACTACTTCCGCCGTTTCCTTTTCTGTAGTTTCTTGCGCTACATTCGCTTTATTCTCAGTGATTTTATTATTTGGATCCATAACTGCAGTTCCCCACCCTTTCAGTGCATCGTGTTCCAGCGTGCCAGTGGAGTGCGCATCTGTCAAATGAGCGCTTCGATAAACAAGTGCATAACTGTCAGGGCAGGTGATAAGGCCGCTGCTCGTAACTCCAGCGTATGTGTCGTCGTTCTCAATTCTTAGCCGCTTGGTATCGATTCATGAAAGAAGATATTTCCAGAGTGCTCAGGCGAAAGGATGTGAGTTATTTTTTATTCTCTAAATTATCGTATCGCTAATTACACTTTTAATGAGAAGAAAGTGAAAATGATTACGGACTTTGAAGTCGGCATAAGCACATGCATGGGAGCGCCTCAAAGTAAATCCCGAAGTCCTGACAAGGGGCATCGTAATCGATGAGAATGAAGGCATTTTTCTGCTTTGTGTTGATATTTATTCACATGTGTTTTAATAATTTTTCTGTACAAATTATTTTATTTTCTACTTCTCAAGTTGGCATGCTAACTTAAAATTCCATCTTTTATATTGTATTATTACATTGCTTTCAACCTCTCGTGTTCACGTTCATTCATTCAGCACATAAAAGATCAGTTCAGCACAGTTATTACCCCCCCCCTCTTTCTCTCTCTCACTACATTGGACCCTGGTCACTGTCTGTCAATGTAACGGGTACCAAATTGCAAAACGCAGTTTTATTTAATAAGCATTCTGGATAGATAACGCAGGAATTTTTTTGGCATATGGACGAGCGTAATCAAGTCGTGCCCTCCCTCTTTTTTTTTTTTTTTCATAAACCAGCGTGCTGTCATCGTCTGTCTTCCCCGCTCTGAAGAGAGATTGAAAGAGAAAAGTGAAATTGTAAAACTGGATAAACATGAATTAATACAAAGTGAGTTACCTTTTAGAATAAGCACCAAATGCTGCTGTTATTTCGTACCTTTCTTTCTTTTTTTTTCGTGGGATTTTTTTTTTTATATATCACTGACGTTTTATGTAGTGTCGTACCATTTGTAACTGAACGAACAGCCAGCTGACGATTCATAACTGATATTTATTAATTACTGCCGCATCCATTTAGATGTCGATATTTGTTTCAGACATTTGCCAATGTATTTCTTGAGTGATTTGCTGCTAACAATTCACCTCTTTTTACTTGGTATTACTAGTTCTGTTCCCAAAGCAATGTTAAAAGAAGCACTGGAGAATTCAGAAGGAATAAAGACTGGAGGCAGACAGATATTTGCAATACGATATGCATATGACAAGGCATTATTACCAAATACTGAAACAGGACTACATCTGTTAAACAGATTACTGGAGTCCTGTATCAATTATGAAATGAAAATTAACATAAGAAAAAGAAAGGTAATGAAAGTAGTAAGGAAAGAGGCAAATATGGATATCAGAATAAATGGGGGAAAATTAAATCAAGTAAAGACATTTAAATATCTAGGGAGTGTGATTAGCAGTGATGGAAGACGTAAAAGTGACATAAAAGCAAGAATAGCGATGAGAAGAGATGCCTTTAACAGAAAATGGAATTTTTATTCAGGAGTAAAATGGACAGAAATCTAAAGAAAAGATTAATAAACTGTTGTGTGGAGTGTTGCCCTCTATGCAGCTGAAACTTGGACATTGAAGAAAGAAGAAATTAAGATTTTGGAAAGCTTTGAGATGTGGATTTGGAGAAGGATGGAAAAAATCAATTGGACAGATAAAATAACTAATGAAGTCTTTAAAAGAGTAGAAAAAGAAAGAAGTCTGTTAAAGAGGATAAAAAGAAGAAAGGGAAACTGAATCAGACATATTCTGAGGGGGAATGGAATCATCAGAGATCCCATCGAAGGAAAAATAGACAGAAAAAGACCCAGAGGAAGAGTAAGGAAAACAGTGCTAGATGACATGCCGAATGGAGACAGGTACACAACCTTGAAAGAGAAGGCTCAGAACAGAAGAGAGTGGAAGGAAAGTTTTTGCTACTAAAAGAAGAACCAGCTCAATTGCAGAATACTTAAGACTAGTTCTGTGTACCACTTAAGGTACATTGGTATCATGTGTGGAGGAGTCGCATAAAAACATGACTTCGCGTTTGGACTAGAGGTTGGAAGCAGTTAAAATTTGATTGTGGAGATGGGTGTGGAACTGCGCAACTCCTACCACGCAGTTGAAGACTAGAACGAAAGTCAGTTCAAAAAACTGATTATGGAACAGCTTGAAGCCTAAGTTTAAGATGAAAAAGATTTGCATCTCAGGGACAGAAATGTTCATTCCAATCCAATATTTATTTGTCGGAAAAATGTTTGTTCTGAAAAGTATCATTTATGAAAAGTGGTCACGATGAAAAACTGACCCCTCAGGACAAATCCGTGTTCGAATGACAACATTTAGCAAAGATTCTCCAAAGAAAATTCGGCACAGGAGAGAGGCGGAACATCAGACATTATCTTTCTGTGAGGTACTTGCTATAATTTAGAAAATAATGCATTAAATCATTAAAATAATGATTTTAATTATCTCACTGATAGCGTTTTATCGTTCAGCATCTAATTTCAAATGTTTTTATTTAGACTTCTTCTTCGTGTGGTCAGCAACAAGTCCTCTATTGTACTGAAAGTGCGCGAGTTGAATTTTACGTTCCATTCAAGTAAGTTTAAAGCCATGCCGGTGATTTATAAATGAAAGTAGCTTTTACTAATATAGTTTTATTTTGTTGTCTTTATTTTATTTTAAAATCTTTTGCTCGTACTTATTCGACATAAGCAAAATTACACCTTGCTCTCATGGAACTCTGCTTCCGTTTCAATTCTACAAAGCTGAAGGCAAGTTTCATGACGATAGATACCAACATTACACTTATGTAGATCAGTGTCCTGTCCTTATATTGACAAAAATGTGAAAACGAGAGGTTTTTTTTAAATTTTATTTTTATAATGGCATCGTTCATTTAGTACAAATAATAGTTTAGATGAATTGAGCCTTAAGGTCTATTTAGAAAGAAGTAGATGTACAGAGAGAACTGTCACAAATAGCTAACACTCTATCTCTGAATGAATACCCTTCTAACATTTTAAACAAATTGCTATTTAAAGACAATCCCCAACAACGTGGAACGGAGTCCCAATATGTGTCCACGGCTGTCATTCCATGTATTAATTCAGTTTCCACAAAATTGGCAAGAATGTTAAAAGCTCATAACATCAGAGTGGTACCAAAGAAGAGGTACCTTTCTTCAAATTTCCTGGAGTATATGAAATCCCATGCACGTGTGGCCTTTCTTACATTGGTCAGACTTCTAGAAGTTTTGAAATAAGACAGAAGGAACATGTGGGGGATGTCAATCACAATAAAATCATCGCATCTGGTTTAGCTCGTCATTTCTGAACATCAAATCACGTTATAGATTGGAAAAACAGTTCTATGCCTTACATCGAGAATGACTACAGACACAGAACTTGCAAAGCAGCAGTGGTGCTACGTAGGCAATAATTTAAATAGAAATCAAGGTGCTATTCTTAAAGACATATGGAAATATCTCATCAATTCTCTCAGCTCAACAGAACTACAATATGCGAAAAATTACACACCACGTGGTCATGTACCGGATTCTGACTGAAGCATTCGAACACATGCACGCCATCAAACACGAATGATCAAATGTAACGGCCTAACAGTTGTTAAGTGTATTATTTAAATTAAGGGGATATTAAATCCCACATTGTTTTAAAACTGAATAAGAAACTCAAAGATCGGAATCAAAGAGTTTCATGCCGAATATAGTAACTATAAAAGTATCGGCGACTACTAGCGTAAGCTAAAGCACGTAGTTCAAGTACGTAGTACAAACTAAGGCAACTCGTAGCAAAGGTGGGTAAAGATCTGATCGCTATTCTTAGTATTTCCCATAATGTAAAACACATCTCCTAGGAGATATGTGATGTTATACATTATGGTGGGAGGTCACTACCCAGACCGGTTTCGATCTAAGGGTATTCTCTCTATATATCTCCTAGGAGATGTGTTTTACATTATGGGAAATACTAAGAATAGCGATCAGAGCTTCACCCACCTTTGCTACGAGTTGCCTTAGTTTGGACTACGTGCTTTAGCTTACGCTAGTAGTCGCTGATACTTTTATAGTTACTATATGCGGCGTGAAACTCTTTGATTCCGATCATTGAGTTTCTTATTTGGTTTTAAAACAGTGTGGGATTTAATATCCCCTTAATTTAAATAATGTTTACATCGCTGAAATGAAGCCTATTAGCTCTTTATTATAAATATCTAAAGTGTATGTTTTCATGTAACTTGATGTATTTGTTTTTACGCCAGTACAGCCTTGAAAATGCTACACAGTGGCTAGTGAAACGTGCTGGCTTTTTGTATTTTTAATCATTAAATCTTATGGTCTTTTAACAATAAAAGTTCTTAGTTTTAATACATTAGACCAAATATGAACAATTTAGTGTAGATGAATATTAAGTAATAAAAATTAAGTTATAGGAAAACACATCATCATACTTTTCATGTATTTAGGCCTTCAGTAACCTCTTCCTTCCTTTTGAAGTCATCGTCGAATCTCTTTAGAGGACGTCCTAGTTTTCTTTTTTTTAATGGTTTGTAATCCGAAGCTTGTTTTGGTAATCTTTCTGTTTTCATTCTTTCAACGTGTTCCATCCATTTATGTTTATCTTTTTTTAATTTTTTTCTATTACTGATTCCCGGTTTAATTCTTTCATAATTTCTTTTGTGATCAAATAGGGTATGCTTCGCAGATTTTCTCAACCTTCATTTCAGCTGTTATTAATCTTTTGTCTTTTTTGTTTCATTGTTCAGATTTCGTTTCCATACATTTACTGTAGGGCTAATGTGTTGTATACTTTTAGCCTGGTGTGTTTTTGAACTAGGTTTGGTTTAAATATAGAGTTAATAACACCTGTTGTTATTTTTAAATATTTCAGTTGTTTAGGTTTATATAATTTTCATATGTAATCATACATCCTAGGTAGTTAACTAGATTTTAAAACGGGTGAATTTATTTATCTATTACTATTTTAGTTCTTATTGGAAAAGACTTGAGCCATCTGATTTAATAGCCTTCTTATGGGGTCTTAAAACCCCATTATTAACACCACTGGTTTATAATTTCTGTTCATTTGTTATTAGAACAAGTGTGCAGCTAACATTGTCAAAAATGCTGAAACAACCACTAAAATAAGAAATTTTTTTTTTTTTTTTTAAGCTACGAATCCCATGCTTATAAGCTATTTACAATTCGGGTTATTAGCAAACAACGCTTTTTGGTGCGTCATTTATTTGGGGATATCCCTCTGTCACAAAATATCACCGCTTCATACCACTCATCTACATTGAATCGCAAATTAGAAGAGATTCTTTTCATCCCCTCCTCGCAAACACCGACCTTCTCCTCTAAAGTCGGTGTCTGGGAGTCATCTTTGAACCATTCCTGCATAGCTTCTGATTCCATAAGAGTGTGAGCATGGGATACACTAGGCAGGATTTCTGTGGTATCTAGTTTAACATCGCTGAGAAAATATCTGCATCTCATGATGCTGGAGTTTCTTGCAAAACTGTTTGCCATGACATTGTTGGTAGAACCACTTTCGGTCCTTCAAACCAACCCCCCCCCCTCCCGATCATAACTCATATGGGATTTTTGGGACATTCTTCTGCGACTGCTTCTACCTTCAGAATTGGACTTATGTGGACGAAAAGCGCAACATTCCAAACGATTTAACTTTTACTCCTTTCACTCTGTAGTTAACCATGGATTCGGGATGCAAGTGGCCAGCTAGGCATAGGATACATCGTTTTTCATGAAAAAAAGAAAAAAAGTCACATATATAGACGTGATTTTTTCCCCATTGATTTGAATGTAAAAACTATTACATGAACGTGTTATAACGAAGCATATCTAGATATGATTAAAAAAATTACATTATTTTTGATCTCATCTATTCATTGTGGGATCGACTATAATAGAGCTCAGTTTCGTATGTTGTGCTTAAGTGTGCTGTTAACAGCTGAGTGTGGTATTCACATGAGTAGGTCTGTCCTAGAGATCTGATACCCCTAATGTTAATGCTACTGTTGTATTAATCGATTAAGCATGCCTTCTGTAGATTTAGACTGAGTTCGCGACATCCGCTTATTTCATGTTTGGTATTTAAAGCAACTACATAAAAGTAAATAAAAACTGTAAAATTAATAAAAAAATAAAAAAATAAAAAAAAATCCGTAAGCTACTTATAGTGCGAATGTACTACATAAAAAAAAAAAAAAAACCGAACTCGCAGCGTCTTTCAGTTATTCACTGATGTTAAATAAATTAATCCTAAAAAATTCAGTGACTGACTACTGCAACTAGTAGAAAGTGTTGTGTATTAATTAAGGAATATGTTTTAAAATATGGTTCGTTACATTCATCGGACAGCATGACAACATTAAGGAAGATTGGAGACGCGATTTATTTTTGTTCAAATGGCAACTAAAATGAACTTAAGGAAGAATTCGATGCGATTAAAGTTTTCTTGTTGGACAAAGAACTAACGAATGAACGTTATTCATTCATCTTTTATAACGATTTCTCAATTTGTAAAGTTTTTTTTTTTTTTAATAATAGCAAAAATGCTAGAAAAGGCGTTTCACTTTAGTCGGAAATGAGGTAAAATATTAAAAGAAATAAAGTTCGCAAAAACTCGCCTGAAATATGAGAGTGTTGAAATTATTCACTCCAATATTCTCGCAGAGACTTTGTCAAAAGAATTCTAATTAAGTTGGACTCGAATTCAGACCGTTTGAGTAATATCTCGCAACTCGCTTATTAATGATGCGAGTACCACGCCGCGTGAATACAACCAGTTGTTGCTAATGGGTTCCGCGAAAACATTCTCGAGATGACAACTGTCATTCACACGTCTCCAATTCAGTCACTGTCATTTGTTCCCTGAACTTCAACTCTGACTTTCCATCCACCACCGCTCTCAAATTTCTGCCCGTATCGACTTTCTGCAGCCCTGTTTCGTCAACATAGTGACTTTGCGTTTTGCCACGTCGAACTAGCAACTATTATTCTTTTGTCAGTCTGTTCAAATCGTCCTGAAGGATCTCGACATTATCTTTAACTAGTTCCCCCCCCCCCTGTTTTTGAGTAATTATAAGAAAAGAAACGGATTCCTCACGAGATTATTCTCTATATCATTAATGGACTGCTTAAATGGTAACGACTACAAGCCGAAATGCCAGTGGTCACCTTGGTACTCAGGGTACTCTTTCTGCCAGCCCTTCTCTTATCTATACTGGTGTCCTTTTGGACACCAGTATAGATAAGAGAGGGGGTATAGATACGGACGAACTACATTTCTGTCTGTGTGTGTGTGTGAATTTTATATAACTCATGACTATAGCCAAACGTGGACATCAATTTATTGCCAGCATACTAGTAAATTAGTTTGCACAAAAAATGACTTTTAAATTTCTACAAACTTAAATGGCAACACGTTTTTGGCAAAAGTTGGCAAATTTTCCTACGGATGTTGTTAAGGAATTAATATACAGTGCTTACAGAAAACTATATACGGAGAGACATTTCGGTATGGAACATGTCCACCCCAAACTGCAATGCAGCTCTCACGGCGTCATACCGTGCTTAACACCAATGATTCAGGAGTTCTTGAGGCAAACTGGCCCACTCCTCCTTCGGACCAAGGATAAGGCCTTGTTTGTTATCTGGAAGGGAATTTCGGGCGGTAATGCGTCTCCCTATTGCGTCCCAAACGTGTTCTATAGAGTTGAGATCCGGGAAGCGTGCTGGCCACTTGATTCGATTAATATTCTCAGTCGCCAGAAGTATCTTCACTGCTCGGGTGCGATGTGGTGTGGCATTGTTATCCATAAAAATGAATTCTTCGCCTACAGCACCATGGAACAATCGAACATGATGTTCAAGAACTTCATTGCAATATTGTTCACCAATCATAGTCCCTTTTTCTAGCACTTGTATCTTGGTGCGTCCATTAGACATATTGCCTCCCTACACAATGACCCCCAGCACCGCCGTATCTGTTCCTTTCGAAACATTCTCGCAATGGTAAGCAGTGCTACTTTCCCGGCAGATTAAGTGCCCTATAGAATCGCAGGAAAGACTCAAAAAAACACTCATCTGTGAACAGTACATTAGCTCACTGGCATCTTGTCCAATGTTTATGGATATAACACCACAACAAACGTGCTCTATGATGAGCTGTGGATAAAAGGACGTAGACTACAGTCCTTCTAGAATACTGGCATACTTGTCGCAGACGTCTTTCCCTAGTTTGTCGAGATGTTCGGATACCTGTGCCTGAATGGAACCGCACTGCATATACCTTATTTTACTTGCCAAAGAATGCTGCATTTATTATCCAGAGACGAGTTCTTTGCGCGGACCACCGCGGTGAAATATTACCACATTCGAAAGAATATTTTTCGCGAAAGTTCCACTAGTACAGGATGTTTGGAAGCAGCTTGCTTATCAATAAAGTACAACTTATGCTGTGCAAATGGTACATCAAAATTCTTTAGAACTCCTTAAATTTTACAGAAAGATAATGCATTGCTATGTGGTTTCCCTGCAGTCACTTGCTAAGAAAGAGACTCGGTCCCCACCATTCTCTGTAAGTGGGGAATGGTGAGGGACAAGTCTCTTTCCGATTCGCTCATACAATTGAAGGCTACGGCGCATTTAAATAACCTTTGGGTCTAAAAGAGTGACTTTTACCAAAGATTGAAAAATAATCTTGCTACACCCTTTGTCCAAAAAGGAACCGAACTTTTCGAAAATATAAGAAATTAGTGGCGCCACCTGATGTATCTTTTTGTTGTCGAAAGCGGCAACCTTCATTAGTGTTGTCACATGTGTATGACATTTGTTTCATTAGAAGCCGAGTTATGTTGCCAAGGGTGACAGTGTGTTTTAACGAACGGTCGAAAAATTAATTTCAAAAGTGAGCTGCGATTGACTTTTAGGTTAAACTGTGTAAAAGTTTACCGAAACGCATCAAATGCTTCAAAAAGCATACGGCGATGAATGCTTATCCCGTACTCAAGTTTACGAGTGGTTTAAGCGATTTCAAAATGGTCGTGAGACGCTTGAGGACGACGAAAAGCCGGGCCGTCCAAACACTGGACTGAGCGAAGTTAACACGCAAAAAGTGCGTGATTTCATCAAAGAAAACCCGAAATTTCGAGAGATTGATTGAAGATGAATTAGGGCTTCCAAAATCAACTGGGCGCAACATTTTGACCGAAAGTTTGGGCCTTCGTAAATTGAATTGTTCCCCACAAATTGACCAACGACCAAAAAATGTATCGAATTGAAAACTACAAGGAGCTAATTAAAACTGCTCGTAAGGACTCAAACTTCCTTGAAACGATCGTTACTGATGAACGTGGTGTTTGAACGTGGTGAGCCCGAAACAAAGCACTAGAAGGGAGACCACCAGAAAAAGGCATTCGAAAAAAAGTCGCTTGGAGAAGTCAAAAGTAAGGACAATGCTGATTTGTTTCTACGTTCCACAAAGAATTTGTTCCGCCTGGCCAAACGGTCAACGGTGAGTTTTATCTCGAAGTTTTGCAGCGATTGATAGCGAGAATTCGTCGCGTACGGCATGAATATCGTGACGACCGACCTTTCGTCAAAACACAGTCGCTCTTAGCATTATAATTCGGCTTCTAATGAAACAAATGTCATACACAGTTACCACAACACTAATGAAGGTTGCCGCTTTCGACAACAAAAAGGTAAAACAGGTGGCGCTACTAGTTTCTTCTATTTTCGAAAAGGTTCAGTTTCTTTTTGGACAGAAGGTGTATTATTGAGAATTTAAATACATATGATGCTATAGCAATCAAACCACCAATAAAAATGCGAGCCAAGTACTGAGAAATTTAGGTAACATTAATCTCCTAAAAGTTCAAACGTTAAAATAGTTTGCTCTTCTGTTGATTGATTTTACTCAAATATTTGACATATTATGCAAGGATCCCGGTCGCTCGGTCAAACAAGGTCCGCGTCCCAAATCGAGTAATCAGGGTTGGATCGAAAAATCAGTTAATGAAAACAAAGACAAAAAAAAAAAAAAACCTTAGGCCTGTAAAGGATGGATATCAGTTGGTACATGGAATGTCGGTACACACTGTGCAACTGGAAAATTACAGTTGCTTCAAGAAGAAATACAGATGTAATATATTGGGTATTTCAGAAATGAGATGGACATTGTCAAGGGAATCAAATGGTGGAAGAGTTCTCTGGTCAGGAAATGAAAGTAAGCATGAAGCAGGCATAGGTTTCTTGCTAAGTAATGAGGCCTGTCAAGCAATGATAGGATACAAACCAGTTAGTGAAAGAATAATGGTTGCAAGATTCAGTGCCCAACCATTTAATATCAACCATTCAAATATATGCGCCCACTGCAGAGAGTGCAGATGAAAACATTGAGAAATTTTACAGCAATCTACAACTAGAAATTGATGAGGTGCCGAAGCAGGATATACTCATCATTGGAGGAGACTGGAATGCAAAGATTGGCAAAAATAACACAGGATGGGAAAAGGTTATGGGAAAATTTGGATATGGAGAAAGAAATGAACGTGGAGAGATGCTTCTGGAATTTGCCACGGATAACAACCTGACGATTTGCAATACCAAATTCGAACAAAAAGATTGTCGTAAATGGACGTGGCGCTCCTTCGACGGCAAACACAGGAATATGATCGACCTGATATTAATAGACCAGAAATGGAGAACCTCAGTCCAACAGTGCAGATCATTCCAATGAGATGATATTGATTCGGACCACAGTTTAGTGATTGCGAATATAAAACTGAAACTGAAGTACAAAGGAAAGTTCCAAAAAACTAGAGACATCTCAAAACTAAATGGAGACAGGCTAAGAACAGCATATCAGAACATAGGGGAAGACCGCAAGTGGAAAACAAAATATAAATACAGAATGACTGACTATAGTACTAAAAAAAGCAGTAGAGGAAGTAATTCCTGAAAGAGATTACTTCCTCTAAAATTGGTACAAGAGAAAAGAGAACTGAAACTTAAAAGAGATGATTCAGAGGAAGCAGATGAGTTATACCATCAAAAATGCAATGAAGTACGGAAAGCAGCAAGATCTGATAAAGCTAAATGGTTGGAGGACCAGTGCAAAGACATTGAACAGTACTATGGAGAACACAAAACTAGAGAGGTCTACAAACGTATAAGAAATGTCAATAGGAAGTGGCAAACAAGATCAGTAGCAGTCAAAGATGAAAATGGTAAAGTATTGATGGACAAGATATTGCAGCAAACTATACAAAAATCAACTAAATGATATTGCAACAGAAGTAATCAAAGAACTAAAAGCAATCTCTCCACCACCAGAGATCTTTGAAAATGACATCTTGGAAGAGGAGGTGAATAAGGCTATAAAACCTCTCAAGAACAACAAGAGTCCTGGAAATAACGAAATAATAGGCGAGATGCTAAAATATGGAGGAGAATCAGTTGTAATAGAAATACATCACCTATGTAATGAAATATGGAGATCAGGATATACCCGCGAAGAGTGGAAAAAATCGGTCTTGGTTGTTCTTCATAAGAAAGGCAGTGCTTTAGAATGCACCAAATTACAGAACTATTGCATTAATGAGTCATCTTGGCAAAGTGCTGATGGAAATACCAACAGAACGCCTGAAGGGGCTTATGCAGGCACATCTTCCAGATGAGCAAGCCGGATTTCGACGAGATCGAAGTACAGTGCAACAAATACTCGCACTAAGACTAATAGCAGAGAAAGCTCGAAGAAAGAACAAAATGATATATATTGCTGTTTCGTGAACTTCCAAAAAGCATTTGATAATATTGACCAAAATATAACATGGGCTGTCTTGGAATCCTATGGTGTGGACAATAAATTGATTCGCCTGCTGAAAGATATAAACAGCCAAGCACAAGCAAAAATCAGGATAGCAGGTGAGACTGGTGATTGGTTTGTCACTAGTCAAGGCACAAGACAAGGGGACCCAATATCACCAATCATCTTCATCACACATCTGGGAACAACACTAGATAAGATTAAAGAAGAAGGTGGAGGCATTTCAATAAATGGCATGGAAATAAACTACTTCTGCTTTGCAGATGACATTGTCCTGATTGAAGAAGATGCAACAAGGCTGGAACAGACATTGCAAACACTATACACAGAAGGAAAATTATATGGACTAAATGTCAACTTAGAAAAAACTAAAACAATGATATTCGGACAACAGGAGTTACTGAACAGAGTTACGATAGACAGATTTCAACTGGAAAATGTGGAACACTTCACATATCTTGAATGACGCATGACTTGGACCCCAAAAAAGAGATAAAAATTAGAATAGAGCAACAACTATTTTAAAAGCCATGGACAAAATATGGAAGAGCCGAACTATAAAGATGCAAACTAAACTGCGCATTGTAGAAACCTGTATCTTCAGCACAATGCTCTATGGATGCGAGGCCTGGGTACTCCTGAGAGAATCTGAAAGGACGATATTGGCATTTGAGAGGAAGTGCTATAGAAAGATCTTGAGAATAAGCTGGATACAGAAAGTGAACAATGAGGAAATTTACAGAAGAATACAACCAAAAGAAAACCTGATCCAGAAAATAATCAAAAGGAAACTACATCTATTTGGCCATATATGTAGAATGAATGATGAGAGAAAACTCAAAACGTTGCTGTTTGGAATAATTGAAGGAAAGAACAAAAGAGGAATACCAAACAGGGAATGGGGCGATGACATCGTCAAATGGTGCGGAAACTCTGTACACAAACTGAGTCATCTTGCACAAAATAGAATGCAATGGAAGAATCATATCAAGATGGTATCAGACACCTACAGGTATTGGACCCATGGTTGTTGTTGATGATGATGCAAGGATTTCAAATTCATGTAGTAATTAATTCCACGAAATAATTATAACAGCTTGTTTAGTAGAAAGTTGATGAAACATGACACCAAGTTAGTCGAATCGATTTTTTTTTAAATCGATACGTTCTGTAATGGTTTTTCCCCCCATAAAGAACATCACAGTATTTCGAAGAGATTTGAGTTTTTGCCGTATAATGCAGCAAGCGATCATTTCAAGAGCAGAGTGTCCTTATAACAAAGGGCGTGATGATTTGAACGCCATTCCAGCTATACACACTCCTATGTGAATTTTGTTTCTGCTTTAGTCTATAGTTTAACATTTCAATAGCATTAAAATTACATAATTATTGTCTATTTTGTTACAGGAAATCCCATTGGGGATCCTTTCGTCCCTCTTCCTGGAAATTCCTCCTCCTTCCTTCATTCGATAAGTAAGTACGCATCAGTTTGTTGTATTCATTTATTTATTCCCATGTATTTTTCGCATAGCTGTAGAGGAGCCTATCAAAGATTAATTTATTTGAGGAAGAGCGTTTAACTATATTTTAAAAATATTTTATGTTTAGTTACTTTATACTGTTATATAATACATAAAGAAAAGTGTGCGTGCCTGTAAGAAAGTTTTAAAAAAGTATCAGGTTGGAGAGGTTTTCAAATGTAAACTGTCGACGCAAATATTATTGAACAAAAAATGAAAGAGTTGGAAGTTTCCGTGGCAAACTTCAGAGTTTGCCACGGAAAAACCCCGTAGCAAACTCTGAAGAAAACATCGATTCATTCACTTAGTGAATACAAAAAACTTCGCCACATCCCTAGGAAAGCATGTGGTGAAGTTCTCTGAAGAGAGAGAAAATATCAGAACTCCATGGTGCATGCACAAGTCAGAGGCAGTCGAGCAACAGAAGAAAGCGAATCGAAATTTCCTGGGAAAAAAAGTCGGCAAAATGTGCTCTGATGAAATGTAAGAGCTGAGCTGTTTGTTAAAAGTAGAACAAAAGTCTTTGGAAACACTCTTCTGTTTCGCGCATGCCCCACACCTTATCGTGCAGGCTTTGGAAAGCAGATCTGACGGAATAGGGTGGTTAATCTTTATTCCGCAGTTTCCTATGATTATTATATGCATTCTTCTGGCTGGTTTGCCAGTTGTGCAGGATTTCCTTCAAGCCCTGATAAAGATTCTTCGCGTTTTATACGGAATTAGAACCCAGGTATTTCCATCCAGACGGCATCGTCGAAACCAACTGAGCTCCGAAAGCTCCTATTTTTCACAATATAGATCATTAAATGAGGTGAGTTGTTGTTAGTATATTATATCAAATCATGTTTCCTTGAATGAGTTGAGTTCTCTACCGACTGTAGTTTTCTCCTCTTCTCTTTTGCCATTTCGCAGGCATTCGAGCATAATTCAAAGCGATGCTGATGAAAGATTGATATCTTTCTGCCTAAGTTTAACATGTAGCTGTTTTTTCCCCTGAATATATGACATAACAGCACCTATGGCTTAAATCATCGGCAATTATAATTTTTTACTTGAGCATTTATATTAGAATATAATCAACTCCAAACTATGCTTTTATTTATCGGAGCCATTTCATTTCAAATGGCAAGTTTCTCCATTTTATTCTTTCGTGTGTATTACTGTTTTAATAATTACTAATGCTTTTAATTTGCATTTTATGTTGGATTCTAAAATACATTTTTGCGTTTTTATGCTAGTGCACGATAGTATTCCATATTTGTTACGTAATTATGAGGGGTTTATAATATTATATGACATTTTAGCTGAGTGAAGAATGGAGGCTGAAAAAGTCTCTCTTAAAGGCTGATGGATTTCTCTAAAATTATTAATATCAGATCACCATAGCGAAAACATTCCTTACAGGAGTCCACACTCTTACGGAAAAAGATAATTGAACTGGGCCTTAAACCCTCTTTTTTTTTCTCTTGCACCCGCCACACTCAGGCAGTAAATTCTACTCGCCCACCACTGTCCATTCTGCTTATCAGAAGCTAACAAATGATCGGCGTGGGTTGTTGTAATGACTTTCCACCTTTTTGAGCTCATTTTAGAGAATAAATAGTACATCTTTTTCAGAGAGAGAGAGAGATACATCATGTGTCTTGTATGGAGAAGGAAGTTTATTTGTAGAGCATCCTACAAATTCGCATAGCGTACTGAACTTTCCCAGGAAGCGCGAAGTTCTAAATCTCCTTATCCGGTTAAAACCCATTCCTGCTCATCAAGTCATTACATAACACCATTTAACGTCCTGTTTTACATATTGAACGAACTGAAGAAGGGATGTAACTGCACCATAATTATTAATTTCAGACCATTCTTACACCGAAGTTCGTTGGTAGTATTATTTTACAGTAGAATCCATCCGCCCTTTTTTCGTTTAAAAGATCTGTTAGATCCTTCGTATATTCTGCATTCTTCGTTTAGATATTTGATAGAAAGTTAAGAAATGTTTACTACTACGAGCTCGATTTGAAGCTTACTTTCAGAATGGTGGTCTTTCAATCGCTCTAGTTATTGCAGTTTAAAATTTTATTCCAGGATTTGAAGATTTGAACAAGCTAATCTGGAACGACTCCCTAGAAGCCTTTCTGAATCATGGAGAGAAAGTAGGAGATTACAGTGCGATCTTTCAGGAGGTGTGCTATAACGGAACTCGGTGCTTACTTGCGCACATTCGCAGCTGCCTGGAATTCGAGACCAAAGATTTGACCAATATCAAATGCAATACTTTGATGACAACATACCTCACTTTGCGTCTGGAAACTCTTAAACATTTCTGTCAAGAATATATAGAGGTAATTAGCACAGTTAACTACCTTTTTAGAGTATTTTAATTTTGAATAAATTATTCGTTTTTGATATCTATAGCATTTCCAATGTCGAGTCCAGAAGTTACCATGCATTAATAGTAATGTAGTCGGTCGTCGAACCTCATAAAGGAGAGGATTCCCCCCCCCCCCACACACACACTTTTTTTTTTCAGATTTGGAAGATCGAGATTTATTGGTACTCTTTGCAGACATTTTTAAATTTTATTTTCAGAATTTTTATAGACTCCTCATCTGATCCAAATTCCTTTTAGATAAATAGGCTCTAGGCAGTAAACGTCGTAATTCTTTTTTTTTTAAAATAATAAATGCAAGAATTGGATAATTAAGATAGTGCTCTGCAAATGTACTGTCCAAATGACGCTTTGGACATCCCCGCAAAAGACTTTGTATATTATGTTGGGAAGAGATTTTTTTTGGAGAAGGTTAATATGAGAGGATGGTTTCTGGGAAGAAGTCCCAAATGCTGTTACAGCAGAAATCTTCAGTTGGTCACTAGTTGAGTTCCTTCGACTTCATGATAAAATCCTGACCATTCGTACTTCGTCCTCAACTACTAGCTATCATAATTACGTTAAGTTGTCGATTTAAGCAAATTGAGGAGGCGAAATCTCCATTTAGATTACTACTAGCAAGTAAACACGGACAATGAAAACAAACGACAGTCGATTTTCTGCAAGGAAATTACGTTTCCGAGTTAACATTTTGAAAATAGCCAAAATCGCTTGCTATTGTCCTGGAGTAACCTTATTATTTTCCTAAAAATCGCAGCATTAGTCTCGTTCAGTGGTTCATAACCTTTTTACTGGCCCGCACCCCAGTGAACTTCAATTTACATTCTCGCACCGCCATGAAAAACGTGTTTTTTATTTGTTTGAAAATAAAATTTATTGCAAAACAGTTTATTGAAAAATACATATGTATCAACATAAAATCAAAATAACATATCAATTTTTAGTGACTAATTTGTTGTTACTTTTTCGTAATGATATTTTGAAATCGAGGTTCCTTTTTCGAAAGGGCTACGCGCATATCATCACTTGCATTTAAGCGATTTCGGGTTTTTTGTTTTTTTATGTGCAAATGTGATGAAAATCCCATTTCGCGAAGATAGGTGGTAGCAAATGGTAGAAGTGTGTGTAATGCGGCCTTCGCCAGTTGGGAAAATGGTTCTGAGCACACCAGAATTGTTCTAAATCCAATTTTTCAAATTCCATTTCAATAAGATCGTCTTTTATTAAATTACCGTCGCTTATAGAATTAAGATCAAAAAGAAATGGATCCAGTATCCACCTCTGCTCTTTGCCAATATCTCCCGTGTAAAAATATCCATGAGAAGAATCGATCAATTGTTGCAAATTATTACAATTTTAGATAAAATTGTGATTTTTTTTTTCATTTTCCAGAACAATTTCATCAAACAAGGGAAAGTTTGCAAAATTACCATTTTCAACTCGACGTATCCAGATTTTTAGTTTTTCATAAAAGCAATAATTTTTCACTAGATGTTATTATGTTCTTACCATATCCTTGCATTGATATATTTAATTCATTTAGGTGAGCGAAAATATTTGATAAGCAGGCCAATCGAATTACTGACTCTTCTTTCAAAGTCTCGAACTAAATTACAATTCTGGTTAGTAAGAAAGTGAATAATCTCCTCGCGCATTTCAAAAACCCTGCTAGGCATACGTCCCTTGGAGAGCCATCTTATGTCAGTGTGATAAAGAAGCACCGATTTCTTCGCAAAAAGCACGAAAGATACGATGATTAAGCGCCCGTCCTCGAATATAATTTACTCTGTTTACCGCTGTAGCTAAATATTATTTTTTAAAGTTCTCTGGCCAAGTTTTTGATGCAAGTGCATGGCGGTGCAACATGCAATGCGTTATTGTGACCTGCGGTACTTCTTTTTTGATATAGGCAAAACAACCGGAATTATTGCCTAACATCGCGGGTTCACCATCAGTACATATTGTAATCACATCCGTTAGTATTTGATGTTTCAAGAAAGTTTTTAATGTGATTAAAAACATCAGTTCCAGTTGATTACAAAATAAAAATTCTTCCAAAATTCCCTTTTTCCTTTTATGTATCGCACAAATACTAATAACTCATTCACCGCAATTAACAACGTCAATTGGGTGAGTCAACTGACTCGCCCAATTGAATACACATTTTCAGAGGACTGGTTTTAATATCTTGTACTACTTGCAGTAAAATATCCTGACTGATGTCTTGAATGCGTGATCGGATCACATTTTGATAATGGAATCTGCTGAATTTTCTTATGTGCTTCAGAACCTAATACAATTTTCGCAATTTCCAGTGCACATGGTTTCACCGATTCTTCAGCTATTGTATGACGGATTTTTTTTTTTTTTTTTTTTTTTTCCCCTTTACGCACAGATATGCCACCTGATAAGCTTCTAGCAAAGGCTTCTGAACTATCGCAGAGTCAAATTTTGTAATGGTACCGCTGCTATCGAATGCCTTCTTAGACTTCATGTTAAGTGTATGCTTTACCACCATGCTGATTGTTGAAATGTTCTAACAACTTTGACGGTTTAAGATTGGAGTTGCAAAATATTTTGCAGCATAAAATGCATTGTGGTTTTCTCTGTTGCACAAGTAAATCCGTAAGCAGCATAATCATCTTTGCATTGGCGTCTTTTTGACATGGCAAGGATTACTACAAATAATAAATTAATATTTACATATTACTGTATTTAACTACGCAATTTGCCCATGGTTCCTTAAGAAAATTATAAAATAACGTGTAAACAAAAAATTAATTTTAGTTCTTACTAAACTTTTCAAAATTTGAAAGAAAACATTTAATCAATTGTTCTTTATTTACTGATTACTGCCGGTAAAACAAAAAATAGCGTTCATTTGTCACTTGATCTACTTTGTTGACGTTTGTACACAATGAAATGACGTTTCTCATGACAATGGCGAGTGTATGCGCAGCAAGTATCCGTGCGTTCGGCTTGGGCGCATGCGTGAGCCTTTGTGAGCGGCAGTACATTCGGGGATATTTTTTGAATATAGTGCTTTTTAATTTCTTAATGTAACAAATAAAAATATGTATAACTTATATTTAATGGTTCTTGGTGAAATTGAATAATTCTGCATGGGTTGAAAGATTATGTATCGTAAATATAATTTAGTTTGCATAACTTTTTTCCTCTCGTGAAAAAATTGCAAAATATTTAAAAATCACCGGTGTAATTAACTCTATATTTAAACCAAACCTAGTTCAAAAACAAACCAGGCTAAAAGTATACAATACATTAGCCCTATCGGTCTTAGTGTATGGAAGCGAAATCTGGACAATAAAACAAAAAAGACAAACAAAGATTAACAACAGCAGAAATGAAGTTCATGAGGAAAACTGCAATGTATACCCTATTTGATCACAAAAGAAACGAAGATATTATGAAAGAATTAAACCAAGAACCAGTAATAGAAAAAATTAAAAAATATAAACATAAATGGATGGAACACGTTCAAAGAATGAAAACAGAAAGATTACCAAAACAAGCCTTCAAGTACAAGCCATTAGGAAAAAGAAAACCAGGACGTCCTCTTAAACGATTCAACGATGACTTCTAAGACCGGAACAGGCCATGCTAGGCCTAAATCCTTGATACTCATGATGATGAAATAATTAGTCAATATATGCTGGAATGTTTTCCAGCTGGCACCCCTAGAAATGCTTTCTCGCACCCCTGGTTAAGAAACACCGGTCTAGTTGTTGCGAAAACTTTCTGCACTGTCTATAAATTGTTAAGTGTGTGCTGTATGGGGAAAAAAGAGGCAGTCATTGATTTCTTTTTATAGTCATCTTTCTACTTTTTAAAATATTTTTCACTTATTACACCAAATGATCATTATGGGCTTATCTGATCCTGAGGCTTCCTCTCTTTGAGGGGGTTGCAGCTGATTACTAGGGAGATAGTGACGTAAGGTGGTTTCCCGTTGCCTTCCTTGCCATTTTTTATTTTTATGACTGTAGCCTGTGCGTTCACGGGTACGGTTTGCCTGCTTGCGGGATGAAAAGATAAACTCTGGGCTGAAAAAACCCTGCTATCCGCGCTCAAGACTGGCTAACTTGGCTATGGCTGAGGAAGATCCTTAAGCTCCCCACGTCGTCGACGAGAATCGAACCTAGGACACTCCTTCCCCAGGCATATGGTTGCGAAGCGCAAAGCCACTCAGCTAACCACGCGGACCTTAATGGGCCTATATTTTTGTTTCTTTGTAGTTATAAAAACAACGTGTATTTTCACAGTTTTACAGCTTTTTGGTTGAAAGATGCGAGCCGAAGAGGTGTTTGAAGAGAGGAGTCGGATGGGAATAATTTTTTTTTTTTTCGTGGAATAAACACGGATTGGAATATACAATGCTAAAGTGCCATTTTTTTTTTATTTAATTATTTTTAAATTGGAATTAATGTTTCCCTTTGAAGGCTGTGTCCTATTTTATAGAATATATGCTGTGGAAGGATGATATTCAACAGGAATTATGCAGTATGAATTGGGATCGCTGTGATTCCTGTATATATAATAGTCGATGCCTCTTTATGATCCATCAGGAGTCACGGTGGTGATTCTTCATTAGGAATAATGATAATTCCATTCTGGATGATCTTTTCAGCGTTTTCTTTATGCAGAACTTCAAAAAAAAAAAAAAAAAATACTATTATGCCATGATGGGAAGCTTAACATGGAACAGCCAGTGGTTAGCTATCAGGGCTCGCGCGAGCCCTTTGTTAAATTTTTCTTAAATTTGCAAGCCCCTTGTTCTAATTGTTTACTTTTTTATTGAAATTTTTTTTTTTTTTCGACACATATTAAACGACAAACTCATACGGTAATCTAACAAAAATTAGTCTATTCGGCAGTGTATAGATTATTTGGAATTATTGTTTCAACTCTCTCCCTAGTATGATAGCTACCCCCCCCCCCCCGGCCGTATGGCAGAAGGGAATAGATAACGAATGCGCCCAAGTTTGGAAATAAAATAAGCGCATGCGCTATCTTTACCCTTCTCCCTTCTGGTAGCCAATCGTAAAACCAGTAGCCAATCAAATGTTTTATAAAAGATTATATTCCATTCTTATTATATTTTGATAGTTAAAAAATGTTTTTCTTATGTAAGATAAATGAACACAGTTGATTGTGTGCAAATATTTCATGTTTAGATAATGAAATATTTGGTTTAAAAATGATAGCCTTTAGAGGTTGATTGTCCTCTCATACTTTTTGATCGGAATTTGTACACAAGCTGTATTAATAAAAGTTTTGTGTGAAATAAGGATTTTTTTTTTTTTTTTTTTTTTTTTTCTCGTCGATGCGAACCCTTTGTTAAAATTTCCATAGCTCACCACTGGGAACAGCACATATTACATTAATCCCAATCTCTATTTTAATCAGTTATAGTTCGCCAGCCGTTTGTAGATCTCTCCTTAGCATTTTGCCAAGAATAGTCGATTCATGCTGAAGGGGAGAAATAAATGATGTACGAATTTGGTTGCCAACATGCGAAATCACGTGCTTTCTTGTCTGTCGACAACAAAAATCAAGCTAGTACTAGCTTGATTTTTGTTGTCGCTTTTTTGCATTATTTTTTTATTATTAATTTGTATGATGGATCCAGTACAGTCAACAAGTTCTGTTGTTAAACGTTTCAATAGCTCTTGCAAAAGAATATTGAATAATGTGCTGACATTCTGCGAAAAAGAATCGTCTCCTTGTTCCCCTTTCTCAAGGTCATAAAACGTGCACGTGCAATTGCGGGCGTATCGGGGTCGACTGTTAGAAGAATTCGTAGGGAATCAAAAGGCGAAGGTAAGCCAAAATTTAAATTTCTTAAAAAAAAAAAAAAAAAGCGCCAGAGAAAGAAAACCATCAAAACCGTAGCTTTGAATGATTTTGATGTAGATGTTATACGAAGAACTATTCACGAATTTTACGTGGTCGAGAAAAGAGTGCCAACTGTTCCGAAATTGATTCCTGTGCTTAAAGAAAAAATTAATTTTCCTTGGAAAAGAGAAACTTTAAGGAAAATACTTCATGAAATCGGATTTTGTTTTAAAAAGTCCCAGAATAAAAGGAAACTGATCATTGAGAGAAGTGACATTGTTTTATCTAGAACGCAGTATTTGAGAGCAATAAGACGTTTCAGGGAGAAGAAAAAACCAATTGTGTATCTAGATGAAACTTGGATTGATAGTAATTTAACTTATGGAAAATGTTGGCAGTCTAAAGAAGAATGTGGAGTGCTACAAACCGGAAATGCCTCGCGGCTCATAATAATTTTGTGTACGGGTGGAGAAATTGTTTTTTTACCAGATTCAAACTTACTATACAAAGTTAATTACCATAGGCAAATGAATTCTACGATCTTCGAAAAGTGGGCAGAAAAAAAACTGATTCCATACCTTCCTAAAAATGCTGTTGTTATAATTGATAACGCTTCATATCACTCTATTCAATTAAACAATTGGTCTAATAAGAAGCAAGTTCTTATGGATTGGCTCTCTGCAAATAACATTTCTCATTCCCCAGATATGCGAAAAATTGAATTGCTTAATTTGGTCAAAAGAAACTCGCCCACAACTAAACTATTTAAATTCGACACGATGCTCAAAGAGCATGGATTTCTAGCTTTGAGGCTACCACCATATCATTGCGATATTAATGCTATTGAGTTTGTTTGGGCAGAAGTGAAAAGTTTCATTCGCCAATGCAACGTAATTGGGAATATTGACATGTCGAAACTTTTTAAGCTTTCAGAACAGGCGATTGAAAGTATTACAGTTCAAAACTGGCGAAAATATTGCTTTCATGTCACCTCATTGGAAAATATGTATTGGGACAGAGAACGGAATTATCGAAGAATTATGCGAACCTTTGGTGATCAGTTTAAGTGAAAGTGATGGCGATTCGGACACCGATTCAAATGACTGTGAAGATTAAAAGGATTTGATAATGGTATTTTTTTCCAACCTTTTTTTGCATGCGTTTGTTAAAAGAGTCACAATAAGTCATAAATAATTAATCGGTTTAGGACATTAAAGTGTCTCAGTTCTCTCAACTGTAAGTTTAGAATATCTAAGTTCATTAGAAAAATTTTCTGTTTTTCTGTATAATTATTTTTATTTTACAGAAAACTTTCTTAGAAATAAACTTAGTTAAATTTTTGTTTTATGCTATACCTTTGTTTAATTTTGTTAATACTCTACGTACATTTTCCCAACTGTTATACAAGCAAAATAGTTACACTTTAAACACTACAATGTTCGTAAAAGAAAAGCTAAATTTTTCGACCTGTAATAATAAACAAACACATCCCAGAAGACATTGATTACCCTATTATCGGAATGGATTCTCCTTTTTTTGACATGCGCAGAAGTGTCGAGGGACCTCTAATCGGTGGGCGAACTATACTTGAGTTTTTTTTATAATGCCAACAAATAAATTGCAATATTTATAAAGTCGAAGTACGATTTTCTTGAAATCAGTGAATTTATTCGCCATTCGTTCAGTTACTGCCGCTGACATTAAACAGCACCTGTGGCCATCCTCCTTTTCTAAATGTTGCTAAATATCATAAGCACAGTGGGGACTCTTAAGACTCGCTATTTGTAATCGACAGCTAGCATCCAAGAGGTTATCTTGGGGAAGTGTTAATTCCAAATTTGATTTTAAAATATCAAAAAAAAAAAAACACTTAATTTTTCTTCTCCTTCGAGAATACAGGTACAGATCGAATCACTCAACGGATTTCGACCAAATGTAATTGATTTGATCCTTACATTGCGTTCCCTTGAAGCTTTCTGCTCAAACGGACTAAAATAAAGAGGGGGGGGGGGTTGTTTTTCGCAGCAACATATATAGATAGCATCTTTCAATTCATTAAGTCGACACAATTTAACCAAAATGGATAAGAAACTGTAAAGGAAAGTTTAAAATGACCCAACTCGATGCTTGTCGCACATCCATCCGATTTTAAGGAGAAAAAAGGTAGCTGTAATTTAGAAGCGGCTGACATTGATTTTTACTGCATGTAAATTCGCTTCTGAAATATCATTTGCAATGCACACACTGATAAAAATGTCAAAAGTATCCTATTTTAAGTCGAACTTCTTTTTCATCGGTTACTTTTTTACACCTGTCAGATGGCGTGTGCAACATGTGCGAACTCTGGCTGAATGATTTTACTGAAGTTAGATATTTGAAATCCTTACGGAAATGTGTTGACTTTTTAATTTTTTTTTTTTTAAAAACAGAGCCATCTTCAGGGACAGAATTCTATGTTGTGAGAACGGCGTTCAGACCGGATGAAATTTAACGAAATTTTATGGCCATTTCAAGTTCGGTTTCATTTGGACAATTTGGCGTTGCAAATTAAAATGAGAAATAAATGATTGGACAAATTTATATAAAAAAAAATAATAATAAATAATAAAAAAAAAAATGTCCGTGCGTTTGCTTGATAACGAAATAGCACATATGCGCATTTATTTTAGTTTCCACGGTTCAGTGGAGAAATTTGCATTTTTCAGGGTGTGTGCGCGCGCTGCTCATTGAGCGAGTAACTGACCAGTCGTGTGACGATAAGATCAGGAAGTGGTGAAATCAGCAATTTTATCTTACCACTTTCCCTTGGTAGCTTTTGATGTGCACCGATCAGAAAAACTCGGCCAAATTTTTGAAGTGGTCTCAGAACATTTGAAATTCGGAACGTGCACATCGCTGGCTAGTATTAGCTACAATCCTCGACAATAGTGTCAGCGAGGGGGAGAGCACGTCACCTGAAAACAATTTTCGATGGAATCATTGTTTGTAGTCGTTTTGGGAGTTCTTTATCAAATATGCTCAGCTAGGAATCGATACCTTGCCGTCACCGGAGAAAGTCATTCTCCGGTGACGGCAGTGAGCCTTTAGCGAATAATGAATGCCATGAAATCCCGAAGTACTGTATATATTAAGAGTAATTAATTGAAGACCGTGCGTTGGAACATTTGGGAAATCATTCTGTTGAACGTCATTAATGCAATCCGAGTTTTTAAAGGATGTTTAACTGAATAAATGATTTTTTTCTTATAAATCATAACGCTCTACAATCCTTGAAATGAAAATATGATTCTCTGCACAGCGGCCGAAGGCTGAAAGTGTAAGAAGAGTCCTTACTGTGTGTGTATTGCGTGCGCGTGTATTCTTAATAGTCGAGTTCTGTTTGACAGATGAAATATAAGTGTATCAAAAACCAACAGAAGCCCCTATTTTTGTATTCATCATCATCAAATTCCTGCCATGTACCCTCAAGGGGTGTACAGGATATGATAGTACTACATGAAAAAAATTACATTATTTGATTTTGATTTATTTTTGATTTATTCGATTTTGTATTCAAGAGCCAGAAATGCAACTTTTTTTTTAATTGAGTGGTCCTTCAACATAATGAAAAATGCAAAATTTATTGAAGCTTTCGCTAGTTTTTGAAATATTATAAACAATTACTTTTAAATAATTTCATCATTCTTTTATTTTGATAAACCACGTAATGCATGCTTTTATTACAAATATCAATATATTAGTTTTGTAATACATATGTATTACCAAATGTTTCGCACCTATAGTAAACTGATTTTCTTGTATAGCGAGACCTAAAGGCTATAAAATGACTAAACTGTTAAGTATTAGTATTAAGGTGATGAGCGTTCCAATGAGCAATATAGGCAAAGAGAGTAACCTGTATGGTAAGGAAAGCCAAAGCTAATTATGAGAGGAAGCTAGCTGATAAATCCAAAAGAAACCCTAAAGAGTTCTTTCGCTATGTGGCTAGTAAAAGGAAGAATATCCATGGAAAGATTACTTTAAAAAGTGTTGATGGTAGGGAAATTACTGAAGCTAATCAAATAGTTGAGTTGCTTAGTGATAATTTCGCAAAAGTATACCATCTTCGTAGTGATAGCGCATTGTCAAATGTGCCATCGACTGCTGAGAGTATAGAGATAGATGAAATTGAGGTGCTTAATATATTAAAGAGCCTTAATGCTAACACTGCCATTGGGTCAGATGGCATATCGGCCCATGTGTTACGAGAATGTGCAAGAGAATTAGCAACTCCTCTAACCAGGATGTTTAATTTAAGCCTCAGTTCTGGTAAAGTACCAATAGAGTGGAAAGAGGGGAAAATAGTTCCATTGCACAAGGGAGGCTCTAAGACTGAGGTTGCAAATTATAGACCAATCAATATATCTGGAGTGGTGGTTAAGATTTTGGAGAAATTGGTTAAAATTAGAATTCAGGACTGGGTGGACAGCAATATGATACTTTATAAGGGGCAACATGGTTTTGTGAAGGGTAGGTCTTGCCTGAGTAATTTGCTTACTTTCTATAATAAAGTAACAGTTGGATAAGAGTTGGATAAAGGAAATCCTTACTCAGTGATACTGCTTGACTTTGCAAAGGCTTTTGACAGGATTCCACATGGAACTCTGTTACATAAATTAGAGCAAATGGGTATGGATCCGAAGATGGTGATTTGGATTAAAGGATGGCTGGTGGACAGATATCAAAGAGTGGTTTACGGAGGAGCTGAGTCCAGGAAAAGGCAAGTGACTAGTGGTGTACCTCAGGGCTCAGTTCTTGGTCCTCTATTGTTTAATTTGTACATCAATGATATTGGAAATATCTTGAATGGAAATATCCACTTGTTTGCTGGTGATGCAAAATTGGGAAGAGCGATAATCAATTCAAATGATGTAAATATCTTACAAGATGACTTAAATAAGCTGACGGTATGGACTAAGGTAAATGGCTGTCAGTTCAACGTAGCTAAGTGTAAGGTGATGCACTTCGGGAGGATGACATCGCATGCTGTTTACTATAGTAACGGAACTGAACTGCAGGAAGTTGATGAGACAAGAGACTTGGGAGTTACTGTGGACAGAGAACTTAAGTTTAAAGGGCACATTGCAAAGATTGCCAAAACATCGCATCAAATTACGTGGTTGTTGAGGAACACAGTAACAAGCAGAGATAGGGAAGTTATTGTTCCACTCTATAAGGCATCAATAATGCCGCATTTAGACTGTTGTGCACAGATCTGGTCGCCAGGATTTCTTGGTGATGCGGAAGTGGTGGAGAGGATTCAGAGGCGGGTTACAAAGATTGTTGCAGGCATGTTCCCTATGAGGATAGATTGATCTGTGGGCTCCAAAAACTAGCTGATAGACGTAGGAGAGGAGATATGATAGTATTTAAATTGTTAAAGGGATTTTACAGGATTGATACTGATGATATTTTTAAGACCAGTGCAGGATGTGAGAGAACGAGGGATCATCCCTGGAGATTGTGTAAGAGTGTGGTTAACAAGGGTGTTAGGAGATTTTTTACTTGGAGGGTTGTGAATGGGTGGAATGCTTTGCCAGAGGTGGTTGTGAATGCTTCAACTGTGAATGAATTTAAGGAGAGGTATGACAGGTATGCGTAAATAATGGTTAGTGTGCCAATTTCGGGTCTCCCGCGATGAGTCTTTTGACTCCATGGAGATACCGTTAAAATAAGTAGTAGTAGACACTTTTCTGAGATATACTGTTTTAATATCTTCCATTTTTGACTCTTCTTGAAATGGAAAGAATGACCGTTCCCGATTTCTCTCTTGTTATCATTTGGATGGGGGGGTTGAATTTTTTTTTTTACTTGCGCCTTCACAGAAGAATTTGATCCTTCTCTAGAAAGAATCAAATGTACACCGAATCTGTTTCATATCATTACTTGAATTGACTTTCACCATCGGTATCAATGTTGAACTGTAATTTATAAAATGAGAAGAAGAAGTCAATGGAATTTCGTCATCGCTATTTTAATAACTTTGCAACGTATTTTCATTTTATTATCGTACAAAAGTAACATACGATCTTTTCCAATTGTTATTCTGCATATAAGATTTATACTGGAGCTTAGCGCTTATTCGCTGCTTGTTTAATGTGATTTGTGATTATGGAATTTTATTAAATAAATGACTGTATCCGAATATCAACAACAAATGTCTAAAAATAAAGAGTTGTAATATTTTTAGGGTTTGCATTTTCATTTGTTCTCATGATACTTATGACATTATCAAACGTTTCAATCTTCCTTTTTGCCTTTTTTATTTTTTGCAGGTGGGTGATGAGTTCATAGAAAGAAGACTGTCTTTCTCTAAACAGGATAACATTTGGAAGTTAAAGAAAGTAATCATCAGCCAAAAGGTATTTTTTTTTTCTGCGTATGCATTTGGCCAAAAAACTAGAAACCACTTTCAGTGTTATTTTGGAGACCCTCCTCTGCCTCAATCGCATGCACATCCTTAACTAAGTCGACTTCTCGTACGCGGATAAAATGCATTAAATAAAAGACCCCCCCTCAATATTTTGGTATGCTTCAATTTAGGTTATCAAATTTTAACTCTGAATTGTTCGATTTCTGCTTGTTTATCTTTACCTCCTTGTAATTATCCTGTAAAACAATACTGAGAGCACCCGTTTATTCGCCATGTTGGACATCTGTACATAAAATTGTCTTAAACAGAGATGGATTTTAAGTTAAGGGGATAAAAATCCCTTATTGTTTTTCAGCCAGTAAGCGAAACTAAGATCGAAAACTACGATCTGTAACGTTGATCAGTGAGGGAGCTTGCTCCACCTTTGCAACGAGTTGCCGTGGTGTGGCACTACCAAGTGGTCACTTACGCTTGGATACGCCGACAGTTCGTCGGCATGAAACGTTACAGATCGTAGTTTTCGATCTTAGTTTCGCTTACTGGCTGAAAAACAATAAGGGATTTTTATCCCCTTAACTTATCAACCTCGCCAGAAAAAAAAAAAAAAAAATAGCCGTTTGGCTTTTCATCTTAATTATAGAGATGGATTTTATTGCCTCTGTGATGCCCAGTAACTTCACCTTACATTTTGCTTACTTGGAGTTTTCCAGATGCTCTTTCATTCATAGCGAAGTCTGAATTTTCTTTTTAAATGCCACTTGAATACCGTATTAGTAATATACTGCGGTGAAAACCTACCGATGGTAAAGCACATAAGGGAGAAAGAAAACTGGATACTTCCATAATTAATGATTTACCAGTCTGTCATTACAAAAACTAACGAAGGGCGTCTCTGTGGAGAAATTTGCATGTGAAAATGTGGAAATGCCGCGTGTCTCCATAGCGCCAGACCGCCCTTGGTTGAATTTTTTCTTTCTAGAGTAGACGTTCCAGTCATATAAAAAATACATAAAATATAAAAAACAATCCTTAGTCCGCCCATGGGTTTATAACCTTTCGTCTTGATTTGTTTAGACTTTTGCGGTTAAAATAAAATACCAAAAATAGTTTGTGGTTAGGCATTAAAGCAGATGCAACACCCACTTGTTCGTGTAATGTGTGCCGCATCTGTTTTGCGCCAAAAGTGTGTGCTTTTATTCCAGAGGAAGTAAATTGTTAAAGATTACATGGAATTTTTGAATTACTTTTTTTTCCCTTTACGATATCGGAACTCGACATTCAGTGAATGAGTACCAGGTTAATTGTAACTTTTATTCTCTGAAATAGTGGTAAATAACCATGTGGTCCACTTAAGCCTCTCTGAATGGAGCTTAATTTTACAGTAACGAAGATGTGACGGCGGATTGCCATCGGAAATCGAAGACACAAAGAAGCATATGGAAAGGTATTTGTAGTGATTCCGGACGTGTCCTGTGCTAATTCATCAAGATATGGAAGGAATTTTAAAATCGTGTCACCTGCTTTTGTTTTAGTCTCCGAGAATAGAGCGGGATTAGTCATTCCCTCAAATATAACTGACCTGATTTGTTTCTTTGTTTCGCTGAGTCAAAACACTAGCGCGAGAAAAAGGAAGACACAACACATTTTTAGCGTACTGAAAAGTCGGTATAGTGAGGTTTTTTTTTTTTTTTAAATAATTATCCGTTTCCCCCTCCCATTGGCGCACCCAGGGAGGAGGCCAAGGGGCCTTGGCACCCCCAAAAGAAAAAGGGGGAAAAAAACACCAGAAAAATTTCCAAAAATCTTTTCCTAATTAAAATTATTTTTTTTAAAATTTATTTATTTATGTTGGGTCGTGTCTTCTATTTCTATGTTCGTTATATGCACCTTATGAATTAGCGGTCACATAAGGTGGGAATACCCTATAGCGCTCGAGAATCCTGGGCGCTCTGAACGCAAGGCGAACGAAGTAGTGCTGGGGAGCTACTTCGTTTGCCCGAGTCGGGCCACAGGAGATCACGGATATCATGTATTAGCGATCGCTGCAGATGCTCAGTCATAGCTCGTATACAGTAGTGTGTATACTCAACTCGATCTCCCCCCCCCCCCCCAGATTAAATCTCGAGTGCTCGGCCACTGCCCCCGTTATCCGTATGCTGTATTACTGCAAGCTACGTTACCGATGGACTATGCAACCTTTTCGTGTGTGTGTGTTCACAGTGAACACTCAGAAAGGTTGCTAAATTAATTTCTACAGCGATAGATCGTTAATTATTCAGCGTATTTACCCAACAAATAATTGGATGCATTTTATTTGTTGCTGAGCGAATAAAATGTTTATTCTGTGAACAAACAGCGATCATATGTACAGACTCAGTTAGGAAGCAGTCGTAGTAAACAAAATACTGTAAGTGCGTCCAATGTGACTGCCAATTCTCCTGAAACCTAAAGTGAACGCTGTCGTCTGCAGCTTGGAAAATTGTGCGTGTATGGAAAGTAATTCTGTGCTTTTTTTTTTTTCTTTTTTTTTGCGGATTATGATCCTTGGGATGTTCCGAAGTGCTTCAGAATAAATCGGAGCATTCCATGTTTTCAAAACTCGCGTACTTAATCGCAAGCATCTGGAAAAAGGAATACAGCCGGCATAACCCAATAGGTGTCTCTTCTTTCTCTCAACGAACACGCGAATGTTCTTTCCTTTAATGTTTTTTCCCTCGTGTAAGGGTATGGTCGCAATTTCGCCCTTTCCTTTATTAGTGTGGGATTTCTCTGAACAGATGCGGGAGCGAAGATCGCTAATTATAAGATGAATTGTTTAACATCGAAATGTGCTTATTGATTCTTCAAAACTTTTTTTTTTTTTTTTTAATTGCTTGGTTGGAAGTAACGTTTTTAAAAAGTTGACAGTGGATAACCTGGATCTCTCGCTTCGTGTCTTCGAGAGCTTACTAGCGAGAAATTAACACGTATTTGTATGATGGAATTGTGATCAGCATAACATTCGTCTAATTAATTAGGTCAAGAAAACCCCATTGCAAATGAGATTTTTCGTTTTAAATTAAATTTGTAAATATTTTCGGAGGAATAAGCATAAAATATTTTTAAGTGTATGAACGTCGTATTGCAGAAAGATTCAATTTTTTAATACTCAAGTCCAAAAACTTTTAAAGCCGTGGAATAATTTTGTAGTTTTGAAGAACTCGACATTAATTTGAACTGATTAATAAAGGGGGATCGTTACGTGATCTGCGAAAAAGCAGTATCTTAAGCTAAGTACATTAGTATCGCCTGCAGACTAAGAATTATAGATAATCTGAATATCCTGCTCTAGAGACTAAACCTGGAACCCTTTCAAGCCACTCGTCTCATCTGCCACACCATCAAGATATTTAAAAAACTTCCACGCCCACGCTGAGATTCGCAGCCTGGTTGCTGGCTACCAGAGGTGTGCTGTCTACGTTACCAACAAAGCTGGCGAAATATGAGTAGAACCAGTCACCTTGGTAATTTTTTTTTTTTTTTTTTTTTGCATTACTGTTTCGAACACAGTAATTGAGCAAAAAAAAAAAAAAAAAAAATCTTTTTCGTATACCGTGGAAATATTTCGATGAACTGCTTCGATTTTCTACAGTGATATTTACGGAGATTCCACAGTATATTTCATGCATCCATTTATTAGAGAACATTCGCCTTCCATCGCGATATCAAATGATTTTCGTCGTTTCTGATATAAGAGAAAATTACTGCAGCAGATGTATCATGCGTTAAGAAAATACAGAAGCACAAATCCACTAAGAATTAAATTGCAAGCTGTAAGACCGAATATTCTGCATACTTTATGTGATTGTATGTTCCGTGATGTTAATCTTTGCCTGGCGTGGGTCTTTAATGATCAAGCTAACGAGATTTAAGATTATTCCATCGTCGCGTTTTTACAGGACACTATTTATGAGAACACGAAAAAAAGCATAGTGTGATACACCGCTTGTCGCACAAGTTTTCTATTTTTTATCTCTTCAGGATCTGACCTGTTTTTACTATTTACGAACTAATCCAGGGATGTGTCACACCTTGTACACAAGTAATTGTGTTTGTCGAAGAATGTAGTCCTTAAGACTACATTCTTCGACAAATTCTCAATCCAAAGAATGCAGTCTTTGGATTGAGAGCACCGTCGATTTTTCTTTTTTACGCGGGTGACGATTATTTATTTTAAAAGTACTGTACTGTATTTTAGTGTGCTAAAGAGAACTCGCCCTGTTCGTATATCCGAGATCTCTATTTTGACACGAAGTATACTAATTCTGAGAAGCATACATTGTCGTCCATTTCAGGAATGGACGACACTTCACTGTCATATGGATGTTGAATTGTTATTTCATCTCACTTGTACTTATTTTGCAGGACCAACTCTTAGTGCTGTAGTTAACCCATTCGGTCGCACTCGAAAAAATTGCAGCGTAGGTCGCGTGTATCTGAGAGATACATTCAATACTAGTATGTGCTAAAATGCGATAAAACTTAAAGAAAAACACTGCAAATATAATACATTATGGTTTATTTATTTTCAGTTACAATCTATAAATTATTGAACAAAGAAACAAAGAAAAAACAAGTAAACCAATACTATACTGACATCAGAGGTCGCAGTATCTCTCAGATACAATTTACTATGAAATATTACTTTCACTTTCGGACTCGAGTAACAGTCGCTGAATCTCTTCAACATCTGATGGATTATCCTGTTGATATATTTTTCCAGCCATTTTCAACGGTAAATAAAATGAAAAAAAAAATTAAACCAATACTATACTAACATCGGAGGGCGCAGGTATCTCTCAGATACAATTTATGTAAAGATTTGTGAAATATCACAAATCTTTACATAACACGTGTTAAACCAAAACTGACTGCATGAACAGTTTGGAGTACCATTCGTAATCTCATGACCTCCAAGCTATATACTGGATAAGTGTAAGAATATTTATATAAACAATTTGCATGTATCTGTCAGATCAGCTGCGACCTCCGCAAGGTTAAACTGGCACACAGAAATCCATAATTAGGTCTACTTCAAAGAATGGGTAAGAAGGTGCGTTAGATTATTGCATTCTTTCTCTTTGTGTGTGTGGGATGGGGGGAGCAGCATATGCACAGTCGTAGATATAATTTTGGTTTTCCTAATCTTATCCATTAAAGTTCCTCCATTCGAAACGACAATATTTTAACAAATATCCTAAATTTCACCGAATTCGATTAAGTCACTAGGATGTGTATATATGTATGTATAATGGTGGACAGAGAATTAAAGTTTGGATGTTGAAAAACACGCTAAAAAGTAAAGATAGGGAATTTATTATCCCTCCTTTATAAGGCTATGATTTGACTGCATCTTTACTACTGTGAACAGATTTGGCCATCTGGGTTTTTTGGCGACGAGGAGGTGGTAGAAAGGATTCAGAGATGAGTGACCAATTTAGTGACAGGGCTGTGGAATACTCCCTACGAGGATAGGGTTAAAGGTTTCTGGATTATAAAGATTAGTATTTATTCATTTATTTAGCACATGATGATACAATGGTCGTGAGGCTCATTTTTCCGGGAACTACGGAACCATCTCAATTCTCTCAATTTTTATTCAAGCTCGGGATTTGACGAATCAGGCGTATGGCTGGATCTTAAGCATTCCTGACAGTAATCCGTATGTATGTATGTTCACGGGGCTGGTTTGTCTGTTCTAGGGGACGAAAAATCCTACCTCGTATGAGACCGGCCAACTCACCTTTCGTCGAAAGAGACCAGATAAGGTCACGGACGGGGATCGAACCCAGGTCTTTTCAATCAAAGGGCTTCGTCTATACCGACTGAGCTACGGAGGCTCTACAAAGATTAGTAGATAGGCAGAAAAGAGGAAACATAATAGAAACTTCTTAAGATATCAAAGGGGGTTTTATAAAATTGATGCAAATGAAATTTTTCAATATCTGACAGATAGTCAGAGAACTAGGGCCATTCGTGAAGTTATGTAAGAGTGTGGTTAGTAGGGGGGTGTGTGAGAACCAGATTTTTTGCATGGAGAGTTGTGAATGAGTGGAACTGATTGCCAGAATTAGTTGCAAGTTCCCTGACAGTGAATGAGTTTAGGGAAAGAGATGAGATTTGTGTATATAATAATTAGTCTGGATCTCCCACGAGGAGTCTCTGGACTCCATGGAAATACCGTCTATTATAATATAATATTATTATCATTTGCAATGAAGGAAATTCGTTTTATTTATTTTTATATCAAGCGGTCTTGATGTAAAGAATAATCTAGTTTAACACAAACTGTTGTTCAAAATGAGGGTAAGGCTGACCTTTATGGACGGTTAGTTAATCATTTTGCGAAACTCCTGCAATAAAAGTTTTTTTTTATTCCTTTTTAAGCAAGTTATTGTAAGACGTTTGGTCGTAGGATTTTTATTCAAATTTGGAATTCTCGTAGAGATTTAAGCCATTCTAATTTTTGGCTCCGGACTATTTGGGGAGCAAAGAGATGAAAGTATCGAAATCAATTACTTCAACAACTTTTCTCTGGTTGGATGAAAATGAATAAACTTTGGGATGTAGCATGCACACACGGTTTTGATTTCGATGGACGTATTTGTATTGCTAAGACGATTCTACCGGCGGGGGATAGAATTGCATGAAATTCGTATTTAGGATCTCTTAAATTTTGCCCAGTTATTTCTGTCGGAGCATGTTTGTCAAGTTAGGTGGGAAAAGTTTTATAGGCCGAGCGCATACATAAGCTAAAAACTGGTCCCGTTTCGCAAATGTTGTAATGCATTCTAACTTTTGACGAATGTGTCAGAGTTCATTGAATAACTTTAGTTGCAGTCATGATAGTTCTCGCAAAAAAAAAAAAAAAAAAAAAAAAACTCAACAGTCATAACGATTTCAACCTGAATTGCATGTAAACAGTTTCTAGGCCGCCAACTTGAATGTTCCTTGGTCTTTGATTCAAAAGTGATGGATGATTTTTCATCCATAATTATCCATGTCTACTATTTGCATAATTTGTAATGACGATAATTCTTCCCTGGATTGACATTTGGCATGCAGAATAATAAAATTTCTCTATACGTTTCATTTGAACTATTAGATACCGAAAACAAATTGCCATTATGAGCGAAAACTATGGATTCAAATGCTGTTGAATTATTAATCAGGTCACTAGAACTCGACTACGAACATATCTTTGAGTGTTACAATCGCCCACCTCCTTGTATAATACAGGTTGAAATCGTGCGGAATAAACTGTTCAGCAGTTTGACGCGACAACTATCATGAAGTTCGCGAGAGAGTTTAGTTATTTAAAGAACTCTGTTGAATGCTAGTGCTTTTGTAAAAAAAAAAAAAAAAAAAAAAAAAAAAAAAAAAAAAAAAAAACTGGACAGTGTGTCAAAAGTTATATAAGGCGCTTTTTTTTTTTTAAATTGAACTTCAACAATATTTCATTTAGATTCCAGACAATATAATCTTGTTTTGTTACTACATTACACAAAAACTAAGACACGTTCACATTGTGTGTGTTAAATATTCCAGTCAGCCAGAGAGAAAGAATTATTACAATTTATAATTTCGACATACTCTGCCCCTGCACATGGGCCAATGAAACAAACATTGAAATTGTTCAACACTTTCTTGTAATGAGTCCAGAATCTGACCTTATTAAAATCACTGAGGTCGGTTTCCGGAATAATATGCATACGGACTGGCGGATAAACAAAACGATTCTTACACCTGCTTGCTCATTTTGCTAAACCCTTGTTGTATGAAGATGTTCTGCTCGCCATGTATCGGGTGGTCATTTGGTTCACTTAAATGTACTGTCCGAACACAGATGCGAGACTCTCGGCTGGCAATGTGCCAAGAAGTCGATTCATGTTCATGGGTAGAAAGGAATAAGGCGATGTACGATTTCGTCACCAACACGCGAAATCACGTGCTTTGTACGTAAAAGTTTCCAACTGTTATACAAGCAAAATTGTCACCACTTCAAAAACAAGAATTTTCATCAAAGAAAAGCCAATTTTGAGACGTATAATAATCAACACTCATCCCGCGAAACGCACTGATTATCGGCATGGATTTGCTTTCTTCTGACATGCGCAAATGTATCAAGGGGTCTCGCATCTGTGGTCGCACAGTAGTTCTCGCTTAATTATTTTATAAATACTCTGTTGCAATTATCAATTTAAACTTCTGAAAATAGTATTTTTGTCTTCTAGGGCGTTGAAACATTTAATTCTACTGTCCCAGTAAGCGACACGGAAAATTTAATTTCAGAAGCAGCTGGAATTTTATTTCAACGTATGTTTGTCAAGAGAAAATTGACAGACGTGCTAAAGTTTCTTAGTTTTGATGATGACCTCAATCTCTGCACAGTAGCGTATGTAAGTATTCATATGTGTCTGTCTGAAATGAGTGCACTGTGTAACATTTGTGTACAGTTTGCAAACTAGTATGTAACATGTGGTTCTACTCTGAGGATTACTACAAGCAATGTGAGACAGTATTGTAGTAGTATTATGAAAAGAACCAAGCAAGTATAAAGTTGGCTGCACTTCAGAAGCGGCAACTCGGCTGGCACTAAGGGTGGGTGATATTGCTGTCATTGGGATGGGGAACGGTTATTTCTTAACAGTTGAAAATGCTAGCCAATCAGCCGCTTATCAATTGTAGCCACCTTTAGATATAATGATATCTAAGGTTTTTACGTTTTATTAGTTTTTACTTTTAGACGAACTAGGTAAACCAGCTGAGGATAAAACTAGTCGAGGGTGGAGAGTTTATCGGAAGAGATGAATATCTCCTCTCATATGATACTTCCCGCCTCTATTGTAATACTGAAATTATCAAAGGGAAAGGGGATCTTGTGGCTACGAAGACTGTATAAGGGCTTATAAAGGTTCTCTGCATTCTAACGGAATTTGAACCAACGGTCTTAGGTCCAAGCTCCAGAGAAAACCAGGGAATCTTGAACAAAAACAACGGCTGTTTCGAATTTGGTCGAAATCAGTTGTGCAGATGTTTGTAGCAATGAAACTAATCTGTTGCGACAATTGAGTGAGAAATTAGGATAAAGCATTGAACGGAATAAAAATCGACCCCAAATTTTGATCCCAATCGCCGTAACCTGTAAAAAGTGTATGAGAAGAAAACGGGGAAGGAAATGCGTGCTTCAATCCCAACCCACGAGAGGTCGAAAACCTATCAGTGCATTATCATGGCGAATGGACCCGAATTAACCCGGACTAGAAATCGAATAATTATTTCTAGTCATTTCAGTCCTTCAATGAGCAGAGTTGGGGGTCTTGCACCTAAAGCAAACTCTACCACGTGCATTCACAACCACAAAAGTATTTTGTAATCGAATTCTTATATAGTGACGGTATTCTTTATCACAACAGTTAGACCGTAGGGCCGTTTTTTGGCTATTTTAAAATGCTCTCGCTATAGCGGGGCGGGGAGATTCAAAGCGTTTTGGTAATAAATACTGCGAAGCAGTCTAGGACTTCTTCAACAGAGAAAGTAATTTTACTACTGCATACGTACCCGTCTTTCACCAAAGAAACACTCGGCCCAGCGTCTCTTAATTCGTTACGGTTTGTTGCATCCAGGGCTGAATTTTTCTTTGTCGATTTTGATCATTCAAAGAACTCTATTAAGCGGTGGGAGTTTTTAAAAATCCAGACAGCGTGTCCAAAGTGAACGAGTTTTATTAAACTTCCGTTTTTCGCTTTTGCATTCACAATATAATTTCATTTTTCCAGTTCAAATGCCCAAAATGGAAACTTTCCTAAATACCCAATTTCATAAACTACCATTCAGCTACAGCAGAATTATTAATAGCAGTTCGATTCATGTCGCCATCCAACAGTGTCTGACTTTTTTTTATTCGTGTGGAGTTCCCCCCGTTCCTCGACCGCCCCTTAATATCTGACTAAAGTAAGATTGAACCAAACGGATAATCTTGCTTACATCTCAAATTTCGCAGTTTGTTTATAAATTCTGCCTTTCCAAGAAAGCGGAGTTAGTGAAATATACCGAGCGATTCCACACTCGTGTCATCAACTTTAAAGGCATATCTGCACCTCATAACTAACGAAAAGGTCCCCAATAAACATGGGTTTGTGCGGACACAAGGGCTGTGTTTTGGAAGTTTGGCTGGGAGGAGAATCGCCCTGTATATAATTCCAGCACGTGTGCCGCTTCTTAGGATCAGTTAAACCACAAATGCAAATAATTCAATTGTTGTCAGATTATTCAGTGAATCCTCTTCTATAATTCCATCTCCTAACAGTCAAATTCAGTATTATTACCTTATTTCTATTAACAATTTTTTACTTTCTTTTAGCATCCTATTCTGAATAAACGTTGGCAGAAGATATCAGAAATTCGAGTAGAAATTCAACCGGTGGGCTGTAGACCTATTGTGTGGACTTCCAGTTACAGTGAAAAAGGGTAAAGCTACACACTGGAGTATCTGTTGATATTATTCTAAAAGTGAGTGGTAAGTTTATTAGGTACTCCTATCATCCATGAAATCCACCGCTGATTCCGATACATTGTCGCCTTCTTCTTCCAGGCGACATAAAGCGAGTGTGCAGGTGATGTGAAATTGCGTATGTGCGCAATTCAATACGAAATGAATGCCCGTAATGCGCAATCCAATACCGCCCTGATGTGTGGAGTTTCACGCATAACGTGCGTTGTACCGAGAATGGTACAACCGAAAGCATCCAGTCTTGGACGTCTGTATTCGGCAATTTTTTGATATTGAGAGGTCGAAGGGTTATTACGTAACACAATCGGAAATCCATGAAACTAACTACAATCGAACAGATGACAGCGCAAAATCAGTGATCTGCAGAGGGCATTTAGGAACCCACAAGGCATCTGTAGCAAGTAAGGTGCAGCATCAGATTTCATTCCTCAGTTATCAGCTAAAAAGCTAAAAACATGCAACTATGGATACAGCAAACACCAGAATTAGAAACTTTTTAAGTTCTTAAAAAAAAAAAAAAAAAACACTTCTAGTGCACTGAATCCCGGTATTCAAGTGAGTTCAGGCCGAGCAAGTACAGCAATCCCTCGATTAATGCGCCTAATGCGTTCTTTAAAATAGGCGCATTAATCGAAAACGCACTCATCGAATATATTAACCTATGGGAAAATGTATAATTCGTTCCTCAGATTTCTTTTTGATCCTTAATTTTTTATTTTGTTTATAGAAGTAGAGTATGTTTCAGGGCCTAGTTAAAGGAAAACCATGAAGCTGAAAGACAATAAAACATATTCAGAATATAAATTTATTATTCTGCTTCTAACCAAAGAATTGAGCTAACGTAGTTTGGCGGCATTCTGTTTCTTTTTTTCATACAACTGACGGTTTGGCCCTACTGCCTCTTCTGCAAATTTTACTGGTTCTCTCTTCACCAGGGTCAGTCTCTAAGCATTGCTGCTTAAAAACTTCGATTGTACAAAAACTATTTTCAGATAGTTTCTGTGAAACCTCTTTGGGCTTGTCAGTGATTAAATTTTCTTCATATTCTTCAGGATCTTCCTGCTGTGCATCTAAATTTAGCAGGCCGGAATCACTCAACTTCTCAGAATGAGATTTAATTAACTTAGATTCATTTCAAAAACCTCTAAAATCATTTGCACAATGTGGAAGAATGCTACCAAACAGCTCACAGATTGCTAGCAGTAATTTCATTCGACTTTGCGACTTTATAACCAGGCTGAGATTTCTCTGATTTGGCTAGAAAAGTCATGGAAGGCATTCGCTTCCACAAAATAAACAAAAAAAAAAAAAAAAAAGGGCCGATTTCATCGACATTAAATATTTGTTGATCACAATAGTCCCCTTCTTACACAATTTTCTTCAAAATCTCTGCATATATCCTTATCTGCACTTGCAGCTTCGCCTGTGATTAGAACATTATGTAGGCTATCTCTCTTTTTGAAACGCTCAAATCACCCAGCACCAACGTGGAATTCTTCTTTTCCATCATTGATAGCCCTTTCTTTCCAGGTTACAAAGAGACAATGATTTTGATTTAATAAGGCCAGTGTATAGCGGGATCTGTTTTTGGTTACAATCCTCGATCCATGTAAAAAGAAGTCTTTCTAATTCAATCATTATAATATTTGGATTTTCAGTGCCTGCATGAACTTCAAGCAGCCTTACCTTTCCTCTTTGTATTCAGCAGATTCACTCATTTTTTTGTTCTTGTCCTATCTTTGCTCTGGACTCGCCTTCATTTTTCTTTATTATTTCAAGTTTTTCTTCCAATTGGATTATTTTTCGAATCATTTTCACACTTCTGCTTTTTGCTCACAAATTCTTTTACTCACGATTAAAGGTTAGGAAAATAATTTAAAATAAAAAAAGTACGGAAAACAATTGCACGAGATATGATCAGCAAAATGCTATCTAAAGCAGGCGACATAAATTTTGGCGGTAAATTTGGAACCTAGCATACATGGAAATAGTGTAGTATGCCATTAAAAAAATAACTGTAAAATGTTTCAAATCGGTAACTAAATTATTTCATCCTGACGAGTGATTTTTTAAAATAGTTAGCCATAAAAAATGTATAGATCGAAAATTTTTAAAATTTATAACATTTATTTTTAAAATGTATAAAAGGCGCATTAATCGAATTTTAGACGCACTAGTCGAATTTGGGTATAGAAAAAAAAAATGACGTATTCGGGGGACGCATTAATCGAGGATTGATGTATAGGCTTTGGTCACAGTAGCATATATCAGTGGGACCATCGTGCAACAGTGCAGATTCCTTAGTCGTGGTGTGTGCCGTGGAGACCACACTGTTTCTATTAGCTCAGGGGGTGGCCAACCTATGGCGCATCGCATGATTAGAAGTGGCGCACTGCACCCCAGAAAAAAATTTAAAAAAAAATTTCTATACGATTTATATATAAACACACAATTAACCTACCACTGAATTCTAGAGTGCGCATTTATTATACTCGTTTGATCTTGAAGCAACAGGCACCGGCAAATGCTGACATGCGTCACCAGTTACTCAATCAGTTTACAGCTGACTCTCGTGTCATAACGTTCGATGAACTTCTGATTCGATGTGACTGAACAATCCCGTGTTTTCGAACTTATATGTTTTTATTAACAGTTCTTTAAGTTTAAGATAAGATTTCTGTTTTCATGAAGGCTTAATATAGTTCTGTAAATTTAAAAATGAATTTTTTTTATTTTGAATGCGTATATCAAGTTCTTTCTCGCTCAACTAATTTGCTGATTATTGAAACCTGCAATTATTCAGTGTATTTGTATGTGTGTGTTTTTATGTTTTTTTTTTATACAATATCTTTCCTTTTAATTTACGTATAGTAGGTTTATTCCTAAAATTTAACTGAACATCAGCAAAGCTTTCGTAATGAGGATGTTTGGGTTGTGTGTGCGATTGCCAGCTGTGGGAAAAAAAATAAATAAATATATATATATATATATATATATATATATGATTTTTAAAAACTTAGAGTTTAAAAATCATAATATATTGTATTTGGCCTTCATGAAAACAGGAATCTTATCTTAAACTTGTAGAACTGTTTTTGAATGTTCATAATGTTAAAAACGATAAAATAATTTAAATAAATAATTTAAATTATTATTAAATAATTTATTTAATAATAAGCTTTACTTTTTGGGATAATTTTTTTTTACAGTCAAGTTATCCATTACTTTGCAAAAGAAAATGAGCAGAAGAAAAGCAGAAGGTGATAGCAAACGCCAGTTTAATGAACTGTGGGAAAATGAGTTCTTATTTATTGCGGGTCCTTCAGGAAAACCGCTGTGCATTGTGAAAGCACTCTCTCAGATAATAGAAGACATAATCTTAACAGACACTATAGAAAACATCAAGCTGAATTAGAAGAAAAACTGAAGTTAGTTCCTGGGTCTGAGTTGTGGAAAGAATATGTGGTTAAGAAAAAGGAAGAAATAAAGAAAAGAGACAAAATATATTTGTGAAACGAAATGGTGGCAATGATGGAGGCGTCTTATGAAATTTCCTTTGTGTTGGCTAAAAAGCACAAGCCTTTCTCTGATGGAAGTTGTTAAGCCCTGTCTCGAAAAATTTGCAAAATGTCTTGGTGATAAGAATGTTGAAAGAAAAGTAAACCAAATTGCTCTGTCCAAACAAACAATTACAAGACGCATCGAAGAACTTTCTCATGATGTTAATGAGCAATTGAAAGTCCATGTTCATGCTTGTTCTTTCTTTTCTTTAGCTTTGGACGAATCAGCTGACATATGTGATGTAGCCCAATTAAGCATTTTTATAAGAGGAATTGATGGTAATTTTAACATCTTTGAAGAAGTTATCGGTCTCGAGTCACTTCATGAAAAAACAAGAGGGTCAGACATACATGACAAATTAAAGTCATGTCTAGAAAATCAACAACTAGATTCTAGTAAGCTCATCAGTGTTTGCACTGATGGAGCACCGTCAATGGTAGGTAAAGTTTCTGGGACTTTAACTTTACTTGAAAGGTTTTTAGGTCGTTCTCTACTAAAGCATCACTGTATTATACATGAAGAATCTCTGTGTGGGAAAACTCTAAATTTGAAGCATGTTATGATACCAGTTGTAAAGTGTGTGTGAATAAAATTAGAGCAAGAGGGTTAAACAGAAGAGAATTCAGAGAATATTGTGAACTGCTAGATATGGAATATGGTGAACTCATCCTTCATTTGAGGTGCGCTGGCTTTCTAAAGGACAAGTTCTCAGTAGATTTTGGAAGCTGAAAGAAAGTGCTCGTAATTTTCTGGAAGAGAAGGATGAGCTGCATGAGGAAAAAAGTCCCGTTGTGTGATGAGAAATGGCTATTCGATTTAGCATTTTTAGTTGATGTTACCAGCCATCTCAGTTATCTAAATTTGAAATTGCAGGGCATAGCTTAGTAAATGACATCAGTGCATTCAAAATAAAATTAAAACTGTTCATCTCCCAGTTAGAAAACGGGGATTTAAGTCAATTTCCACATTTAAAAGAACATAATGAATCTGTTGAAGATAATGGCAACTTTACACAATATACTGAGAAACTCAAATTATTGCAAGAGTTCTTTAACAGTCGTTCTAGCGATTTTGCCGAAGAAGAAGACCGCATACTTGCATTTATAAATCCCTTTTCACTTACTGAACAAAAAATCTTGATGTCTAGTAACATACAAATGGAACTTATTGATCTCAGAACCAATTCTTTATTGAAAATGAAATTTGATGAACTTCCACCACTCCCAGATGCTTCTGATAGAATTAATTTCTGGCGATCGTTGCCCTGTGAACATTTTCCAGACCTGAGAAAATTTGCTCAGAGTTATATCTGTCGTTTTGGAACTACATACAGATGCGAACAAGCATTTTCGTCAATGAAAATGATTAAGAACAAACTACGGTCGCGACTGACTGATTGAAATTTGAAAAACTGTTTGATACTTTCTGTAACTGATTTCACTCCAAACATTACAAGCTTAGCAAAAGCAAAGCAATTTCAAAAGTCTCAATAAAATAATTAATGTTTATCTTGTCTTTATATGAAATCTGTTTATTTAAAACTGCTAAGAGTGTCTATATTACCACATATATAATAAATCATTTATGCAAAGCTGTTACATATATCCATATTTTTAAAGGGCTGAAAAGTGGTATAAGTTTGCATGGCGCATCTTAACTTAAAAATGAAAAAATTGACGCATGAACTATAAAAGGTTGGCTACCCCTGTGTTAGCTGAAGCTGTTCTGAGGATTGCATGTACTACTCGCTCCTAAGTAAGAGTTCTTAATAAACTTGCCACTCAACATATTCGCTTGCATTGAATTTAATTTTTCTGATTCAGAAGGGACAATCGGAGATTTGTCATCGAGAAAATAGGATATGAGTAGATGTATCAAAAAAAAAAAAAACAGTTATTCCACAACGATCGAACTCTGTCAGGAATATTTTTCATCTTATAACATAATTTCATTGCAGGCGTTCCCAAAATATTATCTCAAGTAATTTTTTTGTGGAAACGTGTAATTTAGTAGTTGAATTGAAACACACGCGCGCACACACACACACACACACACACACACACACACACACACACACACACACACACACACACACACAGAGAGAGACTAGCATTAATTGAACGTTAGTATTCCGTAGTTTCTTTCTTATTAAAAAAAAATAGACAAGGAAATAGTAAACAATTTTATTTAATATATTTTGATTGGCTTTTGATCTATGTTTATGGAATTACTAAGAACATCTTAATAGGTACCAATCACTGGCATCATCACCGTTTAAATTGTTCAGAATTCAAGTTCTCAACAATTTAAATTAGGAACTCTAATTTATTCCTCTAATTTCAACAACTGAAATTAGAGGAATTGGCTCATTTTGTTACGCATAGAACTCATAAAAAGGTACTTAAAAATAAGCTTCTGATACTAAGCAATGGCTTCGTAAGTATTTCAACTTAAATACCATTCTGCTTCTCGTTTCTTAAGCCTGATGAAACACTAAAATTGCACTCTCAAACAATCAAATATTGTTTTGCGAACGTACGTTTTAGTTGTTTTTTTATTTATTTTTGTTTTTCTCCGCCCTTTGAGCCATGTTTGTTACAAATTGTATTTTTTTTTATCGTGTCAATTGTGGGTAGACGCTATCGAAAAATGACACAAGGTGTTTCCTGTTGGGAGATTTCAAGGAAGTTCGTAGATTAACTAAATACCAATTAGATATTATACTGTAAAATGACGTCATACTATCTGAAATTAAAATTCTGCTATTATTATTTTATTATTGTTTTCAGTTTGGCACTGTATTCATACTCCACTAATCTAGAAATAGTCTAGCAATAACTACTAATATATGTAGGACTGTCCCCCCCCCCCCCCACACTATCCTGTAATTTATAAGTGGAAGCTGCGATTTGATATCTTAGCAGTAAATGGTCCGTTAGAATTTCGCAACGAGCAGCCTTTTAATGTTAAGAAAATGTTGCCTTTTAAAGGTAATATTTTCTTAAACGTTCAAGAGTTGCGAAGCATTCCTTTCTGTTTACTTTACAAGAGCTTTCAGAACACTCGTCTTTTATCACATGTCTTCTTCCAAAAACAACATCTGGTTTAATTCTTGAATACAAAGAATCCGAAGCATAAGATATTTTAAACTTTTAGCCATTCTTTGTCTTTACTGACATTTCCCTGTTGAAAATTAATTTTGTATGAAAAGAGAAACTCCATATTTTCATGTAATAACCCAGCCCTGTATGTATTCTTCCGAGTAGCTTAACTCGGAAGAATCAAAGAATATTTTTCATTCTGGTGGTATGTATTTCTGTTCCCAAATTATCACGGTACAAAAAATCGCTCATTGTGTGTGTAGGATGCCATGTCCGCAGGCCTATCTGGTCGGCAAATTGTGGACAAATTGGGCCATTCCAGATCAACAAGCAGTGATAAACCCCAAGTATGAAATTCCCAAGTGGCGGGGTGATGGTATGGCTCTGATTTTCCGGGTTTGGTCTCGGAACTGTTTGTTGTGCCAAAAATATTGAACTCCGAGAGGTATCTGAACAATGAATTGCTTTCTATTTTGTGGCATTTTTGCAGAACTGAACCATTGCCTCTTTCGGTAAGACGATGCACTGCGTCATAAGGTTGCTGTGGTTTGTGGACGTGAATGTCACCACACTTGACTGGCCTCCGCAGAGTCCTGATCTCGACTCGCTCGAACGTCTGTGGGACGAACTGGAGCATCGGGTGAAGTCGAGGGGCGTCTGGCCCACGACGTCATTACAGGAAGAACGGTCCAGAATCCCCACTGATCATTATTTATTGTGTGGCTGGAGGAAAGTATGTCCCGTAGGATTGCTGCAGTTATCTCAGAGGAAGGATTTTATTAAGGTGGGCCCCATGGCTGTTTGTTCCTCACACTGTGGTGTCCGTTGACTTCTTTCCAAGTAGTGTGTGTGTGTGTGTGTGTGTGTATATTTATATGTGATCAGTTTAAATATCAACCTGATTATTCAATTCTATTTTGACTAGTTTTTCCATATTTCGATTGATTCGTCTTCGCCTGTTAATTGTGAATAGTTTTTATACTACACAATGTTATGGTGAAAAAAAAGCATACGGTTTGCTCAACTGGTTAAAGAAATTTGAAAATTTTCGCGAGAGTGTAATCAAAACATTGTTCATTATTTCTATATTCGCTTCTGTCAAATAGCACTTAAAAAAACTTTTTTTACGCAATAACTAATGGAACTAAGATAAGGCAGTCCTTTTTTTGAATATATTTTGGGGTGAATTACTCGGTAATTAAAACAGATTTCTCAGTTTTAATTACCGAGCAGTTACTATGCGTTGGGAAAAGTGATTGGCGGGGCATCTTTCTTCGCCAACATTTCTTTATATTATTTTCTAAGGAAAAGAACGAGTAGTTAGTGTGGTCATTAGACTATTATTCGCACTTCTCGACGAAAGCGATGGAACTGCAGATTCCAGCGAGGATGAACATGCTCCGTCGAAGTTATGGTGGTACAGCACATGATTCACGCCAGTGTGCTGCTACTGGGTGCGACGAATCTGTTGAACAGCATCTTTCCAGAAAGTTTCGGGACCTTTCCAGAAACCTGGGTGCGGTATTGTAATACTGGATTTGTAAAGCTCTCAGTGGTTGCTAGGGGGTAAAGTTACTGTCTAGACTGAAGGAGGAATCACAGCTTTTTTTTGGGGGGGGGGGGGTATTCAGGCAGCTAATAAATGTTACCCTTATTTATGTAGGAAATATTTACGGCTGTCCCCACTCGAAGAAATGTGATCGCTTCAGGATTGAAGCGATTCATACCATACCGTTCTCCACTAGATTCCTTCTAGTGGAGAATGGTAGGTACAAAACAGGCAGTGTTTGGTGAGTTCATTGTAGATGTTCTTACAGTTCAGCATCAAAGGTTTCAGTAATGAAGAGGAAGAATACAGTAGTCTCAGAAAAATTATGAATTGTTGAAAATTGGTTTCTTCTGCGAAACGTGATTTCTTATCACGACCTCTCTTCTCCCTTTGGATACCAGCATTTCCTTAGTTCCGATGCCCAGAATCTACGAAATTCTTGTAGACCAAACGTTTCTTTCGACAAGTAATTGAATTTGCGTTTTAAATTGCTACAGGTTGCTCTTATCTATTCCATTCGTTATATTCAAGCTCACTTTACGAGTTTCGAAATGACAGCGAAATCTTTTCGCACTTAATAAATTGTCTTATTATTTCTCTCTCTCTCTCTCTCTTTTTTTTTTTTTTACTATGATTTGTTTTCGAATGTGCAAATGTATTCCTAAAGTATTAGTACCTTAATTTTTACATTTTATAAATGAGAAATTTATAATTTTATTTATTTAAATTTTATTTCTTATAGAATTTTAGTAAGTCTCGCTCGGCTGAATATTCCGATTAAATTTCAACGCCCCACAGAAGCTAAAGGTAGTCAACGTTTATTTATTTTTATTTATTTGTTTATTAACGTGTGTGCGCGTGTACTGTTTTCTTAGATAATTGCGCCCTCCCCTCCCATGTTAGAAAAATTACACAGACGTTCTTTTCTACAATTCTGAGTGCTAGTGACAAATTATGTGGCCCAGTACTCTGTAAAGGCAAGGTTACGTGGTTGACTTAAATCGAGGCATCCAGCGGGGTTTGCTGTTATGGTTTGCCATCATTCAGGCTGTGAAATTTGCAGTGCGGTTGACTGAAATGCGATGATAGAACAAATCCAGGATATCAGGAGGATCACACAAAATGAAGAGACGGATACCTTCTAAAAAAGGCTCGCTTTTCATCAATGGGTTATCCGAACAGGTTGGAGTTTTGCCCCTGATTTAAGTAATGAATCTTGGTTTTCATGTAATATGTAGCGTGTGAGATCATAAAATGCTCTTCAAATCAGATGGATAGTTTTGGGTATGTCAGGAAAATGTTATTTTATCACTGAATTCTCATCTGGTAATAGTGGTGTAGTAGGAATGCTTCGCCTGTATCAAACCACGATCTTTTGTCTTAGGACCCATAAAAATGAATACCACACTTCATCTTGATGTTCTGAGCAATTTTACGTTGCAATTCTGTGAAATCAACTATTTGAGTTTGGGAGTGGAAAATAATAGTTTCTGTTGGCACAGAGAATCCCAATCTGGAACTCGATGAGGATCATTTTTGGATGAGTTGGAATGTAACGTAGGTCTAGGCCAAATGGCCAGCTTTGCTATGTAAGAAGTGGCTACTGTTTTGACGGAGTAATTAGGTAAAATGTCGGTTTGTTTGCGACAATAAAAGCTTTATGAAAGACAGGTTTGTGTAATTTTTGCAACACGGTGAATATGCCGTGATCGGTTTAAGTAAAACGCCTTTTGGCTGCTGCACTATTTTATAGCTTGTTTTTAAGAGTGGTGTTACGTCTGTCTTAATGCTATCCCATTCAATTTAGGTATAAGTAACGAAGAGGAAATACTTTTCCCAGAATGTCTGACTGCTGTTTCTTCATACTCAGGAAAAGAAATCGGCTTACTATCGATTGTCGCAGATAAAGTGAAGAGAGACAACAGAGATTATATTTTGATGCACGTTAACAGTCACATGAGTAGTCATGGCTGGCCCTGTGGCACGTTGATATTTTGTTACCTAACTGAAGAACTGGAAACAGTAGAATTTGAAATTACCGATTATATAGAGGTAAGTTTTTTTTTTTTTTTTTTCCCCTTATAGGTAAAGTCAGTTTAAATGGAAGAAAAGAAACTAGTTTGCGGTGCATGCGCAAGCATTTCCCTAGCTTTGCTTTTATGTTCGAGCATCCCCCCCCCCAAAAAAAAAATAATTTACTTGCTTATTTGGTTCAACAACTTGGTTATTCAGTTTGTGTATTGCTCTTTTTTCTTTGTTTTTTTTCATCAATGTTGTCTACGACGAACCAAATATTTGTCTGTGGTTCACTCGCTCTTGTACCCGTTTATTGCATCGTCAACAAATGCATTTGGAATTCTTGAATTTTGTTGTCATCACAATGATTTTTTTTTTTTTTTTAAAAGAAAATTCTTCAGATGTAGTGCCTAAATTCTCAGACATGCGAAATAAGATGCATTGACTTTCAACATGAATTTCGTTTGTTTTGATGTAAAATTTAGTGTGCATCCTTGTCTTACACTTATCTTTCTTATTCGTCGTCTATATGGATCGCATTATGAAGACAAATGATATTAAAACGGATATATATCAGACTTAACTCTTGCTTTATGCAGATGATGTACTTAAAATATATCCAATGCAAGTCTCCAGGATTCTCTGAACTAAATTGAAAAACAGCTGTAACAAATTTGGAATGAAATCAGCAATAAAAAGATAAACAATAGGCAAAATAGGCAGGAACATAGAATACTTCATCTGTATTCTCAATGGAGAACTTACAGAACAAGCGACAACATTTTGGCATGGTTTTTAGTGAAGATGGCGGGAAATAGACAACAGAATAAGTTAAACATGGTATGGTGTGGTTTGAATAAATTTCTAACCTGTTTTAAGTTACGGATTTGAGAGTCGGGTGGAAATAAAACACTTGATCGCACGTAAGTTTTGTGAAAAATTAGTAACCTGAACAGATAGCATCAGTGGCAGAATCTTATCGAAAATGAAGATATCGGGAAGGAACTCGACATTGCTACCATTAAAGAATATGAGCGGAGCTAATCTGTGGTATGGTTACTTTTTTTTTTTATGTGGCTCACCAACGAAAGGTGTGTGTGTGTGAATCTGTAGTACATTCGTACCGTGAGTTAGTTAAGGATTTTTCTATTTTTATTGATTTGATTTTATATATATAATATTTTTTGTACTTTTACTTATTTTTTTTAGAAAGTCCGGAAACTCTGCTCTAGAGACCAAACATGGAACTTTTTCAAGCCACTTCAGGTCTTTAAATACCGAGACGGTGGTCTTGCACTTGACGATGAAATGCATCTCCACCTACAGACATCCATCCCCTCGGCGGGATTCGAACCCGTAGCCTGGAGAGAGAGGATGCGCTAACCACTCGACAAACAGGCCGGCGCATCGGAAAGGTTAGCAAAACAGGGGTGTTTGATGCCAAGATGACAGGAAAATACTCATAGGAAGACCAAGATCTAAATGGATTGATTCAGTCAGACTTGCCTTAGAAGACGAAATGTTAGATACGACAATATTCGAGTGCTGACAAGTAATAGACTTATTTAGGGTAAAATTCTTCAAAAATTAATAACAAAGTAAACTTAATCGTGTAGCACTGTCAAAGTAGCCCTTGCGGGTACATATCTGGAAAACATGACGATGTTCAAAATCCGCAGGTAATGCAGGTACTGTGGATCAAATTTGGGTGAGAAAGAACCAATCTGAATTACTTGATAAAGAGAAAGCTATTTTGACAACGAATGTAGTTGGATTAAGTTATTGGTAAATATAGTGTTAGAAAATGATAAATGAAACTCGTAATTTATATATCCTTGCTCTTGCTGATGTCGGCATGGATGACTAAGTGGTTAGCGTATTCACTCGCCAACCAAAACGTTGCTTCGGTTTGGTTTGGGTTATAGTTTATTTGGCACAAAAACAACAAAGGTCATATTGCGCCATAGTAAAGGTTACAGCTATACATAAACAGTCAAAGAAAATTGTAAACAATGCGTACAAAATGTACAAAAAATAAGTTCCACAATGCAGCTTCTACATCTAAACAAAATTACTGCAGACGTCACAGTAACACAGTCAAAAGTGACAGCAGTACATAAATAGTCGAGAGTACAAACTATTAAATAAAATACATGTAAAAAAAAACAAGCCAAGGAATGATGCAGTATCTACATGGAGATGAAATTACACCAAATGTTATTACAGCAGAGCATCCGTATCTCAGTTGGTATAGACCAGGGGTCGGCAAAGTGGTCGATATCGACCCCTGGGGGTCGATAAATGTCCAGGAGTCAATAAACACCGAAAACGATTTTGAGTAACACCTAGAAAACATGCAACGTCAACTAGCTGATCGCGAAGCGCACGCTCTCCCGATGAAGACATCTAGAACAGAGACAATCAGGGCTAGTACGCATTTATCGCCCATAGCTATCAGAGTGGTGTTCAGTGATCTGATAAATTAGAATTTACTATGTAATGTTTTTAAAGTTATAGTGCCCATAATGATGGCCCCTGATAGTAAGAAGTGCCGACAGTATTCGCAGGAGTATTTAAAATTTGGATTTATACCATCATTTACCAATGAAAGGGTGAAGGAATTGTTATTTTTAAATTGAGAAATTTTATTATTGATAGCATTTATTTAACATATTGGGGGTCGATGATGGATCACGGATTCCATGAAGGGGTCGATGGTCTAGCAGTTTGCCGACTCCTGGTATAGACGAAGCCATTTGGTCCGAAAGCCCTGGGTTCGATTCCCGTTAGTGACTTGAGGAACCATTATCTGATCTCTTTCGACGAATGGTAAGTTAGCTGGCCTCCTACGGTCGTCGGGGTTTTTCGTCCCCCAGAACAGGCAAACCGGCCCCGGGAGCACACGCATCTACAGACATAGGACACTCCGGGAATAAGGATTGGCCGATCTGTTCCGTGGGATTTCCGGTTTCGAATCGTAACAGACCACAACGCCAAATACGTAAAGGAAGAAGTTATCACAGCAGTACATAAATAGTGAAAAATGAATTATTTTACAAGATGCATGCATAAAAATTAAGTTTAGCAATGTGGTATCTACATAAAAACCAGATTACAAAGTTACACAAGGTAAAAGGCACATAAATAGTCGAAAATAAACTAATAAATAATATGCATGTACAAAAGTTAAGGAATGCAGTATCTATATATCCAAACAAAATTAGTTAAATATGTCTACAAATTAATTCTTTGTAGAAAGTTTTAACTTTCTACACTTTTAACATCATGCAGTCTGCCTGACGTTGCTTCGGGTTCGAATCCCGCCTTGAGCACAAATGTTTGATGTCCTTCATTCATGGACAAAGAATAGACCGGATCACTATGGAGGAAGTAGATTTGACCCAATCATCTTCCCCATTATGTGGGGAAGGGGGATTCCTCATCAAGATGCATGCATCAAAATTAAGTTAACCAAATTTATAACTAAGATAAAAAGCCAAACGGCTTTTTGTCTTAGAGATTTTATCATATCTTTTTATCTTGCTCCATCTTGTAAAATAATTCCTTTTCGACTATTTATGTATTGCTGTGATAACTTCTTCCTTTACGTATGAGAAAATATCAAGGATAATGAGGGAGCTTGCTCCACCTTTGCTTCGAGTTGCCTTGGTGTTGTACTACCAGATGTTCGCTTACGCTTGGATTTGCCGATAGTTCTTCGGCATGAAGCTCTTAGATTGTAGTTTTGGATCTCAGAGTATACTGGCTGTAAAATAATAAGGGAATTTTATCCCCTTAATTTAACCAAATTTAGTTTTTTTCGTATGATGTAGAATTCAATCAGCAATTGTCTGGGAATAAACAGAATGAATTCCAAATCTTTATTAGCAAAGAGAGCAAAATGAAGTTATTTTGAAATCGCCCAATTAGTATATTTTCGATTTATTACAGGTTACTCTTCTTTGTCATAAATTCAACTCTATAAATTATTTCGCTATTTGAAAAAAAATCTAAGCTAATTAAGCAAGATATTATTTGATGCACGACGTATTGTAATTAAAGATAAGATATCTATATTCGATTTTATATTATTTACAATGCATTCGTTATAAGTTTGGACTGTTAATTTTTAGATGGCTAACACTTATCTGGAAAACAGAATTCATTACACCAACCAAAAAGATCTCCCTGTGACCCGCCTGTCTGTCGTAAACGATGTAAGTATATTATATTCCTAATGATGTAGCGTATTATAATTTTATTGCGAGTTTTTGAAAAGAGTATTTGTTATGGATTTTAAGACTTAATGTTATGTCTTAATTTCTCAAATAGTGAGTATTTTTCAGAGAACTAAAAGCCAAACACACGTTTTAGTTCTCTGGACTGGTTGACCCAGTGGTTGGTCATATTTGCTTTATAAGTAGAAAGGCTGCAGGTTCGAGTTCTGCCTTGGACACGGTTATTTGTTGAATATCTTTTAAGTTGGACATAAATTTCATTGCCCTGTGTGAGACCACCGCCACGCTTATTGCTATTGCAGGTCTGAAGTGGCTTGAAAAAAGGTTCCATGTCGTCTCTAGTGCATTCCATGTCCGGGTTATCTAACTACAGATTAGAGTCTACGGTACTAAAGGTGCTACAGGGTTCAGCCCTCTGTTAGTAAGTTCCACAAAGGACTACCAAGTACCAAAATATCCATTGTTTGCTCTGAACAAGCTGGCATCGTATTCTTGTAAATCAGGCGAAGGTGTTTTATGAAAACGAGATATTCACATTTAGGTGTGTGTGAGATGAAGTCAATGAAGCGAAGCACATATTTTAAATTTGTAATACTAAAATATACTATATAGAAAATCTATAATTTTTTTTTTTTTAATTAGTGTTTGATCGGTGTCTCCGTTACCCGGAGCTTCTCTCGCTATTCTAAATATCTGTCGCGCCGAGATCAACATCTTTAATTGGTTCCTGACAACTGTTTTACGCTAGTTGTCTCGCAGTAGTAAAAACCATTGGAACCCAATGAATTGCTGCTACATTTCGTAAAAGAAATGCTGTGTCTAAAATCTTCATGTCAGTGTTTGCAATGATCTGTGAATGTGATGTTCAGGTTGTTTGCCAATATCGAAACGGACGAACTTTCGCATGTTTGACTATGAATCCCATTCGCCATTCCTTTCGTTCCTATTCCTGTTTTTCTTTCTTACTTCATGTTTAATGTGGTATTGTGTGTTGAGAACATATCAAAATAATCAGCATGCAAATGATTCGAGGCAGTCATAGAAACGGCTTTCATAGAAGTATACTCTACTCTATAAACTGAAAACAAACAAAAAAAAAAGTCTTGTAAAGTAAATATCTCTTGACTTGCAAATTATTCTGAACAATTTAACGGTTAAGTTCTATCGCAATGATGGGGCCTGTTTGGTTGTAGGAATAATAACGAGCATCATTATTATCCCAAGTAAACTTCCTTCCTGATTTGTTCTTCGTTTAGACCTGACAGGGGGCAAACGCCACCTGCAAATTCGATTGCTAGCCAAATATAGCAAGTTCAATGGTGCTTAATTACCGAGAAACAAAGATAATAAGAACTGTATCTGATTCTTGCAATATGCACTTGTTTCAATACACTGTGACTTTGTTGCAGGCAAATTACACCCATCTTTTTCAGGTAGGATGGAAATGCAGTAATAGAAATAGAAATTAATGAACAAAGTGCAACATAATTTGATTACAAAAGCTTAGCCAGAGTACGAAAGTAATTCTAACGGGCATAGTCAGTCTCTCGAATGATGTTGTTGGATGCTTGCAAATAGATTGATATGTTTACTGCCATCATGCTGTTCTTGTAATGTTCAGCATGCAGTTAATCCCAATAAGTGCATCTGGTGTGTGGAAGTGGCATATTGGGTCGATTGATGTTGTGGTGGTAGCCAGGAGAATACATTTTGCAGAGTCATAATTTTTCTTTTTAGTCGCTCAGTTTTTCCTTTCCCTTTCACTAGGGAAGTCATTGTGTTGGTAACCCTTTTACTTTTGTTAGATATTTAACGATCCTCAGCAACCCCTTGTGAATTCGTAGTTGCAGCAAGTGACTCGAACTATTGTGGAAGCAGCAAGAATTGAAATGTCTTGTGATGGACTTCGCTCAGTGATCACATGAAGCGTGATGATAATCCCAAAATTATAGTGGTATCAGCGAGAACATCATCATGCTCTACACAATTAATTTCAATTTCCAGAAATATTTAACGGAAGAAATTTACTTTCACATAGATCGATATTGCTTCTGCTATCATTGTTGTTTTAATGGCGTCAGGCAAATTACATTGCAAGCTGCACTCATTTCTGCAAATCAAGAAACTATCCCCAACATATCTTCCCCTGGTATGCGATTTGTAAGCGTTGTGGTCATGTTCTGATTTCCGATACCATCAACAGTCCTGAGTTTTATAGATCTAATTTTCTTAGAAGGAAAGGTATGCGCAAGATGTGCGATTAGTCTACCCGAAAGTGACAGTCATGTGAGTGCCATCTATAGACGGTAATAAGAAAAATAACATTCAGGATTGTCTTTTATGTCCGTGGATTTAGTGAATTTGACCTCAGTTGTTGAAATGATATGGCCTACTCTTTTAATAAGTGATTTTATGAATGCCATGCTGCATATGTATTTATGATCCCTGTTACAATATAATAAATTTAGTTTAATCCTTTATCCAAGTGTGAGCAAACAAAGTTTGCGCCTGAAAGTATCTTCAGGACTAGGGCAAGGTGATACAACACCAGGGCAACTCGTTGCAAAGGTGTAGCAAGCTACCAACACTCCTGTCTCAGTATCTCCTTTAATGCAAAACACATCTCCTTGCGGATATGTCTCATGTTATGCATTAAGGGAAGGGCCACTACCCAGACTAGTTTCGACCTTTATTGAGGTCTCTTCAGTGGGAGCCATGCCCAAGCTGAGATACTAGGCAGAAGCATTCGTAGGTCATCTCTACCTATAGGAGTTGCCAAATGGTGTGCCACCCTTTTTTTTTTAATAAATTACTCTGGATTTAGAGAAAGATGTTGAAAGTTTATTTTTCACTTGGTTAGAGTATAATAAATTTAGTTTAATCCTTTATCCAAGTGTGAGCAAACAAAGTTTGCGCCTGAAAGTATCTTCAGGACTAGGGCAAGGTGATACAACACCAGGGCAACTCGTTGCAAAGGTGTAGCAAGCTACCAACACTCCTGTCTCAGTATCTCCTTTAATGCAAAACACATCACCTTGCCCTAGTCCTGAAGATACTTTCAGGCGCAAACTTTGTTTGCTCACACTTGGATAAAGGATTAAACTAAATTTATTATACTCTAACCAAGTGAAAAATAAACTTTCAACATCTTTCTCTAAATCCAGAGTAATTTATTAAAAAAAAGGGTGGCACACCATTTGGCAACTCCTATAGGTAGAGATGACCTACGAATGCTTCTGCCTAGTATCTCAGCTTGGGCCTGGCTCCCACTGAAGAGACCTCAATAAAGGTCGAAACTAGTCTGGGTAGTGGCCCTTCCCTTAATGCATAACATGAGACATATCCGCAAGGAGATGTGTTTTGCATTAAAGGAGATACTGAGACAGGAGTGTTGGTAGCTTGCTACACCTTTGCAACGAGTTGCCCTGGTGTTGTATCACCTTGCCCTAGTCCTGAAGATACTTTCAGGCGCAAACTTTGTTTGCTCACACTTGGATAAAGGATTAAACTAAATTTATTATACTCTAACCAAGTGAAAAATAAACTTTCAACATCTTTCTCTAAATCCAGAGTAATTTATTAAAAAAAAAGGGTGGCACACCATTTGGCAACTCCTATAGGTAGAGATGACCTACGAATGCTTCTGCCTAGTATCTCAGCCTGGGCCTGGCTCCCACTGAAGAGACCTCAATAAAGGTCGAAACTAGTCTGGGTAGTGGCCCTTCCCTTAATGCATAACATGAGACATATCCGCAAGGAGATGTGTTTTGCATTAAAGGAGATACTGAGACAGGAGTGTTGGTAGCTTGCTACACCTTTGCAACGAGTTGCCCTGGTGTTGTATCACCTTGCCCTAGTCCTGAAGATACTTTCAGGCGCAAACTTTGTTTGCTCACACTTGGATAAAGGATTAAACTAAATTTATTATACTCTAACCAAGTGAAAAATAAATGATCCCTGTTACAGTTATTTGATTGCATTTGAAAAAAAAAAAAATTAAAGCATTAACAGAAATATTTTATATTATCTCCTTAGCTGCCAGCACAATTAATAATAACAATGTCTTGTTGTGGAAAGAATAGAGCGCAATTCCATCCTAATAGTAGGATACTAAACCATTTAATTTGTTTTTGTATCAATAATACCGTCCTTTCCGTTTGGAAGGGAACTAAAACCAAAGTGATATGACTAATTGAAAGTGAAAATGCCATGAGATACTTTCACGCATCAGTGATATTGTGTATGGTATTTTCCGCATTGTGTATTTTTTTTTTTTTTTTCCTTCATGCAAATTGACGGAGGTCCCCCTCGATCTTTAGCAGTTTTCTCAACAATGCAGGAAGGGGAAGAACGAGGGGTTATTTTTGGAGATTGTGTAAGAGTGTGGTTAACAAGGATGTTAGGACTAGATTTTTTTTTCCTTTCTTTTTTTTTTTTTGCTTAGATGGTGGTGAATCTTTTATCCAATGTGGAATACGTTGCCAGAGGTGGTTGCGAATGCTTCATCTGTTAATGAATTTAAGAAGTACAATAGATATTGTGCAACTAGTGATTAGTGTGTCAATGTAGGGTCTCTTGCGATGAGTCTTCTGACACCATGGAGGCACCGTTATTATAATGATTTCCAAAAACAATTATATATTTTCAGTTCAATGAAACTTTTTTTTTTTTAGCATGCTCGAAGAGTTAAAAACCACACTCTAGCTGGCTTACAAGATCTTCTGTCGGAAGCAGCAGGAATTCTGTGGCAAAGACTTTTATCCAAAAGTGAAGAACTTCAAAAATTGGATTTCGTTACTTTTGATATGAACTGCAGCGTATGCAGAGTGCATTTTGTAAGTACGAATTTTTATTTCTTCTCCGTTCGCTTAAGAAACGGAATTAGGTTAACGATATGTGATAATTATTTGCTAAAACTCCTTGAATTTTTATGTAGGCCCAAGCCACAAAAAAAGAAAGTGCTGATGATAAGGAAGATGAAGTAGAGATAATAAGCAGGATATGCCATCCAGATGATCATGTTACTGTGTGGAAATCTGTGTATGACAAAGTCGGGTAAGGATTTAATTATGCAAATTGTGCTCAATAATTTCGCTGTTGACAACAAGCTATTCTCTAAACTTTGAAAGTTTGCTCTTTGCAGATGTAAGGTTAATGTTTCCGTGACAAAGGTCCACTTCCAGTAACTGCATTGAGATTTACGCATTACTTAACAGTTCAACTTGTGCCCCGAGTTATATTTTGAATTGGGGAGCGCAGTGAGAGCTTGACTTGGGCATCCGCAGAAAATTTTCTAGTTGGGGAAAAGCAAAATTTTCCTGGGGGGGGGGAGCAAAACTTGAAGAGAAATAATTACGTGAATAAATTTTTATTTATTTCATTTTTGTTTTTTTTTCACAAGTAGATCCCAGGGGGAAAGTGCCACGTCCCCCCCACACCTCTGTGGATGCCCATGGCTTGACTACATTTTATGTTTTTGTTTTTACCTTCCTAACATAATTATTTTATATAATTAAGATCATAAACTTCGAAATTGGGTTATAACTGTCCATAGTTTTCGAGCTCTTTCAGCTTAAAATCATTTAAACAATGAATTCTAACACCATAGAATGCTATCAGTTTATAAACACAATGGAGTAACTAACTATTCTTTCAGTAATACATGATTTTGGACTAATTTTCACGAATGCACGGTTATATTTCTTTTCGAAAATTTTTCTCATAACATGCAACCTTATGCATGTTGCAGCAAGTTAACTACTTATTTAGGCTGGGGTAGAAGACATTGTGAAGCTTTGTAAAGTATGTAAATGGTGATGTGCTGGCCATATTAGTAGATTGCAAGATGAAAGGTGAACAAAAATTAAGCACTGAAAGAATACCAAAGGTCACCAAAGAATAAGATGGAGAGATAATCCACAAAGGTTTGACATGAGATGGGGGACAATGGCTAAACATAGAATTGGAAAGTTACGGGGGGGGGGGGGGGAAGCTATATCCAGCATAGGATGCAGGGCTGTATTTACGCTTTTCCGGAGGTGCTCATTGTTTGGGACTTTAATTTTTTGGCACACCCAGCTAGAGCCTCATGTGCATAAGTACAGCCCTGACTGGATGGAAAGAAGCTAAAGAGGTTAGTTTTTAGGTTCGTTCACAAAACAGAGGGGTTATGTATTACATTTGTTTTGGAGTCCATCCCTTGAGGTAGTTCCAGAAACACCCCACGGTTCAAGCGATATTGCAAACGTCGGTAGTATTGACGTTTGGCCGTAAAGTCCTAGTTTCGAATCCCATTTTAACAAGTAAGAATCTTCATAAAGGCATTTTTTGTGGTTAAAAAAAGTGTCGAAAGATATCTGCTAAATTTATTTATTATTTCTATTTTCTTACATAGAGTGTGGTGGGTGAGTGGAACACATTGCCTGATTATGTTGTGAATGCTAAGAGTATGAATGAATATGATAGATATAATGTGACGTATAAGAATGTAAAACACAATCGTTAATAAATAATGCAAAACTGATTTATCTTACTTACATGGGCGTCTGCAGAGAGGGGGGACAAACAGGTGCTTGTCCCCTCTCAGGGATCTACTTGTGAAAAAAAAATTAAATAAAAATTTATTGATGTAATGATTTGTCTCCAAGCTTTGCCCCTCCTCCAGAAAATTTTGCTTTGCTTCCCCCCCTGTAAAATTTTCTGCAGACACCCATGTACTTATACCTTTTAATTAATTAAAAATTTTTGTCACAGTTTCAAGGGCATCGTCAATGACTTTCAAATTAAAGAACAAGAACTTCACTAGGGGCGAATTCTCCATGCTTGCTGCGCAAGCTCATTAATCGAGAAAGAAGTAATATTTATTTGTTAATAAATGCATGCGTTTATAATCATTCCATTTAGGCTTTTATTTTTGTAGACAGAAGACGTCTTAAGCTTGCGCGATAAAGGCAATAATTGAGCTTTGTGTTGTGTATCAAAGGCCGATGCTTGCTCGTTTAGTCAAAGCTACCTTGGCTTGCTCGGTTGTAGGAGCTTCCGGGTCCTCGCAGCAGCACTGCGATTTCATGCTCACGCATTGCCATTTCACATAGTCTCACTCTGTTGTTTAAACACAGGTCATACGCAGTCAACGTAGCTCTAGCCAGTGAGCTTCAGCCAGCCTTTACAAGTGTGCATGTTGCTTGGGAAAATTAAGTTACAACCAACTTTTTATGACTATGTTATTGACCAGTTCATAAAGAAGAACTGTAGGGTAGAATTTGTATTCAAGTAGCTAAATTGAAAAAGATTACAACATTTATTTTACAAATGATATTCTATTTGTATGATTAAATGTACATAAATTTCTAAATATATAGTTTTAAATGGTCAGTAATTTAATTCATTGTTCCGCTAATCAGACTTCAATCACACCTCTCACTCCCTGAAATAACAAGAACAAGTGTGAATTTCAAGACCAGCATTCGCCCCTGAACTTCACCCATAGTCTATGTAAGACTGTCGTCTACATAGACTATGTAAAGGTGACAGTCCTGACAATACTATTTTCTTATGTTGTAGTAGTGGAGTGCATTTTCCTTCTAACCTCGTCATTATTTGTTATGTGTGCCGTATGTGGTAGTTTCACAAGTTTTCTGTAGTACTTTGTCTCGAAGCCCAATAATCTTTTCTCATCCTCCTTTTAACGATGTCCCTCTCGCATCCGTGTAGTAGGACGGAGTTAACAAGAAGGTAGAGACTTGTATTGAGAAGGCAAAGACTTTTAGCTAGCTGTATTTTATTGTCCTTCCAAAGTGGTTGTCATCTCTGAAGGGCATCGGTTGCTTTAGCAATGCGTGCTTTAATGCCGTCTTTAGACCGGCCATCTCTGTGTTGTACACTTCCCAAGTAGGAGAATCTTCTACTTTTCTAATTTTTCATTGTTAACTGAAACTTTCACATGCTTATTGCCTGAAAACATCGTTTTTGATTTGTGAATGCTGATCTTTAATCCATAATCACTAAGTGTCTTAGAAACTCTGTCTGTTAAATCTTGTAACTGATGTTCATTCTCTGCTATCAGGTCACCACTGTCATTGGCAAAACTGAGATTTTTTTATTTTTATTTATCCCCCCCACACCCACCAACTGTAATTCCAATAGCATTGTTTTCTAAGGCTAAGTTTATTATATATTCTAAATAAAGGTTAAAACATCGGCGAAAGTATGCAGTCTTGATGCACACGTCTTTGAATTTTGACAGGCTTGCTGTAGTTGCTATTGATTTTTATTAACAGTTCTGAGGATGGTAAAGAGTTATAATTAGGGGTACTGTTTTATTGTCTATTCCATATTGGTTCAGTATTCTTCACAATTATTCATGCCATATTGAGTCAAAGACCTTCATATATCTCTCAAAATTGTGACATAGGATTTTATTATGTTCAATATTTTTCTCCAATGATATGTATTGTAAATAAATGATCTATTTACTCCTATTTTTACGGAATCCTACTTGGTTTTTCTAAAAGTATACTTTCTATTTTCCTCTCAATTTTAGAGTATTTTCCTAAAATTTTTAATTTTTAGGAAAATTTTGCTTGGATGACTGATTGAACAAGAACGGAAAGCGTTATGTTCAACAATGCATGTACATAATATAGGACGTCATGGTTAATTATGTAAAGATTCTAGTAAAACAAGATTTAAAAAGAATTAATTATGTAGCCAAGTTAATTCTGGAATTTGTGAAGAACTATTTACCATAAGACGGATAATTTAAGTCTGTTGTTTCTATTTAGATTCGGTCGATGTAGCAAGTTCTCACAACTCTTTGTATAAACTTCCCAAGAGACTAATTATATGAAGAGCCAAAGGCTTCAGTTCGATGACATGAACTTATTTAAGTTTAGGGATATTGCATCCCATATTGTTTCATAGCCGAATAAGAAACTCGAAGAGTTTCATGCTGAATATAGAAACTGTATATATAAGTTCGGCGATTCCAAGCGTAAGCAAATACCTGGATAGTGCAACAACTGACCCATTTGGTAGTGCAACACTGTGGCAACTCATAGTAAGGGTGGAGCAAGTTCCGATCACTATTCTTGGTATTTACCCATAATGTGAAACCTAGCTCCTAGGAGCTGTATTACTGTTCTACATTATGAGAGAAGGTCACTACCCAGACCGATTTCAACCTTTATTGAGGTCTCACATAACTTAAATAAGTTCATGTCGCCGAATTGAAGCCTTTGGCTCTTCATATAATTAGTAATTTATTAGGACACCTTCTTGGCAATTCTCATAGTAGGATATGTAAGTTCTGTTTGCTACAAACTTGGTATTATCTAGGTCTACCTACTCAGTGATGAGACCTCAATAAAGGTTGAAACTGGGTAGTGACCTTCTCTCATAATGTAGAACAGTAATACAGCTCCTAGGAGCTAGGTTTCACAATATGAGTAAATACCAAGAATAGTGATAAGAGCTTGCTCCACCCTTACTGCGAGTTGCCTCAGTATTGCACTACCAAATCGACCAATTGTTGCACTATTCAAGTATTTGCTTACACTTGGAATCACCGAACTTTATATAGTTTCTGTATTCGGCATGAAACTCTTAGAGTTTCTTATTTGGCTAAGAAACAATATGGGATGTAATATCCCTTAACTTAAACTTCCCAAGAGATTTACTTGTATGAAGAACCTTAAATTTCTTCCAAAGAACTCTGTGTCTGGTGGTGATGGCATTCCCTGCAAGTCCTGATTGCTATGGCTGATATAACTTAACATAGTCTAAATGGTCATCACGATGCACAGCTGCAGATCTACCTGTTTGGCCAAAATACGACAGTCCATACTGACAAGGAATTTGACATATTCCAGGGTGGTCTAAAGGTAGATATCTTGTTAATAGGAGGAAGGACACTTGTAAGCCAACAGATCTAAATTGTTTGACTCTACCTTCTGAGACCACTTTATCATAGGGAATGGTGACACGATGGCCAACTCTTCGGCCGTCGTGTCTTTCATCAAAACAATTTCACTGTTTTGGTGAAAGGCACATGATAAAGAAACTCTGTAATTATGAATTATCCTGTCGACATATGATTCAGTAAAATATTTACTGAATGTGATTCGTTTCTTGGGAGAGTAGCTATTCTGTGGGGCAAAGAGAGTGTGTGCTTGATGAACTAAAGTCTAGATTTTTAAGAATTGTGGTGTGAAAGAGGATGAATGTAAAGTCCAGTATGTGTTTTCTTTCTGAATACTGAAAAGTGAAGGCTACCATCTGGCTGATGAAGTAATAGGAGATCCAGGGCAAAATTTTTATACTAATTTAATATAAACGTAAGGCAAATCCGTTTTATGTTATTTATTAGAATGATTGATAGATATATTGCAGGCTGGAGAAAATTTCCGTAATATCTGTGGACCTTTCATAATGAAATATACGCAATTGTTAATAGTATAAATCTATCCCTCTCTCTCCCCATCAATACGTCTTTTGACCTCAGGAGAGTTAATGTAATAATTTGTTTGGAATTGTTTCAGATTTGGAAATATCGAACCACTTGTATTGGCAAACAAAACTAATAGCCATAAACGGGTCGATATTAATGTGCTAATGAAAATCCACAAGTATGTCAACCTTTGGCACAGTTGTGGATCATGAACCACTATCTGTGGAGTTCGTTAAAAAATGTAAACTTGCCATAGACGAGATGACCTCTCTCGCGAAAAGAACAGAATTATTCGCAAAGTTTCAACACCGAAAAATTCATGCAACATACACCCAATGAACAAAATATTAGATATCTATCTAATAGTGTGCTGGTCCTCCTCTAGCAAGAATATCAGCCTGTACTCTTAAGCACTGACTCGACAGATGCCAGAGGTAATTCCAGCCATGCATGTTGCAGCATTGTCCACATCGGTGCCTTAGCTGTTGGTCCCAGATACATGGATCTGATGTCTCACTCTACGACATCACAGGGAGATTCGATCAGTTTAAATTCCGGGACATTGTCCCTGGATTTAGTTGAGAATTCCTCAAGCCATGCCTAGGTGTTTGTGGCCCAGTGGGATGGCACATTGTAAAGCTGAAACTGACCATTGGCTGCAGGATGTGTGAAGGCCATGAAAGTGTGTAGGTGATCAGCCAGTACATTCTGGTAGACCAAGACAACCCAATTAACCCACTAGGGGGGGAGCATCATTCGGACTTTAGGAACAATGTTAATTTCTTACCTTCTTCCTCGTTTGCTTTTGTTAGTGCCTGCATGCACATACACATATTTGTACGTTATGTGCACGCAGATACTCCAGATACATGAAGGTTCCCATGAGAAGACTCCCAAAACTATCACAGATCCATCACCTCTTTGAACAGAAGTGACCTGGCATGAAGAGGACATAGCCTGCTATCAATGGCACACCTACACCCTCTCGTGAGCTCGTTACAAATGATAATGGGATTCATCCGATTACACGACTCTGGTTTACTATGCAGAGGTTCCAGTTTTGATGGTCCCAACACCAGGCAAGGCTCAATGCCTGATGATGTGCTATCAACATTGGTACATGATTAAGGCATTTGGTCTCTATAGCCCATGGCATGCAGGGTAAGGCATACTGTTCACTTGCTGAATGGTATGCCTGTTTGGATTTCTAACATTAAAACTGGATGTGATTTATGCTGCAGTTGTTCTGTATGAGCCTGGAAAGTCCACATCAACCCCAGTCATTAATGGTGTGTGTGATTGGCCATCACTTGCTTGTTGGGCACTGTTACGTCCATTGATGGTATACTCGCAGTAGATCCTTGATATGGTTGTCCTCGAGAGCCTAGGGTTCTTACCACTTGGGCAATAGAATGACTCCTTCACTAATAATATAACCACAAAGTCGTTAAGATCATCACATTTACTATGTTCGTCGATTGCAATAAACTGTTTGGAAGCCCGATGTCTGCCTATTTACCATCTGTATTTCATTTGCATACACGTCACACTGCACAAGGGAATGCGATTGTCAACTTCCAATCACCATACTGTAATGTTTTGAGTGTATGTATGTATGTATGTAAATAGCTACTAAAAACTTGTTGACTGCAGTGTTAATTTGGCAGAGAGTGCATGACAGTAGTTTTCTTTTCTCGCTTATTTGTAAGTTCAAGACTGCTGAAAAAGTTTCATTATAATTGAATTTTTATTAGCAACATGATTTGAAATACTTCCATATTGATGGAATAGGCACCGTTGCTCTTTCTCGTTATGTCAATTGATTGGAATGGCTGGGTTAGAATCCTGTTTTATAAGAGTTTTATCAGTTAAAAAGCTTTATTTCTTGTAGCAAGGCTTATACGTTCTTCATACATAACTGTTAATTGACTTGAGGAATTTACAATGCATAAAACGGATATTAATTAAAGGAAACTTTAATGAATACCTTCAATATTTTGGCAACGTTACATTGCCATCTTCAGGAACATACAAATATGGTATGTGCATGCAGGCACTAACAAAAGCAAATGAAGAAGGAGGCAAGAAATTAACATTGTTCCTAAAGTCCTAATGGTGCCCCCTAGCAGGTTAATTGGGTTGTCTTGGCCATTGGGCTGAAGTTCTCACAATGTAAGTCTCCCAAATTTGGGGCAGTCTCATGCACCCAAATTTGTTGAGGTTTGGAATGTTTTTTAGAGCTGCTGATGAGTCCGTGAATAATCTTTCGTACTCGAACTTGCTGAGGTGTATTATTTTAGTTTTCTTCCAACGAATTCTATGGTGAGTATCTATGGCATGGTCTGCAAGCCCAGAGTGGCTGTACTGATGAAACTGGATGTAGTCTTTGTGTTCTGAAATCCTGATATTCGCTGTTCTGCCTATTTGGCCAAAGTAGGACAATTTACAGCTGCAAGGGACCTGGTATACACCAGGTAGGTCTAGGGGAAGTGCTTGGTCTTTGATGGAGTGGATAAGGGATGCCAACTTTTTATATGGTCTGTAACAAGAAGTTAGGTCATATTTTTTGAGGATATTGGTTATTTTCTCAGATGTGCCCCAGATGTAGGGGATGGTGATATATTTAGTGTAATCTTTATTGTGAAGGGGAGGAGGAGGGGGGGGATTGTGGTTTACTGGTTTTAGTATTTTGGGGATTTTTGGGGGTTGTAGCAATTGGCTAAGAAAGTGTTGAGGATGTGATTTAGTTCAGTGGTTAGGGCATCGTCATCTGAGCAGATTAATTTTGCCCTGTTATATAGCTTTTTAATAACTCCATATTGTTGTGAGGGGGAGGGATTGTTGGTGAATGTATCTGTCTGTATGGGTGGGTTTTCTATAAACAGAAAACCAAAGATCCATCAGGCTGGAAAGTGATTAGTGTCTAGGAAGGGGGGGAGGGTGTTGTTTTCCTCTTTTTCCAAGGTGAATTGGGCCCTGGGGTGTTGGTTGTTTAAGTGTGTTAGGAAGGAATGGAGTGTATCTGAGCCTTGTGGCCAAATAGCAAACACATCATCCACTTATCGAAGCCAAATAGTGGGTTTTTGTGGGGCAGAGTTTAAGGCTTTCTCTTCAAAGGTCTCCATAAAAAAGTTGGCCAAGGGTGGGGAAAGTGGCAAACTCATGGATGTCCCCTCTATTTGTTTGTAGAATTTCCTTGCCAAATGAAATAGCCAGAGTTCGAACTGAAATAGGGCTGAGATATTGGGTGGAAATTTGGCTTGGATGAGCTCTAGGGTTTCCTTGAGTGGGACATTTTGTGAATAGGGAGGAGACGTCAAAACTGACCATTATGTCAGTCTGTTGGAGTGAGAGGTTTTCTATACTGGCTTTGAAGTGGGCTGAGTTTTTTGTGTGTGATGGTGTGTTGCCAGTATAGTGTGTGAGTGCCTTGGCTAAATGTTTGGCTAATTTATATGTGGGGGAATCAATGCCATCCACTATGGGGGATAATGACACGTGTATTTTTGGAAGTCCATATAATCGGGGGGAGGGGTCTGGAGTTAAAAGGTTAAAACCAGTAAACCACAACCCCCTTCCCCCCTTCACAATAAAGATTATACTAAATATATCACCATCCCCTACATCTGGGGCACATCTGAGAAAATAACCAATATCCTCAAAAAATATGACCTAACTTCTTGTTATAGACCATATAAAAAGTTGGCATCCCTTATCACTCCATCAAAGACCAACCACTTCCCCTAGACCTACCTGGTGTATACCAGGTCCCCTTACAGCTGTAAATTGTCCTACTTTGGCCAAACAGGCAGAACAGCGAATATCAGGATTTCAGAACACAGACTAAATCTGGTTTCACCAGTACAGCCACTCTGGGCTTGCAGACCATGCCATAGAATTCGTCTGAAGAAAACTAAAATAATACACCTCAGCAAGTTCAAGTACGAAAGATTATTCACGGATTCATCAGCAGCTCTAAAAAACGTTCCAAACCTCAACAAATTTGGGTGCATGAGACTGCTCAAATTTGGGAGACTTACATTATGAGAACTTCAGCCCAATGGCCAATACAACCCAATTAGCCTGCTGGGGTGCCCCATTAGGACTTCAGGAACAATATTAGTTTCTTGCCTTCTTCCTCATTTGCATTTTAGTGCCTGTGTGCACATTCCATATTTGTATGTTCCTGAAGATGGTAACTTGACGTTGCCGAAATATCGAAGGTATTCGTTAAAGTTTCCTTTAATTAATATCCGTTTTATGTGTTGTAAATTTCTTAAGTTAATTACCAGTTAAAAAGCTTTAAGAGCTTTTTACTGACTGTGAGTTAGTCGACCTCATTCAGGTGTTGGAATGGTTTTTCATCTAGCAAAATAGACAAAAGTGGTCAAGATAAAACATGCAATTTATGGACATAATGCATTAACCTGCCTTACGTGTTTTGGCTGCAACTTCAACAACAGTTTTATGAAATTTTGGTATTTAAGATTATTGGTTTCATTTGAACCATTTTAATGACAAAATCAATAATAATAATTGTACAGCACACATACCAAAGCAGTTTTAGGTTCCATTGTTTCAATAATGAATGAATGATGTCGCTACAAAAGGATGCAATTATGCAAAAAAAAAAAAAAAAGCGCTTTATTAATTGCCATTGATTTTGTTATTATGCAAAAACAGTTGGGAAAACTACACTTACTTATGTTTTGCATAGGTAAAAATGTCATTTCTTATTTTCATAATGTTCCTGGAAAACATTTGGATGCACCGGAAATTTTATACTCCACTTTTTTTTTTTTTTTTTTTTTTTTTTTTTTTTTTTTTTTTTTTTTTACAAAAAAAAAATGTCTATTATTTGTGCACCTTGGTCTGTAATTTCACCCACAATAATTTTGGGCATTCAAACCAGAATCATTCAGGCTGAGTGGTCAAGTGTGGAACTTCACATTATTAGGTTGGTGAAAGATGTAATCAAGGCAACATGCTTCAGTAAATGCAGTAAGGCAATTTCTGAGGATAAAAAAATTAAAATATATGAAGTAAGATGACACTTTATAGGAAGTTAGGGGAGTTGGTTCAATGTAACTGTGCAAGTGTGAAGACTCCCTTGATCCATTATTATTATTATGTGACACCTCTAAGCGTCCAAAGACTCATCGAAGAAGAGTGTGCCAACAGCATGGAATGATTGGACCCCTTCCAATTACTAACCACACTCAAACTTGCTGAACTTTTTGCGTGAGCCATTAGTAGCAGAGGCTCTACCAATTGACCAACCTTTGCTGGCAAATGCTGCAACTTGGTGTTAACTAGCTAGCAACAAAAGTCATCCATAAAATTATGGATGCATATCAAGGCATAGCCTAGTTCAGCTGTTTCTCATCAGCTTTTAAACTACTTTGTGCAATTATTTGATTTGTATAGCAGATTTTCTTTAGTAATATAAGTGTTACATGGAGGAAACGTGAGCTTACTTGGGTACATAATAAAGTTTGGGCTGTATTAGATTAATAAAAATTCTTATTTTTGAATTTTGACATTTGCATGTAATTTAGGACTAATAACTCTTCTTTTGAGATGTGTGTTATTTTAAGTGACTTTGACTTATTGAGGTCATGCTGTTCTTTTACACAAACTTCCCTTTTATTTTCATCAGATATATAAAGGAAAAAATTCAAGAAGGGATACCTATTCTATTGAAAGCCTCAAGGAAGAGTTCAGTTTTGAAAGGTAAATATTCATTCTTAGTATTACAAGTATTTCTATAATGCTTTATTTAAAATAATAATTAAAGCATATTTTAAATATGCCATTTCATGCCACTTATCAAACAGATTTAATCATGAAAAAATGTTGACACGTTTAAGCATTTTGATGATATTTTGGAATTATGCTGTCACTCTCGTTAATAGTTTTCTCTGGTAAAAAAAATATGCAGATGAATTAAAAATTCATTTAATTGTTTGCTAAACAACTAGATGCATTTGTAAATGTGAAAAAACATTGAAAATCATTTACTTCAAGAGTGCAGTCATGTAACCTAATATTTGTACTTTGTTTAGGACTTATGTTTTACTGCTGTTGACTGAAAACCCAATCAGTTCTGCATTTTTACATAAATTATAGATAATTTATAGATGGTTCTGGGTAGTCTTTATATTAGTCAACCAGCACATCATCTGCAAAACAGACTGCTTGTGTAGGTTTGTCCTGCCGAATCTTAGAGTTCGCACATATTTCCTGTGAATCAGTGGCGTAGCTAGAGCTTTTGCCACCTGGGGCGGTCCCTGAGTTTGCCGCCCCTCTCAATACACACCAAAAATACTACAAAAAGTCAAAACGACGTATAGGGAAATAAATTAAAACATTGTTTATTTTAGTTGTAAGTATAGTTGTTAAAAACTAATTATTAATTAAATAATAAAAATTACTAAGTTAACATAAATAAAAGACTCGTCAAAAAATAAAATTGTCTCGTGAAAAGTGCCGCCCAGTGCGGACCCCCCTCCCCCTGGCTACACCACTGTTGTGAATCTCTTTGCATAGTCAAGGGTAATAAGATATAGCCAAAGAGTCTCCCCTGAAGAACTCCATTGAAAATAGGAGCGCTCTCTGTAATCTTTCCATTAATCATTACTTTTGCATGGTAATTTTGGTGTGTTCTGATATTGCTTTATTTTCAAGGGTATGCCATAATAGCTGAGAATTTGAACAGTCTTTGTTTATCAATTGAATCAAATCTGAGAAATCTATAAATTTTAAGATTATAGGGAGATTTTTATCTCTTCTAGCAATTTTCAAAGGCAGTGAATATTCAACAGTGCTTCTGTCTTCAAAGAAACCTGCTTGATTTTTGAACAGAAGAGATTACATATGGTAACCTCTTCTGTTCAAAATTATCCTCTTAGATTTTCAACTTGGTGGGAAGTAGTGTAATTCTTCTATAATTTTCTGGTTCTTTAGATTGCCTTTTTTTTGGGTATCAAAATTATTAGGTTTTCTCTCTATTGCAATGGAAGGTTGTTGGATGTACCTAGAGCTGTATTACATATATTTATTATTATTATTACGTAACACCTCTGGGGAGTCCAAAGACTTATCGAGGGAGGGCATCTACTCTACAACACTCTATCTCTTTTCTAAATAACTTAGGGAATTAAAACAACGTAGATCCGAATATAAATTAAATAATACTTTAATAGATATTTCCGATATTTCGGCAATGTCCCATTGCCATTTTCTAAAGGAACTTAACAAAAGGCAGGAGCACAATCAAGCTCTAACAATATAGTAACTCAACCGCAACTACCTTCATCACCTACACCAACTGCATCTACCACCAACCACCACTAGTATTTTCACAGACATTCACAAACATCCATGCCAAATGCGGAATTTGAACCCACGGCTTTCTGGCTGGAGAGTGGATATGCTAACCACTCGGCCAACAAGGCTGGCATATATAGTTATTTCCAAATATTTCCATAATAGTTATTTTAAAAGCTCGTTTCCTCTGTGTTGAATAGCATCTTCTGTTATACTATCCAGTCCAGTTGCTTTCTCATTCTTTTGGATTTTTAGTGCTATTTCAAATTATTGCATTGTAAAATTGTTATGAGCCTTTGTAGCTCAGTCGGTATAGACAAAGCCCTTTGGTTGGAAAGACCTGGGTCCAAGACATGAGGAACCTTTATCTGGTCTCTTTCAACTAAAGATGAGTTAGCTGGTCTCATACGGAGGTGGGGGGGTTCACCTAGAAACATGGGTTTTTTTTTGTCCTCCAGAACAGGCAAACCAGCCCCGTGAATACACATGGATATACAATAATGAACAATTGCCCTTACGGGATGCAGCAGAAGAGTAACGAGCCAGCTGCATTAATTCGTTGTAGTCCCTCATTGGAGGACTCAACCCATCCTAAAGGACTGATAAGGATAGAATTGGAGAAAATTGTTATACACAAAGTTCCTTTGGATTACTTCTGGAAAAGCACCTGCAGCGAAGTTCACTGAATTATTCAACAGTTTTTCAAAGTAGTTCTTCCACACTGAGTTCAATATTTTCTGCAGGTATCTTGCTGTTCTGGTACCCAGTCCTGTTCCATACCAGGGTGCAACGAACCCTGGCAGCACAGTTCTGATCCTATTTGTGCATTAAAATCTCCACCTGTGATGTGGAGATTGTGTACTGGGACAGCATAAAACAAGTTTGAGAGTCGATTGTAAAAGGCATTCTTGGAGTTTTCATCTGAAGTCTCAGCCAGTGCATAGGTGCATATTATTACTTTGGGTCTAAGTTTAAAGTTATGGCCATTATTCTATTGGGGATTTTGGAGATAGATGAGATGCAACTATAGATGCTTTTTTCAATTCCTCCATTACCAGATTTGTTTTCTTATGTATAAATGAAAGTCTATTTTTTTTGCAGTTTGATGTGACATCATTCCATTCAAAATCTGTTCTCTGCCTGTGTTCTTTGATGCATACTGCATAAATGTTTGACTCTGTTCTGGTGCAAAGTTGATGAAATTTTTGCATTTCCAGAGGGTACAAACATTCTAAGTGGATACAATGAGCAGGTTTCTTTTGGTTTTAAAGAGTTTAATTTTGAATTGTTAGTACATGAGGAAACTTTTATATTTTTCAACTAGAGGTGACCTAGCTGGTGTCATATGGAAGCTGGCAAGTTTTTTAATCCTGCAAAACAGACAATCTAGTTAGAAGAACACATGCAATGTATTCTTCTAACCAGATTGCAAAAAACATACTGACCTCATAGCCTTATTTGCTTAAGCTGTAATTCCAATCAACCAAACCCTACTTCAGATCCTGGCCCTCACCGACCTCTCTAACATGGATGGTATTTCACCACGAGTTTTGAGAGAATGTGCTAGGGAACTGACAGTGCCTTTGACCTGGTTTTCAGTGAAAGCCTGGCTGCAGGAAAGGTGCCCATGGAATGGAAGGAAGGTAGGATAGTGTCATTGCATAAGGGCGGTAGCAGACTGGAAGTGTCTAATTATAGGCCAGTTTGTGTGTCATCAGTAGTTCGTAAGATCTTGGAGAAAGTATTGAAGGACCTTATACAGCATTGGGCAGATGAGGGTAATGTTATCTGTGAGAGTCAGCATTGATTTGTGAAGGGGAGATCTTGTTTTACCAATATGCTAGCTTTTTATGATAAAGTTACAAGAGCATTAGATGAGGGAAAGGCATATACTGCCATTTTCTTAGACTTAGCGAAGGCATTTGACAGGGTGCCACATGATAAGCTGATATTTAAGTTGCAGCACATGGGTCTGGATGTCAGATTGGTCAACTGGATTCAGGATTGGCTGTCCGATAGGCATCAGAGAGTTGTGTATGGTGGGGCAGTTTCAAGAAAGCAAAGGGGTTAAAGTGGGGTCCCACTAGGCTCAGTACTGGGACCTATATTGTTTAACCTTTATATCAATGACATTGTCAGTGGACTGCAAGGGGATATTCAGTTGTTTGCAGATGATACGAAGCTGGGAAGTATTATCAGTAATAGTGCAGATGCGGCATCCCTGCAATAGGATTTGAATAAGCTAGATAGATGGGCAAATGAATGGGGGTGTTGGTTTAATGCAGCAAAATGTAAGGTCTTGAGGTTTGGGAAAGAAACATCGATGAGATACTGCATACTCTATGGGAGGAGTTATACTGGAGAAAGTAGAGGAGACAAGTGATCTGGGGTTGATGATTGATAGAAACATGAAATTTAGGGGACATATTACAAAGGTGGTGAAGGTAACACAGAGGATTGCTGCAATAATGAGAAGGACGCTGACCTGCAGAGATAAGACAGTTATCATTCCATTGTATAAGACCCTGATCAGACCACACTTAGTCTGATCAAGTTCTTATACAATGGAATGATAACTGTCTTATCTCTGCAGGTCAGCATCCTTCTCATTATTGCAGCAATCCTCTGTTGTTACCTTCACCACCTTTTGTTCAGACCAGATCTGAGAACTATTGTTCTCAGATCTGGTCCCCAGGATTTGAAGGGGATAAATTAACTGTGGAAAGGGTACAAAGGTGGATAACAAAGATGGTTTCAGGACTGAACAATGATGGTTATGAGGATCGGCTGAGGGAATGTGGACTGGATAGAAGGAGGAGAGGAGATATAATTGAGACTTTTAAACTGTTGAGAGGTGGTTACAGGGTTGACACTGGGGATTTCTTTAGCTTGGTTGAACAACAGGAAGGGGCCATCCCTGGAAGTTACGAAAGGAAACTGTGAGCAAGAGGGTAAGGAGTGGTTTCTTTGTGTGGAGGGTGGTTGAACCATGGAATGCATTGCCTGATGGAGTGGTGAGAGCGAGAACAGTCAATGAGTTTAAGGAGTGGTATGATAGAATTTGTGTTTCTTGGGGGGGGGGACCCCCCTCGATGAGTCTTGATAGACTTTGTGTTTCTTAGGAAGGACCTCCCACAAAGAATCTTTTGACTCCATGGAGGCCTGAATAATAATAATAATAATTATTTTCCCAGACTTCCTCTTTAACTCAGAGTTCATCACATGAAGTTTGTGTTTATCTATCCTTGTTTATCTATCTTAACTTCACCACATACCTCCCTGTTCGAATCATTGTCTTCTTTGGAATATTCCTCAGTTTCCAAGGTTTTGTTTTGTTTTAACTTTCATTTTTGTTTTCTTGAATAATATTTGTGTATAACGGGCATGAAGATATATCAATAACACAGTAAATGACTATTGTATTTCTTGTATCTTTCATCTGTGAAACTATACATTATATTTTATGTTAGCATATGGAATTAATAACTTTTGTTAGAATATAGCATTAGTAATAACTAGTTCATGTCTGAAACAGAAATTGAGCAGGTACTTATCATTATTATTAACTTTGTTCTCTACTACCAATTTTTCCAAAACAATCCTATGTAGTATTCATTTCCTACTCTACTGTCTCAATCTTCATAAAGGATAAGTTTTTTTTTTCTTTTTCTTTGTCAGCTGTTTTCTCTAAATATTCCTCTGATTCTTTTTTAATAGAACCTTCTGTGGGAGTATAGACAGAAATAAGTCTTATTGCCTAAATTCCCATTTTTAAATTTGCCTGAATATAACATATTATTTGGGACCTTCATGGGGTCACAGAACTCATTTATGAGAGACCCATCATCAACAACAATTTATCATTCTAATCAATGCGTTCACTGCACATTCACCATCATATAGTTTTTCTACTATGTGAAAAATCTCCTTTACTGGTAATCCTGTAATTACCTCAACAGTTTAAATGACCAAATTATGTGTCATCCTTTAGTCTTCTATCCTCCAAATTCTGATTATGTGCCCTTGGTCTATCCTAATAATTGTACAGTCCTAATATCATTTTTGTTATCTGCCTCTGTATCCTCTCCAAGCTTAATTTATCCTCATCAAATCCTACTGACTTGATCTGAGTGCAGTAATCCAGAAGTGGCTTTATACAATGGAATCACCATTCTTTTATTTCTGCTGGTCAAAGTCCTTTGCATTGCAACAATCCTCTGCATTACCTTCATCTTTGCAATATGTCCTCATTTCCAGTTCTTTATTGTACAAACATCTCTTGCTGCCTCCACTGCCTGTAGCATAGTTCCACCAGTAGAGTGTGCAGCTTCCCATTACTGGATCTCAAACTTCAAGACCTTGCATTTAGTTGCATTAAACTGATATCTCTCTTTCATTGCTTATGTCTATCTTATTCAAATCTTCCTGAACGACCACCATATTGGCACTATTACTAAGGAAGATATTCAGCTGCTAACAGTTGAATATCTCCCTACAACCCAATCACAATATCATTGACATAAAGCTTTAAAAAGCAAAGGCCTCAGTACGGATCCCTGTGGAGCCCACTTATTTTCCTGACCTTAGTCACATGGGGAGAGGCCATTCATGAGTGAAGCGTGACTGACTTGTATAAGAAGAGCTTCGGATTGAGATAAGTATTCTTGGAATAATTAAGTATATATGAGTATTTGTTTGAGTAAGAGCTGCTGTAAAAGTTGTGCGCAAGTAGTATTATTAGTGTGGGGGATTTTCATTTGCCTAAACTTAATTGCGAATTCGTTACTATTAGACCTTAGAGTAGTACTGGCAGAAAACATGGCAGGGGCTTTGTCATTCCATGATTTTAATTTAGACTTCAGTCATTTCGTTAAGTGTGAGGTGTGCAAAATGTATTCTTTTGATTACAAAAATGATTTGTGGATGTTTAGGGCGGATGGAAGAAGGGTACGTGTGCGAAGTGCGACCTGAGGGAGGAATTGATGACAGAAAGTGATAGTAGCGAGAATGTCGCGGGGAAAATGAGTGAATGTTCAAAAGAGAACGATGGTGTGAAAGAGAGGCGAAAGAATGTTAAAAAAAAAAATCAGTAAAAAAGAAAACGAGTGATATAAAATACATAACAGATGTTAAAAAGGATGAAAATGAGGTGAGAATGGTGAAGGAAATAAAATTGAGAGAACGAATGAAACTGGAAACGGCGTGATGCAGGAATTGAAAGTGGAAAAAATTGAAAGACTGAATGACAGCGAAAGTTGGATGCATGTTGAACTGGAAGCACAGAAGGATGAATGAGAGTCAAATTGAGAAGAGAGGGTCGAGAGTTAGAAAATTAGAGAGATTGAATGAGAGAGAGAGAGAATGTGACGCGAGATTCGGAAGTTGAATTGGATTGGATGAGGAAAGAGATGAAATGGATGCGGAATGAAATTAAGATAATTTGGGTAAAAAATATTAAAACAAATCATGATGGCACGAAAGAGTTAACGAAAGATGAGAGAGTGGTGTTGTATGGAGAAATGAGCTGTTGTGTTTGTATACCAATGCTAGAAGTATAAGAAACAAGGGAGATGAAATGGCTGCACTAATTGCATCTGTTCACCTAAAGATTGTCGGAATAAGTGAGACATGGTTGGAAGAGGACGACATCCTGACAGGAATAGAGAAGGAAGGGTATGATGTGTTTCTTGAGGATGGAAGGGGTAAAAAGGGAGGGGGGGAGTGCTATTGATGATAGAGAAAGAGTTATGTCCATACAAAGTAGAGATGCAAGAGGTAAATAGTGCTAGTGGTTTTGAGGCAGTATTGTGTGAGATAGAGGTCAAAAATAGCAACTGGAAGTAAAGAAAATGAATTTCTTGAGTTTTTGAGGGATAACTACCTCAGACAGTATGTAACCGAGGGTATGCAAGGATTAAGAGCCTTGGATTTGGTCATCTCATCAGGAAATGTAATTATAAATGAGGTATCAAACCATCCACCAATTGGTGAGAGTGACCATGAGGTGATTACCTGGGTGGTTGCCAGCAGTGCAAGTACCCCCTGTGAGAAAAGGGTATATGTGGAAATACAATGGGGGGTGATTATGAAGAGCTCAGGAGACAGCTTGCGGGTGTAGCATGGAATGAGGAGTTAGCTGGAAAAGAGATCAATGCAGCTTGGGGGATTTTCAAAAACTATCTAATAGATGCAATGCTTAAGTGTATTCCAAGGGTGAGAAGGTTAAATAAAGTAGGTGTGAGATGGATGAATAAAGAGATTAAGCATGCAATACAGAGAAAGAGGGCATTGTTGCGGCAGTATAACAGAAGTGGAAATAACCAATTCCATGAGTTCTACAAAGACCAAGCAAGGAGGGTGGCTTGTTGATGATGGTAGCTAAAGAGAGATATGAAAATCAGTTAGCTAATGAAGCCAAAAAGAATCCTAAGGAGTTCTTTCGATATGTAGCCAGCAAAAGAAAGAATGATTATGGAATGATGATAGGAGAAAATGGTATAAAGACAGCTGTTGCAGAAGTTCATAAAGGTCTTTCAATCTTGTGAATGCGACTACATGGAGAAATTGAGAGCAGTAGATGATGGGGAGGAGAGACCGACTGTAAGTGAGCAAGAGGTGTATGGGGAGTTGAGTAAACTAGATGTTAATAAGGCTGTGGGACTTGATAATATATCGCCACGTATTCTGAAGGAATGTGCCAGGGAGTTGACACCGCCTTGACATATTTTTTTAATACGAGTTTTGCACTCAGTTGAGTTCCTGAAAAGTGGAAGGAGGGCAAGATTGTGCCACTTCATAAAGGAGGTGATCGAACTCAAGCATCAAATTATAGGCCTATCTGTGTGTGTCAGGTGTTGTGGTTATGTTGTTGGAGAAGCTTGTCACAACTAGGATCTAGAGTTAGGTTGACAACAAGAGTATTATCTTTGATGAACAGCATGGATTTCCTAAAGGGAGGTCATGTTTTAGTAATCTACTTACTTATTGCAATAAAGTGACCGCTTCCTTGGAGAGGAAGAGGAGAGAGGGATACACAGTGATATACTTGGATTTCGCAAAGGCTTTTGATAGAGTATCTCATGATAAATTGTTAGTCAAACTAGAGCAGATGGGATTGGATATTAGATTAGTGCATTGGATTGAAGACTGTCTATCTGATAGGTATGAACAAGTTGTGTAGGGGGAGCGATATCCAGGAAAAGGAAAGTCACTAGAGGAGTGCCTTAGTTATCTATTTTAGGGTCATTACTGTTTATCTTGTATATTAATGATATAGGTGAAGATTTGGATGGAGATATTCAGTTGTTTGCAGATGATGCAAAGTTGGGACGAACCATGAGAGCAGTGAAGATGTTGTGGCCTTACAAGAAGACTTGAATAAATTGAGTGATTGGGCACAGAAATGGGGATGTGAGTTCAATGTTGCAAAATGTAAGGTTTTAAATTTGGAAAACAATGATGGGATGCAGAACTTATGCTTGGTGAGGATATATTGTTGGAGGTGGAAGAAATAAGAGATCTGGGGATGATAGTGGATAAGGATCTGAAATTTATGGGACACATAGCCAATATTGTGAAGACTACACAAAGGCTTCTGGGAATGATGCGGAGGACACTGACGTGTAGAAATAGGGAGATTCTTGTTCCTTTGTATAAGGAACAAGAATCTTCCTATTTTATCTCCCTGATTAGGCCACACATGGATCATTGTGTGCAGATTTGGTCACCTGGTTTTCAGAAGCATGAAGAGATGTTGTTGGAAAGGGTCCAAAGGAGACTGACTAAGGTAGTTTCTCACCTCTGGAATGTCAAGTATGAGGAAAGATTGAGAAGATGCAATTTGCTGAGTCTGTTGGACAGGAGGAGGAGGAGTGGAGATATGATAGAGACAATTTGGTAAGGGGTTGTTATAAGATCAATGCTGGAGAAATTCTACAGAGAATAGTGGGAGATCAGTGGAGAACCAGAGGTCATCCCTGGAAACTGTATAAAGAAGGTGCGAGTAGGTGAGTGAGAGGCAGATTTTTGTTGTGCAGAGTTGTAAATGATTGGAATGCCTTGCCTTAGAGTATGGTGTCTGCAAGGAGTTTGAATGTGTTCAAGGCATGGTGTGATGAGCTGTGTGTGTGAAAAAAGGATCTCCTAGATGAGTCTTTGACTCCATGAGGTTTTGGGGTATTAATAATAATATTGACTCATCGTGGGAGGTGAACACTAATGAACACATTCTATCATAACACTCCTTAAAATCATTTGCAGTCTGCACATTCACCACCCTCTCAGGTAAAGCATTCCATGTTCCTACCACTCTCCATGCAAAACAGTCTTCTTACTCTTTTACTCACCACTTCCTTTTTCAACTTCCAGGGATGGCATCTGGTCCTTGTCCATTTCCCTTTTTCTACCATATGAAAAATCTCTTCAGTGTTAATATGATAACCCTTCAACAGCTTAAATGTCTCGATGATATCCTCCCTTCTGGCCATCAAATTCTGCAGTCTGCATGCCCTCAGTGTCAATGTTGTACAGTCTTGATATTTTTGTTATCCATCTCTGCATCCTCTCCAAGGTTACTTTTCCCCCTTAATATCCCAGATGAACAGATTGAAGCACAGAAATCCAGATATTGTCTGATCAAGGCATTATACAATGAGACTAGCACACTTATCTCTCATGGTCGGTGTTCTCTTCAACATCGCTGCAATTCTCTGAGATGTCGTCACAACTTCTAATTTTTTAGGAAATGACAATGTAAACTAAAGTATTAATTATAAAAACTTCAGTTAATAACTGCCTATATTTTGGCAATGTTACATTGCTATCTTCAGGGATCACAAAACAAGTATATGTGCATGCAGGTACTCACACTAAGTAAATGAGGCTGAAAAAAGGCAACTGAAGTCATTCCTAGAGTCCTAAGAAGGTGGTCCCCTAGTGGGCTAAATTGGGTTGTCTTTAGCATTGGGCTGATGATCTTAGGACTCTAGAACTGACTTCAATTGCCTTTCTTCAGCCTCATTTGCTGAATGTGAGTGCCTGTATACACATATTGTTTTGCGATTCCTGAAGATGGCACTGTAACATTTCCAAGATGAGTAGTTATTAATTGAAGTTTTCATAATTAATAATTTAGTTTACATTATCGTTTTCTAAAAAAAAAAAAAGTGTGTTTAACCAACGTACAAACTTATCTACAAGAATTATGTCTTCACACCCTTCGCAATATGACCTCAATTCGTATGATCATACTCATTTAGTGGAGCCAACTTCACTAAAAGTATGAAGCATCCAATCTGTGGATCCCAAATTTTAAAACCTTACAATTTGTTGCATTAAACTGACATCCCATCCTTTCAACTTATTCATATCCTCTCGAAGCACCAAAACATCAGTACTATTACTAATAACCCTTCCAAGCTTCACAACATCTGCAAACCACTTAACATTTGCCCTATAGTCCTGTGCATATAGGATACACAGGACTATAATAATACTGTATCATTGACATTAAGATTGAACAGCAGTGGCCCAGGACTGAACCATGTGGAACTCCTCTTGCATCCTTCCTACTTCCTGATACTGTTCCCCCATATATAACTCTCTGATATCTATCAGAGAGCCAATCACCAATCCACTAACCTAATATCCAAACCCATGTGATTGCAACTTAAGAAGCAACTTGTCATGTGGCACACTGCCAAATGCCTTATTCAAATCCTCCTGAGAGACCTTGCTTTTTCCTAGATACTGCTCTCCCATACACAAATCTAATATCTATCAGACAGCCATTTTTCAATCCAATTTATTAATCTGATACCATGTGCTGCAATTTAAATATCAACTTATGTGGACCCCTGTCAAATTTCTTTGCAAGATGGAAAAAATGCCAGTATGTCACTTTCTTTTATGAATTCAGCTGATTTACAAAGATTCTCTTCAACTTCTCTCACAGATGTAATGTTTCAGTACTGTCTATTCTTACAGGTACATCCATGGTCACTGGTTCACTGACCTGGCAACCATCATTCCTTCACTTTCTGTTGGCCTGTTAAATGAGCAGTGTGCCTGGCATCTCTTCAATGCAGCAGCAAATACACTGAACATGCTACTCTTCCTCTGTTATCCTACTTCTGTCCTGTGGAATAGCCTTCCTCATGAAGTATGCCCAGATTACAACATTCAATTCTTCAAGAAAAATGTGAATAAATTTCTTATTTCTGAATCCTCACCTGTACCCAACAAATGGAACTGATGTTCTTTGACCACTCGTGTCTAGGATTGTTATAAAAAGAATTTTTTTTTTTATAACAATCTGAAGAAATATTGAAACATATGTGATTTTATATTAAATATAACACTGATCTTACATGCTGCATGAGGTGGTTCATAAGATAGTTGTTGCTAAGTAGCTCAAGGAAGTTAATCTCATTACATGCATATGTTGTTTCCAGTTGATATTTCCATAGTTAGTCGCACATTATCATCACCCTCCTGTCACTCACCCGTCTCATCTGTCTAAATCTAAACATTTCAGAATCATCTCCCTCTATATTTCCTTGTCTGTGGAACAACCCACTACATAACTAAGATTGGTGCTTACTTCAACCCAGTGGCACACTCAGGATTTAATCTTGGAGGGGGCCAAGCACTTATGATTGGGGGGGGGGGCGAGTTGAGTAGACAAGTTGAGAATACACACTACATTGCATACGACCTATGACTGAGCATCAGCAGTGATCGCCAATACATGATACCTGTGATCTTCTCTTGCCCAGCTCAGACAAACGAAGTAGCTCTCGGTCGCCCGAGCACTGCTTCGTTCACCTTGCATTCACAGCAGCAGTGATTCCTGAGAGCTATAGGGTATTCCTACCTTATGTGACTGTTAATTCATAACTAGAAATAGAAGACATGACATAACATAAATGAATTTTAGTTAGGAAAAGATTTTTAAAAAATTTTCTAGTGTTTTCTTTCCTTTTACTTTTTTTTTGGGGGGGGGGACCAGGGCCCCTTGGCCCCTCCCTGGGTGCCCCACTGCTTCAGCCTCACACCAAATGGCCTCAAAGCCATTATCACTAGTGCTTCCATATGGAGGGGGGATATAGCTCTTCTGAAATCATCAGTAATACTTCACCTTCTCTTTTGTGTTTTCTGTCTTTGCAAAATATGTTGTGACCATCATATTCTGTTCCAGTGAGTACATCATCCTCCATTAACCACGTCTCACAGATACCATGACTAACTGTATCAAGGAATAACTCTGTACTCTTAATCCTAATATTTCATGCATTGGTATATATAAGCACAGTAGCTTTCCTCTAGTCCCCATGTATTTACCACAATTTCTCATCTCTTAATTTGAATCCATCCACTCTGTTATTGGGGTGCTTAAGGGTCAAAGCTGTACAACTGAGAGGAGACCTCCACATAGCCTTTAAAGGAATGTGGAGAACCGACCAGGGCTTCTGACCTAATGTTCAATCCTCACCTTCTCGTGGTACACCCTGTTGGGTATCTACTTGGATACTGAACGAACGAGGATGGGCTGGCAATTTGGGATTTAGCTGACCAAATTGTATTCTTATTGGTTAAACCAAAATAAAAAAATGATGGTACGACATGACAAAATTTAATGCTGGCTGGGGCGTTGCTTGGTTAAACAAGGCCCCCGTTGTTTTCACCATGGTGAACAGTGAAAAGTCAGCTACTGGATCAAATCTGAAAACAAACCCCAATTCAACATCACCAGAGTTAAAGATCAGTACTATCAATATAAGAAATGGAGCTAGCTGAGGAATTAGATAAGTACCAGATCGACATAATAGGGATGATTGAAACAAAAAAGATAAAAACTGGTGAGATCTTTCTGAGCAATAATTATAAAATGCTATATTCAGGCAATGACAATCAAGGAAAAGGAGTAGCCATTGTATTCAACACTAAATACGAGGCTAATCTTCTTGAATGGCAGGCAGTCTCAAATAGAGTGATGTGGGCAAATATCAGAATGGGGAACTGTACAATGAGACTTATTTGTGCCTATGGCCCCATGGAAGGTTCTACTAAGGTAGAAGTGGAGGATTTTTTTGAGGATTTAGAGAAAGCATCTGACACAATGAAAAAGGAAAAGTTGGTTCTTGTTGGGGATCTAAATAGCAGAGTAGGAAATGATTGTCAGACATACAAAAATATATTGGGAAAATTTGGAGAAAAGAGCAAAGCTAATAATAATGGCAAATATTTGTTGGATTTCTGCTCAGGACATGGACTGGTTATTACTAATCCCATATTCCAACATAAAAATGTGAACAAATTCACATGGAGAGAAGAAGCAAGGAATAAGAAAAGTCTCATTGACTATGTTATTGTTGATAGTGATGTTTTCTCCCTGGTGCAGGACAACAGAGTGTACAGAGGATTTGAAATTGGAAGTGATCACTATTTAGTCTTGAGCAGCATGAAATTGAATTTCAAATTGAGAAGAATGACATGTAAGAAAGTTTTAAAATGAATAACAGTTGAGCAGCTCTCAGATGTGAACTGTAGACTAAAATACACAAAGATTATTGAAGAAAAAATGAAAGATTTTTGAGAACAGGAACCAAACTTTACTTAAATTACTTAATGAAGCTTATTAGCTCTTTATACTTAAGTAACCAAACTTTAGATATTCAGTGGCAAGCCTTGAAGAAAATCTTGATTGATTCAGCCAGAGAATGGACAGAGAATCTTGATTGATTCAGGCATGTGGTGAGGTTGTCTGCAAGGATAGAAACATCAGAACTCCATGTGAACACAGGAATTTAAAGAGACAGTGAAGGAAAAGAAGAAAGCATATCAAAAGTTCCTGGCAAATAAGTCAGCTTGTGCTCTTAGAGAATACAGAGACAAATGTAAGAAAGCGAAACACTGTGTAAAACTAGTTAAACAAAAGTCATGGGAGGACTTTGCAAGAACACAGAAAATAAATATCAAGAAGGTGGCAAAATATTTTGGAGGTTGTTGAAGAAGGTTAGAAATGGAGAAAGAGTACTGTAAAAAAGAGTTAGAGATGATAAAGTTGACATGAAAACGGGAGAAAAAGATATCTTTGAAGTGTGGAGTAATTACTTCGAGAAATTGCTAAATGAAACGAGCAGTGATAGCACAGTGGTAAAAAACGCTCAACAGGCATACAGTCAGGAATACATATCCATACTTGAAGTAGAAAAAGCCATCAAAGGCTTAAAATGTGGAAAGGCAGCAGGAGTAGATAATATTCGACCAGAAATGCTGAAGTATGGTGGTATAAACGTCTTGCAGTGGCTGCACTGCATAGTTCAGAAAGCCTGGACAGAGGGACGAATTCCCAATGATTGGAGTAGAGCTCTCATAGTACCCATATATAAAAAGGGAAATAAAACTGAATCTAGAGGTATTTCCCTACTGAGTGTTCCTGGTAAGATATGTGCAAGTATACTTGAGAAACGGTTGAGAAGAATTGTAGAAGAAAAGCTTGTTGACGAACAAGCTGGATTAAGGCCAAATAGAGGCTCTCAGGATCAGATCTTCACTTTACGACAAATAGTGGAGAAATCATGTGAATATAACAAAGATCTTTATTTGAGTTTTGTAGATCTGGAAAAGGCATATGATAAGGTGCCAAGAGAGAAGCTATTCAATATGCTAGTTATATGGTGTCAATGGGACATTATATCAAACAATACTTAGTCTTTATTTGAGTTATAAGTCAGTAGTTAGAATTGAAGGAAGTACAGGAAGATGGTTTAATGTGAAATCTGGTTTGAGACAAGGATGTACATTATCCACTGTGTTATTTATTATCTATATGGATCACATTATGAAGGAAAGTGGTATTAAACATGATATCAAAATGGGAGATGTTAATGTCAGCTCTTTGCTTTATGTGGAAGCTATTATACTTATCAATAAATCTGCTATGAGTCTGCAAACTTGACTAAATTGAATAACTGTTGTAATAGATATGGTATAAGGTCAGCAATAAAAAGACTAAGACAATGAAAATAGGAAGAATCGTTGAAAATGTCAACTGCATTGTGAACGGAGAACCTGTGGAACAAGTAAAACATTTCACCCACTTAAGCATGATTTTCTGTGAAGTCAATTGAATAAATTCATATGGAATAAGAGAGAAATTAGTTGGAACATTGAATTAGCTATATACAAAACAGTGTTCAAACCAGTTTTAACTTGTGGATCTTGGAGCTGGGTCAGAAGTAAAATACTTGACCAAAGACTAGAAACTACAGATATGAGAATCCTGAGAAAGATTAGAGGCATGAACAGATGACATCAATGGCAATATCATATTAAAAACAAGGATATTTGGAAAGAACCTGACATTATCAGCATCCAGGAATGTATTAGCAGAGCTAATCTCAGGTGGTATGGTCATTTAAACAGAAATGGGCGAGGAAAGATTGGCAAAACAAGTGTTCTCTGCCCGGTTGGCAGGAATACAAGCCAAAGGAAGACCAAGATATAGGTGAATTGATATAGTACAAAGTGCCTTAGACGACAGAAATATAAGAGCTGATAATATTGGAGTCTTGACAAGTAACAGACTGATTTGGTGAAAAATTGTAGATAGGTAGTTAGTAATGATGTAAATTTTTCATGTAGTACTATCATATCCTGTACACCCCTTGAGGGTACATGGTATTTGATGATGATGACTCTGTTATTCCCAATGATGCTGTATCTGCATCTTTATTTTGTGTTCCTTCATCACTTATCTTGCATTCATCCTAGTAGCTGGCTTACACGTGTAGTCCCCCCATCTAGTTTTCATTTCCTTGACTGGCCACATGCTCCTCCTCTCATCAGCAACCAGTCCAGCTTCAGACTGCAGCTCTCACTCAGTACAGACCATCTGCAGCAGACAGCTCTCTCCTACCTTCAAATTTATCTCATACACTGATCTGTCTTCCTGCATTTTCTAGCTTTCGTGCCATTCATAATCATTGCTCTTCTCCTTAGCTCTCTCTACTATCATACCTTGGAAACACACAATTCTCACACTCCTCTACTGTTTCCAGCAACCCATAAATTATGCTACCTCATTCTTGCTTCCTCGCAAATCATTTGTTCCTACCAGTACACTGAACTCTTCCTATCATTGCTCCTATTAGACATACTTTTCACGCCTGCTCCATTTTCACATCTTTCACTAGATTCCCCATATAGCACTATATTACCTTCTACCATTCCACTCTAGTCAGTCATCTTTGACTTGTCTACAATTGGCACCTTCCTTCTTACATCTCTAACAACTGATTTCTTCTCAAATCTCCTATATTATTATTAACATCTGACCTCCATGGAGTCAGAGACTCATCATGGGAGGTACAGTATATCACTCTGCACATGCCTCAATTCATTTCTCAACCTTAGTTAACAGTTTTATTCCAAATTAATCTTATTTTAAAGTAATTTCTGGTATAATATAACTGCACACAAGACAATTTGTTTATTCAACTAGTTTATCATATGGTGTACTTCTTCAGGAATAAGTATAAACAAAATACTAAAAAGATATTCAATACAAGAACAAACTAGCTTTACAACTAAAGCTGTAGGGGGTTTGGAAAAATCTTAATGATGAAAATGCAACACTAAAGATTGTGCATCCCATATCATATGCAAGCTTATTTGTTAAGTGTGTTTACATATTGTAAATCATAACCTAATTTTGTAAAGTTAAAGTATTTGTAAGAGAGGACCATAACAGTTAGAGATTAAGACTTTGATTCCTGTTTTGTGTTGGACATCAAATCATCTCCAAAGATTCTTTAAATTTAAAGATATCACTATTGAATTCTCTCATATAGAGATGGCAGGATTTCTCTCTTAATTCCAATTTTATGCATAAATCATGCAATCATTGCACAAAAATATATATTAAGCATAAGTCTTAATCTTCTTATCCTAAAATTATGGTTATGAAAGCCAAGGTTACTTAACAGGTCACAAGCCTTAACAACCTATCCTTTAGTGTTACATGGTGATCAGCATTCAGTGGACTCTACAACCGTCTTATAACTGTTTTAATTCCCCAACGTTTTGACCTTCATATTAAGGTTGAAACATCATCTGGAGTATACACATATATACAAAGGCAAGCTGAATTACATTTCACACAGTAAGTTAAAGAGACAATGATTTGACCAACCGTTATTCTACTGGCATGACCTCTAGTGAAAATAAAATTTAAAAAAAAAAAAACTATATCAAAGCTATATTCTGTTTAAGATAACATCAGAGAAACATTCTTTCATATGTATAGGTTTATCACAGTAACAATGGTGTCCTAATTTAACATGGCAATTGTTATATTAGATTTAAGATTCTATGTCTGCACGGTTAGCCTAGTGGCTGTGCTCTTTGCAACCATATGCCTGGGGAAGGAGTGTCCTAGGTTTGATTCCCGTCGGTGACGTGAGAAGCCGAAGGATCTTCCTCAGCCATAGCCAAGTTAGCCGGTCTTGGGTGTGGACAGTAGGGTTTTTCCTCCAGTTTATCCTGGTGTTTTTCATCCCTTAACGCAAGTAAACCGGCCTTGAGAACTCAGCACTACAGGACATAGGATACACTGGGGCATAGGGCTGACCACCTTATCCTGTGAACGGCTTGAGGTCCGATGATTAATAAACCTTCGACACTGCAAGGTAAAAGAGGGCAAAAGGAAGATGATGATTTAAGATTCTGGATTACCTAAGGTCCTATTTATAGTTAACTCTTAGGGAGAAAGGTTAAGTGGGTAGAATATGTCCCTTCCATATTCTTGGGATTTTTAGACCATCGTTATTGTTAAGATTAGGGCAGTTGATAAGAATCTCGCAGGCTTCCTTAAATTACGTTCGCACAATGTTTTGGTGTGATGTAAACAACAGGTGCTATTTCAGTCAATTCTACGTAAAGTGTTCAGGGCATGATCAGAAAGGCCAGCTTCACCATAGTTATTATATTTAATGTGTCATTTATGTTCCTTTTGTCTGATAGAAATTGTGCATCCTGTTTTCCCTATATAGGTTGAATCACAGGTGCAATAAATACGGTATACTCCAGGGTGGGCCAGCAGAAGGAGTGGATCTTTGGATGAGTTGAGTAAGTTCTTTAATTTTGCAGGAGGTTTAAAGGTGGCTTTAAGGTTGTATTTCTATAATATTCTGTTAATTTTGTCTGATGTCCCTTTAATGTATGGAATGGTTACAGTTTTATTGTAGTCTAGTTTATCTTGTTTTTAAGTGAGGTCTTGTAGAGAATTTTGTTGATAGTATTTTGGCTGACCATTTTTAGGAAAGTATTGCTGATAACTTTAAATTCATCTTTAAGCACTTTATTGTGATTAAGCTGTTCATTGGAGCAAATCTTCAAAGCCTTTTTTTTTTTTTAAGAGTATTAACAATACCTAGTTTTTGTGTTGTGTATATTTTGAGTTTGTGTATATATTGGCCAGTATACATTGGTTTCATAAACAGTGAAGGAAAAACTGCCAGAAGGAAGACGTATGACAAGTGTATCTAGAAACGGAAGTGTGTGTGTTCTGTTTTTCAATCTCATTTGTGAACTTATGTGTTTTGTGTTGTTTGTTTAGGTGGCTGAGGAAAGTGTCTGTCTGTCTGGTGGCCATGGGGCCAGATAGCAAAAACATCATCAACTTATCTAAGCCAGACTTTGGGTTTTGAAGGAGAGGAATCTAGAGCAAGTTGCTCAAAATATTCCATATAAAAATTAGCAATGGGTGGGGGGGATAAAAATGGGTCCATTGCTGTGCCTTCTTTTTTGTAGGTAGAAAGCTTGCCACACAAAATAACCAGAATGTAATACATGCACAAAGAGCACTATGATATCGATATACTCTCTATACTATATGTGTATACTCCAGATGATATGAAGATTGAAACATCAGGAAATTAAAAAAGTTATTTATAACATGGTTGTAGAGTCCATAATTTGTCTAAAATGAAAGCCTTGACAACCTATGAGTATCATGGATTATTAAGTATTATTAGTATTCTTATTTATATTATGTATTCCTTTTCAGTATACAGAAAACCTACTGCAAATGGAAGATTTTTGCATGCTGCTTCACACTGTCATCCATTACAAAAGATTGGTATGATTAAAACATTGAGATAAAGCATACAAATTGTCCAGCATGTCAATTAATAGGAATGAAGAACTACATTACCTGAGGCATAACCATGCCTCAGTGGTTATGAACCCAGGACAATCAACAAAATTCTTAATACACTTCCTACAACTCCTGTACTTAAAACAAGATTTTAAGATTGCTATCATGCTACCTTACATCAAGAATGTTACAAAGTGGCAAAGTTCTCCATAAGTACAACATTAAAATGTCTTTGCATAAAATCTCCAGATTCTTACATCCACCCAAACCTCCACATCTTTGCATTTATGAGATTACCAGGCATTTATGAGATTCATTGCTCTTGTGGCATTTGCTATGTAGGCTAAATGGGAAGGTCAAGGGAGATCTGCATGTTTGAACACACAGAGACATTGAAGAAAGAAGACAACATAAATCAGGTTTGGCATCCCATATAACTGCCACAGGCCATCAACTAGTTTGGCAGCAAGCAAAATGCCTTATATTGATCATAATTGTTTTATAAGAAAATTCAAGGAAGCTTCTGAAATGCTGCAGATTCCCACACAATGTAAAAAAATCAAGGGTTAATCCTATATCAATCACTTATATCCTAGGTGCTGCAGACCACCTAGGATATAAGTGCAATGCTACAGAATGTGACAACAGCAACTAGCATTGTATTCTGTATACATACCGAATAATTAAACAATTTTATTCTCATCATTTATATTCATGAATTGTGAAGTTCTGATAACATCTATTATGTGTAATTGTAGAACCAATTACACATAATACATGTGTAATTACACATAGATGTGCAATTACACATAACATCTATTATGTGTAATTGCTAATACCCCTGACTATGTAAGTCTGACGACTTACAAAACTTGTACGGTTATATTTTATTAAACTTATTAATTATTTTTAAATATGTTGTCTAAGTACTGGAAACTATCTACACAACTGTTGAACCACAGAAACTTATGCATAAATTTATTAAGTATTGAATTCAATGTATTGCATTTTTGTTTGTTACCAAAAAAAATGTCATGTCCTTCTGTGTGTGTGGAAGGAGAAACCTGATTTGCATGCCAGTTTTTTTTCTATATCTCTTTTAGTGCTCTTGAATTTCCTCTGAGTAGCCCATCTTTCCTACATAACTAATCCCACATCAACAGTATCTTGAAGACACTTGAGGTGGTTGTTGGTGGCTTGAGTCATTGTAAAAATTGTGAATGCTTTTTTCAGCAATGTGAGCATCACTTTTCTGATTGTGTTTGAAACCAAATAGAGAGTATAACATATATGTATCACAACTAATTAGTTGGAAGATTTTCAACAAATAACTGATCTTAGCTTTGCTGATGATGTTGTACTTATTGATACAGAACCAACAAATGCACAAAAAGATCTCGGTCTACTAGCGGCACAGGCTAAACTTATTGGTCTGCAGACAAACATCCAAAAGTCCAAAGTATTCTCAATAGGTTATGAAAACTTTATACGTCACATCAACAATAAACCATTAGAAAGAGTAAAGGACTTTCAATATCTTGGATTGTGCATAAGCAATACAGAAAATGATATTAGAAAACATCAACAGCTGGCTCTAGTCTTCCATAACAAACTCTGCCTCATCTGGCAAATTGTCATTAAAGACTATACCATGCAATTGGGAGATCGATCTTCTTTTATGGTTCGCAAACCTGGGCAATAAGCACCAAAAAAAAAACTATAGATCTAATTCTAATCTTAAACCTGTAGCATGATTATAAATAATAAATTACATGATAACCACAGTAATTAATTTTAATGAAATGAAAGTACAGATATTTTGTACTAAAACTAATAGTACATCATCAGTGTGCAGAAACAATCAATCAATGGAACTGGAATACCAAGTACATACAGGAATTGGTGGTTTACCAATTAAAAGCTGTTGCCACATGCTAGAAATAATTAATAAATAATATTAAAATATTATTAAAAACTATTTTTGATGGTTACATAAGATAAGAATCTCCCAAACTTTTGGGAGACAGACAGTGATTCAGATTTGGCCAACATAAAAGGGTTTCACAACTTTCTTTGAAAAGGTGTTCATATTTAAACCTGCATCTATGGAGAAGATGAGCTTTATCCCATTGGATAATCGGCTTAATGTCAATACTATGTTGTGCCAGACTAGACTTTTTGAGGTTTCATGTATTCAATGTAATATTGATGTTCATTAATTCTTTTTTTCACAGAATGGCCTGTTTGTCCAAAGTATGTTAGATTACATTCACATGCTATCTGGTAAACTTCCAGCTAATGATAGAGATGCCAATTTGTCTTTTGTAGATGGCAACAGATGAGAAATTGTGTTGATTGGAAAATATGTGGGAATGAGATGATACTACTTTAAAATTCCACTAATTGGTTCTGAGATGCCAGAAATATAAGGGATTGGAACCCTGCGGTCTGTTGAAGAATCCTGAGGTGTTGGAACATAGGAGTCAATTATCTTCTGGATTTGATTAGGGTTGTAACCATTAAAGTTTTGATAGTGAGAAGTTCTTGTTGTAAGCTTGAGGGAGCAGAGCACACCATATGTGCTCTATTAATTAAAGACTTGATAACACCAATTTTTTGAGAGGTGTGATGAGCAGACTTTTGTTGAATGTATCTGCCAGTAAAGGTAGGTTTTCAATAAACGAGTTCATAAATTACTGGAGGCTGTGCGTGTAAGAAGGATGTCCAAGAATGGTAAACTACCAGCCTTTTCTTTTTCCATAGTGAACTGAATGCTATTGATGTGTTGTAGGAAAGTGGTAAGTTCATTTTCAGAATGAAGCCAATTAGCAAAAGACATCATCAACATAACAAAACCAATGAGAGGGTTGGGGATGAATGCATGAGAACATGGTAGCTTTCAGATGGTTCAAATAATAGTTTTCCGAAGGTGGAGATAGAGGGCTACCCATGGCAGTACCTTCAACTTGTCTATAAATCTTGTTTTTCCAGCTGAAATATCCTGATTATATAACAAATTCAAAAATCTTTGTAATATCGGGAGGGTAATCATCATATAGTAAATTAACAATGTCGGATAATAATTAAATTAATATAATTAATTTATAGAATATTAATTTCTAGCATGTGGCAACAGTCTTTAATTGGTAAACCACTGACTGCTGTATGTACTTTGTATTCCGGTTCCTTTGATTGCTTGTTTCTGTACACTGATGATATACTGTTAGTTCAGTATGAAATATCTGTACTTTCATTGCATTAAAGTTAGTTACTGTTATCGTGTAATTTATTATTTACTGATCTAATTAGCTCTTTTGGAACTACATGTCTCAGACTGATCCTTGGATACACTTGGATGGACTGTGTCATTAACTCTGCTGTGCTAAATCTGGCTAAGCAAGAACCACTTGTCAATATAATAAAAAAAAACAAATAACTCGGATGGCTTGGACATCAACTCAGACATCCTGAAGTCTCCCCTTTTTGGAGTCTCTCATCCTACACAAACCAGAAGATGGCAATCACAGTAGAGGAAGACCATGTAAATAATTTTGGCAATACATATGTAAAACTATCAATAGGCTAAATGTAAAACTTTATCTGACATCTACCAGTTAGCTCAAGATAGAGAGACTTGGAAGACCATAATTTGCAATCTTTAATTTTTAATGTAAATCTCTTTCACATTGTATCATATTGTGAATTAACTATGATGATGGTGAATAGCTGTGTGCGAGCAACTTTTTTTTCCTTATGTTCCATGTAGAAATTGTCCAGGGTGAAACAATTTCCCCAGAGTTAGTTTGATTGTTTGATTTATGAATGTTTGATTATTCCAAGTGAAGTTGGTTGGATAGTAAACTAGAGTTCTTTAATGTTTGAGGTGTGGGGTAAGATTTTGTGCTAGGAAAGACATTTCATGTTATTAGTGCTAAGTATCTTTGAAGGAGATGTGCCACTACACAAGTGTGGTCCCAGGATAGAAGTTAGTTAGACTAATCTGTACATTTGCATTGTAATTAAAGTTTGAAGAGATTGGTTAGGAATAGAATACAGGAATTCTGTATGGTTTTGTGATAAATGCATCTTTCTTAATAAACATGTATTTTATGATAAGATGACAAATTGGCTGTATAAAGGAGACTTGTATATCAAGATATTCTTGAACTTTGCAAAAGCACTTGATATAGATTTCTCCATGATAATAGCCTTTCTGAATGGGAAAATGAATGGGGCTACCAGTTCAACTTACCAAAGTTTAAAATTTGGGAAGTACAGATAGGATGCAAAATATAAGATTGTTGGAGATATCTTAGAGGAGGAGGGTGGAGGTGAGAGATCTGGGGGTGTTGGCAGATAAGGACCCAAAATTTTGGAGATATTTTGCTAAAATTGTGAAGTCAGCACAGTGCATTATGGGAATGATGCTGAGAACACCGATGTGTAGGAGTTAAGGATGTTGAGATTCCATTGTATAATGCTTTGGTCAGACTGCATATGGATACTGCTGCAAATTTGGTCACCAGGTTTGCAAAAGGATGAAGAGATGTTGGAATGAGTTCAGAGATGATTGACCAAGGTAGTTTCTGGTCTCTGTAATGTAGAGTATGAAGGTAGATTGAAGGAATGCAAATTGCAGAGTCTAGTAGATAGGACTAGGGAGGACATGATCAAGACATATAAGTTCATAAGGGGTTATTACCAGATTAATGTGGATCAGATTTTTCATAGAAAGGAAGAACAAGAGACCATGTGGCCATCCTTGAAAGTTTTATAAGGAGTGTGAGCAACGGAGTGAGGAATGGTTTTTTTTTGTGGAGTTGGAATGTATTGGCTGTAATCATAGTGAGTGTGGAGATAGTGAATGTATTCACTTTGCTGTTTGATGAGTTGCATGTGTATGATGTAGGACTTCCCACAATGAGTCATTGACTCTATAAAAAATTCATTGTCTTGGAAAAACAAGGTAACCAGCATTGTGCCACATGGTTCTGTTCTTGGGCCCTACTATTTATCTATTTGTTAATCATATTTCATGTGTTTTGACATTGGATCTGCAGTTGTTTGAAGAGAGTTATAAGGAGTGATACTGATAATTTATCCCTTCGATAAATTAATAGGTTTGCAATTTTAATGTTAAGTGATTTTTTTTTTTTTTTTATATATTTCGTTCCCAAGTACAGAAGCATAAAGTTAAAGCAGTAGATAAAATTAGATCTGAGGCTGATGGTTGACATTTCTGAGGGTACATTGAAAGTGTTGGGAAGACTACACAACACATTTCTGGTAATAATTGCACACTTTCAGAAGTAGGGATAAGGAGGTATGGTTGGTGCTGCTGTATAAAGCATTAGTCAAACCACACATGGACTGTTGGGCTCATTTTTGGTCACTTATTCCATATTGTCATATGGAAACTGGAGAGGATCTACATATGAGTAATATTAGGACTCTTAGTTATTGAGAGATATTGAAGAAATGTAAATTTCAGAACTTGACTGATAGCAGAAAAGAGGCAGTATGATAGATATTTAAATTAATGAGGGGAATTTACTGGACTAATGTCTGTGCGGTTAGCCTAGTGGCTTTGCGCTTTGCAACCATATGCCCGGGGAAGGAGTGTCCTGGGGTTTGATTCCCGTTGGCGACGTGAGAAGCTTAAAGATCTTCCTCAGCCATAGCCAAGTTAGCCGGTCTTGGGCGTGGACAGCAGGGTCCCCCCCCCCCAGTTTATCTGGGGTTTTTCATCCCGCAAGCAGGCAACCAGCCCTGTGAACACACACGGATCTACAGCCATAAATACTTAACTCCTCATGAGGGGGACTCAACTTGCCCCTATAGGGACAGGGGAGAAAAGGGAAAGGAAACTCCATATGAATAAATAAATAAACTGGACTAATAAAAGAATGGATCATAGTTAGAATGGAAGATGAGAGGAGGAGGGTAAGAGATCTTCCATGTAGGCTGGGTACAGGTATAGTGAAGAGGGGAAGTGAAAATGTTATAACAAATCTCTATGGAGGTTTGTTGTAATATTTGTGAAGTGGGGAATGATATTTAATATGAGACTTAAATTTTTGATTTAGCATTTGAAATATATTATTATTATTACATGATACCTCCAAGGAGTTCAAACACTCATTGAGGGATGGCTCCTACTCAGAGGCATAGCTAGGGTGGGGCAGAGGGGGCGGTCTGCCCCGGGTGGCATTTTGAACCTTTTTGAACTTTTGCAGTTAATTCTAAAATACAGTCTTGAGAACTCAGTTTTCCACATATTGTAATACTACTGCGAATTTTCCTCACAATTGTTGTAAGTGTTGCTAGTTGTAAGAGGAGTTTTTCTAAATGAAATTGATTAAGAATTGCCTACATTACTATGAAATTGACTTTGCCAATGTCATCGACAATTTTGCTAACAGAAAAGCAAGAAAAATAAATTTTAGAATGTTGAAATTAAAGTTTTACTTCAAAAACAATCAGTGTTTAAATTTATTTCCCTCTATGTCATTTTGACTTTTTGTAATATTTTTGGTGTGTATTGAGAGGGGCAGCAAAAGCTCTAGCTACACCATTGCTCCTACTCTACAACTCTGTCTCCACCACTCGATCCACCAACTGCAGCAAACTGTATCATCTACATCAATGCCATCTATTGTCCACCACTAGTATTTTCACAGACAAGCACAAACATCCATGCCAACGGCGGGATTCGAACTAGCAGCCTTTTGGCTGGAGAGCAGAGACTACTTGGCCAACCAGGTCAGCATATATATATATATATATATATATATATATGGATTTTATGAGAGCACTGTTTGTGAGAATGGGGGATGTTAATGATGTGGCTAATCTGATGGAGAAGGAATCATTAGGCTGCTCTGCTAATACAAACTAGAACAACCAGCATTTCCCTAGAAGGACATTAAAAAATATTCATACACCACTACTGTTTACTGTTATGAACAGTCAAGCCTAGCAGACCATTGCATAGTCTTTGTAATTAGAATTATTGGAAAAAATCCACTACAGTTATCACAGCAACTTTGAACTTGACTCTCTCTTTTTGAATCTACAGCTACTCTTAAAATGAGAAATGGCAGTTTTAATTCTTTCTGCTTGTCATCCTCTGCCCCTGACTATAGTGAGTGAGCAAATATAGTGAGCACCCTTCATTAGAACCTTAGTCTAATCATCTCTTTCTCTGTGTTACCCAAATGCATACTGGTCTTATGATCTATGACAAAGATAAAATATTGCAATCAGTAAAACTGCTTAATTTTTTAGGAAGATTTTGTTTCACTTGGTTGCAAAATAAGCTTGCCAAGAAATCATGTTTTATCCATTATCCAAGTGTAAGCAAACAAGTATGTGTGTGAAGTACATTTATGACTAGGCTGCTTGTATTTAGAGGCTGATGACTTCACCTTAATTGACTTTGTATCCCATAATGCAAAGTACAGGCCTTTTTGGACATGTATAATGCTATTCATTATGGGATGGCCACTACACAGAATGGTTTCAACCTTTATTGAGGTCTCATTAGGAAGTAAAGCAAGATTCTTGGTATCCTGGATCTGGCTCCCACTGATGAAACCTCAGTAAACATTGAAATCATTCTGGGTAGTGGCTCTTCCCATAATTCATAGCATTATGCATATCCCAAAGGGTGTATGTTTTGCATTTTAGGATACAAAGGTAATTAATGAGAAGTCTTTTAGCCTCTGAATACAAGTTGCCTAGTCATAAATGCACTTTACACTCAATTGTTGGCTTATACTTGGATGAAGTATAAAACAACAATATAATAATTATTATTATTAACATCCAACCTCCATGGAGTTGGATTCATCATGGGAGGGACACACTATTGCACACAGTACTCATCCAACTGTGCCTTAAACTGATTGTGTATCTAGATTCACAACACACTCAGGGAATGCATTGCATTCATCAACCACTGTCCATTTAAGAACCATCTTCTCACTCCTCTACTCACGCTCTCTTTATATAGTTTCCAACAATGGCTACTTGTTCATTCTCATTCTCTGCTTTTCCAATTTTCTCATTGGAAGCTCTTCCATCTCAACCTGATGACCACCTCTGATTAGCTTATGTGTCTCCATCATCACCCCACCCTCCCACACTCTTCTTTCTATTCATGAGGCTTTACAATTTACATTTGCTCAATCTGTCTATTTATTCCACATTCCAAAGACCACTGACATAATTTGTGAATCTTCTCTGAACCCTCTCCAACATATCCTTTTCACCATGAAAACCTGACATCCAGATCTGTGCACAATAATCCACATGAGGCCTGATCAGTGCCATATACAATGGCATCATAACCTCTTTATTTCTGCATGTCAGGTTCCTCTATATCATTGCCATTATCTGATGTGATGTCACAACTTGTGAATGTGGCCTCTGAATTTTAGGTCCTTGTCCACCACCAACCCCAGATCTCTCATTTCCTCTACCTCCTTTAAAGTTTCACCACCAAGCGTATAATTTGAATCCCATCATTGCTTACCAAATTTCAAAACCTTGCACTTTTCAACATTGAACTGATAGTTCCACTTACCTGCCCATTCATACAATCTATTCGAGTCCTCCTGCAAGGCCATAACATTCGCTTGACTTCACATTGCTTTCTCCAATTTTCATTGTTGACAAACAGCTGAATATCATAGTTAAACCCATCCCAATATCATTAATATACAAATTGAACAACAATGATCCCAAAACTGATCCCTGCAGTGCATCAGTCTAGAAACTTTTCTGTTTCGGATAACTGCACCGCCACATAAAACTTTCTGATACCTGTCTGACAGCCAGTCACTGATCCATCTCACAAGTCTGTTATCCAATCCCATCTGTTTCAGTTTATTTAATAGTTTGTTGTGTGGGCACCTATTAAAAGCTTTTGTAAAATCAGCCAGCAAAGGTTGGTCGATTGGTAGAGCCTCTGCTACTAATGGCTCAGTTAAGTAAGTTTGAGCGTGGTTAGTAGTTGGAAGGGGACCAATTGTTCGATGCTGTCGGCACACTCTCCCTCGATGAGTCTTTGGACTCCCTGGAGGTGTCAAAAAAAATAATATGCATCTCCCCTGTCCAAGGTATTTGTCACCTTGTTATAGTACAGTAGTTAATAAAACATGATCTTCTTTTTACAAACCCATGCTAATTACCACAAAGAATACTGCTGTTTTCAGCCCAGTTCTGTATCCTACTTTTCACCAATCTCTCTAGTACCTTCACCACAACTCCAGATATACAGATTGCCTATAATTTGAAGCCAAGGCCTTATCACCACCTTTATGCAGTGGAATAATTTTATCTTTTCACTCTCTTGAAACCTGTGCTGTTGTAAGACACTTATTAAAGAAGAATGCCAATGCTATTGCCAATTCCCTGCAACATTCCCTTAAGATGCATGGTGATATATCGTCAAATTGTATCCCTTATAGACATAAAGTTTATGTATTTCCTCAAATACCTCCAGCTCACTCACAATTAAGCCATCCTCTCCTATGTCCTCTACACTTAAGTTCCTCATGATTCCACTCTGATCAGAATGAAACACCCATATAGATTGATCACTGAATACCTCAATGTTTTCTGCAGCATTTGCCTTTCTAGTATTTTTATCCATTAACATCATGTTACCATGACCATTCTTCCTTCTACTTAGTATATGTCTGAAAAAAAAAACTATAGTTTTTCTTCCACTGGTTTGCCAATTTCTGTTCATACTGCATTTTTGCAGTATAATACTGCCTCGAAAGTAACTTCTTTTTCCAGATTTCATGCTTAAGCCCCTTATTCATCCATTTTACACCTACCTTATTCAGCCTTTTGGCCTTGAGAATACATTCACACATTGAATATTTCCTCTGTCATTTCCATTAAACATATTACAGTAAGTAGATTCTCAGGACAGCAAAACATCATAGACGATAGGAATAGTTTGATGTAATGCATAGTTAATGATATTGTATGTTTTAGCATCATAATGCTATGCAAGGGCACGCCAAGGATATTTGCTGCCTGGGTGCAAACTTTTATTGGCTGCCCCTAATACCGCATTGTATAATCCAAATTAGATATTAGCTACATAAAATGCTGCCCTATCAATGTTGCCCCCAGGTGTGGAGCATCCCTTGCACCCTCGGGTTGGCACTGCCCTGGAGTTATGGTCAGAACTTTGTAGTAGCTCGGTAAAGTGAATGAGTTTGTTAGTAGTCTCTACTGTAGTGAGTGTAACATCTTCAGTTTGTTTCAAATTAAAGTAACTCAGAGCAGTATGTAGGGAGAATTACTAGATAATATACCCTCAAACTTGCTGAGTACCCCCCAGATCATAAGGGGAAAAAATTAGTTAAAAAAATTGGCTGATAAAGGAAATATGTCACTGTGAGAAAAAAGAGATAGTGAATTTTACGTACCACATTAGCTGTAAGGCAGTATAAACAAAAGAGCAATGTCTCACTTTGCCTGAACATGCCTTGCTTGTGAAGTGTTTCTAGAAGAAAGGGAAAAATGTTGAGGTAGTACTTTGCACGTACAGATGCCTGAAGACTTAGTGAAAAGGTTTAATGACCACCAAATGCCATGTGATGCATCTCTCCAGAGTAGTTCTGGTCTGTTGATTTGAAAATGAGTCAGTTTGACAGTTCAACCTTTTTTTATGTTGGGCCCATACACTGGAGGTTGGTTGGTCAACCTATAGTACATTAGTATTGTGTATGGGTAGTGGGTTGAGAAAGGAGGAATTTGTTTGCATTTGATTTGAATGACTTTAAATTGTATTCTTTGGGAAACACAGCAGGTGGGAGACTGTTCCACAGTGCAGCAGTTGCAGGGATGAGGGAAGAGGAAAAGAAATTTGTTCTGTTTGTTTTTAGGTGTACTGTGAAGGGACGTTGTGCAGCAGCTGCATGTGTTCTAATGAGTTTAGTACTGAGTGGAGGAATTATTGATGTTATTTCGGATGAGCATTTCCCATGGAAATATTTGTAGAATATACATACTGCAGAGACCATACATCTGTGTGAAAGTGGGGGGAGGGGCTGCTACGGGATGGCTCTTTGATAAGTCTAATTGCTCTCCTCTATATTGAGTCGATCATTTTGAGAGAGCATTTCGGGGGCCCAACCCCATATATGGGAGCAGTATTCAATAGTTGGGTGGATTTGTGACTTGTATAATGTTAATAGCTGTTTGGGGATGAAGTAACATCTTGAGAGAAAGAGAAATCCTAGTTTTTTTGAGGCTGAGGATGCAATGTTTGCGATATGTTTGTGCCAGGAGAGGTTCGATATGAGGGTGATTCCAAGGAGTGAGATCTCAAACTGATTGGAAATTTGGGTGCCATCAAAAAGGATACTGGGAAAAAAATGGTTCTTTTTTATGGGAAATAGTACAGAACTGAGTTTTATTGGCATTGAAATTTGAGGTTATCCAAACCTCATTGTAGGATGGCTTCAAGATCGGAGTTGAGGGTGGTGGTGGTGGTGGTTGATGTTCTGTAGGTTGAAGTGAGTTGTGTAGGCTAAGGCTTATCAAATGCAAGCGAAGAGTGTAGTGTGCTGTCGTCTTCAAAACTGTGTATTGGGTTGGAGGTCAATTGCAGTAGATCATTGATATATAGCAGGAAGAGGGTTGGTGAGAGGACAGAACCTTGTGGGACCCCATCATTAATTGGGTGGTGAGAGGATAGGGAGTCATCCACCATCACACACAGGGTGCGTCCAGACAGAAAACTGGCAATCCACCTACAGAAGTCCTGGTTCAGGCCAAATGATGGTAGTTTGCCTAGTAGGCCTTTGTTCCAGACCCGGTCGAAGGCTTTGGTCTCCTGTTGATCGGCAGTGGTGGAATCCATACTGGCGTTCATTTATTTGGTGAGTGTCTTCAAGATAGTGAAGGAGTTGGGAATTGATAATTTTTTTCATTACCTTTGACAGGACTGAGGTGAGTGAGATAGGGTAGTAATTGGATCGCAGTGACTTGTCACCCTTCTTGGGAATGGGTTGAATATAGGCCAATTTCCAGTTTCTGGGATAGATTCCAGTGGAGTAGGAGAGTATATATAGGTGACATAGGATAGGGGTCAGTTCTGGAGCACAAACTTTTAGGACCATTGGGGGAAATGCCATCAGGGCCAGGAGACTTTTTTGTGTCTAATTTGGACAGTATTTTTCTGATCTTATCCTGGCAAAAGGATAATATGGGGGCATTGTATGATGGGTGTCTGGAATGGTTGGGCGACATTTACCATAGTCAGTTATGCATGCATTTGAAGCAAAGTACAAGGCCAGAAGATTGGCTTTTTCTGTGGGTGATGATGCAGTAGAGCCATCGGGGTGGGAATAGTGTTGGACAGAAGTTATGGCCAATTGCTTTGGCAAGAGACCAAAAGGCTCGGCTGCCGTTTGGACATGCTGTTAGTTTCCTGCTTTTTGCTCTTTCGAACTCTGTTTTGGAAGCATTGATTGTTTTTTTGCATCTATTATGGGCTTCTTTGTAAGCTTTGAAGGAGGATGGGGTTCTTGATTTCAGCCAGTTCTGGTATGTCTGGTGTTTCATCTCTACAGCCTTGGCACATCTTTTGGGGAACCAAGGTTTCGTTAGGGAATGGCAGTTCAGAGTGTTGTGTGGAATGTATGTATTCATGCTGGTGAGGATTACTTTGGTAATATGCTCAGTGCATATGTTTGGGTTGGAAGGCCGGAAGCAATAGTCCAACCATGGGAATGCAGCATAGATGTTGCGGAGCCTGTCTCACTTGGCACTGTTATAGTGCCAAACTGCTCTTGTATGGGAGTGTCTGTGTAAATGTTGTTGCATGAGGGAGAAGATGAGCACTAGGTTGTGGTCAGAATTCCCAGGGGGCTCACTACTTTCACTGTGTATTTGGAGGGGTCATTGGTGAGGAAGAGATCTAGGGTGTTTGGAGAGTGGTTTGGGTTATCTGTTATTCTGGTTGGCATCTGGACAAGTTGTGTAAGGTTGTTGCGATGACAAATGTTTCGGCATCTCTGCCTGCAAGATCTGTACAACTGGAGGAGGAAAGCCAGCTAGTGTTGTGCACATTAAAATCTCCTAGGAGGATGATTTTGCTGTTGGGAAAGTGGGATTGGAGAAAGTCAATTTTTAGGGAGAAGAAATTAAAGAGCTCAGGGTGTTTGGTTGTGTTGGGGGAACGATAGAGACAGGTGATGAATTGGACTGAGTGGGAAAGGAATATTTTCAACCAAAGGAGGTCAAAGTTGGGTGCTCTCTGGGAAGGTATGTAAGAGCAGATGTATGCACAGAGACCACCCTTGGGATGAAAGTTGTTGAGTGTGTAGTTTGGAAGGTTGAGATAAGTGGTGCTGGGGGGGGGAGTGAGATTTGTGTTTCTGCCAGGAAGAGTAGATGGGGTTTGGTAGACTGTAGGTGATAGTGGACACTATTCAAGTTGGAGTTTAGGCCACGGATGTTGGTGAAGTGGATGTGTAGGGTTTTGTGAGTCGTATGTTGGACCACATGGGTCTTGCACATTTCTTATGCAGTGCCTGCATGCTCTCTATGGTGGCTGCTAGTGGCATCGCTTGGTTATTTTCACCAGTTTATCTTGTCTGTATTCGATGGTCCCACTGTTGTCACCATTTTGATGTTTTTCTTTGAAGCTGGCGTCTTTGTTCCCTTTGTGCAAATGATAGGTCCGGTTGTGCGCACATGCATGATTGGGGACAGCTGTCTTTGAACTTGTTTTTGATCACTGTTATTATTTTTGATGTGCTTGACAGCGTGTCACAAGTCACTTTTACTAGGCGCGGAAAGTTCGTACCATCCATCCTTTTTATTTATAGGCCCGAAACAATGGCACATGACAATATTCTTAGGATCGATGTTGCATTCTTCAGCTAGTTTGTATGTCCTCTTGTAATGATTTTCCGTTTTCTGTTGAGAAATTCAAAATGATGCCGTTGAGTTTTATGTGTTTAGCTTCCATCAAATTTTTTACTGTTGATGCGATTAGATCATGAAGGTCTTTCGCTGGCAGAGTGGAGCTTGCGTTGCACTAGTTTTCAATTAGTTCTAGCTTAGCTTCAACTGCACGTATTTTGGAGGTAAAAGTTTCATTTAAAGCATGATGTGCTGTTTGAGGCTTTTGACATGTTTACCTATGTTCAGAAGTTGTTTTATCGAAGGGAGGCACAGCGAAGAGAAGAACGGCTGGTTAAGTTCAGTAAGTAGCTTTTGCTCTGCTTCATCTATTTTCGTGCAGGAAGCGTGAAGCCAATGGCAACAGAACTCGCAGAATATACCATTTTTTCTGTGACACCAGTTTTGCAGCTGCGCCACATAATAGGTGTGTCGGTGGCGGTTGACGGCACTGTGCTGGTGAGGCACGTCATGCTCGTTTGCCATTTGCTTTTGATGCTGCCATCTTTGCTGCATATGGTAGGCATTGTGAGCACTTATTTGTGGCTGATTTAAGATTGTAAGGATAGCTGATTTAATACACTATAAGTACTTGCAGGTTGTAGTGAAGTATTCCTCTGCTCGGCACCTGCTGTTCGGTTTCCGTTTGATGGTTAATTTCGATGGAAAAACACTCACAATAACAGTAAATTGGGGATCACAAGTTTGAAGTAGCTTATTCACTGATGCCGTAAATCTAAAATTCTGCAAATGACTGAAAATTTTGAAACTACAGTTGTTGAGCAGTTAAACGAGAATGCTCTAGGTTCATGCAGTGAACATACTGCAGCAAGACAATATTAGATTTACCGTACTTAGTGGTATGGAGAACTTTGCTTAAAGCGTTGCAATACTGCCCATATAAACTCAACCACAGCCAAGAGTCACAGATGGGAGATGCCAGTCTGAGAATTTGTATTGATATTTCTGGCATGTATGGAGATGGACAACGATTAACCTTAGAACATCCTATGGGGTAATGATGTGCATTTTCATTTTTGTGGATCAGTAAACATTTAAACCTGTAGGATCTAGGCTACAGAGAATAGCATTCATTTCAACAAGTTCCCTTACATTCGATAAAAGTCACGGTATGGATAAAATTTATGGCAAAGTTCATTATTGGGCTGATTTTCTTTTGAAGAAATCCATCAAAGAGATCCCATGATCTGCACAGTCATGGCTGTGCATTATTGGGACATGATGAGCAGTTTGACAACCCAAAAATTCAGCAAAGAGGATGTATGAACACAACAGCATTGATCTTGCACCTCCCTAGATAGGATGTGAAGTTCAACAATTATTACATTAACATTTCAGAGAGGACAGAGTAATCCTGGTTTTCCCGAAAGGGAAAACCAGGATTACTCTGTCCTCTTTGTGGGCAATGCCTACAAAGTCACCTACTGACAGTAGGTGACTTTGTAGGCATTGCCCACAAATAAAAATATTCCTGGTGAGATTTTTACCAGGTAGTTCACCATTGCTTTCTCCAACCCCCCAATTTTATCCAGGCTTGGGACAGGCATATGGCTGGCACGTATTCATGAGTGTAATCCATGCATGTTCACGGGACTGTTTTGCCTGTTCTGGGGGATGAAAAATCTGAGTTTCCAGGTGGAAAAAAACTCCTACCTCCATATGAGGCCGGCTAACTCACCTTTAGTCGAAAGAGGCCAGATAGAGATTCCTCACGTCACTGACGGAAATCGAACCCAGGTCTTTCTGACCAAAGGGCTTAGGTAACTCATTTTCTATATAATGGCCACAACATTGGAATTACCTCAAAAGTATGTTGTATCAGGAAAACTTCTTCACTTGGCAGATTTGAAAGACAATATCACATCATGTGTGAAACTTTTTTGACAGATCAGTTACATTCTGCTGTAGACAGTGCTGTATGGCAGCATCAGCTATTGGTCTTGTACAAAGGCCAACACATTGAACGCCACTGCTATTGATCATTTAGATCTCCTTGATAGCTTGTAGCCTGCCAGCCTGAATGTGGTGTTTTTTTTTTTTAATCACATTATTTTATGAAATAAGCAAAATAAACATCATTGAATAACTTAGTTGGTCATTGATTCTGAATAATTTCACAATCGCATACCATCTGATTCATTTTAATGCAATTTTTTCCTGCTCACAGCACCATATTTCCATTATTAGTCATTTTTGAACTAATTTTTTTTTATTGTTAAAATCTCTTACCCATGATTTCATTAGAGGACCCACTAAGTTTGAGGTTATTTCATCTGCTGGTTCTCTCTATAGATTCCTTTTGAATTGGAGTATACTTTAATTTGAATCGCATCGTACATGTTAAGCAACATACCATCAATTGTGAAATGCAAGTTATTAAAGTTATAATATGCCTCAAATCTTATCAAACTTATAATGTTGAGGATTTTGCAAAATACGTGTTACCTATTAGGATTGTTTTGTTCTTTTGTCCATTTACATGTATATAATGCCCTCTATCATGATGTGTTTTAATTGTATTTCTTATTATTAATATCAGATCTCCAGGGAGACAAAGGATCTTTCATTGTTATAGACCAGGTAGTGTGAATGGTGGTGATAGTGAAATATATAGTCAAATAAGAAAACGATGATTATTATGGGTGATTTTAATTATGGCAATATAGACTGGCATGATGAGATAGCAACTGGAAGTGAAGAAAATGAGTTTCTTGAGTTTTTGAGGGATAACTACTGCAGACAGTATGTAACAGAGAGCACACGAGGATTAAGGGTCTTGGATTTGGTCATCTCATCAGAGGATGTAATTATAAATGAGGTGTCAAATCATCCACCAGTTGGTGAGAGTGATCACGAGATGATTACCTGGGTGGTTGCCAGCAGTGCGAGAATCCCTACGAGAAAAGGGTATATGTGGAACTACAAGGGGGTGATTATGAAGAGCTCAGGAGACAGTTTGCGGGTGTAGCATGTTATGAGGAGTTAGCTGGAAAAGAGATCAATGCAGATTGGAGGATTTTCAAAAACTATCTAGTAGATGCAATGTCTAAATGTATTCCAAGGGTGAGAAGGTTAAATAAGGTAGATGTGAGATGGATGAATAAAGAGATTAAACATGCGATACAGAGAAAAAGGGTATTGTGCAACATAAGAGAAGTGGAAATAAACAATTTCATGAGGTCTACAAAGACCAGGCAAGGAGGGTGACTTGGTTGGTGAGAGTAGCTAAAGAGAGTTATGAACAGCAGTTAGCTAAAGAAGCTGAAAAGAATCCTAGGGAGTTCTTTCGATATGTAGCCAGCAAAAGAAAGAATGATTATTATTATTATTCAGCCTCCATGGAGTCAAAATACTCATCGTGGGAGGTCCTTCCTAAGAACATAAAGTCTGTCAAGACTCATTGAGGGGAGGCCCCCCCCCTTAAGAAACACAAAGTCTATCATACCGCTCTTTAAACTCATTGACCATTCTTGCTCCCACCACTCCATCAGGCAATGCATTCCGTGGTTCAACCACCCTCCACACAAAGAAACCACTCCTTACCCTCTTGCTCACAGTTGCCTTTCGTAACTTCCAGGGATGGCCTCTTGTCATCACTCCTTCCCACTGTTCAACGAAGCAAAAGAACTCATCAGTGTCAACCCTGTAACCACCTCTCAACAGTTTAAAAGTCTCAATCATATCACCTCTCCTTCTATCCACCAAACTCTGCAGTCCATATTCCCTCAGCCGATCCTCATAACTATCCTTGTACAGTAATGAAACCATCTTTGTCATCCGTCTTTGTATCCTTTCCACAGTTAATTTATCCCCTTTAAATCCTGGGGACCAGATCTGAGAACAATAGTCCAAGTGTGGTCTGATCAGAGACTTATACAACAGAATGTTAACCCTCTTATCTCTGCAGTCCTCATAATTGCAGCAATCCTCTGTGTTACCTTTACCACCTTTGCAATATGTCCCCTAAACTTCAGGTTTCTATCAATCATCAACTCCAGATCTCTTGTCTCCCCTACTTCCTCCAGTATAACTCCTCCCATAGAGTATGCAGCATCCCATTGATGTTTCCCAAACCTCAAGACCTTACATTTTGCTGCATTAAACGGAAACCCCCATTCATTTGCCCATCTATCTAGCTTATTCAAATCCTCTTTCAAGGCTACCACATCTGCACTATTACTAATAATCCTTCCCAGCTTCGCATCGTCCGCAAACAACTGAATATCCCCTTGCAATCCACTGGCAATGTCATTGATATAAAAGTTAAACGATATAGGTCCTAGTACTGAGCCCTGTGGCACCCCACTTGTAACCATCTGCCTCCTTGAAACTGCTCCACCATACACAACTCTCTGATACCTATCAGACAGCCAATCCTGAATCCAGTTCACCAATCTGACATCCAGACCCATGTGCTGCAACTTACATATCAGCTTATCATGTGGCACCCTGTCAAATGCCTTTGCTAAGTCTAGGAAAATGGCAGTATATGCCTTTCCCTCATCTAATGCTCTTGTAACTAATTCATAAAAGGCTAGCATATTGCTAAAACAAGAGCGCCCCCTTCACAAATCCATGTTGACTCTCACATGTAACATTATCCTCATCTGCCCATTGCTGTACACGGTCCCTCACTACTTTCTCCAAGATCTTAACAACTACTGATGACACACAGACTGGCCTATAATTATCAAAGCCAGACTTTCATTGAAAAGCCAGGTTAACCACGCTACCGGCGAAGACGTCTATAGACGTTCACTTTATCATGGATGCGAAGTGCTTATTAAAATTGTAATATCATTGTTATAACAATGAAATATATGATGGATACGAAGTGTATGCGGATGCATATTTGATCCATAACGGCCGGTAAGGTGGTTAAAGGCACTGTCAGTTCAGTAGCGCATTCTCTCAAAACTCGGGGTGAAATGCCATCCAGTCCCACAGCTTTACTGACATCCAGAGTACTCAGTATTTGAAACACACTCTCCTCCTGTACTTCTAAACCTTGAACCAGCCCTATCCCTCCTAGCATTAAAACTGACTCCTCTAGGATGAAATACTATAATAAAGTGTTCATTGAACAATTCCACTATGTCCTCTGCATCAGTCACTCTATTCCCATTTTTATCCCACAATATCATTCTTCCACAGTCATTTCTCCTCCTACTGGCCACATAGCTAAAAAAAAATTCCCTAGGATTTTCTTTGGATCTTAGGGCCAATCCCCGCTGATATTCCAGTTTCGCTTTCCTTACCACACTAGTCACGCTTCTGGCCTGTCTTATATTCTTCATGCATCTTCTCTTCACCTGCCTCCTTATCTCTTCCATAGCCTCTTTTTCGCATGCAATTCCTGTTTAATATTGTTTGTCATCCACTTTACTCCATATTGTGTTCTCTTCTTCACACGTGGTACACAACTTACCATTGCTGCTAACAAATATTCTTTCACAATTTCCCATGCACTAATGATATCCCGGCCTTCCAATTTCTCCCTCCATGAAACTTCCCAAAGTTGACGTCTCATACTATTATAATCACCTGCATTATAATTCCGCATAAGTTCCCGTCTCTTTGATATTCCTGTGTGTCTATTCATTTTCCAAGTCAAAACCATGGTCACTCTCTCCAACTGGTGGGAGAGATGTTAACTCAGTTATTTTCAACTCTTCTGATGCTATAACCAAATCCAAAACTCTTGAACCTCTTGTTTCCTCTGTTACATGTTGCCTAAGACATTTGTCCCTCAAGAATTCTAGAAATTCCATTCCCATATTGCTATATGCATCTTCCTCTCTCCAATTTATACTACTGTAGTTAAAATCTCCCATAACAATCATTCTTCTTCTTCTTGCACTTGCCAAACTTAGCTGTCTAAACATCTCCTGGTCCCCATCCTCTGTGTGCTCCTGGGTCTGTAGCAACACCCCACTAAATATCCTGTCTTCTCTACCTCACACCATAGGCTCTCAAAATCATTATGGAAGGATGACATTGATTGGAGAAAATGGTATAAAGACAGCTGTTGCAGAATGTGTGGTGGAGATACTTAATGAGCAGTTCATAAAAATCTTTCAATCTTGTGAATGTGACTTCATGGAGAGATTGAGAGCAGTTGATGATGGGGAGGAGAGACTGACTGTAAGTGAGCAAGAGGTGTTTTGGGAGTTGAGTAAACTAGATGTAAATAAGGCTGTGGGACTTGATAATATATAACTGCACATTCTGAAGGAATGTGCCAGGGAGTTGACACCTGCCTTGACATATTTTTTTAATACGAGTCTTGCACTTGGTCAAGTTCCTAAGGAGTGGAAGGAGGACAAGATTGTGCCACTTCATAAATGAGGTGATCGAACTCAAGCTTCAAACTATAGGCCTATCTATGTGTCAGGTGTTATGGTTAAGTAGTTGCAGAAGCTTGTGAGAACCTTGTAGCAAGACCTTCTACAAGCAGAAGCTTGTAGGATCCAGAGTTGGGTTGACAACAATGGTATTATCTTTGATGGACAGCATGCATTTGCTAAAGGGAGGTCATGTTTTAGTAATCTACTTATTACAATAAAGTGACTGCTTCCTTGGACACAGGAGAAGGATACACAGTAATATACTTGGATTTAGCAAAGGCTTTTGATAGAGTACCTCATGATCAGTTGACAGTCAAACTAGAGCAGATGGGGTTGAATATTAGATTAGTGCATTGGATTGGAGACTGGCTATCTGATAGGTATCAACAAGTTGTGTATGGGGGTGCGATATCCAGGAAAAGGAAAGGCACTAGTGGAGTGCCTCAGAGGTCTTTTAGGGCCATTACTGTTTAACTTGTATATTAATGATATTGGTGAAGATTTGGATGGAGATATTCAGTTGTATGCAGATGATGCAAAGTTGGGACGAAGCATAAAGAGTATGAAGATGTCGTGGCCATACAAGAAGACTTGAATAAATTGTGTGATTGGGCACGGAAATGGGGATGAGAGTTCAATGTTGGAAAATGTAAAGTTTTAAAATTTGGAAAAAAAAGATGGGATGCAGAATTTATGCTTGGTGAGAATATATTGTTGGAGGTAGAGGAAATAAGAGATCTGGGGATGATAGTGGATAAGGATCTAAAATTTAGGGGACACATCACCAAAATTGTGAAGACAACACAAAGGCTTCTGGGAATGATGCAGAGTACACTGATGTGTAGAAGTAAGGAGATTCTTGTTCCGTTGTATAAGGCTTTGATTAGGCCACACATGGACTATTGTGCCCAGATTTGGTCACCGGGTTTTCAGAAGGATGAAGAGATGTTGGAAATCGGCCAAAGGCGACTGACTAAGCCAGTTTCTGACCTCTGGAATGTTGAGTATGAGGAAAGATTGAGAAGATGTAAATTGCAGAGTCTGGTGGAGAGGAGGAAGAAGGGAGATATGATAGAGACCTACAAGTTGGTAAGGGGTTGTTATAAGATCAATGGTGGAGAAGTTCTACAGAGAATAGTGGGAGATCAGGGAGAACCAGAGGTCATCCCTGGAAACTGTATAAAGAGGGTGCGAATAAGGGAGTGAGAGGCAGGTTTTTTCCGTACAGAATTGTGAATATTTGGAATGCCTTGCCTGAGAGTGTGGTGTCTGCAAGGAGTTTGAGTGTGTTTAAGACACGACACGATATGATGTGTGTGTGTGTGTGTGTGTGTGTGATAAAAGGACCTTCCAGATGAGTCTTTGACTCTATGAGATCTTTGGGTAATAATGCATGTTAATAAGCCGGTGAGAGTGAGAGGAAGATTCTTTGCATGGAGAGTGATTGGAATGCATTGGCTGAGAGTTTGGTAAGTGCAGAAACTGTGAATGGGTTTAAGGTACAGTTCAATGATCTTTCTGCATGGCAGAGTATGGCTTCCTGCTATGAGTCCTTTAACTCCCTAGAGGTCAGATGTTAACAATAATAATCACTCATTGCAGGAAATTCATGCTTCATGCAAAAAGTCATCAAAACATGCCTTAAACACTCACGGTTTCTACACTCACCACACTTTTTAGGAAATTCATTTCATGCATCAACTACTCTTGATGCAAAGAACCTTCTCCTTACACCCTCCTTATACAGCTTGCTGGAATACCCTCTTTTTCTGTTCTTGTCATTCTATTCTAGGAAAAAATCTCCTCCACATTAATCTGTAATCAGGCCCGTACCTACTTATGTCTCAATTCCTTCTCCTTCTGTTCAGCTCTGCACGTTGCATTCCCTCAATCTATCCTCATATTGTGCTTACCTGACACTGACTTAGTGAACCTTCTCTGGACACTCGAATACAGCGGTTGGCAAACTTCTTAGACCATCGACCCCTTCATGGAATCATTGATCCATCATTGATCCCCAATATGTTAAATAAATGATATCAGTAATAAAAGTTCTGAATTTAAAAATAATTCCTTCATGCTTTTCATAGTTTCATTGGTAAATGATGGTATAAATCCAAATTTTAAATACTCTTGCGAATATGTCGTCACTTGTTACTATCAGGGACCACCATAATGTGCACTATAATTTTAAAAAAATTACACAGTAAATTCTACGTTATCAGATCACTGAACACCACTCTGATAGCTATGGGCGATAAATGCGAACTAGCCCCGATTGTCTCTGTTCTAGATGTCTTCATCGGGAGCGTGCACTTCTCCCTCATTGGCTCAGCCGATCAGCTAGTTGGCATTGCATGTTTTCTAGGTGTTACTCAAAATCGGTTTTGGTGTTTATTGACTCCCTTTTGACCCCTGGCCATTTATCGACACCCCCTTGGATAGCCACATCGACATTAAATCGACATTAAATCAAAACCACATTAAATCGACCTCTGCTCTAATATATCCTCATCAATTTTGAAATCCAGGCAACCAAACCTGTCACAAAGGCTGCATGTGGCCTGATCAAGGCCTTGTACAAAGAAACCATAACCTCTCTGCTTCTAGAAGTCATTATCCTTATTATTGCCATAATTCATTGTGATGTTCTTACAATTTTAGGAATGTGATCCCCTAAACTAAAAGTATCATTCCATCTCTCCAGAGCTCTTGTCTTTTCCACTTATACACTTAGGAAGTTGCTATCAGACTCAGAGAAATTGTATGTTTAAATTTTTACAAAACATTAATTTATTCAAAGGCATTTGCTTATAAATTTGTTTATATGTAGACACTGCATTGTAGATGCATTTTATTTACTCATTTATCTTCTTATTATTTTGTACATATATATTATTATTAACTAATTATTTCCTTATAACTCTTTATATATTTATTTACCTTTCAATACCCCTGTGTACTGCTGTAACCTGTGTCCTGGCATAATATGACCTCTGCTGTTCTTGCACTCCAAAACTCCTGTCAGTCAATCAACTCCATATGCTACTCTTGAATTATTTGCTACATCTTTTTCTCCACTATCTTTCATTTTCTTTTGCACTCTTCTGTTTGTATCCACCATACGCCTGATTTCATTTTGCATATGTTTTATCTCATTTCTCATAGTAAATTCATTGTTCAGTTCTTGTAGTTCAACAGTCACATGCAAGTTGCTTAATTTCATTTGATTCATTTCAGCTTTTAACAATTTAACATTAGCCACAATATAATTTTTATGATTTCCTTGATTCATTTCACTACTTCCAAACTTAAGAACTTAAATGCTTTGAGATTTTATTTTATTAGGAAAAAAGTACTTGATTTTATTTGAATAGGTACCAAAGAAAAAGATGAAACAAGATGCAGATATTTTATTAGCAGAGAAGAATACCATATTGGTAAGAATTATTATTGAGACATTTTTATACAGTTATAAAATTCATTGAGGAAGGTCCATAATCACCATTATTCACACAGTGCTTACCATACATCTTATTGAATTCATTCACTGACAGGGTACACTCTACTACTTACTACTTCTGACAATCCATTCTGCTCATTCATTTAGTGCCTCCATATGCTCCCATAGTACATTTGGGAGAACAATTGGACATTGCACCCTTCAAATGGAAAAGAAGAGTTTGATTCTCATCAACAGCAGGAATATTTGAGCTTTACCAATTGAATTTTAGTTAGCCAATTTCATGTTAAGGGAGCAGAGTTCCCCCACCCCACCCCAGAAACTTGGATTTTTCATCCCACAAACAATAAAATTAGCCAAGAGAACATATGCAATTTACAGGCAAAAATACAGTGTTGGGTTATAGATGGTAGAGAATGTATAGATGGAGGATTAAGTACTGAGGAAGTTGATTGTCTGGCATGGAGTGCCCTTTTGCAGTGAGTCCTTTTGAGGTGTCACATAATTACTATCCAAGCAAAACATCTGCTCCATACTCCCTTACTTAATGTATCTCTTCTGGAAAGTTCTGTCCCTCCTGTCATGTATTGAAAAATTTGTTCTGCATTTTGCAAAATGTGTGGCCTTCACATCACAAAAGATTTTTGAAGGGAGAATGTAACTGGAGTATGTGTTTTGTGAGCGAATGTCTTAAGTTGAAGAGAGTGAGAAGATTTGATTGCAGTGAATTGAAAGACGAAATGTGTGATAATGTGATTAGCTTAGTGTTGCAAGTGGTATGAGCCTGTTTGAATGATGCAATAGAAAATTAAGAGAAAGACCAGATAGTAATGGAGAAGATAGCACACTTACATGGAGTTCATCATAGAATAAAACATGAGATTAAGTTAGAAATACAATTTTATTAATACAGACCAGTTTACAATAAAACTTATATTAAAACCTACCAGTTTCGCTAGCAAACTGTCTGGCTTTTTTCAAGGCATTTACGGATATACGTTTATCGATAAATGCCAATGTGAAATACAGATCGCATTTTCATCATAATATTTTTTTGAATTACAATAAAATCAACATGCAAATGAAAATACAAAACGAGGAAGACATATCAAGTGCAAGGACTCTTGAAACTCGATACAAACGTCTTAAGATTTGTAAATTGTACATAATGTTCTGAAAACAAAAGCCTTTAGATGCACAATGGTTTCAACAGAAATGGTTTCAACCTCAACAGAAATCAGGGTGTAATTCTAAACAGTTCGTGGAAAAAACTTGATCCTCTCTCTCAATCTGAACTACAGCTAGCCAGTAATCACATTACATGTCTACAACGCACGCGTGATAATGAATAAGAACAATATGTCCTCTCTGTCATGCGAAATGTGTAACCATAGCTACTAGTTGGTCTACAACAGTTTTTATGTTCCTTTCAATTTGCATTTACTAGTTTTCATATCTCCGTAAATGCCTTGAAAAAGCCAGACAGTTTGTTTGCGAAACTGGTAGGTTTTAATATAAGTTTTATTGTAAACTGGTCTGTATTAATAAAATTGTATTTCTATTATAAAACGACCAAATATGTATAATTTAAATGAGATTAAGTTGTTGGAAAAATGCCTGGCAGATGGTATGACACCGAAGTGAAAAAGGGGAGAAAAAGCAGAGCATGAAAGAACAAAAGCATGAAAATAAGGATCCAATTTTGAATGGCGATACATTGATATGAGGAGCCCTTGAGAAGTGTGTGATGAAATTGTGTTATCCTGGAGCTAAGATAAAGGATGTCAGTGGTGCTGTAAGTAATGCAGAGAGTTAAGGTGAAAGGATTTCTTTTGACTGGTACAAATGATTTATCAGAGACAAGTGTAGTATGTGAGAAGACATGGGAGAGTTGCTAGTGCATGAGAAAAAGAAGAGCAAGAAAGTGAAAGTTGAGTCTGTTGCGCCTGTATGATAGAGGTGAGCTGAGATGAATAGCTATGATTGTGAATGAGTCAGTGTGCAGATTGTGCAGGAGGAATGGTGTGGAGTTTATCAATTTATGGAGTGAGGTTGGAAAATTAACGCTTTCTGCCCGAATGATTCCAATTAGAATCGCCAACTTTCTTGGCTTTCATAGCCGATATTACGTGGCGATTGATTCTAATTGGTATTGTATGTCGTAGTTCCATTTTTTGCCGACAGATTGCAGCTGTCTGAAAAATACTTGATACTCTTGCTTTTTTAGACCTAAAGACAAAATAAATAGAAAGAAAAAATTTTTTCACTTGGAAAAAAAAAATTCAGGTCAGAAAGGGTTAAGGATTTACATAAGATAGATGGATGGCTTGCACCTGAACAGATTTGGGTATCACAAGTCTTGAGAAAGTTTGGTTCAGTGAGAGTTCAGAAGTACAAAGTTCAGGGAAACTAGAATGTTTAAGGATGATGCAGATGAGCATTGCTCCAGGTAACCTTGAGGTTACCAAGTCAGAGAGTGATCACATGATGCAAACTGTAGCACCCAGGGTTAACTTTAGTCAGCTAATCTTTAAAGATACCTGTGGCATTGACTATAAACAAGAAATTACACAATAACGACAGTAATTAACTTTAATGAAATGAGAGTACTGATATTTTGTACTGAAAATAACAGTATATCATCAGCGCATAGAAACAAGCAAATCAAAGAAATGGGAATACGAGGTACATACAGCAGTCAGTGGTTTACCAATTAAAAACTGTTACCATGTGCTAGAAATTAATATTAATAAACAATATTATTAAAAACTATTTTTGATGGCTACATAAAATGAATCTCAAAAGAGAGACAATTGTTCAGATTCGGATATGGCCAATGTAAAAAGGTTTAGCAACGTTCTTTGAAAAGGCATTCATATTTAAAACTGCTTCTGTGAAAAAGATGAGCTTCATCCCACTGGATACTGTTTTAAGTGTCAATACTATGTTGTACCAGATCAGACTTTTGAGGTTTCATGTATTCAATATAATACCGATGTTCATTAATTATTTTTTCCACAGATTCTTTTTTTCACATATTCAATATAATACCGATATTCATTAATTCTTTTTTCTGCCCAAAGTATGCCAGATTACATTCACAAGGTATCTGGTAAAAGCCAGCTAATAATAGAGGTGACAGTTTGTCTTTAGTAGATGGCAACAGATGAGAAATTTTATTGATAAGAAAATATGTGGTAATAAGGTGATACTTCTTCAGAATTCCACCAATCGGTTCAGAGATACCAGAAATATAAGGGATTGGCACTTTGCAGCCTGTTGAAGAATCCTGAGGTGTTGGAACATAATCAATTATCTACTGGATTTGATTAGGGTTGTAACCATTAAATTCCATTAATTATAACCCTACAAAAACAAATAATTAAATAAGCTGCTTGATGAAGTTGTTAGTTAGGATCAAAATACTTTGGACAAGTTGTGCACTCATTTTTTTAAGAACTCCTCATTTATATGTCCTCCCAAAAATTCATAAAGAAGGTTTTCCAGTATGTGAATTGTATTGACTCTTTCATCTATAGATTTACTAGATTTCTGTCACATTTATTAACTGCCCATACTGGACAATGCAGATCATTCATCAAGAATTATGCACATTATCCTGAGAAAATCAAGGATATTCAAATACAAGAGTTGGATTTGGTAGTCAGCTTTGACATTGTTTTCCTCTTTAACAACATTCCATTTTCTGACACTGTCAATTTACTATAGGATGATTACCCTCCTGATATTGCAAAGATTTTTGAATTTGTTATTCCATCAGGATATTTCAGCTGGAAAAAAAAAGATCTATAGACAAATTGAAGGTACTGCCATTGGTGGCCATTTGTCTCCACTTTTGGCAAACTATTTTCTGAACTATCCGAAAGATACGTTATTCTCATCCATTCATCCCCAACCCTCTCATTGGTTTCATTAACAACATGGGATGTTGTTATAGACCTGGTAATGTGGATGGTGGTGATAGTTAAATGTATAGTCAAATAAGCCAAGCAAATAAGAAAAGGGTGATCATTATGGGCGATTTTAATTATGGCAATATAGACTGGAATGAAGAGATAGCGACTGGAAGTAAAGAAAATGAGTTTCTTGAGTTTTTGAGGGATAACTACCTCACACAGTATGTCACAGAGGGCACACAAGGATTAAGGGTCTTGGATTTGGTCATCTCATCGGAGGAAGTAATTATAAATGAGGTGTCAAATCATCCACCAATTGGTGAAAGTGACCATGAGGTGATTACCTGTCCTTGCACTGCTGGTTGCCAGCAGTGCAAGGACCCCTGTGAAAAAAGGATATATGTGAAACTACAAGGGGGGGGGTGATTATGAAGAGCTCAGGAGACAGCTTGCAGGTGTAGCATGGAATGAGGAGTTAGCTGGAAAAGAGATCAATGCAGCTTGGGGGATTTTCAAAAATTATTTAGTAGATGCAGTGTCTAAATGTATACCACGGGTGAGAAGGTTAAATAAGGTAGGCGTGAGATGGATGAATAAAGAGATTAAGCATGCAATACAGAGAAAAAGGGCATTGTGGAGGCAGCATAAGAGAAGTGGAGGTAACCAATTTCATGAGGTCTACAAAGACCAGGCAAGGAGGATGACTTGGTGAGTGAGATTAGCTAAATAGAGGTATGAATAGCAGTTAGCTAATGAAGCCAAAAAGAATCCTAGGGAGTTCTTTCGATATGTAGCCAGCAAAAGAAAGAATGGTTATGGAAGGGTGACATTGATTGGAGGAAATGGTATAAAGACAGCTGATGCAGAATGTGTGGTGGAGATACTTAATGAGCAGTTCATAAAGATCTTTAAATCTTGTGAATGTGACTTCATGGAGAGATAGAGAGCAGTTGATGATGGGGACGAGAGACTGACTGTAAGTGAGCAAGAGGTGTTTGGGGAGTTGAGTAAACTAGATATAAATAAGGCTGTGGGACTTGATAATATATTACCACGTATTCTGAAAGAATGTGCCAGAGAGTTGACACCTGCCTTGACATATTTTTTTAATATGAGTCTGCACTCGGTCAAGTTCCTAAGGAGTGGAAGGAGGGCAAGATTGTGCCACTTCATAAAGGAGGTGATCGAACTCAAGCATCAAACTATAGGCCTATCTCTGTGTCAAGTGTTGTGGTTAAGTTGTTGGAAAAGCTTGTGAGAACTAGGATCCAGAGTTGGGTTGACAACAATGGTATAATCTTTGATGGACAGCATGGATTTGCTAAAGGGAGGTCATGTTTTAGTAATCTACTTACTTATTACAATAAAGTGACTGCTTCCTTGGACAGAGGAGAAGGATACACAGTAATATACTTGGATTTCGCAAAAGCTTTTGACAGAGTACCTCATGATAAGTTGTCAGTCAAACTAGAGCAGATGGAGTTGGATATTAGGTTAGTGCATTGGATTGGAGACTACCTATCTGATAGGTATCAACAAGTTGTGTATGGGAGTGCAATATCCAGGAAAAGGAAAGTCACTAGTGGAGTGCCTCAGGGGTCTGTTTTAGGGCCATTACTATTTAACTTGTATATTAATGATATCGGCGAAGATTTGGATGGAGATATTCAATTGTTTGCAGATGATGCAAAGTTGGGACGAACCATAAAGAGTAGTGAAGATGTTGTGGCCTTGCAAGAAGACTTGAATAAATTGAGTGATTATTATTATTATTATTAAAACAAGACCTCATGGAGTCAAAGACTCATCTAGGAGGTCCTTTTATCTTACACGCACATCTCATCATACCGTGTCTTAAACACATTCAAACTACTTGCAGACACCACGCTCTCAGGCAGGGCATTCCAATCACTCACAACTTTGCACGAAAAAAACCTGCCTCTCACTCCCTTACTCACACCCTCCTTATACAGTTTCCAGGGATGACCTCTGGTTCTCCCCTGATCTCCCACTATTCTCTGTAGAACTTCTCCACCATTGATCCTATAACAACCCCTTACCAACTTGTAGGTCTCTATCATATCTCCCCTCTTCCTTCTCTCCACGAGACTCTGCAAATTACATCTTTTCAATCTTTCCTCATACTCAACATTCCAGAGGTCAGAAACTATCTTAGTCATTCGCCTTTGGACCCTTTCCAACATCTCTTCATCCTTCTGAAAACCCGGTGACCAAATCTGGGCACAATAGTCCAAGTGTGGCCTAATCAAAGCCTTATAAATTGGAACAAGTATCTCCCTACTTCTACATGTCAGTGTCCTCCGCATCATTCCCAGAAGTCTTTGTGTTGTCTTCACAATTTTGGCGATGTGTCCCCTAAATTTTAGATCCTTATCCACTATCACCCCCCAGATCTCTTATTTCATCTACTTCCAACAATATATTCTCACCAAGCATAAATTCTGCATCCCATCTTTGTTTTCCAAATTTTAAAACCTTACATTTTGCAACATTGAACTCACATCCCCATTTGCTTGCCCAATCACTCAATTTATTCAAGTCTTCTTGCAAGGCCACAATATCTTCACTACTCTTTATGGTTCGTCCCAACTTTGCATCATCTGCAAACAACTGAATATCTCCATCCAAATCTTCACCAATATCATTAATATATAAGTTAAATAGTAATGGCCCTAAAACAGACCCCTGAGGCACTCCACTAGTGACTTTCCTTTTCCTGGATATTGCACCCCCATACACAACTTGTTGATACCTATCAGATAGCCAGTCTCCAATCCAATGCACTAATCTAATAGGTATCAACTAGATAATCTAATAGGCAGTCAAACTAGAGCAGATGGGGTTGGATATTTCCAACCCCATCTGCTCTAGTTTGACTGTCAACTTATCATGAGGTACTCTATCAAAAGCTTTTGCGAAATCCAAGTATATTACTGTGTATCCTTCTCCTCTGTCCAAGGAAGCAGTCACTTTATTGTAATAAGTAAGTAGATTACTAAAACATGACCTCCCTTTAGCAAATCCATGCTGTCCATCAAAAATTATACCATTGTTGTCAACCCAACTCTGGATCCTAGTTCTCACAAGCTTCTCCAACAACTTAACCACAACACCTGACACACAGATAGGCCTATAGTTTGATGCTTGAGTTCGATCACCTCCTTTATGAAGTGGCACAATCTTGCCCTCCTTCCACTCTTTAGGAACTTGACCAAGTGCAAGACTCGTATTAAAAAAATATGTCAAGGCAGGTGTCAACTCTCTAGCACACTCCTTCAGAATACGTGGTGATATATTATCAAGTCCCACAGCCTTATTTACATCTAGTTTACTCAACTCCTCAAACACCTCTTGCTCACTTACAGTCAGTCTCTCCTCCCCATCATCAACTGCTCTTAATCTCTCCATGAAGTCACATTCACAAGATTGAAAGATCTTTATGAATTGCTCATTAAGTATCTCCACAACACATTCTGCAACAGCTGTCTTTATACCATTTCCTCCAATCAATGTCATCCTTCCATAATCATTCTTTCTTTTGCTGGCTACATATCGAAAGAACTTCCAAGGATTCTTTTTGGCTTCATTAGCTAACTGCTGTTCATACCTCTCTTTAGCTACTCTCACCAACCAAGTCACCCTCCTTGCCTGGTCTTTGTAGACCTCATGAAATTGGTTACTTCCACTTCTCTTATGCTGTCTCCACAATGCCTTTTTTTTCTGTATTGCATGCTTAATCTCTTTATTCATCCATCTCACACCTATCTTATTTAACCTTCTCACCCATGGTATACATTTAGACATTGCATCTACTAAATAGTTTTTGAAAATTCCCCAAGCTGCATTGATCTCTTTTCCAGCTAACTCCTCATTCCATGCTACATCTGCAAGCTGTCTCCTGAGCTCTTCATAATCACCCCCCCTTGTAGTTCCACATATACCCTTTTTTCACAGGGGTCCTTGCACTGTTGGCAACCACCCAGGTAATCACCTCATGGTCACTTTCACCAATTGGTGGATGATTTGACACCTCATTTATAATTACATCCTCCGATGAGATGACCAAATCCAAGACCCTTAATCCTCGTGTGCCCTCTGTTACATACTGTCTGAGGTAGTTATCCCTCAAAAACTCAAGAAACTCATTTTCTTTACTTCCAGTCGCTATCTCTTCATTCCAGTCTATATTGCCATAATTAAAATCACCCATAATGATCACCCTTTTCTTATTTGCTTGGCTTATTTGACTGTACATTTCACTATCACCACCATCCACATTACCAGGTCTATAACAACATCCCACCAAGTATTTGATTCTATTCACCTCTATCTCACACCATACTGCCTCAAAACCACTGGCCCTATTTCCCTCTTGCATCTCTACCTTGTATGGACATAACTCTTTCTCTAAAAAAATCCGTCGAGCCGGAGTCGAACCAGCGACCTATGGATGCCTGTTAAACACCTCTACAGTCCACCGCTCTGCCAACTGAGCTATCTTTTTATTTATTTTTTTATTTTTTATTTATTTATTTTTTTTTTTAAATAGGCAAGCAAATGGTGATGTGAGTTCAATGTTGCAAAATGTAAGGTTTTAAAATTTGGAAAACAAAGATGGGATGCAGAATTTATGCTTGGTGAGAATATATTGTTAGAAGTAGAGGAAATAAGAGATCTGGGGGTGATAGCAGATAAGGATCTAAAATTTAGGGGACACATCGCCAAAATTGTGAAGACAACACAAAGACTTCTGGGAATGATGCGGAGGACACTGATGTGTAGAAGTAGGGAGATTCTTGTTCCATTGTATAAGGCTCTGATTAGGCCACACATGGACTATTGTGCCCAGATTTGGTCACCGGATTTTCAGAAGGATGAATAGATGTTGGAAAGCGTCCAAAGGCGACTGACTAAGGTAGTTTCTGACCTCTGGAATGTTGAGTATGAGGAAAGATTGAGAAGATGTAAATTGCAGAGTCTGGTGGAGAGGAGGAAGAGGGGAGATATGATAGAGACCTACAAGTTGGTAAGGGGTTGTTATAAGATCAATGGTGGAGAAGTTCTACAGAGAATAGTGGGAGATCAGGGAGAACCAGAGGTCATACCTGGAAACTGTATAAAGAGGGTGTGAGTAGGGGAGTGAGAGGCAGATTTTTTCCGTACAGAGTTGTGAATATTTGGAATGCCTTGCCTGAGAGTGTGGTGTCTGCAAGGAGTTTGAGTGTGTTTAAGACATGGTATGATGAGATGTGTGTGATAAAAGGACCTCCCAGATAAGTCTTTGACTCCATGAGGTCTTGTTTAATAATAATATTAATTATGTTGATAATGTTTTTGCTGTTTGGCCTCATTCTGAAAATGAACTTAGCACTTTCCTATAACAGTTCAATAGCCTTCATCCACACATTCAATTCACAATGGAAATACAAAAGTTACCTTTCTTATACATCCTTCTTATGTGTACAGCCTCTGGTAATTTATGAATCTGTGTTTGTCAAAAACCTACCTTTACTGGCAGATACATTCATGAAAAGTCTGCTCATCACACCTGTCAAAAAATTGGTGCTATCAAGTCTTTAATTAATAGAACACATAATGTGTGCTCCTCTCCCTAAAGCTTACAACAAGAACTTCTCACTGTCATAACTCTAATGGAATTTAACGGTTACAACCCTAATCAAATTCAGCAGATTTTTTTTATTATTCGTGTGGGGTCTCCCTTCTGTTTTCGACCGCCCCTTAGGACTGGTTGAGCCCTCCTAATGAGGAATTAAGTACTATATCCTACGATTATCCTATGACTTTATCCGGTCTTGGGTGTGGACAGCAGGGTTTTCTCCCCTAGTTTATTTGGGGTTTTTCATCCCGCAAGCAGGCAAACTGACCCTGCGAATACACACAGGCTACTGTGTGAAAAGATCCTTAAGCTCCTCACGTTATTGACAGGAATTGAACCTAGGACACTCCTTCTGCAGGCATATTTGGTTACAAAGTGCATAGCCACTAGGCTAATCGTGCAGACATTCCACAGATAATTGACTCCCATGTTCCAACACCTCAGGATTCTTCAACACACTGCAGGGTTCCAATCCCTTATTTCTTTTATCTCTAAACTGATTGGTAGAATTTTCAAGAAGTATCACCTTGTTCCCACATTTTCCTATCAACAAAATTTCTCATCTGTTTTCATCTACTAAAGACAAACTGAATCCTCTGGCATTTACCAGATACCTTGTGAATGTAATTTAACATACTTTGGTCAGACAGGCCGTTCTGTGGAAAAAAGAATTAATGAACATCAGTATTATATTGAATACATAAAACCTCAAAAGTCTGGTCTGGCACAACATAGTATCGACACTGTATCCAGTAGGATGAAACTTGTCTTCTCCACAGAAGCAGTTTTAAATATGAATGCCTTTTCAAAGAAAGTTGCAAAGCCCTTTTATATTGACCAAATCTGAATTGGAACAATTCTCTCCCCCCCCCCCCCCAAAAAAAAAAGCTTCGGAGATTCTCATTTTATGTAACCATCAAAAATAGTTTTTAATAACATTATTTATTAATATTAATTTCTAGCACATGGTAACAGTTTTTATTGGTAAACCACCGATTGTTGCATGTACCTTGTATTCTTGTTTCTTTGATTTGCTTGTTTCTACACACTGATGTTCTGTTATTTTAGTATGAAATATCTGTACTTTCATTTCATTAAAGTTAATTACTGTGTTATCACATAATTTGTTGTTTTTAGACAGCTAAGTAACACAAGATGTAAGGAAGATTCTGGGATGAAGTGGGTCATTGCAGTTCACATATACTAATGTCACAGGTATTCGAATAAGGTTGTTTTTTTTTTTTGGCATTCTTTAGCACAACTTGGCAAAAAGTTAGTTATTAGTGAGATGTGGTTGAATGAGGATGACATGGTCACAGGAATAGAATGCAAGGGATATAGTGTCTTCAGAAAGGATAGAAAGGAACAGGATCTTCAGGAGTTTCCTAATGATAGCAGAGGAATTAATGCCAAAAAGAGAAGTACATCAGGGGGACAGGGATTCAGTGGCCAGTTCATTTGAATCTATCTGGTGTGAAATAGAGGCCAACAAGGCTAAATATGTAATTAGCTGCTGTAATAATCCATGGTGTATATGGGAGAATGTAGATAACATGCACTCACAAATCAGCATGACGAGTACAGTTCAAGTAATTATTATGGTAGAGATTTCTATTATAAGGGCATAGCTAGCTCCAATTGGTTAGTGATCACTTTCTACATGATCACTTTCTCAACTTAGAGAAAGTGATCATGTAGTCTTTAGAATTTTGTATTAAGAAGGGAAATTTGTGAAATTACAAAGCAAATCATTATCATAAGCTTGAGAAGACAGTTTTCAGAAGAAAAATGGCATAAAAAATTTGGAGAGGAGAGAAATTGGTGCATGGTAGGTGGTCAAGGAATATTTGAAGAAAGCAGTATCTGAATGTTTATCTAGAGTCAGAAGGGCAAATCAGGAGTTGGATGAATAGTTTCATTAAGCAGGAGTTGCACACAAAGAAAAGGTTGCGGAAGGATTATAAAGAAAAATGTGATCAGCATGCCCATGAGCTGGTATAAGGTGTAGGCAAGAAAGGTGACTGGTATGGTAAGGAAGGCCAAAGCTAATTTTGAGAAATAGTTAGCTGATGAGGCCGAAAGAAACCCTAAGGAGTTCTTTCTGTGTGGCTAGTAAAAGGAGGAATGACTATGGAAGGATGACTTTGAAAAGTGCTGATGGTTTGGAGGTAACAGAACCAAACCGAATTATTGAATTACTGAGTGAGCATTTTGCAGGTGGTGACATTGCAATGCCACATGTGACATAGGAGAATAGAGGTTGAAGAAAGGAGGTGCTTAAAATATTGTAGAACCTCAATACAAACACAATGGGGATTAGATGGCATATCGGTCCAGGTATTACAAGAATGTGCAAAGGAATTATCAGTTCAAGGTATTTAATTTAAACCTCAGTAGCGGGATGGTAAAAGGACCTATTAGTCCCATTGCATAAAGGAAGGCTCCAAGACAGAAGTAGCAAATTAGATACTAATCAGCATCTCTGGAGTGGTGCTTAAGGTATTGGAGAAATTGATAAAAGACTGAATTCAGGACTAGATGGATAGGAATATGATACTCTATAAGGGACAATATGGTTTTGTAAAGGGTAGGTCTTGCCTTAGTAATTTGTTTACTTTTTATATCAAGTGACAATAGAGTTGGATAAGTGAAATGGCTACTCAGTGATACTGCTAGACTTCTAAAAAAAAAACATTTTGACAAGATTCCACATAAAACTGTTGCATAAATTGGAGAAAATTGGATGGATGTGAATCTGGTGATTTGGATTAGAGGGTAGCTGATGACCAGATATCAAAGAGTAGTTTATGGAGAAGTTCAGTTGAGGAGAAGGCAAGTGGCCATTAGTGTACCACAGGAATCAGTATTTGTCCTCTGTAGTTCAATTTGTGTACCAGTGATATAGGAAATGATTTGACAGGAAATAGTCAGTTGTGTGCTGATGATGCTAAACTGGGAAGAGCAATGGTAAATGAAGGTGATGCAGAAATCTTGCAGGACGACTAGAATAGCAGCAGGGGCAAAAGGTAAATAGCTATCAGTTTAATGTGGCCAAGTGTAAGGTAATGCATTTTGGTCATCAGCAGCTGTACAGTACTGATGAACTGAAATGCAAGAACCTGGGGGTGATGGACTTAAGTATGGTTACGGACAAGGAGTTGAAATTTAGAGGGCATATTGCAAAGATAACCAAAACAGCACATCAGATAACGTGGTTGTTGAAGAATACTCTAACAAGCATAGATAGAGGTTATTGCTTCCCCAATATAAGCTTTTAGTAAAGCCACACATGGACTACAGTGCATAGATCTAGACTCCCAGATTTGGTAATGATGTTGTGGAGAAGAGGATCCAGAGGCAAGTGACAAAGATTATGGCACGTCTGTTCAATTCTGCCTATGTAGGCTTCAAAATTAGCTGATAAATGAAAAAGAGGAGCATTTAATTTGGAAGCCTTTAAGTTAGTAAAGGAGTTTTATAGGATTGACACTGAAGACTTTTTTTTTTTTCCCCAGTACATCACAAGATGGGAGAGAACAAGGGGTCTCCAGTGGAAGTTATCAATGTGTGCTTCATCAGTGAATGAGTTCATGGAGAAATATGATAGGTTTGTATGAATGATGGCTAGTGTACATGAATATGAGGGTGGTCTGAAAAGTTCTCCGCCTAACCATGAAAAAACAAATTTATAATTTCAAAATTATTTTTATTTTTCAACATTACTCCCTTAAGACGAATACATTTATTCCAGTGATGCTCCAGCACCATTATCCCATCCTTGTAGTGGTTCTCAGTAAGAACTGCGAAATACCCTTCTACAGCTGTAATCACCTCTTGATTCGAAGAAAAATGCTGACCAGCGACGAAGAGTTTTTGTTTTGGGAAGAGATAGAAGTCAGAGTCCACCCTATCCTCCAAATGTGGGGGATAGGGTGGATGTTTCAACATGTCATAGTGCAGATCCCTTAATTTTCCCATTGCCAAAAACATCTTTCTGGGCAGGTGCATTGTCTTGATGAAAGATGATTTTATTCTTCTGCAAACCGGGTCTTTTCTCATGAATTTTTTCGTCTAGTCTGGTTAAACAATCAGAATAATATTCCCTGGTTATTGTTTTACCCTTTTCAAGATAATTAATAAACAAAATGCCTTTAGCATCCCAAAACACCGATGCCATGACCTTTCCTACTGATGGAACTGACTTTGTCTTCTTTGACGCTGAACAACTGGTTTCTGTCCACTGTTTTGACTGCTGTTTGGATTCTGGTGTGTAATGGTGAATTCAAGTCTCATCCATAGTAATAAATTGATGCACAAAATCAGTTTTATTCTTGTTAAAACTCTCCAAGTACTGTTCAGAGATTTTCATGCAAGTGCGTTTTTGATCAGCTGTGAGCAAGCACAGCACCCATCTTGTGCAAAGCTTTTTCATTTGCAATTGCTCATGCAAAATATATCCTACACATTCTTTTGAAATGCCTATAGTCTCAGCAATTTCACACAGTTTGACTCACAGGTCATCCAGTACCATATTGTGCACTTGATCAATGATTTCTGGTGTTGTTACGCTTTTTGGATGTCCTTCACATGGATCATCTTCAAGGCTGGTACGGTCATGTTTAAAGCCCATTTCTTAATTGTTGAAAACGAAGGTGAAGAGTGCCCATAAACTTTTATGAACTTCAAATGAATTTCTTTTGGCACAAAACCTTCCTCCTTTTACAAAGAAGTTCATAACCGCATAATACTCAATTTTATCCATTTCAAGGAATACAGACAACACTTTTGCTTCAGACAGCAGTTCAAAACAAACTACTTGATAGAATGACTTGCAATTTCACAGGGATGCTTATGACAGATATACCAACTTAGAAAAAAAAAATCTTGCTGATAGTGTTGCCATCTATGGTCGAGGCCAAGAACTTTTCAGACTACCTTTGTAAATGGATCTCCCATGATGAGTCTTCTGATACATATTGACTTGTATAATCATAATAATACTTTATAAAAATTCTTTTAGTAAATCATATATTCCAATATATCACCTATTTTCCTCTTATAAACTAAACTTTGAAACCTACAAACCTTCAATGTATCCTTTTAGGGAGGATAGATTGAACAATGAAGAAAGAAATAGCATTCTATTCCACAGGGATATCACCATCTAGTTCACTCACCTCTGCTTCTCCGCCACTTCAACAAACCTAAACAACCACATGTAGGCTGCTGTACTTTATATCTATTTTGGTCAATCTCTTCTTCAAAATTTAACTCCCACAGGCATGTTTTATCCAGCATAACTCCAAACCTTTAGTCTCATCATTTTGTTGCAGTTTTAATCAATTTAATAATATTATTATTATACTCTCCATGGAGTCAACAGTCTCATTGTGAGAGGTTCGTGTGATGAAGATACTTAATGAATAAAACTTTGTTTACTTACACTTGGATAAAGAATGAAACAAGAATATAATTTCTTGTTTAGTTTAATTTAACATATGCATTTGTGACATGTATATACACACACTATAAATATTATGCATATACAGGGTGTTTCAAAAGGATGTATACAACTTTGCAGGAGAACAGAGAATAACCTTGAAACTGTACAAAAGCTGAGTGAGTATCATAATGTAGTGAAAACACATCAAATTTTTTTTTTGTCACATAACTTTATTCCCAAATTAAAACACTAAATGGTGTGATATGTAAGACCATTTGAAAATGGTGACTTTTCAATGGTGCAGAGTGAACACATTGTGTGTTTTGGTTTAAGAAAACGAAGTCTGCAACACAAGTTCAGAGGAATTTTCACACACACACAGTATGGCAGAGAACCTCCTAGTAGGTGCACAACTACATGTGGCACCAGAATTTTGTAGAAACAGGCTGTTCTGTATGTCATCCAAGATCAACGGGAAGGCCGCGTGCTGTTGTTGCTGTTGTGGAAGAAATTCAGGAAAGTTTCCAGAGAAGCCGGAAAGTCAACCAAGCAGGTATCTCATCAAATTGGAATTCCACTTGACTGTGTGGTGTGTTTTGTGACAGCATCTACATTTAAAGCCCTGCAAATTTGCCCTTGTACAACATTTGAACAAAGATGATAAGAAGATACACCAGGATTTCTCTACAGAAATTATCAGTAGGATAGAACAAAATGGGCATTTTCACATAAGGTGGGCAAGTAAACACTCAGAATTTAGGGATGCAAAAATACACATGCCATCATAGAACATGCTTGTGGCACCCCAAAGACTAATATTTTTTGTACCACAAGCAAGAAGAAAGTATATGGATCTGTCTTTTTTTTTTTTTTTTTTTTTTTTTTTTTTTTTTTTTTTTTTTGGAGTCTACCGTTTCTGGTGGTGCATATCTGGACATACTACATAGGTACCTAATACCACACTTAGACAATGATGACCACGATGGATGCTTACATTTCCAGCAAGATGGAGCATCTCATTACCTGACAGATGTAAGGTTGTATCTTGACGCCCGTTTTCCAGTCAGATGAATTGATAGAGGGGGAGCCTGTAGCATTGCCAATTTAGATTAGCTGCATTCCATAATTACTGCCGCTATTGCTGAAGTTAGGCAAGATATGCTCTGGCACGTGTGTGGCAGGAAATTAATTACAGATGGGATGTCTGCAGAATTATTGGAGGCAGCCATATCAAGCTTTAACTATAGTCATATCACTGTCTGTGTTGAAACTTCAAGTGTTACGTTACATTTGTACAGTAATAAAAATTGTTCATCTATTGCTATTTACCTTCTATTGTCATTCAAATATCCCCTTTTGAAAACCTGATATTATACATGTGTGTGTGTAATACAATTTTTTACTATTTGTATATGGGGAAATATATGACTTCTGCATTAATTAACTTTGGTATCTCTTCTGGATCTAGCTCCTGCTAATTTGACCAACGAAGGTCAAAACCAGCCTCGGTAGAATACAAACAATAATATGACGTGTTTGTATAACTTGAGTCTCAGCTCAGAAAGATACCACAGAAATGGAAGAAATGTGATGGTTCCATTGTGCAAGAATGGTGTAAAAATTGATGTGACTACAGAAATGGGTAGACAGACAAGCTGTATTCTACAAACATCATCATGAGTTGACTAAAGGAAGGTCATGTTTTAGCAATTTGCTCATATTTTAGGACCATGTTATGACCAAGATGGATAAAGGGAATGTATATACTATGATATATGGTACTGTTAGATGCCTTAGTAAGTAATTTGATAGAATAATACATAAATGCTGTTTCACAAAGTGGAGAATATGAGTTTTGAATATAAACTCTTCATTTGGATAAGTGGATAGAGACAGATATCAAATAGATAGATATCAAAAAAGTGGTATACCCAGGGTTCAGTTCTTGGCCATTGTTGTTCAATTTATACATTAATGATATTAGCATGGATCTAACAGGAGATGTGCAATTATTTGCTGATTATTCAAAAATAGGCAGGGCAATCAAGGATGATACTGATATCCAGCACTTCCAGAATAATTTGAATAGGCTGGAAATATGGACAAATGAAAATGGCTGTCAGTTTATTGTTAGTAAATGTAGTTATGCACTTTGGTGTGTGTGATGAAATTTCTAATGGCATATTATATTAGCGAGGTTATGTGACAAGTTCAAGGTCACATAGCAAAAGTTGCAAATATAACTCGGGGGATAATTGTGATGTTTATGCAAACCTTGACATGTCTTAACCTTCATCTACCTAGCAAAAGATATTGCAAGACCAGACTTGTTTGGTTCATTTTGTGCTGAGGGCTCAGTTCTATGGTCATCCATGACATGTAAAGATAAGGAAGTCATTTTGCCTCTTTATAAGATCATACCTGGATTATTGTGTGCAAATTTGGTCTCCAGGGTTCCAAGGGGATAAAGAAGAGTTATAAAGATTATATTGGGATTATGGAATTAAATTATGAGGAAAGATTGCAAGTATGTGGACTACAGACGCTGGGTTAACAGGAGAAAGAGGGGTGATATGATAGAGGTCTATAAACTTCTGAATTAGTGTTATAGGATATCATCTGACAAAATTTTTCGTCATATGGAAGGTGGAGGAGAGAACATGGGGGAGGGCATCCATGGGAGTTAAGTTTGTTTGCAGTCAAGAAAGGGCTAAGAGCTAGGTTTTTCACTCACAGAGTAGTGAGTGCATCTCATTTTAATGAATTTAAGGGAATGTATAACAGCTGGTTATGGTGATGTATAGCCTTCCTCGATGAGTTCTTGACACCCAGATGTCTTAGATAATAATAATATATGCCATAAGTCACTAAGTTATAAATGGTTATAAAAATAAAACAGGTGAAATACAAACCTCAGAAAAATATGTCCCATTACTTTATCAGTCCTTCAAAAACAGCAGCAGAGAATTCTTTTGTCTGATGTTTCAGCAGGCCAAACAGATGAAATCCACTTTGGGCAAGGTCATTGCTGCAAGGTGGATTATATGTTGAGAGTTCCCACTTGAAGTCTTTAGTTCTCACCAGGGTTCCTATAGCTGTATGAGGTCTCACACTGTCATGCCGAAACAATACACTTCTTGTCAGTAGGCCTGGACATTTTCAGCAAATTGCATTCCAAAGTTTCAATTAAATTTCACGCCATTCAACATTTTTACCATTCTTTTAAAAATGAGTCAGCAGTACTCCCTGGGAGTCCCAAAAGACTAAGACTAAGCTTTCCTAGAAGTTCAAGTTTATGAAGACATAAACTTGAACTTCTTGCTTGCTGGTGAAGTGAGATGTTTCCATTGCATTGAATCACACTTTGATTCAGGATGGCAATGGTGAACTCACACTTCATTCCCTATAACAATCCTGCTTAACGTGTCTTATCATTCATCTGCCCAGCAGAAGAGATATTGCAAAGCCAGACCACGAGAACACTTTATTGCACTTGCTGCACTGTCATTATATGCCTGTTATCCCAGAGCACCTGTTCCACTCATCTTACAGTGGCTTTTGTCTCAATCTGAACATGTCGACCAGATTAGTCTTCATCTTGAGGACTGGTTGAAAAGCTTTCCTGCAAAATTTCCGCTTACAATTGTGAACCGTTATGCATATTGAACACCATGTTAAGTCATAATCATCACACTCTACTTTTGAATGGTGGTGATGATGACATGCTTATGTGTGAGTTCTGTGGTGTCAGACTTGCCATCAGTCATATTTTAATTGACTGTCCACATTTCATAAATGAATGCAGTCACTATTTTAGTTGTATTCATAATCTGTCTGAGCCCCCTATACACTCAGGCAGATTTTATCAGACTCACCAAGTCTCTCTTTTTTTTTTTTTTTAAATTTTACAGAAAATCAATATTTTTTCACCATAAGTAGACTGTTTACATTATATTTATTTATACAGAGTTTTACCTTGTATAATGTGACCCTTATTGCCGCATTATAATAATAATATATGACCATAATAATAATTGTGTCATAAAAGTCTAGAAGCAAACAAACAAGCTACAAAACATGCACATTGGCATCTACTAAATGCACTGTCCTCATCATCCTAGTTTGTGCTCCTACCTAGTGATGCATACTGAAAACCATTCACTTCTAATTCATTTTTTCTGCTTTGTTTGTAACTTACTTACAGACGCTGTTTATTGTATATAATGTATATAATGAACATTATAGTAGATAATGTAGAGAACAAGAAAATTATATTCTTGTTTTAATCCTTTGCACAAGCATGAGCAAATAAAAGTTTGCATGAGAAGTGTCTTCACAAATTAGGCGCTGTATATATGGAGGAAGATGACTTCATATCAGATTGTCCTATATTGCCAGTGTGCTCTGTATCAAGTAATACACAGTACACTGAATTACTACTCAGACTACTTTTGACCTTTATTGAAGTTTCATCCATGGATAATATGCATTTTGTCACTTATATATGGAAAATATGACTTCTATGGTAATTGAGCTCTTATTGCATGGATATAGCTCAAATTGATGAGTTACACCCATGAAATGATCTCCAAAATGCATAGCAATATATATATATATATATATATATATATATATATATACACACACATACATACATGCACATCCAAAGCTCATGTTGATAAGCTGTGTCCATGAAGTGATTCCCAAAATCTACAGCAATATAGACACATCCGAAGGTAGGTGTATGTATGTTTGTATGTATGCTGAACTAATGGAACCATCTGATGTGACGCCATCCGCCTCCTATAGAAAAGAAATTATATTCTTGTTTTAATCCTATAAGCAAATGAAATTTGTGCATGAGGTATCTCTTCACGACCAGGCTACTTGTATATAGAGGCTGTTGACTTCGCATCTGTTGCCTAAGTCTCCTATAATATGTATTCTAGCAAAACACACTTCCTTCTTAACACGTATTGTGATGCATCATGGGAAGGATCACTACCCAGACTGGTTTTGACCTTTATTGAGGTCTGCTGAGTGGGAGCTAGATTCAGCAAGATACTAAAGTTAAATTAATAAAGAAATCATATGCTTTCTATGTGTGTAAGTAGCAGAATGATAAATTACCATATTTTTAAAATGTTCTCAATTAGAGATGAGATAGTTGTGGAAAGTTTTTTCACTTTGTAATGAAGTAAATTATTGTAGACAAGAAATTATGTTCTTTTGTGTTTTAATCCTATACCAAAGTGTAAGCTAACCAACATACAGTATCTCCTGGATCTAGGTCCCACTGAAGAGACTTCAATAAAGGTCCAGTCTGAGTAGTTACCCTTCTCATGATCCATAGCAATATACAAACCTGTCTGAAAGGAAGGGTGTTTTGCATTATGTGATAATGTAATAGATATGATTGAAGTCAACAGCCTCTATATACAAGTAGCCTAGACTTGAAGATGCTTTGTGCAAACTCTGCTTACACTTGAGTGTAGGATTAAAACAAGAATGTGATTTCTTGTCTATTATAATTTACTTGATTACCAAGCAGCAGCAACAAAAGAGAGAGAACTTTTCACACCTCCATATAAAAGTAGCTTAGTCATAAAGATGCTTTATGCACAAACTGTTGTCTAGGTAAAGGATTAAAATAATGGTAATATTTTAATTTTAATAAACATTAACTTGTCATATGCATGTTTGTTATACTAAACACTATGGAAGCTTAATGACTTATCGCAATACATCATTAAAAAAAAAAAAAAGAGTAAATATTTTATCATTGCTATTTGTTTCCATCTTACTCCAAAGAGAATACTATACACATCTTAAATAGTTTCACTGATAATGAACAGAATCCTACAACAATAAATGAGTACCTTCCCCATACCTAATAAGAGAGAATTAGGATATGACACTCCCGTGTATCAGCGAATGTGCAGTTTTGGTACATGTTTGTGTATGAAATTACTGCATCTCTTTTTGTTTTGGTATTTTGCTCTGAATTATTAACTTTATTATTTTATTGTCATTAATAATGTCAGAAAAAATTCAAAGTTAGGGTGCTGCTTCCAGTGAAAAAGAAATTGTAAACCTGTTACATTACATAGATAAAAATGATTAAATTTAGTTAAATTTAGTAATAATCATATATTGAACAGTGACATAAGTGCAGGCTAAACTTACCTCACACTACTGTTGTTACAGTTGTTTAAAACAAAGTTACAGTTGTTTAAAACTATAATGCGACGGCTTTATTGTGCAATTGGAAGAGGTAGACTGATGATCAAACTGCTTGGTGCATTCTCTTTAGCCAAGCTGTTCAGAATAACTTTTATTTGTGAAAATTATTAATTTTTCATTTGCATATCTAACATGAATGAATACTTTATTTATCTAATTTATGCATATATATGACTGCTTAAAAACATTATTAAACCATTACACGCATCTACAAGTGGGGAAAAAAAGGCAGTGATTCGCTATATGATGATATTTGCTATATAATGATGGTCTGGAACCTAACTTGTTATATGACTGTGGTATGCCTGTAACTAAGATTCAAAATAACTTTTCTTATCTGCTTTCCCAAAGATGAAATCCGTCCATTATTAGTACACGAATGCACAAGATATATCAACAGTTGAACTGGCCATTCCTTTGACCAGGCTATTTAACATGAGTCTCGGAACAGGGATGATTCCGCAGGAATGGAAGGAATGTATGCTAATTCCATTGCACAAGGGTGGTGCAAAGACTGATGTAGCCAGCTATCGACCAATTAGTATCTCAGGAGTGGTGGTGAAGATTTTGGAAAAATTGGTTAGGACTCGCATTCAAAAATGGGTTAACAGTGAATCTCTACTTTGCATTGAACAACATGGGTTTACTAAGGGAAGGTCATGTTTTAGCAACTTGCTCATATTCTATAACAATGTTACCATTGAACTAGACAAGGGAAATGGATACCATGATACTTTTGGATTTTGGTAAGGCTTTTAACAGAATACAGCATGGCAGACTGCAGCATAAATTGGAGAAAATGGGTTTGGGTGATAGAATATTAGCATGGATAAGAGGATGGCTGACTGACAGATATCGAAAAGTGGTATGTGGAGGATGTGAGTCTGCAAGATTTAAGGTAACTAAGGGCAGAATGATGTTGAAGTAATTAATGCTAACATTGCTGATACTTACTGGTAGTAGTGGTATCAGCAATGTCTCTTGTTCAAAAGAATCTTTGAACAAGATTTAAGGTAACCAGTGCTTTGTCCACTGTTATTCAATCTGTACATTAATGATACTGGGAAGGATTTGACAAGCGACATAGAGCTATTTGCCGATGATGATGCAGAGATAGGTTGGGTAATCAGGAATGTGCTGATATGCAGTACTTACAGAATGATTTGAATATGCTTGAATTGTGGGTATGGGAAAATGAGTGTCAGTTCAATGTCAGTGAATGTAAAGTCATTCACTTCGGTGTGATTAGATATCCAATGTTTATTATATTGGTGGGTTTTCTAGCCTAATATAATATAACACTGTCATATTATATTAGGCTAGAAGAAAGTGATGAGGCTAGCGATCTTGGAGTGTCAATAGATAGGAAGTTGAAGTTCAGGGTCATGTGGCAAAGATTGTAAATACAACTGAAAAGATAATTATCATGCTGAAACAAATGTTCACATGTAAAGATAAGGATTTTATTTTGCCTCTTTACAAGACCTCGATGAGACCTCACTTGGACTATTGTGCGCAGGTCTGGTCTCCTGGTTTCCATTGTGATTCTGATATATTTGAGAGAGAGTACAAAGGAGAGTGTCAAAAATGATATCAGGATTGTGGAATACTGATTATGAAGACAGATTGTGAATTTGTAGACTGCAGACATTAGGAAACAGGAGAAAGAGGGGAGATATGATTGAGACTTTCAGAAGTTTGTTAGGGTCATACAGGATTTCAATTGATGAAATTTTTCAATTTATGGAGGATGGGAAAAGGACAAGAGGGCATCCTTGGAAGCTGAGAATGAAGGCCACTAAGAAGAGGGTGAGGACTAGATTTTTCTCTCAGAGGGTGGTGCGTGATTGGAATGGATTGCCATTGGATGTTGTGAGTGCAAGCAGGTGAATGAATTCAAGAATAAGTATGAGAACAAAGAGCATGTCAAAATGAATGTCAGGAGACTGCTTGGAAAGATAAAGGAGAATAGTGTGACAGGAAGGGTGGTCAGTGTGTTGCCTAGGTATGATTGTGGTGAAATGAGGCGGAGAGCAAGGATTATGAATGATATTCTGAAATGTGTGAGGAGATGGGAGTACAGTTTATTAATGTGTGGAATGAGTTTGAGGGACGAAGTGAGCTGTATGGGAGCGATGGACTGCATTTGAGTGGTTATGGTGTGAGTCGCTTGGAGAGACTGCTGCTGGAAGGTAGAGAAGTGAATAGAGAGAATGAATCAGATCGAGAGGGGAGTGATGTGGAAGAGCAGGAGAGATTGAAGGAGTGGAAATGAATGTGGAAGTGAGTGGTATGAGTATAGATAATGAGAGAATGGGTGTGCAAGAGGAGCAGGGAAACGGGGAGGCTCAGGGTAGACAGGGATACACAGCGTGAGAAAGGTGGATGCTCCAAGAGGAGGTGAGAGAATGTGTAGGCAGGAAAGTAATGGGATGATCAGGGATCAAAAGGAAACAGATGGAATTGCAAAGGGTTCTAAAATGAAAAAGCAGAAAGGGAAATGGCCCCAGTCCAGCATGGAGAGATCACATCGAGTGAGTGGTATCAGTGGAACTAGCTGTAGATCCAGAAATGAGTTGTTGTGTTTGTATACCAATGCTAGAAGTATAAGAAACAAGGCGGATGAAATGGTTGCACTAATTGCGTCTGTGCACCCAGAGATTGTCGGAATAAGTGAGACATGATTAGATGAGGATGACATCCTGACAGGAATAGAGATGGAAAGGTATGATGTGTTTCGTGAGGATAGAAGGGGTAAAAAGGGAGGGGGAGTGCTATTGATGATAGAGAAAGAGTTATGTCCATACAAGGTAGAGATGCAAGGGGGAAATGGGGCCAGTGGTTTTGAGGCAGTATGGTGTGAGATAGAGATGAATAGAATCAAATACTTGGTGGGATGTTGTTATAGACCTGGTAATGTGGATGGTGGTGATAGTGAAATGTATAGTCAAATAAGCCAAGCAAATAAGAAAAGGGTGATCATTATGGGCGATTTTAATTATGGCAATATAGACTGGAATGAAGAGATAGCAACTGGAAGTAAAGAAAATGAGTTTCTTGAGTTTTTGAGGGATAACTACCTCAGACAGTATGTAACAGAGGGCACAAGAGGATTAAGGGTCTTGGATTTGGTCATCTCATCGGAGGATGTAATTATCAATGAGGTATCAAATCATCCACCAATTGGCGAAAGTGACCATGAGGTGATTACTTGGGTGGTTGCCAGCAGTGCAAGGACCCCTGTGAAAAAAGGGTATATGTGGAACTACAAGGGGGGTGATTATGAAGAGCTCAGGAGACAGCTTGCAGGTGTAGCATGGAATGAGGAGTTAGCTGGAAAAGAGATCAATGCAGCTTGGGGGATTTTCAAAAAATATTTAGTGGATGCAATGTCTAAATGTATACCACGGGTGAGAAGGTAAAATAAGTTAGGTGTGAGATGGATGAAAAAGAGATTAAGCATGCAATACAGAGAAAAAGGGCATTGTGGAGGCAGCATAAGAGAAGTGGAAGTAACCAATTTCATGAGTTCTACAAAGACCAGGCAAGGAGAGTGCCTTGGTTGGTGAGAGTAGCTAAAGAGAGGTATGAACAGCAGTTAGCTAATGAAGCTAAAAAGAATCCTAGGGAGTTCTTTCGATATGTAGCCAGCAAAAGAAAGAATGATTATGGAAGGATGACATTGATTGGAGGAAATGGTATAAAGACAGCTGTTGCAGAATGTGTGGTGGAGATACTTAATGAGCAGTTCATAAAGATCTTTCAATCTTGTGAATGTGACTTCATGGAGAGATTAAGAGCAGTTGATGATGGGCAGGAGAGACTGACTGTAAGTGAGCAAGAGGTGTTTGGGGAATTGAGTAAACTAGATGTAAATAAGGCTGTGGGACTTGATAATATATCACCACGTATTCCGAAGGAATGTGCCAGAGAGTTGACACCTGCCTTGACATATTTTTTTAATATGAGTCTTGCACTTGGTCAAGTCCCTAAAGAGTGGAAGGAGGGCAAAATTGTGCCACTTCATAAAGGAGGTGATCGAACTCAAGCATCAAACTATAGGCCTATCTGTGTGTCAGGTGTTGTGGTTAAGTTGTTGGAGAAGCTTGTGAGAACTAGGATCCAGAGTTGGGTTGACAACAATGGTATAATCTTTGATGGACAGCATGGATTTGCTAAAGGGAGATCGTGTTTTAGTAATCTACTTACTTATTACAATAAAGTGACTGCTTCCTTGGACAGAGGAGAAGGATACACAGTAATATACTTGGATTTCGCAAAGCTTTTGATAGAGTGCCTCATGATAAGTTGACAGTCAAACTAGAGCAGATGGGGTTGGATATTAGATTAGTGCATTGGATTGGAGACTGGCTATCTGATAGGTATCAACAAGTTGTGTATGGGGGTGCAATATCCAGGAAAAGGAAAGTCACTAGTGGAGTGCCTCAGGGATCTGTTTTAGGGCCATTACTATTTAACTTGTATATTAATGATATTGGCGAAGATTTGGATGGAGATATTCAGTTGTTTGCAGATGATGCAAAGTTGGGACGAACCATAAAGAGTAGTGAAGATGTTGTGGCCTTGCAAGAAGACTTGAATAAATTGAGTGATTGGGCAAGCAAATGGGGATGTGAGTTCGATGTTGCAAAATGTAAGCTTTTAAAATTTGGAAAACAAAGATGGGATGCAGAATTTATGCTTGGTGAAAATATATTGTTGGAAGTAGAGGAAATAAGAGATCTGGGAGTGATAGTGGATAAGGATCTAAAATTTAGGGGTCACATCGCCAAAATTGTGAAGACAACACAAAGACTTCTGGGAATAATGAGGAGGACACTGACGTGTAGAAGTAGGGAGATTCTTGTTCCATTGTATAAGGCTTTGATTAGGCCACACATGGACTATTGTGCCCAGATTTGGTCACCTGGTTTTCAGAAGGATGAAGAGATGTTGGAAAGGGTCCAAAGGCGACTGACTAAGGTAGTTTCTGACCTCTGGAATGTCGAGTATGAGGAAAGATTGAAAAGATGTAATTTGCAGAGACTAGTGGAGAGAAGGAAGAGGGGAGATATGATAGAGACCTACAAGTTGGTAAGGGGTTGCTATAGGATCAATGGTGGAGAAGTTCTACAGCGAATAGTGGGAGATCAGGGGAGAACCAGAGGTCATCCCTGGAAACTGTATAAAGAGGGTGTGAGTAGGGGAGTGAGAGGCAGGTTTTTTTCGTGCAGAGTTGTGAATGATTGGAATGCCTTGCCTGAGAGTGTGGTGTCTGCAAGGAGTTTGAATGTGTTTAAGACCCAGTATGATGAGATGTGTGTGAGATAAAAGGACCTCCTAGATGAGTCTTTGACTCCATGAGGTCTTGTTTAATAATAATAATAATAATAATAATAATGATATCCGGTGTGTGTGTGTGTGTAGGTGTGTAGTATGGTCTCCCTGGAGGTCTCTCTTAATAATAATAATATTTATCATATAAAATCTTAAAATCCTTAACACTCCTTGCATTAACAGCACATTCTGGTAATGCATTCCATTCACTGACAGTTCTCCATGTAAAAAAAAATCTACTCCTCACACCCTTCTTCACAACACTTGGACATAACTTCCAGGAATAACCTCTTGTTCTTCCTCTCTCACCTTCTACTCTTTTAATAAATGCTTCTGGATTAATCTGATAAAATCCTCTCACTAACTCAAATATCTCTATCATATCTCTCATTCTCCTATCCACCAAACTCTGCATTCCACATTTCTTCAATCTCTCTCCATAGCCAGCATTCAAAAGCCCTGACAATGTCTGGACTTAGACAAAAGAGTGGGGTTGTAGTTTTAATATCAAAGATTTTGCATTTTGGAGTGGAGAAACATAAGACTGTGTACTATATCAATGGTGTCGCACTGCAGGAAGTGGATGAGATTAGAGATTTGGGAGTAATGGTTGACAATAGACTGAAGTTTAGAGGGCATATTGCTAGGGTTGCAAAGGTTGCACATCGTAGTTCTGCTATGATAAGAAGTGCTCTAACATGCAAGACATGCAAGGATAAGGAAGTGGTTGTGCCACTGTATAATACGCTAGACAGACCACACTTGGACTATTTTGCTCAGATCTGGTCACCTGGTTTTCACTGTGATGTGGAAATATTGGAGAGGATTCAGAGGCAAATCCTGAATTGATTCAACATCATCAGTGTTACTTATAATTCTTCCCAACTTTGCATCATCAGCAAATAACTGAAGATCTCCAGTCAGTCCACATGATATATCATTTATAAACAAATTAAACAGCAGGGGCCAAAGAACAGAACCCTGTGGTATGCCACTGGTTACTCTTCTTTTTTGAGACACTCCTTCATTAAACAACCTGCTGGTTCTGATTCAGAGAGCCAATCTCTGATCCATCTAATTAATATACTACATATTCTCATCCACTGCAGCTTGTACATCAACTTATCTTGTGGTAATCTATCAAACACTTTCTCAAAGTCTAAGAATATCACTGTATATGATTCTCCCTTATCTAACACACTTGTCACCTTATCATAAAATGCAAATGAATTACTAAAACAGGACCTACCCATTACACATCCATGCTAGCATCATAAAGAATGCTATGCCTATCAACCCAATTCTGTATTCTATTCCTTACCAATCTCTTCAACACCTTGACAACAACCACAGTTATACAGACTGTCCTATAGTTGTAGACTTCTGTCTTAGAACCATGCTTGTGGAGTGGTACTATTTTGCTTTCTTTCCACTTCTTAGGAACCCTACCCACTACAAGAACTCATTAAATAACCAAGTCAAGGACATAACTGACTGTGGTGCACATTCCTTAAGAATACATGCTGATATGTCATCCATTCCCACATCCTTATTCACAGCTGACCCAACCAACATTTGATACACCTCTGTTTTTTTCACTTCCAGTTCTCCTATACTTGACTCTCTTCTATATATTATACCGGATCATTTATACCATTGTGATATATGCTGATCAAGTGCTCGTTCAATAATTCCACTATCCACCAATGTTAATCTGCCATAATCATTCTTCCTCTTGCTTGCCATGTAGTGGAAAAATTTCCTTGAGTTAACCTTGGCCTGACCAGCCCATTTCCTTTCATACTGCACCTTTTCTGTCTTTACCATGCTCCTCACATTTCTAGCTTCCACTTAATACTCTTCATGGATCTGATCACCACCAACTGTCTTGTACCTCCTCCATAATATTTTCTTTTCCAACACGGCTTGCTTGAATTCACTGTTCATCCATTTCACACCTACTCTATTTAATCGCTTAACCCTCGGTATGCAGTCATACATTGCTTTTATCAGTTACTGCCTTGTGAGTTTCCATGTATTGTCAACATCTTTTCTGCTGAGTTCATCTACCCAACGTACTGATGCTGTATGACTACAGAGCTTCCTATAATCACCTGCTTTATACTTCCACATGTTTCCATTTTTGGCAGTGACCTTTTCTTGTTTCATCTTCCCAAACAAGTACCTCATGATCACTCTCACAAACCAGTGGCAGTGTCAGCACTTCATTAACAACTATATCTTGTGAAGTTATCACCAAATCCAAAACATTAAAGCCTCTATTCATTTTAGAAATTATGGACTTTATGACCATGTTATAAATAACTCTTTTAATATCCCGACGTTTCGATCTTCATATTAAGATCATCATTCTGGAACATATAGAGAGAGAGGGTGCTTGTGAGTCAAGTGTGGCAGACGTGTGTAAGAAGAGCTCCGGATTGAGATAAGCATTCTTGGAATAATTAAGTATATGTGAGTATTTGTTTGAGTAAGAGCTGCTGTAAAAGTTGTGATCTACCAGAATTATTAGTGTGGGGGATTTTCATTTGCCTAAATTTAATTACGAATTCGTTATTATTAGACCTTAGAGTAGTAACAGGCAGAGGAAATACCATGGTGGGAGCTTTATCATTGAACGAATGTAATTTATTAGACTTAAGTTGTTTCGTTAAGTGTGAGGTGTGTTATATGTATTCTTTCGATTACATAAATGATTTGTGGATGTTTAGGGTGGATGGAAGGAGGGTGTGTGCAAAGTTTGACTTGAACGAGGAATTGATGAATGCAAATATGAAATTGATGACAGAAAGTGTTAGTAGCGAGAATGGCACAGGAAAAATGAGGGCATGTTTGAAAGAGAAGGATGGTGTGAAAGAGTGGCAAAAGAACGTTAAAAAATCAGTAAAAAAGAAAATGATTTAAAAATCGTAACGGATGTTAAAAAGGATGAAAGTGAGGCAAGAGTGGTGGAAGGAAACTAAATTGAGAGAATGAATGAAACTGGAAATGGTGTGATGCATTAATCGAAAGTGGAAGAAATCGAAAGAATGAACGATAGAAAAAGTTGGGCGCATGTTGGACCGAAAGCACAGAAGGATGAATGAGTGTGAAAGTGAGAAGAGGGTGTCGAGAGTTAGAAAGATTGAATGATAGAGAGAATATGATGCGAGATTCAGAAGTTGAATTGGATTGGATGAGGAAAGAGATGAAATGGATGTGATATTAAGAAAATTCGGGTAAAAACTATTAAAACTAATCATGATGGCACGAAAGAGTTACTGAAAGATGAGCGAGCGGTGTTATATGGTGACTCCATTATTAAAGGTGTACTGGATGATAGGATGCACAAGGTATGTTTTCCAGGCAGTAAAATGAGTAGAGTGATTGAGGCATTGGATATGAGGAGGAAGTGAGCAAAGGAGTTGATGGTTTTAATTGGCACGAATGATTTGACAGAGGACAAAGAGCATGTCCTCTGTCAAATCATTCGTGATTTGACAGAGGACTGAAATGTGTGAGGAGACGGGAGTACAGTTTGTTAATGAATGGAATGAGTTTGAAGAACGAAGTGAACTGCATGGGAGCGATGGACTGCGTTTGAGTGGTTATGGTGCGAGTCCCTTGGTGAGGCTGCTGCTAGAAGGTAGGGAAGTGAGTAGAGTGAGAGAGAATGAATCGGATCAAGTGGGAAGTGAGGTGGAAGAGCAGGAGAGTAAGACAGGAGAGATTGAAGAGGTGGTTATGAATGAGGAAGTGAGTGGTATGAGTATAGAAAATGGGTGTGCAAGAGGAATGAGTGTGCAAGAGGAGCAGGAAAACGGGGAAACTCATGGTGGACAGGGGTACACAGCATGAGAAAGGTGAATGCTCTGAGAGGAGGTGAGAGCATGTGTAGAAAGGAATGGGATGACCTGGGATCAAGAGGAAACAGTTGGAATTAAAAACGATTTTAAAATGAATAAGAAGAAAGTGAAATGTCCCCATGGAAAGATCACATCAAGTGAGTGGCATCAGTGGAACTAGCTGTAGATCCAGAAATGAGCTGTTGTGTTTGAATACAAATGCTAGAAGTATAAGAAACAAGGCAGATGAAATGGTTGCATTAATTGTGTCTGTTCATGCAAAGATTGTCAGAATAAGTGAGACATGGTTGGAAGAGGATGCCATCCTGACAGGAATAGAGATGGAAGGGTATGATGTATTTCGTGAGGATAGAAGGGGTAAAAAGGGAGTAGGAATGCTATTGATGATAGAGAAAGAGTTATGCCCATACAAAGTAGAGATGCAAGAGGGAAATAGTGCTAGTGGTTTTGAGGCAGTATGGTGTTGAGATAGAGGTGTATGGAATCAAATACTTGGTTGGATATAGACCAGGTAATGTGGATGGTGGTGATAGTGAAATGTATAGTCAAATTAGCCAAGCAAATAAGAAAAGGGTGATCATTATGGGCGATTTTAATTATGGCAATATAGGCTGGAATAATGAGATAGCAACTGAAAGTAAAGAAAATGAGTTTCTTGAGCTTTTGAGGGATAACCACCTCAAACTGTATGTAACACAGGGCATGTGAGGATTGAGGGTCTTGGATTTGGTCATGTCATCAGAGGATGTAATTTTAAATGAGGTGTCAAATCATCCACCAATTGGTGAGCGTGACCATGAGGTGATTACCTGGGTGGTTGCCAGCAGTGTGAGGACCTCTGTGAGAAAAGGATATGTAGAACTACAAGGAGGTGATTATGAAGAGCTGAGGAGACAGCTTGCAGGTGTAGCATGGAATGAGGAGTTAGCTGGAAAAGAGATCAATGCAGCTGGGGGGGGGGGGGGGGGAATTTTCAAAAACTGTTTAGTGTAGATGCAATATCTAAATGTATTCCAAGGGTGAGAAGGCTAAATAAGGTAAGTGTGAGATGGATGAATAAAAAGATTAAGCATGCGATACAGAGAAAGAGGGCATTGTGGAGGCAGCATAAGAGAAGTGGAAATAATCAATTCCATGACGTCTACAAAGACCAAGCAAGGAGGGTGTCTTGGTTGGTGAGGGTAGCTAAAGAGAGGTATGAACAGCAGTTAGCTAATGAAGCTAAAAGGAATCCTAGGGAGTTCTTTCGATATGTAACCAGCAAAAGAAAGAATAATTATGGAAGGATGACATTGATTGGAGAAAATTGTATAAAGACAGCTGTTGCAGAAAGTGTGGTGGAGATACTTAATGAGCAGTTCATAAAAATCTTTCAATCTTGTGAATGTGACTTCATGGAGAGATTGAGAGCAGTTGATGATGGGGAGGAGAGACTGACTGTAAGTGAGCAAGAGATTTATGGGAATTTGAGTAAACTAGATGTTAATAAGGCTGTGTGACTTAATAATATATTGCCACGTATTCTGAAGGAATGTGCCAGGGAGTTGACACCTGTCTCGACATATTTTTGTAATATGAGTCTTGCACATAGTCAAGTCCCTAAGGAGGGCAAGATTGTGCCACTTCATAAAGGAGGTGATCGAACTTGAGCATCAAACTATAGGCAGGCCTTTCTGTGTGTCAGATGTTGTGGTTAAGTTGTTTCAGAAGCTTGTAAGAACTAAGATCCATAGTTGGGTTGACAAGAATGGTGTTATTTGATGACAGCATGGATTTGCTAAAGACAGGTCATGTTTTAGTAATCTACTTACTTATTACAATAAAGTGACTGCTTACTTGGACAGAGAAGAAGGATACACAGTAATATACTTAGATTTTGCAAAGGCTTTTGATAAAGCCTTTTGATAATAATGATTTATCAAGATAAATTGATAGTCAAACTAGAGCAGATGGGGTTGGATATTAGATAATTGCATTGGATTGGAGACTGGCTATCTGATAGGTATCAACAAGTTATGTATGGGGGGGAGTGATATCTAGAACTGTTAGCTCAATATTGCAAAGTGCAATGTTTTGAGATTTGGTAAGCAACGATGGGATGCAAAGTATATGTTTGGTGGGGAAATTTTAAGGGAGTGCTGGAAATGAGAGATCTAGGAGTGATGGTTGACATGGTCCTGAAATTCAAGGGCCACGTTGCAGAAGTTGTGAAGATGTCACATTGGATAATGGCAATGGAGGACCCTAGCATGTAGAAATAGAGAGGTTATGATGCCATTGTAAGGGGCTTTGATCAGGCCTCATACAGATTATCGTTCACAGATTTGGTCACCGGGTTTTCATGGTGATGAGGATAAATTGGAAAAGGGCAGAAAAGTTTCACAAAGGTGATCTTTTGAATGTGGAATATGAAGATAGATTGAGAGAATATAAGTTGCAGAGAATCGTGAATAGGAGGAAGAGGGGCGGAATATGATTGAGACATGTAAGCTAATCAGGGATTGTTATCAGTTTGACATGAAAGAGAATTTTCATATAATGGGAGTGGAGTAGAACAAGAGGCCATTGTTGGAAACTGTATAAGGAGGGTGTGGGCAGAGGAGTGTAGAGTAGGTTCTTTGCATTTAGAGTGGTTGGTTAGTGAAATGCTCTGCATGAGTGTGTTGTGAATGTAGACACATTAAAGTAGTTTAAAGCATCGTTGGATGAGCTTTGTGTGCAATAATGTGTACCTCCCATGATTAGTCTGACTCCATGGAGGTCAGATGGTAATAATAATAATAATAATAATCTTTTCGTCTAGAGCTAATTATAAATAGGACTGTAAGTAATCGAGTATCTTAACTCTCATGTTAAACTAGGACACCCTTTTTGCTGTAATAAAACTATCTATATACATTTGTTCTCTGATGGTATAAATAGAAAATATAGCTTTGATGTAGCTTTTTTCTTCCACTTGAAGTCAGGCCAGTAGAATAATGGTCAGACAAATGATTCTCTCTTTGGCATACTATTTGAAATGTAATATAGTCTGTGTGTGTGCATGTGCGCGCACAGTATGGTAACGAGAGTATGAAGTGCCTGTAGCAAGTTTCTAACTTGCGTGTCCCTAACCCAACACAAGTGTCTAACTTGCCCCCCACAACCCAAAAATGACCAAAATTTTGAAAAATTTAAATGTAACAAGTTAAATTTTACTGAATGCAATATGTTAAATACTTACTATTAACCCCATCAAAATGAGTTGCAGTGTGTTGCAGAATTTGTGTCTCTAAAGCGGCGTATTGCCGAAATTTAAAAATGCAATATAAAATAGCAGCTTTTTATATTTATTTATTTTTATTTTTTACGTTTTGCATCCGAAACCTAGTTGCACCCATAGTGAGGCGCCTCTTTCTCCACGCCCTCGTTACGGCACTGCGTGTGTACTCCAAATGATGAGCTTAACATGAAGGTCGAAATGTCGGGAAATTAACTATTTCTAACACAGTTGTTGTCTCCATAATTTGTCTGAAGTGAATCTCTACAAGAAGATTTTGAATAGACTTATAGCTTGGACAAATGAGTGGGGTAACAGTTTTCGTATTTGGGAACTTGGAGTTCTGGTAGACAGGGGACTGAAGTTCCAAGGGCACATCACAAGTGTTGCAGAGACTGCACATCATATTGCTGCTATGATAAAATTGCATTTGATGTGTAAGAATAAGGTTTTGGTGGTGCCTCTATATAAAACATTGGTCTGACCACATATGGACTATTGTGCTCAGATTTGGTCATCTAGTTTTCATTGTGATGTGGAAACACTATAGAGCAGTTTCTCAACCTTGTGGTCCATGACAAGGGGACAGGTGGTCCATAGGCAGACTTAAATAAATATATATATCTTAATTATCCAAGCAAAACAAATTAAAATTGAATAAGTAAGTAGAAATTATTAAAATAAAATGATACAAAAAACCCAACAAATAGTGGCCGTATGTTCATAGAATGAACATTCTGCTGCTAATTTGTGGCAGCTACAAATTATTGTAGCTGTAAAAATGACGAGTAATAAAAGAGGGGTGAGGTGAACAACAATATGGTTTTATTGTCTCTGCCTTCTCTTGCTGTTTTGTCAAATTTGAAGTAAGCATGTGTTATCCACATTCAACCAATTGCTTGTTTTTTATTGATTTTTATTATTGAAGGTTTTTCTCCTTTGACCAAGGCTCAGTATATCTTCAGAAGTGCTAAGTGATACTAAGACAAAGTGTGTCATGAGTTAACTCCAGTATTTTTTGGAAACGTTTTTTTAAATAATGGAAAAGTGGCTTAAACTAGGACTTTGAAAAGAAAAGCAAATGAAATATTGATAATGTTAGTCCTAATTGTGATACGTGTGTTGAAATGGTGAGTAAATTTCTTAAAGTAGAAAAAACAAGCAGTTCAAAGGGAAAAAAAAATACAGTAGGAAATATAACAGTTCATATTAGGAATTCTGGTTTACTTGGTGTGGAGTTGAAAGTGAACAGAAACCTCAATGTGTTTTGTCTTATGAAGTGTTGTCGAATAAGATCATGAAACCTGAGAAACTCTGACATTTAGAAACTAAACACTGTGATGTAAAAAAATAAGCCAATCGAATTTTTGCAGCGACACTTAGGGACATTAAATCATGGGAAAGATATAGTTTCAGTCATGGATTCGATTAATAGCAAGCACTGGAAGCATCCTATCTCTTAAGTTTGCAAATAGTGAAATTAGGGAAACCTCATTCTATTGTGGAAAATTTTCTACTTCCAGCTATAAAAGATGTGGTAAAAACTATGTTTGGGCAACAAGTTACTAAACTATGTTGATTTGATTTCTCTTTCAAATGACACTGTCAGTCGCAGAATTAATGATGTGGCAGGTGACGCAGAATCTCAGTTAATCGAAAGAGTTAAGAAGAGCCCTTATTATGCGTTACAAATAGATGAGACTACTGATGTTACAAATGATGTGCAGTTAATATGCTACGTAAGATATGTGCATGATAAAAACATTCATGACGATATACTGTTTTGTAGAACTTTATCATCCTAAACAACTGGAGAAGAAATATTTCACACTCTTAATAATTACATAATACACAAAGGGATCCAGTGGGAAAAATGTATGGGCTTCTGTTTGGATGAAGCTCGCGCACTTATAGGCAGGCATAGTGGGGTTGTTTCTAAGATCACGGAAGTAGTTCCGGATATGAATTGGGTACATTGTTTCATACATAGGGAAGCTTTAGCCTCCAAAGGAATGACACCAGAATTTAAAACTGTGCTATACAATGTTGTAAAGCTAGTTAATTTTATTAAGGCTCGACCTTTTTCAGTACTCTGTGATGAAATGGGCAGTATATATATATATATATATATATATATATATGTGTGTGTGTGTGTGTGTGTGTGTGTACAAAGTATTTTACCTTGGGTATAATAAATGTTAAAAATACCAAGCAATTTTAAACCTGGTTTTACTCCATTTCCCAAGTAAGCAAACAAGTCAAGTTTGTGCCTGCAAGTGATGCAAGTCTAGCTGATCCTGCACGTAGTGCAAGACCAAGGCAACTTGTGGTAAAGGTGGCATAAGCTCTGATCACTAATCTTAATATTTACCCTTAATGCCAAAACACATCTCCAAGAAGGGGATGCATGATGTTTTGTATTAAAGGCAAGGGGCCACTACCCAGACCGGTTTCGACCTTTATTGAGGTCTCATCAGTGGGAGCTAGGCTAGAAATACCAAGATTTAGTAATACAGAGCTTATAAGTATTTTACCAGAACAAGTTGCCATAAGGTGTTTTAACCTTATTAAATAAAAATCTCTGGAGGAGATATAAACGTAGAAAGTATTTTACCTTGGGTATAATAAATGTTAAAAATACCAAGCAATTTTAAACCTGGTTTTACTCCATTTCCCAAGTGAGCAAACTTTTGCTTCATTCTGAAATTCGCTGGCTTTCCAGGGGCAAAGTACTAAGAAGATTAGTTTAATTAAGGCACAAAGTTTTATTGATTTGTAAATGAATGTAATTTTGATTTTAATCGAAATTAAATTAACTAAATTAACTAAATTTTTCCCTTCAGGGAAATTCTTTAACTTTTCTACAACAAAATAAAGGCAATAGAGAAAAAGCTGGTGTTATGGATTAGTTATGTAAAACAGCACTTCCCAAACTGTGGTCCGTAGCCCCCTTGGGGGTCACAAGTTTTGTTGAGGGGCCTGTGAAATAATGAAAACAAATTTGAAACGTTTTAAGACTAAGTAGTTCTTTTTTTTTAATCTTAAAAAAAAAACATATTTAATTTCTATTATTTATTTATTTATTTTGTTATTTTTTATATTTTAATGGAAAAATCATACATTGGTGTTGGTTCACAAATTTTGCTTCCTGCGTATTTCGCCGCTTAATGAATGTTAGTAAATATATGCTCGTTCGTATAAGTTTCATTTCAAAGGTAAGAAGCACAAAAAAGCTTACAAACGCAAAATCTTGAATATAAATTGTGCTGAATATAAATACAATAAATATTGTAATAATATGTGTCTGTATTATGATTTTTTTTTCAATGGGGGGGGGGTTTGAAATATTTTAATTTTTCCAAAGGGGACCTCTACATCCATAAGTTTGGGAAGCACTGATGTAAAAGGCAGACAATTTGCATCTTTTCCAACATTGGAAACCTTTTTTAGTAGAAAATGATATTTTTGTTGATTCTAAGTTTCTAGAAAGGGTTTGTGACCACCTCAAAACTCTGAAACAGAATTTTGAAACATATTATTCAAATAACTTCTATAAGAAATTTCTGTGTGTTTGCAATCCATTTCATGCTTACAGTTACAAGAACGATCTTTCGTTATCGAAAAAAGAACAATTAATTCAGCTTTTAAGTGAATAGTGGGCTTAATAAAATGCAATTCCGTGATCTTGGTTTGGCTTGATTCTGGATCTCGCGTTCAATGAAAAGTGAATTTCCCTAATTATCTATAGAAGCATTGAAAATCGTAATGCAGTTTTCTACAACTTATGTTTATGAGAAAAGATTTTCATCACTCCTTCAAATATAAACAAAATACAGAAATCATCTTAGTGTGTGTGCCGATCTTCGACTGAAGTTGAGATATCCAGTAACTCTGCAAGGGCCGAGTATCTCAACCATCTCATTAAAAGTAAGTAGTAACATAATTATATCATATTATTTATTTGTTTAATAAAAATGAAAACTTTGTTCAATAATGATACACTCTTAATCGTTTACTTCCAGTTTAATTAATTATGTTTCCATATGTAATAAAAAATGCTTTTAGATTTATCATGTCAAAAATGGCACAGTTTTTCCCAAATGTTTCTAATTCTCACATAGGTTTTTAAAAAAATTACATATCTTAGTGGTCCATATAACTGTTTTAGGCATTTTACTGGTTGGACTTAGAAAGGTTGAGAAACGCTGCTATAGAGGGTCTAAAGACAAATGACCAAAGTGATATCAGGACTCTCGAGTGTTGGTTATGAAGAGCTTTTGAGGGAATGTGGATTAGAGGTTGGTGGATAGGGGGAAAAGAGGAGTTATGATACAGACCTTCAAGTTAAATGATTCTTTCGGATTAATCCAGAAAGACATAAAAATAGTGAACGTTAAGATGGGAAGAACGAGAAACCATCCCTGGAAGTTGCATAAAGATGTGGCGAAGACGGATGTAACGAGTCAGTTTTTTACATGGAGAGTTGTTAGTGAGTAAATGCTTTGCTGGAGTACATTGTGAATGCAAGTAGTGTGAATAACTTCAAAGCTCGTTACGTTACCCACTCGTTGTTTGAGAGGGTCTCCCATGATTAGGTTATCAAAATAATTTTTTTTAAACACTTCATTATGTCTTGCATACATATAATAATTACATTAAATTTTGTAATTTCTATAATTTTATAAAAATTCTAAAAATTACATACATATAATAATAGTATTTTTTTTTTAATTAAATGATTTTTATTATTAAAATTATGATTGCATATTATGCATTTACAAAACATGCTGTTCTAGTTTTTTTTAAACAATGAATTTCATACAAATTTTCTTTTTTTTATATAATGTGTTAATAATAGTTACTATAGATGGTAATTTATAGTTTGCAATTGAATAAGATCACATTTTTAACAGCATTTACAGTATAACAATATGTTATATTTTACAATTTTTGCTTTTAATATATTTTTATAATTTTTTTTTATTCTTTAATTCCTATATATTTTATTATTATTATATTATTATTATTATTATTATTATTCTAAGAAACATTTACATCAAAGAATTAATTAAATAATTTTTTTATTTTATTTTAACAGCATTTATAGGGTAACAGTAAGTTATTATTATTATTATTATTACGGGCAACTCCAGGGAGTCATTAGACTCATCGAGGGAGGCCCCAAATCATTTTCATCACAACTATTCGACATTCATACAGTATCTATCATACCTCGCCTTAAACTCATTCACTGTCACAGCATCCACCACAGACTCAGGGAGCGCATTCCACTCATTCACTACTCTAAAAGTAAAGAACCCAGCTCTAACACCTTTACTAACCACACTTTTGCCCAGTTTCCATGGATGTCCCCTAGTCCTCCCACAACCAGCCCTGTTCTCAAAAATATCTTCTGAATTAATTTTATAGAAACCCCAGTAATTTGAATGTCTCAATCATATCTCCCCTCCTCCGCCTTCAACCAATTTTTGCAACCCACAAATCCTCAACCTGTTCTCATACGGTTCATTCCACAGACCTGCTATCATCTTGGTCACTCGCCTCTGGATCCTCTCCACCTCCTCCCCATCAAGAAGAAACCTAGGTGACCAAATCTGAGCACAGTAGTCGAGATGAGGTCTTATCAAGGCTCGATACAGAGGAACAATAACCTGCTTGTCTCTGCTTGTCAACGTATTCTTCAGCAACCAAGTGATTTGATGAGCTGATTTGGCCACTTTTGCAATGTGTCCCCTAAATTTCAATTCCTTATCCACCAACACTCCTAAATCTCGTGCCTCATCAATTTCCTGGAGCACGGTTCCACCAATGCAGTAAACTGCCTCCCATCTTTTCACCCCAAAATGCATAACCTTACATTTTGCCACATTAAATTGACATCCATTCTCCCTAGCCCAGACCTCCAATCTATCCAAATCATCCTGCAAAATTTTGACGTCATCTGCATTCACTATTGCCCTACCCAACTTCGCATCATCCGCAAACAAATGAACTGTTCCTCTCAGATCCTTTCCTATATCATTTATGAACAAATTAAACAGCAGTGGTCCAAGAACAGATCCTTGTGGTACACCACTAGTCACAGGCCGTCTTGTGGACTCTACTCCTGAGTAAACCACTCTCTGATATCTCTCCGTCAACCACCCTCCTATCCATCTCACCAACCCTATGTCCATTCCCATATGCTGCAATTTACTGATTAGAATTCCATGTGGTATCCTGTCAAAGGCCTTAGCAAGGTCCAGCAGAATCACTGTAAACCCATTACCCTTATCCAGTTCAGCCGTCACTGTGTTATAATATGTGAGCAAGTTACTGAGGCATGACCTACCCTTCACAAAACCATGCTGTCCCCGATACAGTATCCCATTTTCTTCTATCCAATCTTGTATTTTCCTCTTGACTATTTTCTCTAAGACCTTGATAATGATTCCTGTTATGCTGATTGGCCGGTAATTTTCAACAGCAGCCTTGGAACCACCTTTGTGCAGTGGAACTATTTTCCCCTCTTTCCACCCCCTTGGGACTGACCCAGTCCTGAGGCTCAAATTAAACATAATGGTCAAGGGCACTGACAATTCTTTGGCCGCTTCACGTACGACACGAGCTGGTATACCATCCAATCCCACAGATGTATTGGCATTGAGGTTCTGTAATAGACTAGTTACCTCTACCTCATTCATCACAATTCCAGTATAAGCTGTTGGTTCCTCCATTTCCGCAAAGCCACCACCTGGATGATATACTCTTGCAAAGTGCTCGCTCAGTAATTCCACAACATCGACTGATTCAGTTACCTCCCTACCCTCAGCATTTTTTAAGATCATTCTACCATGAGCATTTTTCCTTTTACTTGAAACATATTGAAAAAACTGTTTGGGATTCTCTTTAGCCTGCATGGCCAATTTCCTTTCGTAATCTGCTTTTGCTTTTCTTACCACCCTTATATATATTTAACAATTTTTGCTTTAATGTATTTGAGCTCTGTGTAATTACTTCAGTGTAATAAATATATATATATATATATATATATATATATATATATATATATATATATCACTAATCTTAATATTTACCCTTAATGCAAAGCACATCTCCTGAAGGAGATGTATGATGCTTTGTATTAAAGGCAAGGGGCCACTACCCAGACCAGTTTCGACCTTTCTTGAGGTCTCATCAGTGGAAGCCAGGCTAGAAATACCAAGATTTAGTAATACAGAGCTTATAAGTATTTTACCAGAACAAGTTACCATAAGGTGTTTTAACCTTATATCTCCTCCTGACATTTTTATGTAATAAGTGTAATAAGTATTTTACCTTGGGTATAATAAATGTTAAAGATACCAAGCTATTTTAAACCTGGTTTTACTCCATTTCCCAAGTAAGCAAACAAACAAGTCAAGTTTGCACCTGCAAGTGTTGCAAGTCTAGCTGATCATGCACATAGTATTACTAAATCTGTATTACTAAATCTTGGTATTTCTAACCTGGCTCCCACTGATGAGACCTCAAGAAAGGTCGAAACCGGTCTGGGTAGTCGGCCCTTGCCTTTAATACAAAGTATCATACATCTCCTCCAGGAGATGTGCTTTGCATTAAGGGTAAATATTAAGATTAGTGATCAGAGCTTATTCTACTTTTACCATGAGTTGCCTTGGTCTTGCACTGACGTGCAGGATCAGCTAGACTTGCAACACTTGCAGGTGCAAACTTGACTTGTTTGTCTGTTTGCTTACTTGGGAAATGGAGTAAAACCAGGTTTAAAATAGCTTGGTATCTTTTAACATATATATATATATATATTTTTATTTATTTTTTTATTTTTTATTGATTTGATTGCTGTGCTGGAAGTAGGCTGATGTTTGGGAGGTCAAATGAATGATCTGAAAGGGCTGATCAAAGTGAAATTGCCGATATATTCTGGTGTTATTACATCTGTCTTGATGGTTCACATTCATTTTTATAGTGGTCTTTTTTTTTTAACTAATTAGGAGACTTTTTTTTCACTGTGGCAGCCTTTGTATGTCTTCTGAGCTTTTAATTTGTATCTGCTTTGAAATTTGTGACTTTCTTAATAATATCTTTGCATCTCTGATCCACAAAAATTGGTAATTTTTTCTGTTTTTGCTTTTCTTGCTTGGTACAACAGATTCTGGTTGAATGGTGTTAAATATTCAGGTAGGAAGATTAGTGTATTGTCTTGCAATGCATTCAAGTCCTTGGTAACTGTTTTTTTCTGTCTGCTGGCTTTTATGAGATTGTCTCTTGTGGACTTTCTTGTAAGACGAACTATGACTGGTGCAGGTCGTGGCAAGCCATGTTTTTTGCTCTTCCTAAGAATCCGATTTATAGTCTGAATGTCATTAAGCTGTATGGGGATATCAATTTCATGGCCTAATTTTAAAACTATGTCTCCAAGGCTTTCTGTAGGTGCAGTTTCAGGAAAACCGTTTATGACAAGATCTTCTTTATCTTGTTGCTGATTTAAACATTCGTATTATAGTTTTAGAGAATGAACTTCTTGACGGAGTTCGGATGTCTCTTTCATCAAATTGTGTTGCCTGCCATTTAGTGCGTTAATGCTGATTTTAATGTCTTTTATCATTTGCAACACTTCTATCACTGCTAAATTATTATATGTGACCAAATCTTCATATTCGCTAGTTATTTGTTTGTTCTGTTTGTCAAAGAGTTCTTGCACCAGATCTACTAAGCTGGCTTTTATAGTCTCTAGACCTTTTTCTATTAGTATATTTATAGAGTTGAAATTATAGGATTCACCTGTGTTTTTTTGTCTGTTCAGTTTGTCGTCTGATTTTGCCTCCGGTATAATTGGCTGGCTGCGTCATAGGTGGCTGCCTTAGGTGCGTTTCTTCATTCTTCCTGCAGAGTAGGCATTTCCATTCTTCACATGTTGCATTGGATTTACGTTGCCAGGTTGTTTCTGAAAAGCCGGCACATTTTTAGTGTAGAATCCTACTGCATTTCGTACAGGTTATATTATTTCCATCGGACAATAAATCCTCCAGGCAATTATACACTTCATGACTTACCTTTCTTCCCTTTTGCAATTGTGGCGTGATCGTGAAGATGACAACGTCCTTTGTTCTTCGCTCATTGTTGACCACAATCCTTTCTGTTCACTTTTCAACACTTCAAAATTTGGTTTCTTCTTAGCCGGTTTCGGTGAATTTTATATCACTGTCTTCGGCGTGACAAGTAGAGTTACTTGGGAACACTTTCAAATTAAAAACAGGAGTTGGAACCACTTTAAAACTATAAAAAAATGGGAACAGCGATGTCACCGTGTGCCTGTTTGTATGCCTACACAGCACCCTCTGTTGCTGGTGGAAATAAGAGTAGAAATAAGATCTGGATGTGATGGTGGATAGGGATCTAAAATTTAAAGGACACAATTGTAAGAATTGCAAGGACAACACAATGAATTCTGGTGATGCAGAGAACCTTGTAGAAGTTCTGGTTCCACTGTATAAGGCGATGATTACTCCACCTAGGAAACAATTATGTCAGATTTCATCACATGGTTTTTAAATGGTTGAAGAGTTATTGGAAAGATCCAGACAGGATTGATTAAGGTGGTTTCTGGTCTTGGAAAGGTTGAGAAGATGCAGTTTACAGAATATAATGGATAAGTGGAGGTGGAGTGATATGTAGAGGTATAAAAATTATTAAGGGGTCCTTATCAGATTAATATTGAAGGGGTTTTTCATAGAATGGTGGGAGATGGGAGAAAACAAGAGTTCATCCCTGGAAGTTGTATGAGGTGGTTTTGAGCAAAGGAGTGAGAAACAGGTTTATTGAATTCATTTTTGAAATTATTGATTCTACAACCGTCTTAAAATAACTATTTTTATTATCCCGACGTTTCGATCTTCATATCAAGATCATCATCTGGAGCATACATAAATATACAAGACAAGCTGCGTTACATTTCGAACCGTAAGCTAAAGAAACAATGATTTGATCACATGCTACTCACTGTTCCATATAAAATGTTCCATATAAAAGTTAGCAATCGTTAGCAACCAATTGCTAACTTTTATATGGAAAATTTTGAACAACTTGCTTTAGGTTCCTCCCCTTTAAAACCCAAAGTCTGGCTTAGATACGTTGATGATGTTTTCGGGATCTGGTCTCATGGCCGCCAGACACTAGACACATTCCTAGTGTGTGGAATGTGTCTAGTGTCTCCTCACAAACGCATACAGTTCACAATTGAGATTGAAAAACATAACACACTGCCATTTCTAGATACACTTGTCACACATCTCTTCCTTCTGCCAATCTTTCCTTCATTGTTTACCGGAAACCGACACATACTGGCCAATATATTCACATAAACTCCTACCAACAACACAAAAACTAGGTGTCATCAATACCCTAAAAAACAGGGCTCTGAAGATCTGCTCCAATGAACAGGCACTGAAAAACGAATTTAAAGTAATCAGCAATACTTTTCAAAAAAAATGGATGCAGCCAAAACACTATTAACAAAATTCTCTACAAGACTTCAATTAAAAAAAAACTAAGACAAATCAGACTACAGTAAAACTATAACCATTCCCTACATTAAAGGAACATCGGACAAAATAAACATAGTACTACAAAAATACAACTTCAAAGCCACCTTCAAACCTCCTGCAAAATTAAAAAGCTTACTCAACTCATCCAAAGACCCACTCCCTCCTCTGGCCCACCCTGGAGTATACCGTATTTACTGCACCTGCAACATACCATACATAGGAGAAACAGGATGCATAATTCCGATCAGACAAAAAGAACATAAACGACCCATCAAATATAATAATTATGGTGAAGCTGGCCTTTCTGATCATGCCCTGAACACCTTACATAGAATTGACTGAAAAAGCACTAGTTGTCTACATCACACCAAAACATGGTATGAATGCAAATTTAAGGAAGCTTGTGAGATTGTTATCAACCACCCCAATCTAAACAATAATGATGGTCTAAAATTTTCATACATATAGAAGGCATATATTCGTCCCACGAATCCTTCCTCTCTAAGAACAACTATAAACAGGACTGTAGAAAATCCAGGATCCTAAATCTAAAATAACAACTTTAATACTAAAAAATAGGACATCACTGTTAAAGAAAAAATCTATAAGAAAGAAGGTTTATTCATATTGTAATTTATAAATATTTTTATTTATTTATTTATTTTTAAATCAAAAATAACAATTGTAATAATAGAAATAGGATATCACTGTTACTGGAAGGAAAACCATCTGCGAGTAAGAATGTTTATTCATGTAATCATAAATTAAATCTAGCTTGATTTAATTATTATTTTTTTATTTATTTTTTATTTATTATTTTTTTTTTCACTAGAGGTCATGCCAGTGATAACATGTGATCAAATTATTGTTTCTCTAGCTTATGGTTTGAAATGTAATGCAGTTTGTCTTGTATATTTATGTATGCTCAAGATGATGATCTTGATATGAAGATCGAAATGTCGGGATAATAAAAAGAGTTATTTTAAGACGGTTGTAGAATCCATAATTTCAAAAATGAATGCTGATCACCGTGTAACAATGAAAGAAAGGTTTATTGCATGGAGAGAGGTGAATGCAGTACATGAGTGTGGTATCTGAAGAGAATGTGAATGTATTTAAGACATGGTAGAATGAGCTGTGTCTATGAGGGGGACCTCTCACAATGACTGACTCCATTGGAGGTTTGAAGATAATTATAAATGTATGAAGAACATGTTTCAGCTTTTTTCAGGAAGTAGCAGGGCTTTTTCTTCCGGAAACTCGGGTTTTCATCCTGTGTACAGAAATCTGTCTTCAGAACGCAGACAATTTATAGACAAACAATACTGTTGTTGCTGATGATGGGTGGTAGATGGCATTGATGGTAGTAGTGTTGTAGTAGGAGAAGTAAGTAGTTGTGGAGAGAGTGAAATGTGTTTAGCGAAGTGGAGTGGAATGCCCTCCGGCAAGGAGTCCTTGGACTTCCTGGATGTGTAACATAATAATAATATATTTATATGCAGTATTGCACTCGTGTCATGGAAGCCAGGTAAGTAGTCTGATTTGGTCTGATTCATGAATAATATGAAATTAATGGATTCTTAACAATAATTAATTATGTTACAAGTAGAGAATAACTGCCCATGTGGGAATAACTGTTGGAATTATTTATTCCTCAATGGATAGTTTAGTTATCCATCATATTTACAAGAGCAGTAGATAGTGAGTAACTTAATGTAGATTTAAACTTACTGATCCTACCTTCTTTTTCTTTATTTTTTGCCTCTTGCTTTTTACTGCATTTCTAATTCTGTGTATCATAATACATTGTGTTTTTGTGTTTGTTTTGTGTGATTAATTAAAATTGATTTCCACATTATAACAGTGTTTTCATTCTGTATTTTTTTAGTTATCAGTGAAGTGAGTGAAATTCTCTTTTCCGATAACCTGTCAATTTATTCTTCATCAGAACAAAAAATAGGCTACTGTGCTTATACAGTTCAGGCAGTGACATATAAGGATGATGCACACTGTTTGTTGGTTCATGTTACCTCATCTTTAGATATGAATGGAAGTATTTATAATAGTTTAATTGCATCATATGTGTCACTTAATTTAGACACTTATGAACATAGACAATATGACTATATTCAAGTAAGTTTCATTAGATTTTTCTGCCTCTTTCATTTTTAATAATAAAACCTGAATGGATGAATGGAATCAAAAGAGTCATCTGAGAAGGCCCTACTCAAAAGATAAGACACCTGTTGTATTTCATAATAAATTTAGTTTAATCCTTTATCCAAGTGTGAGCAAACAAAGTTTGCACCTGAAAGTATCTTCAGGACTGGGGTAAGGTAGTGCAACACCAGGATGACTCCTTGCAAAGGTGGAGCAAGCTACTAACAATCCTATCTCAGTATCTCCCATAATGCAAAACACATCTCCTTGCGGATATGTCTAATGTTATGCATTAAGGGAATGGCCACTTCCCTTAATGCTAGAGTTGTGGTGCTGATGGCTTAAGGTCATCTGTACTAGTCCTCGCATTCTCTGCAGCAGAATACTGTGCCCCTGTGTGGGAAAGAAGTGCGCACACTAACATTATAGATACCCAGCTAAACTCTACCATGGGCACAATTAGCAGGACGCTGAGGAGCACCCCTCTTCCCTGGCTGCCTGTCCTATCTAACATTGCTCCACCAAACATGCAGAGAAGACAAGCCTCAATTAAAGTATTTAATTAAAATAATGAGCAACCCACTCCTGCCCCTGCACCAGGCTCTCATAAATCCACCTAGTCTTGGCCTAAAATCAAGAAACCTTTTCTAGTCCATGGACAAAAACTCTCTTCAGCTGCCTTACCATCAATACCTGACACATGGAGAAAACACTGGTCCAAGAATTTTCCAACAGATAGTTTCCTGGTTGAAGATCCCTATGCTCTGCAGCCTGGTTTTGTCCTTCATAGGAAGATTTAGTCATCCACCAGCAGAATCAGAACTAACCATGGCAGATGTGGCTACCTACTACATAAATGGAGACTATAGACCACCCTTATTGTGACTGTTCCCCTGTGGCCCAGACAATCACTCATATTGTGAATGACTCCCCAAGGCTCCAATTTCATGGTAGTGACCTCCAGGACATCTACGAGGTGACAGATGAGGCCCTGGATTGGCTTTCTGGTCTGGACATTGACTTGTAGCTGCTTTTGCCATAAGAATAAATAAATAAATTGTTAAAAGCAACCATAATAATACTAAATCAAGGGTACCTCTTGACAAATCCATGCTTGTCTGCATAAATAATATTGACCTCATCTGCATAATTCTGTACGAGTTCCAACGAATTTCTCAAAAATCTTAACTATAGAAGAAATACAAACTGCCCAATAGATTGATACCTTCATTCTACAAACAGCTTTATTCAATAGCATTATCTTGCCCTCATTCCACTCTTCAGCAACATGCCCTATTTCAAGACTTTCATTAAGCAGTCAGGTTAATGGCATGGTCAGTTCCACAGCACATTCCCTGAAAACACCTAGAAAGTTCCATCTAGTCTCCTTGGATGACATCTAGTGTACTCAGTATTCAGAATGCATTCACTTCTAATACTTCACTCCTCCTTATTCCTCTAGGAATAAACACGTCTTTACCAGGATAAATCATGTTAATAAGTTTGATTATTAAATAGATCAACTGTGTCATCTGCACTGGTCGCTGGAGTCCTCTCTTTCCATCCAGCAAGGTAATCTGTGCCCACAATCATTTTTCCCTCCTACTTGCCATATAGTAAGTTCCTCCTACTTGCCATATAGTAGCAGAGACAACAACTGCACTCCTTCTTGGAGTGCAGTTGTTGTCTCTGCTCATATTCTAATGTTTACCACTGACTATATTAGTTGCCTTCCTAGCCTAAGACATAACCGTGGGAATGCGTTGCCTGATAGAGGTGAGAGCGAGAATGGTCAATGAGTTTAAGGAGTGGTATGATAGACTTGTGTTTCCTAGGAAGGACCTCCTGTGATGAGTCTTTTGACTCCTTGGAGGCCTAAATAATAATAATAATAATCATCATGCAGTTGTGCTTCACCTCTTTCTTTACATGCCTTCCATAATATCAATTTCATCTGAAATTCCTGTTTAATTTGAGCTCTAATCATTCATTTGAATTTAAATCACTTTATACTTCTTCACTTGAGATATACAATCTGCCATTTCTGTCATAGTTTTATCTAAAGTATCTCACTTGCACTTGATCTCTCTTCAAATTCTTTCATCCATGTGCTCTAAGCTGATTTCTAAGTGTATAATAGTTGCCTACCTTATAAGTTCACATAAATTGCTTTGATGCTTCTTCATGCCTATTCATCTCCCAAGTCTGGATTACAGTTGCTCTGACCAACTTGGGACAAATATGAATATCAGTCACATTCAGATCCTCTAATACTATAACTAAGCCCAAAGACCTAAGACAGTTTTTCCTCAAGAAGTCCAAAAATTCAGTTAAATTTCCTTAATACTGTTATGCTGCTGCTTCTGTCCGTTTATATTGCTATAGTTGAAGTTTGCCATAGTGATCACTCACTTTACACTGGCCAAACTAATCAGCCGAAATATCTCATCACCATCTGTATTTCCTGGTCTATAGCAGCATCCCACTAAATATCTTGTCCTATAAACTTCTGTCTTGAACCATATACTCTCAAAGCAGTTAGCACTGTTTCTGCTCATTCAATATCTTGAGAGGGCACACTTTGACTCTTATAATGAGTATCATGCATCACTACATTCACCTTCCCTATCCTGTTGAAATATGCTGTGCCCTTCAGTTTCCTGTCAGAATGTTCTACTCAGTTAACCAAATTGCACTGACACTAATAATCTTTGGAGAGACTGAGAATGCTACAAACTCATTCCCTTTATTCCTAATGCTCCTGGTAATTGCATAAGAATTCATATAGCTATTACTACTCCCCAAATACTTCACCACTCTACAACATAGCACACACACTCTCTCATTTTACAAGCAACTATCCCCACATGACCTGCTGCATTCCTCTTTTGCAATTCTACTCTGTAATCGGCCAGCCTAAAGCCCAAAGTCTGGCTCAGATATGTCAGTGATATTTTCACCATTTGGCCCCATGGCCGTGAAACATTAAATACATTCCTTAGCCACCTGAACAAACAACACAAACATATCCAATTCACGATTGAAATTGAAAACAACCACTCTCTTCCTTTTCTAGACACACTCGTCGCACGTCTTCCCTCAGGTCTTCCTGCAAACCTACACACACAGGCCAGTACATACACAAAAATTCATACCACCACCCAACACAAAAACTAGGAGTCATAAGCACCCTCAAACATAGAACACTACCTATTTGCTCGAATAAACAAGCTCTAAACAAAGAATTTGAAATTATTAACCATACATTTGTAAAAAAAAAAATGACTATAATAAAAAAACAATTCGAGATTCTCCATAAGAATACCACTAAAAACAAAAAAAGATTATAAGAATGGCATAGCCATACCATATGCTAGAGGCATTTCAGAAAAAATAGACAGAATACTACATAAATGAACATCAAGACTATCTTCAAACTCCCAACAAAATTAAGAAATTTACTCAGTTCTTCCAAAGATCCTCTTCCACACCTGGCCCAGCCAGGGGTTTACAAAATCCAATGTACACATAACCTACCCTACATAGGGGAAACAGTACGCACTATCCTAATCAGAAAAGATGAACACAAACGACATATTAAATACCTCCATTATGGAAAAACAGGCCTATTGGACCATAGAACTATGGTATATTGGACTATGGTATATTGGACCAAATATACTATAGAATTGAATGGAAAGGTATCAAGTCCCTACACTGCACCAAAACCTGCTTTGAGAGAAAATTTAAAGAAGCCTGTGAAATGATAAAACACAATCCAAACCTGAATAAAAATGACGGACTAATCATTCCAAGAATGTGGAGGACCCATCTGCAACTCTTATAGCAACCAGAACAAGCCCAGAAGAAAATCTCGATACTAGAGGACTATTAGAAATGTTTAATGTAGTTCTGTTTTTAATTTATTCTTATATTTATTTATTAATTTTTTTAAACTTTATTTATTTATTATAAATATACATTTATTTTTCATTTCCCACTAGAGGTCAGGCTAGATAAAAGATTAATAAGCAGCTTAGTTTCATTTTACCTTGTACAGTACAGTGCAGTAGCACGTAACGTGTTTCTTATACATACGTATTTTTCTGATGATGACCTGAATACAGCGGTCCAAACGTCAATTGTTACTTTCTGATATTAAGTATAGTAATTATTTTAACTTGTTTTGTCTTCATAAATTCTTAACCATGAATGTTAACCACCATGTAACCTTAAGACTGAATTAAAAGAAAAACACCTTGCAATTCTAGTTTCCCTGTCCTAAAATGCTGACTTGTCCAGAAAACAATATTCTCTCCAAATGTTCTCTCCTTCTGTGTTCAGATCAATCCATTTTTTTTTATAGCTCTCCTCCATCCTTAAATGTACTCTGTATATCTACATATTCCAGACTTTGCTTCCTACACATTCTTACCATCATCTCAATCATTATCATTGCTCTTCTCCATTCTGCATTGTCATACTGAGGCAACATACTCGCAATCTTTCCTCTGACCATTTCAGCTGTGCTATTCCTAACATCTGTTTCGCATCCCTTGCTACACAATTCACACTACCTCTCAGGTCATTTATACCAATCATTATTGATGTTTCAAGGATACTTGTGACATAACGGCTGAATAATATATGCACGTAAACACAAGAAAGATATTTAATTAACCAAATATTTTGGTCTGGAAATAGCAGACCATCTTCAGTGGCACTACAAGAACAGTTTAAAAAAAAAAAATAACAAGGTGGAATACTTAACAATAGATCATTTAAAAATAAAACAAACCACGTGATGTTATATTAATTAATAATATTAAATAACATAAAATTAATATGAAATAATGAGTTATCCTGATTAGACTTTCCCAGATTTTTGATATAGATATACAGTCATTCCGATTCAGGTTAGGATTATGGAGTAAGGCCTCTACACTTTCTTTGAATAAACGTTCAAATTTATAATGGGATCTATGTAAGAGGCGAATTTTTGACCAAAAGATGTTGTGGTTAGTTTCAATCCCATGCTGAGCCAATCCAGATTTTTCAGGTTTGTTGTGATGAATGGAGAATTGATGTTCTTGGATTCTTTTTTCAAGAGAACGTCCAGTTTGTCCAAAATAGGAGAGATCACAGTTGCAGGGAATTTGATAAACTCCAAGAAGAGATATAGTTGAGCGTTTGTCTTCAGGAGAAGGAAAATGGGAAGATAATTTGTTAATAGGTGAATATGTAGCTGTTAACTCATATTTCTTCAGAATTTCTCTAGTTCCTTTCTAAAAAAAAACTCCTCAGATTTCTTAGAAAAATTAAAAAATGTCTCATTGCAACCTACAGATCTTATGGTGAGCTTTGATATAGAATCTTTATATACAAATGTACCTCTCAAGGAGACTTTAAAATTACTTACTGACATCATTCCAGAAGACGTTATAAAACTATTCGATTTCGTAATACACTCTGGGTATTTCTTATGTCAAAACAAATTTTACAGCCAAGTAGAAGGAACAGCCATGGGTAGTCCTCTCTCTCCTGCTTTAGCCAACTTTTATTTAGAACATCTAGAAAAAGTCCTCATCTTCCCTCAATCATCTTTTTGGGTAAGATATATAGATGACATCTTTACTGTATGGCTGCACAACAAAGACTCCTTACCTTTTTACTATGGAAATGGAAGAAAACAACCAGTTATCTTTTTTAGACATTCTCCTCATCTGGTCACCTTCAAATACTCTTACAACTACAGTTTACAGGAAACCAACTTCACAGGTCTTTATATTCTTAAAGAATCAGCCCATCATCCTTGTCAAAAAACAGGAATCATAAAATGTCTAATCAGAAGAGCCAAAACTAATTGTTCTACTTCTAATTTTCTACAGAAAGAACTTTCTACTATCCAACAACACATGAAACTTGATGGCTTTTCCGAAAAGAGTACTCAACATCTTCTCGATTCTTATAATCCACTACAAAACAACGAAGATTCAACACGTCGAGTTCCAATTCCTTACATCTCTGGGATTTCAGAACCTATCGCAAGAATTCTGAAGAAATATGAGTTAACAGCTACGTATTCACCTATTAACAAATTATCTTCCCATTTATCTTTTCCTAAAGACAAGTGCTCAATTATATCTCTTCTTCTTGGAGTTTATCAAATTCTCTGCAACTGTGATCTCTCCTATTTTGGACAAACTGGACGTTCTCTTGAAAAAAGAATCCAAGAACATCAATCCTCCATTCATCACAACAAACCTGAAAAATCTGGATTGACTCAGCATGAGATTGAAACTAACCACAACATCCTTTGGTCAAAAACTCGCCTCTTACATAGATCCCATTATAAATTTGAACATTTATTCAAAGAAAGCATAGAGGCCTTACTCCAGCATCCTAACCTGAATCAGAATGACTAATATCTATATCAAAAATCTAGGAAAGTCTAATCAGGATAACTCATTAATTCATATTAATTTTGTTATTTAATATTATTAATTAATATCTTTATTTCAATCATGTCTCTGCTTACAAATATTCCCTTTAATACTTAGTGATATAACATCACTCAGCTTGTTCTATTTTTAAATGATCTATTGTTAGTATTCCACCTTGTATTTTTTTTTTTTTTTTAAAACTGTTCTTGTAGTGCCACTGAAGATGGTCTGCTATTTCCAGACCAAAATATTTGGTTAATTAAATATCTTTCTTGTGTTTATGTGCATATATTATCCAATCATTATTATCATCATCTCCTCTACATTTTAATCTCACTTTATTGCCATCACTATACTCTCCATCATTCCCTTTATTTACCACTAGATTCTGAGTTTAAATCAGATTTAATTTGCTAGTCTTATATTGCAGAAACCTTGGCTAGTACGAGCAAGTTAACAGACACAATACTCTGTGGTGTATGCCAATACAAATGGACGAAGCCATATCACTGAGTGTGTTTGACAATAACAACCTCTCCTGACTTAATAGTGACACAATACCTTGGCTATATTTCCCATTTGTATTCTGCAATACCTACAATCTGCTCACTGTAATTATTTCACTGTTCATGTGGAATGTCAAAGCAAACAGATATTGTTGTAATTTGCACCACATCCTCACAAAACTTGTGTTCTTTTATATGGATGCCAATGTGGAAAGTTGACTAGAATGCTGACAAGAATACTTTATCCCTGTGATGTTTATAATAGACCACTATGAAAAGTCATTGTGGATCTCTAAATGCATTTAATCAAAACAGAGCATGGATTGTATTTTTGAAAATGCTTTATCGCAACACATATCATGGCTTTTAAACATGCTGGGATCAAAGAATGTTATGATAGACTTCATAGTTTATAAACAGTATAGATTGAGTTCACATTGTCTGTCAATTATATAAGTGGAAAGATTGTATGTGATGAGATCTGGAAAATGGAAGGTAGATACAGAACTCACTATTTGTCTAACTAGGAACATATTGACGTGCAGTTGATGAACCCAAAGCAATTGCAGACACTTAAGGGGAAAGCTTTGCTAACATAACAGCAACAGCTTCGTATCTTCCTGAATTTCTGTTATTAAAAGAACAAGAAAACAGCAGCTTCCCCTAATGAGCTGCTAGAGTTATACATTTCAAGGAGGAACTAAAAAGATATCCTTTACTCTCTCATGCACTGGCATGAGAGAGTAAAGGATATCTTTTTAGAGTAAAGGACCAGATGACATTTGTTATAATGGGATAAAACATTTTCCACCATCTTCATTGGATCTCCTTTTATTACTACACAACAGAATACTTACCAATGAGGAGTTTTATTCATGGCATTGCTAAACAATTCCCCTTAACAAATCCATGCTCACTCTCACAGATAACATTACCCTCATCTGTCCAATGCTGTAAATGATCCCTCACTAATTTCTTCAAAATTTTAACACTTACTGATGAAATACAAACCGTCTATAGTTGGACTCTTCCATTCTACTGTCAGCCTTATACAATGGCAGTATTTGAAACACGCTCTCTTTGTGCACTTCTAAACCTCAAACCTGCCCCATTCCTCTAGCATCGAAATGTACTTCTCTAGGATGAAATACTGCAATAAAGTGTTCATTGAAAAACTCTGTCCTTTGCATCAGTCACTCTTCTCACATTTTTATCCAACATCACTCTTCCACAATCATTCTTTCTCCTCCTTCTGTCCAAATAATGAAAGAATTCCTTAGGATTTTCTTTGGATCTCAGGACAAATCTTTTCTCATATTCCAATTTTGCCTTTACCATACTAGTCATTCTCCTGGCCTGAGTCTTATATTCTTCATGCATCTGCTCTCTACCCCCCTCTCTTTATATCTTTTTTATAACCAGTTTTTCACCTGCAGTTCCTGTTTTGAGTTTGTCATCCACTTGACACCAAATTGTGTTCTCTTTTTCACTTGCAGTATACAACTTGGTATTGCTGCTAATAATTATTTCTTCACCAGTTCCCAAACTCTGATATCTTGCCATTCCAATCCTCCATGCATGAAACTTTCCCTAGCTGATTTCTAAGATTATTATAATCATTTGTCTTACAATTGCATGTATATTCCTTTCTCGTTGATACTCCTGCATGTCTGTTTATTATTATTATTATTAACATCTGACCTCTATGGAGTAGAAGATTCATTGTAGGAGGTACATTGTTGCACACAGTGCTCATCCAACTGTGCTTTAAACTGATTCAGTGTGTCTACATTCACAACAGTCAGGCAATGTATTCCATTCAGCAACTGCTCTCCATTCAAAGAACCTACTCCTCAGCTCACACCCTCCTTATACAGTTTCCAGCAATAGCCTCTTGTTTTACCCCCCCCCCCTCCGATTCTTTGAAAAATCTCTTCCATGTCAACATGATAGCAACCCCTGACTAGCTTATATGTCTCCTATCATATCTCTAATCATATCCCCCCCCCTACTATTCACAAGGCTCTGCAAATTACATTCTCTCAATCTGTTCTCGTACTGCACATTACAAAGATCACTGACCACATTTGTGAATCTTCTCTGGACCCTTGAAAACATATCCTCGTCATCATGAAAACCTAGCAACCAAATAAGCATACAATAATCCATATGAGGCCTGATCAAGGCTTTATAAAATGGCATCATAACCTCTCTATTTCTGCATGTGAGGGTCCTCCACATCATTGCCATTATCCGATGGCAGGTCCTTGTCCACAATCACTCCTAGATCTCTCATCTCCTCTACTTTCTTTAGTTTCTCCACTAAGTATACACTTTGCATCCCATTGTTGCTTACCAAATCTCAGTCTTATACTTTGCAACATTGAACTGATAGTTCCGCTTACCTTCCCATTCATATAATCTATTCGAGTTCTCTTGCAAGGCATTAACATCTGCTTGACTCTGCATTACTCTCCATAGTTTTGCATAATCTGTAAACAGCTACATGTCACTAGTAAACCCATCTCAATATCATTAACATACAAATTGAACAGCAATGGCCCTAAAACTGACCACCACTATTGACCTTTCCCTCTTTCGGGATACCTCACCTCCCCACATACAACTTTCTGATTCCTATTCGATAGCCAGTCACTGATCCAACTCAGAAGTCTGTTATCCAATCCCATCCGTTTCAATATATTTAAGAGCTTGTAATGTGGCAGTCTATCAAAAGCCTTTGCAAAATCTATTACACCACTGTATATGCATCTACCCTGGCCAAGGTATTTGTCACCTTGTGTTATAGTACATCAGGAAGTTAGTAAAACATCTCTCCTTAAAACCCATGCTGATAACCACAAGGAATACTGCCATTTTCAATGCAATTCTGAATCCTACTTCTCATCAATCTCTCTCTCTCTCTCTCTAGTACCTTCAAAACAATTCTGGATATACAGACTGGCCTATAATTTGAAGCAGAAGCCTTATCACTCCCTTTATGCAGTGAAACAATCTTACCTTCTTTCCACTCCCTTGGAACTTGTGCTGTTGCAAGACTTATCAAACATGCATGCCAATGCTACTGCCAAATGCTATCCTTTATTGACATCTAATCTAATCTTGTGGCCTCCTCTATTAAGAGGGTTGCAGCTGATGAACAGTCTGCTTCCATTCCTCTCTATCTGTTGCTTCTGTAAGACTCTTGCCCTTCCAGTCTATTGACATCAAGTTTATTTCCTGAAATATCTCCAGATAATTTGCACTTAAGCCATCCTCTGCTATGTCCACTACACTTATGTTCCTCATGATTCCTCCCTGATCAGGATGAAACACCCTTATAATTTGACTATTGAATACCTCAACAATGTCTTTTTCAGCAGTGTTAGATTTTGAATGGGAGAATTTATAAAAAAATCCATTTATTCGAGATTTAACAAGTCTAACATATCAACAAGGAGAAACTTGTACTTAAGCTATCAAAAGAATTGTAAATAGGGCTATAAACACCTTTAAATGTAGAATTATAAAAGAAAACTTGTTTAATCAAATCTAAGTAAAGATTTCCAGTTTGTAAAATGTAACTATAAAAGGGTATTCTGTGTGAAATAAAATGTTTATCAAGATGTAAACAAAAGTCCATAGTTCGTGGGCGGACCATTATGGTGAACGTTTGGCTTGAGGCATAAGCATAGTTCATTTTCCCTGTGAAGATGCTATGCAAGGAGACGTGGTATACCGGATCATCTCGCGGGCAAAGGAGATGAGTGCCATGCAGAAGAACGTGGCAGTAAAGAGGGTGCCAAGAATGCAGAATAAAAGGGTTTTGTTCCCCTCTCTCAAGGCTTTTTGTCTTGTTCTCCTGACCTTTTCTGTTTTTTTTTTTTTTTTACATGGTCGGACGTTGGGCCTATCTCTCGCCTTCTGATGGATTCCGGATCGCCCTGAGATGTTAGATGTCGGCACCCGCAGTTCCAGCGCCCTGACTAGCTATCTCCTCGGGACGGAATTCCTGAACCGGCAGCTCTGCCGAGGACTAGCGGTATCAGAACCAGACAGATGAGGGCATATCACCAGACGTTCGGTAAAGCCAAGTAGGATGGCCTCTATGAGTAACTATATGGATAAAGGCCAAGCGGAGATGTTCTGACCCCAATTCAAGGAAGAAGGATTGGGCTGTGTAAGACGAAAATGTGAATTAAGTGATGGATCTGTTAATCTTCCCAAGAACTCGTAACGTACAGAATTTTGTTATTCCTTTCCTACTTAGAGTGAAGAAATGTTATATAGTTAGTGAGCAAGGACAATGTAGTATAGAACTCATAGGTGATTATCGATGATAGCAGTGGATTAACTCCACTGAGCATTTTGTTAGAGAAAGTTTATAGATGATTTGTGACAGGTATTTTGTGTGAATAACTAACGTAATTTAGAAGATAATTGAATGGATGAAATTTAGGACTTGTATATTGTGTAGTTTGATGCTTAATCTTATAGAAGGAGCTAATGATTGTATCGAGTTGTGTTTTAGTTGATTTAACTAGTTCTTTACTTTAGAATGACATGAAATTGACTGAATGCATGAATGTAAATGTATAACTTTAAGTTCTCAATAAATGTGCTTTATTTTTTGAACCTGACATTAGCCTGAGAATGAATTCAAATTACCACTTATAAAATCAGAACCTAAGCAGAGTGGAATAGATGTTTAAAAGCCACAATTGCAAATGATATTAAACATAGTTTATATTGAGAATTCGGTACTAAGAATACGTGTTAGATTCTTCACTTCTGTATGTCATCTGAGAGAGTTTTCCTATATCGTGTACTGAAGGCAAAATTTAGGTTTAGATCTTGAGAGTAATTAGGGTAAAGGCAAATTAGATCTAAATAAGGAAAAACAAGTATAAATTAAAACAAAGCCATGAAAGTGGTGATGTAATAGCAGTTACCATTCTAACACTTTCATCCATTAACTTCATTTCACCATGGTTATTCTTCCTTCTTGCCAAATATCTAAAAAAAAAAAAAAAAAAAAAAAAACTCTAGGGTTTTTCTTTGCCTGATTTGGCAATTTCTGCTCATTCTCTACTTTTGTTTTCCTTTCTGAGTCACCCCCCCCCCCCCTGGTGACTTGTTCTTTATACTCTTCATGTAACTCATTATTACCATTATTCATCTTATACTTTCTTCAGAGTACTTTCTTTTTCCAGATTTCATGTCTAAGCTCTATATTCATCCATTTTCACCTACCGTAATCAGCCTTTTGGCTTTCAGAATACATTCACACATTGATATTGTTATGTATTTCTTTGTCAGTTCCCATGCAGCATTTATTTCCTTACCGCTCAACTCTTCATTCCATGTTATAGCTCCAAGCTGTCTCCCAAGCATGTCATAATCACCAGTCTTATAATTCCACATATATCCTTTTTCACAAAAGTCTGCATATAACTAGCTACAACACAGGTAATTACTTCGTGATCACTTTCATTATCTGGAGGAAATTGTGAAACTCCTCTCACAATTACATCCTCTGATGACATGATCAGATCTAGAACTCTTGATTCTCACTTGCCCTCTTTACATGCTACCCGAGATAGTTATCTCTCAAGAACTTGAGTGATTCATTTTTGTCATTCTCAACTGCTATCTCTTTATTCCAATCTGTACTGCCATAATTAAAATCATCCATAGTAATTACCTTCACTTTGTTCACTAGTCCAAGTGAATCACTTATCTTCCAATCAAAAGCACATGGTCACTCTATCCAAATGCTGTTTCAATTATAATCATCTCTTCTGATGCTATGACCGAATCCAAAACTCTTGAACCGTATGTTCCTTCTATTACATGTTACCTAAGACATTTTTTCCTCAAGAACTCCAGAAATTCCATTCTCTCACTACTATATGCACTTTCCTCTTCCCAATTTATGCTACTGTAGTTAAAATCTCTCAAAATAATAATTCTTTTTGCTCTTGCCAAGCTCAACTGCCTAAACATCTCCTGCTCTTCACACCTCTATGCTCCCTGGCTTATAGCAACACACCACTAAATATCCAGTCCTGCCCATCTCTACCTCATACCATATGCTTTCTAAACCATTAGTGCCATTGTCCTCCAAATCCTCCACTCTGAGAGGACTTAAGTCATCACTCATCATAAGCAGTACTACACCACTGCATTTGCCCTTCTTATCCTATCAAAAAATACTTTACTCTGTTACTTCTGTTCCTTTCAGTATACTGTCTTCTCTCAACCATATCTCGGTGATCTCAGTAATCTTTGGAAAGTCTGAAGCTATCAGTTCCACCAATTCATTTCATTTATTCCAGATACTCCTGGCATTCGTATAAAGAATCATCAAGGCACTGTTACCCTTTCTATACCTATCATTATCCCCTCCAAACTCTACTAGATTCAGCATTACATGATGTATTCCCTCTTCTTCCATACGACTATTCCCACAAGAGTCCACTCCTGCTACCATCCACTCTGATAATTCTAGTTTCCCTGCATTGACACACTGACTTGTTTGGAGAAAAACATTATCTACAGATGCCTACATCCTCTCACATTCAGTTCCTTTCTGTCCTCGAATTTCCTCCATGCATCCATGTATTCCAAGTCTCTCTTTCGACATATTTTGGCTGTCATACTATTTATTATTGATGCTCTGATCTGTAGCTCTGAGCTTCACTTTCTATGTCTTTGTCTGTACAACCTCAACTTTAAACCTCAGATCTCTCACCACTAAATTCACACTGGCTCTCAAGTTATTCTTGCCTACTATCACAATCATCTCATCCACTCTTTCACCTTGCTTAATTGGCAAAGTCAACTATTTATTATTCTTCCACGCAGACACTCCTCTGACATTCTGTCTTGCACACCACAGATCATCGCATCACCCTATATCACATCTCTTATCATTCTGTTTCTTCCTTGCTCATCTGCATCTCGCCCTCCTCTGACACTTTATCTCCTTTTCCCACTTACTTGCCATTCCTGTCATCTCTCCATTTCTGTTATTCTCATAACTCTCTCTCACTCCTGCTCTGATTTGCTTTGCATTCATTGTTTCCAGTCTCCTAATATCATCATTCATGTTTCTCAACTTGTTCCTGATACATTCTACTTCTTCTTTCAGTGTATCAAACTCTCTCTGCAAGCTTCCTACTCTTCCTTGGCATTCATCCTCCCAATTAACACCATCTTCCAAAACTACACTCCCTACTTTTATATTCTCATTCATATGCCACTTGTTTTTCTCACTCTTGATCGCACTTCTGTTCTGTCTCAGTCGGTATTCATCCATTTTTTGACATAATGCTGCTGATGTTTGTTATGCTGATTTTTAAATTACAAAGTTTTTCCTATTTTCTATATTTTATGCAGACATGCATTCTCTTGTCCTCTCACCTGCCACATGTCTAACTGCTGGGATGCAAACATGCCACAGGCACTTCATTGCACCTGATTAGTAATCCCATTGCCCTTTATAATAACAAAGGGGTTGAGATTGTTGCTTTATTGACGTGGCCTAAGATTGTTGGCATTAGTGAAACCTGGCTATCAGAATCAGATATGGTAAGTGGGATGTAATGGATATACTATTTTTAGAAAGGACAGAAGAGATAGGAGAGGAGGAGGAGTGCTACTAATGATATCAGATGACTTAAGTCCAGTTAGAGTAGAAATACAAGAAAACAATGATGGTAACAATGTCCCATGTAGCAATGAGTTTGAGTCTATTTCGTGTGAAGTGGAGGTTAACAGAATGAAATATATGGTGGGGGTGTTGCTACAGACCTCGCAGCTCAGTTGTAGGGGACGAAGAAATGCATTGCCAATTTAGCCTTATGGGTACCAAGCGAATGATCATTATGGGTGACTTTAATTTTCCAAACATTGATTGGGTAGAAGAGAAATCTCATGATCAGAAAGAACAGGAATTTATTGAATTGTTGTGGGATAACTTTCTCAAGCAGCATGTGAAAGAAGGATCTTGAGGTCAAAGAGTGTTGGATTTGCTCATAGCATCAGAAGGGATCTCTGTCAAGAATATAGCTATTTTACCACCAATTGGTGACAGTGATCATGCTGTTCTTTCTTGGGAAATATCTACTTGTATTGAAGCTCCTGATTAAATCAGGCTTACATGCTGAATTACAAAGCTGGAAATTATGATCAACTTAGAAGAATATTATCTTTGGTCCCAATGTATCAGTTACTGAATGGAAAAAATGTCAGCAATGCATGGGAATCTTTGAAAAAGTGCTTGAATGAGGCAGTATCTGAATGTATCCCTAGTGTTCGAAGAGTAAATAGGTTGGTTGTGAAATGGATGTGCAGCCTTATTAAGCTAGAAATCAAGAAGATGATGTGGAAAGAGTATCGTGAGAATAAGAGTGAAAGGAGTTATGAAATATATAAAGCTCATGCCAAAAAGTAACGAATGTGAAAAAAGCTCACGGAGTATGAAAAGAAATTGGCCATGCAAGCTAAAGGCAATCAAAAAGAATTTTATCATTATGTCGCAACCAAACGAAAGAATGAATGTGGAAGAATAACTTTGAATGCAAGTGGCACACGAGTGTTAGAAGCTAATGAGATTGTTCAGTTAATGAGTGCTCACTTTGCTAAGATATATCAACCAGGTGTATGTAGTATGGTGCACAGTGCTACTGCTATGTTGGATGAAGAGTTAGAGGTTCATGAAAATGAGGTTGAAGAGCTCTTGGATAAGAATTTGTCAATAGGGACAGATGGAATATCTGCCCGTTTGTTAAAGAAATGTTTAGCTGAATTGGCTAGGCTTTTCATACATTTGTATAACTTAAGTCTTAGCTCAGGAATAATACCACAGGAATGGAAGGAATGTAATACAGTTCCATTGCACAAGGGTGGTGCAAAAACTGATGTCTAACTACCGAACTATTAGTATTTCTGGTGTGGTAGTGAAGATTTTAGAGAAGTGGGTAAGACAATCATTCTATACTCTGCAGGGAATAGCATGGGTTTACTAAAGGAAGGTCATCTTTTAGCAATTTGCTCATATTTTATAACAATGTTACGGCCGAGTTGGATAAAGGAAATGGATACGCTATGATAATGTTGGATTTTTCTAAGGCATCTGATAGGATACCACATGATAGGCTGTTGTGTAAACTGGAGAATATGGGATTGGAACATAATCTATTGACTTGGATCAGGGGATGGTTAACAGACAGATATCAAAATGTGGTATACAGTGGGTGTGAATCTGTCAGATTTAAGGTAACCAGTGGTGTACCTCAGGGTTCAGTCCTTGGGCCATTATTGTTCAATCTATACATTAATGACTTCAAGCAGGGTCTATCATCAGATATGCAATTGTTTGCTGATGCTGCAAAGATAGGCAGGGCAATCAGGGATGCTACTGACATTCAGCAATTACAAAATGATTTGTGTGTCAGGTGTTGTGGTTAAATTGTTGGAGAAGCTTGTGAGAACTAGGATCCAGAGTTGGGTTGATAACAGTGGTATAATCTTTGATGGACAGCATGGATTTGCTAAAGGGAGGTCATGTTTTAGTAATCTACTTACTTATTACAATAAAGTGACTGCTTCCTTGGACAGAGGAGAAGGACACACAGTAATATACTTGGATTTTGCAAAAGCTTTTGATAGAGCACCTCATGATAAGTTGACAGTCAAACTAGAGCAGATGGCGTTGGATATTAGATTAGTGCATTGGATTGGAGACTGGCTATCTGATAGGTATCAACACGTTGTGTATGGGGGTGCGATATCCAGGAAAAGGAAAGTCACTAGTGGAGTGCCTCAGGGGTCTGTTTTAGGGCCATTACTATTTAACTTGTATATTAATGATATTGGCGAAGATTTGGATGGAGATATTCAGTTGTTTGCAGATGATGCAAAGTTGGGACAAACCATAAAGAGTAGTGAATATGTCATGGCCTTGCAAGAAGACTTGAATAAATTGAGTGATTGGGCACGGAAATGGGGATGTGAGTTCAATGTTGCAAAATGTAAGGTTTTAAAATTTGGAAAACAAAGATGGGATGCAGAATTTATGCTTGGTGAGAATATATTGTTGGAGGTAGAGGAACTAAGAGATCTGGGGGTGATAGTGGATAAGTATCTAAAATTTAGGGGACACATCGTTAAAATTGTGAAGACAACACAAAGGCTTCTGGGAATGATGCAGAGGACGCTGATGTGTAGAAGTAGGAGATTCTTGTTCCGTTGTATAAGGCTTTGATTAGGCCACACATGGACTATTGTGCCCAGATTTGGTCACTGGGTTTTCAGAAGAATGAAGAGATGTTGGAAAGGGTCCAAAGGCAACTAAGGTAGTTTCTGACCTCTGGAATGTTGAGTATGAGGAAAGATTGAGAAGATGTAAATTGCAGAGTCTGGTGGAGAGGAGGAAGAAGGGAGATATGATAGAGACCTACAAGTTGGTAAGGGGTTGTTATAAGATCAATGGTGGAGAAGTTCTACAGAGAATAGTGGGAGATCAGGGGAGAACCAGAGGTCATCCCTGGAAACTGTATAAAGAGGGTGCGAGTAGGGGAGTGAGAGGCAGGTTTTTTCCGTACAGAGTTATGAATATTTGGAATGCCTTGCCTGAGAGTGTGGTGTCTGCAAGGAGTTTGAGGGTGTTTAAGACACAGTATGATGAGATGTGTGTGTGTGATAAAAGGACCTCCCAGATGAGTCTTTGACTCCTTGAGGTCTTGGGGTAATAATGATGATAATAATAATAATAGGCTGGAAATCTGGGCAAACGAAAATGGCTGTCAGTTTAATGTTAGTAAGTGTAAAGTTATGCACTTTGGCATGATTAGAGTTCCAGTAGCATATTATATTAGTGGGGTTATGCTACAAGAAAATGAAGAGGCAAGGGATCTTAGTGTATTGGTGGATAAGAATTTAAAGTTCAAAGGTAACATAGCAAAAGTTGCAAATGCAACTCAGAGGATAATTTCTATGCTGAAGCGAACCTTGACATGTAAGGATAAGGAAGATTTTGCCTCTGTATAAGGCTTTGATAAGACCACACTTGGTGCAGATTTGGTCTCCCAGGTTCCAAGGGGATAAAGAAGCTGTGGAAAGGGAACAAAGAAGAGTTACAAAGATTATATCCAGATTATGGGATTTAGATTATGAGGACAGATTGTGAGTATGTGGATTACAAACTCTGCTCAACAGGAGAAAGAGGGGTGATATTATAGATGTCTATAAACTTTTGAATGGGTGCTATAGCATTTCAAATGATGAAAATTTTCATTATATGGAAGGCGGAGAGAGAACACGAGGGCATCCATGGAAGTTAAGGTTGTTCTCAGTCAAGAAAGGGGTAAGAGCTAGGTTTTTCTCTCAGAGAGCAGTGGGTGAGGGGAATAATTTGCCCCTAGGGGTAGTGAGTGCATCTAGTTTAAATGAATTTAAGGGAAGAAATGATAGCTGGGTTGGGTAATTTACAGCCTCCCTCAATGAGTATTTGACTCCCTGGAGGTCTCAGATAATAATAATAATAATAAAGTGATGAGTGGTTAATGTGGGGAAGAAGGCATATTTTTCCCACATTAACCGTATCATCCATTCAAAGTCCTTATGTTAAAGCAAATGGGCCTATGTTTTCACTTCAGAAATAGTTCTCTTAACTACCCTAAAAATAGTCCCTATCAAACCTTCCTTTGTGAACTAGTATTTTTTCTTTACAGTGGGAAGCTCAATATTATGCATATTAGACTGATATTTATCTGTATGGTATGCACGTGAAAGAGATGCTATTGGCATTAATATTGACATTACCTGCACATAACATAATGGCATTATTCGATGGCACATTTTCACTCTATCATGCAGTCTTTCACTTTGTCAGCTATGGAACTCTTTTTTGCTTCTTTATCAGTTTACATTTAGTTGTTTAATGTGCACAGAGCACAGCACTTACTGACAGACATCTGAGAACTCTGTTGGTGCTATTGTTTCCTGATTATATTATATATGGTCAGTTCCACTCAAATTCAGTAATAATTCTCCTAAACTGCATGGTATTTAGCTTGTGCTTGTACACAGGAAAATGTTACTAAAATTTATGATTTATACAAATGCATTGAGTTCTTTACAAGCTATTTACTCTCCTATGTATAATCCATGTTCAGTGCTTCATGATTGTTTTGTTTTTGATATTTGGTTGTGCTGGATTCCTAGTCATATCAAAATTAAGGAAAATGAGACTTCAGATATAGCTGCTGTCAGCTGCTTTTTCATATGCTATTTGTCAGTCCCTATACAGCCTGTAGACAATAAGTTCAGCTAATTAATCGATGGCAGTCATTGTTGCAGGAATCACTGACAAATGAATTTGCACAAGATTAAACTTGAAATTAAGCACTGGTACTCTTTTCAATGTAGAAACAGAATAGAGGAAGTTGTTCTTACTAGGCTCCATGTAGGCGACAGTCATCTTTCACACTTTTGTCTTTTGAGATCTGATAACTCACCTATGTGTGAACAGTGCAGCACTTAGAGTGCCTTCATTCAAGAAAGAAAGGGAATTTTACTGTTTTACTGATTTTTTTCACTTTGACAAACTGTATGTTTTTAACTTTTTACAAAGAGTTAAAAGAATTTTACAAAACTACAAAGATCATAAATGCTATTTATATCTAGATATGGAATTTCTTTCATTTGTTGTTTATAACATGTTATTTACTAATTCATCTATAGTTTTCTATTACCCTGTGTTCAGTTGTAGCCTTTATGAAATAGTGTAGTCATGACCTTTTGCTGTGTATGTGTCAATAAAACACAAAAACCTACCAACTGTTATTATTTGTCAAGGTCATGAATATTAATGAAGTGAATGTGGACTTTTTTTCATGGAATTTTGCTGCTCTTTTGATATACTTTTATTTTTTTTTGGAGTGGGGGGGGTAAATTTTTCTGATCTACAGTGTTTTGATGTTAGAAACTTAGCAGAGAAATGAAAGGCTCATCAACATTTCTTTCCCACAGTGAGTGTTCAGTCTGCTTTGTTCATAGTCTCTACATCATCCCTTGCATGCTAATATACTTGGACTGAAAATTTTGCTATCATTTTCAATCTTACATGGTATATATTTCACCACCTTGGAAAACTCTTTACTGCTGCATCCTCAATTGGAAGTAATGTCCCCTAATTAATCATGGTTTGTTCATTTCAAGGGTGTTGATTTGAGTATGCTCATGAAGCAGCATTTTTACTGCATGCGTGAGAAGTTGGATTAACAGAATCAGATCCCTCTTTTCTGAGTCTGCTATCTAGAATCTAAACATGGCAATATCCAACTTAGACCTCCAATAATATAAGGACAGGTAGTGTTCACCAGTCCTCCCTGCAAAAGTCATCTGTCCCTAACTAGTATTTTCCTTAAATAGAAAAGTTGTACTTATAAGGTGATAATACTCTCCTGAAGCTTGAAAGGAGATTTGTGGAAACAGACCCACACAACAGGAAGGTTGCTGGGTGATAGAGTTTATAAAGTTGGCTTACTAGTGGGCTGGTGATGCAACTTGTCACTGTCCACTTCATCATAGTTGTAATTCTGTGTGGTCTTCAAGAGCCTAGCACTTCAAATCTGTCAGAATCAGATCTGAATCAGAAGTCAATAGATTCATTACAACAAGTTCCCTTAGCCTCTACAATCTTTCATATTGTACTTTAAATGTATTCACACTTTTCACCTTCACATCATCCTCCATAAAGTATTTCACTCACCTGCTTAGTCCCTTACTTATCTCACTCTTTCAAAGGCAGCATCTTGTTCTCTTCTCTCCATCAGTTTATAACAGTTTGCTTCTGTATTAACTGCCATGATCTCTTCAAATCAAATGTCTTGCCATATTACATCCTCTGCCTGTTCATGAATATGTAAGATTTATTATTATTAGACCTCTGTGAAGCCAAGACTTACTACAGAAATTCCCCAATGGCATGCTGAAAACTTCAAACCATTCCTTAAATGGATTCATCATTTCTGCACTCAGCATACACTGCATTTCTCTCATCAGCCATTCAGACAATGCATTCCACTTGCCAACCACTCCACAGAAAGAACCTGTAAACCCCAGTGAATGTGGAGAGATGATTTGATAGAAATAAAGTTGATAAAGAAATTTTTTCTACTATTATTTCAGCCTTCTAATAGGAGATCTGGGTTTATGAAGGGTGGCTGTGGCATTAATCCTATTATTTTAAAAAAGGTATTATAGACATCTTAAGTTTTTAGATTTTTAAATGGAAAAACCTGGAATACTCTAGGAAAGAGCAATTTCAAATACAAGTAGATATATCTAATACCACTACTGTAGGAACAACTGAAAATTGTAATCATCTTATGCCTGAGTTAAATGACTGCCTTGCACTTCCTCACAGTCAGTGAGGAAGTGCAAGGGAATGATGAGAGGGAATGTAAAGAACATTCCCTCTCATCCTTTAATTATTTACAAATACATCCATAAAAATACAGTATTAACCTGTGGGAAGCTTTTGGTATTGAAACCATATTTTAAGGTAAGTAACGAGATTAATAAAAATAAGCAATTATAACTTTGCAAGTTTTGTAATTCATCATTTACATTGTCAGGGGTACTAGCAAAAAGTTGCACAACAAAAAGACTAGAAACAATTAATTACATATATTAGATGTTATCAGAACTTCATAATTGGTACATACAAATAAGTAACAAGGATAAAACACAAATAAGAATAACAAGCAGTGTTTGAACACTGCTAGTTGTTGCTGCCATGTTCTATGGCATTGCACATGTCGTATCCCAAGTCCATGGCAGTTAGATTTTTTATGAAAGCAGACTAAACTTGGTGTAAGATCAAGCCTTGATTTTTGTATGGAGATCTTTAGCATTTGTGAGACTTCCTTGCAAAACATTTATGATGAATTTGTTCAATAAATATGAAAAAGAAATGCTACACATTAATCATATATTATGATCAGTATATGGCATTTTTTTTATTGCCAAACTACTTGATGCCCTGTGGTAACTGTGTAGGATGCCAAGCCTGATTTATGTCTTCTTTTTTTGACATCTTTTACATTTTCAGACATGCATATTCCACTGACCTTCCTGTCTGGTCTACATAGCAAATGCTACATGAGAAAGGAATCTCATAAATGCCTGGTGTGATGTGGAAGTTTTGGTGGATATATGAATCTGGAGATTTTATGCAAAGGTAAAAAAGCCATTTTGGTGTTGTACTCATGGAGCAATGTAGCCACTTTGTATCATTCTTGATGCAAAGTAACAATCTTCATATAGACTATGCAGACCTCATCTGCATGCAAACTTCAGCCTTATTACTAAAATTCCAAATTAAAATGCAGAAGCATACCAAAATACAGTTTCCAGTGATAGCCTCTTGATCTACCCCATCTCAAATAATATAAAAAATCTCTTCCATGTCAACCTGATAACAACCACTGAGTAGCTTATGTCTTAATCATGTCCACCCCCCCTTCTTCCTCCTATTAATGAGGCTCTGCAACTTACATTCTCAAATACTTGATGGGATGTTGTTATAGACTAGGTAATGTGGATGGTGGCGATAATGAAATGTACAATCAAATTAGCCAAGTAAATAAGAAAAGGGGGTGATCATTATGGATGATTTTAATTATGGCAATATAGACTGGAATGATGAGGTAGCAACTGGAAGTAAAGAAAATGAGTTCCTTGAGTTTTTGAGGGATAACTACCTCAGACAGTATGTAACAGAGGGCACAAGAGGATTAAGGGTCTTGGATTTGGTCATCTCATCGGAGGATGTAATTATAAATGAGGTGTCAAATCATCCACCAATTGGTGAGAGTAACCATGAGGTGATTACCTGGGTAGTTGCCAGCAGTGCGAGGCCCTCTGTGAGAAAAGGATACATGTGGAACTACAAGGGGGGGGGTGATTTTTGAAGAGCTCAGGAGACAGCTTGCGGGTGTAGCGTGGAATGAGGAGTTAGCTGGAAAAGAGATCAATGCAGCTTAGGGGATTTTCAAAAACTACCTAGTAGATGCACTGTCTAAATATATTCCAAGGGTGAGAAGGTTAAATAAGGTAGATTGAGATGGATGAATAAAGAGATTAAGCATGCGATACAGAGAAAAAGGGCATTGTGGTGGCAGCGTAAGAGAAGTGGAAATAACCAACTCCATGAGGTCTACAAAGACCAAGCAAGGAGGGTGACTTGGTTGGTGAGGGTAGCTAAAGAGAGGTATGAACAGCAGTTGGCTAATGAAGCCAAAAAGAATCCTAAGGAGTTCTTTCGATATGTAGCCAGCAAAAGAAAGAATGGAAGGATGACATTGATTGGAGAAAATGTTATAAAGACAGCTGATGCAGAATGTGTCATGGAGATACTTAATGAGCAGTTCATAAAGATCTTTCATTCTTGTGAATGTGACTTCATGGAGGGATTGAGAGCAGTTGATGATGGGGAGCAGAGATTGACTGTAGGTGAGCAAGATGTATGGGGAGTTGAGTAAACTAGATGTTAATAAGGCTGTGGGACTTGATAATATATCACCATGTCTCCCTGGCACATTCTGAAAGAATGTGCCAGGGAGTTGACACCTGCCTTGACATATTTTTTTAATATGAGTCTTGCACTCGGTCAAGTTCCTAAGGAGTGGAAGGAGGGCAAGATTGTGCCACTTCATAAAGGAGGTGATTGAACTCAAGCATCAAACTATAGGCCTATCTGTGTGTCAGGTATTGTGGTTAAGTTGTTGGAGAAGCTTGTGAGAACTAGGATCCAGAGTTGGGTTGATAACAGTGGTATTATCTTTGATGGACAGCATGGATTTGCTAAATGGAGGTCATGTTTTAGTAATCTACTTACTTATTACAATAAAGTGACTACTTCCTTGGACAGAGGAAAAGTATACACAGTAATATACTTTGATTTCGCAAAGGCTTTCGATAGAGTACCTCATGATAGATTGACAGTCACACTAGAGCAGATGGGGTTGGATATTAGATTGGTGCATTGGATTGGAGACTGGCTATCTGATAGGTATCAAAAAGTTGTGTATGGGGGAGAGTGATATCCAGGAAAAGGAAAGTCACTAGTGGAGTGCCTCAGGGGTCTGTTTTAGGTCCATCCAAATCTTTACCTATATCATTAATATACAAGTTAAAGATGTAGGTGAAGATTTGGATGGAGAGATTCAGTTGTTTGCAGATGATGCAAAGTTGGGACGAACCATGAAGTGTAGTGAAGATGTTGTGGCCTTACAGAAAGTCTTGAATAAATTGAGTGATTGGGCACAGAAATGGGGATGTGAGTTCAATGTTGCCAAATGTAAGGTTTTAAAATTTGGAAAACAAAGATGGGATGCAGAATTTTTGCTTGGTGAGAATATATTGTTGGAGGTAGAGGAAATAAGAGATCTGGGGGTGATAGTGGATAAGGATTTAAAATTTAGGGGTCACATCGCCAAAATTGTGAACACAACACAAAGGCTTCTGGGAATGATGCGGAGGGCACTGACGTGTAGAAGTGGGGAGATTCTTGTTCCATTGTAAGGCTTTGATTAGGCCACACATGGACTATGGTGCCCAGATCTGGTCACTGGGTTTTCAGAAGGATGAAGAGATGTTGGAAAGAGTCCAAAGGCGACTGACTAAGGTAGTTTCTGACCTCTGGAATATCGAGTATGAGGAAAGATTGAGAAGATGTAATTTGCAGAGTCTGGTGGACAGGAGGAAGAGGGAAGATATGATAGAGACCTACAAGTTGGTAAGGGGTTGTTATAGGATCAATGCTGGAGAAGTTTTACAGAGAATTGTGGGAGATCAGGGGTCATCCCTGGAAACTGTATAAAGAGGGTGTGAGTAGGGGAGTGGGAGGCAGGTTTTTTTCATGTAGAGTTGTGAATGATTGGAATGCCTTGCCTGAGAATGTGCTGTCTGCAAAGAGTTTGAATGTGTTTAAAACACAGTATGATGAGCTGTGTGAGTGATAAAAAGACTTCCCAAATGAGTCTTTGACTCCATGAGGTCTTGGTGTGGTAATAATAATCTCTAAAAAAAACACGTACTAACCACAGTAATGACTATTTAATTTGTAAATAATTTATCCCAAGTATCTTGGGACATCATCAGTACAGTAGTTCAAACAATACTAGGAATAACCCACAGTTATACTGCATGATTACAATAGTCTCAGGATGCGTACTGTAACATGTTATAGAAGTAAATTAAATATAACAGAGGAAAAAAAAAAAAATATATATATATATATATTTTTTTTTTTTACACAATTTTGTGTGACAATTTCCCATACTTTAGGAATAGTAAGAATATCGTTGCAATTTAAATTTAGTCTGTGTAGTAGGGCTTTAGCACTTATATAAGCATTCATATTTATATAAAGATCTGTGTAAAAGTTTCAAATTCTCCCAATGGCTACTGTTTGGATTTTCAATTCCGTGTTGGGAGAGACCAGATTTTTGCAGTTTGAAAAGACGAATGTGGTCTTGATGTTCCGAGATGCGTTTCTGAACAGACCTACCTACCTGCCTGAGCAAAGTAAGACAATTTGCAGAAGCATGAATCTCATAAACTCCAGGTAACATCAGAGGTGAAAGTTTTTCCTTAGAAGGTAACAAGTTATAGATTTGGTTGATAGGTTTGTAAGTAGTGGGAAAATTGTATTTCTTCATAATTTTTGAAAGACATTCGGAGATGCCTTGGACATAAGGTATGGGAATCCTATGGACTTATTCTTGTCTGGGTTGATCTGTGGGAAGGTGACTGATGATTTTTTTGAGTTGTTTTAAGATTATATCCATTTAGTATGACTGTATTTTTGATTATTTCTAGTTCCCCCCCCCCCCCAGTTATATTTAATTTACTTCTATAACATGTTACTGCACGCATATTGAGATTCCATTGTAATCATGTGCCCTAACTGTATGTTATTCCTAGTATTGTTTGAACTACTGTACTGATGATGTCCCAAGATACTTGGGATGAAATATGTACGAGTTAAATAGTCATTACTGTGGTTAGTACGTGTGTTTTTTAGTGATGAATTCACCACAGGTTTTGTTATGTAAAACTTCTCTCCATCTGTCCTTGTACTCCACATTCCAAACACCACTGACCACCTTTAGTGATTATTCTCTGGACCCTTTCCAACATACCCTCATGATCATGAAAACCAGTGACCAAATCTGTGCAGAGGACCTTGACAAGCAGAAATAGAGAGGGTATGATGCCATTGTCAAGGTTCTCTGCATCGTTGCCATTATCTGATGTGACATCTTCACAACTTGTGCAATGTGGTCCCTGAATTTCAGGTCCTTGCCCACCATGGATCCTAGATCTCTCATCTCTTCTACTTTAAAGTTTTTCCACCAAGTGTATAATTTGCATCCTGTCGTTGCTTACCAGATCTTAAAACCTTACACTTTGCAACATTATACTGATAGTTCCACTTACCTGCCCATTCATGCAATCTATTCAAGTCCTCTTGTAAGGTCATAACATCTGCTTATCTCTGTATTTCCCAATTTTGCATCATCTGCAAACAGCTGCATATCACTAGTTAAACTCATCCCAATATCATTAACACACAATATGTTTCAGTAAGGCAATACCATGAGTAGACATAATTAAAATTATGATAACAGAATTAACTCGCGTAAAATATTATTTATTAGTATAATTTTCGTCTGAATATCACAGGTATCTTCAGTACATGTAAAAAGCTAATTAAGCAATAACTGACAATTCCAAAAGGCATGTAAGTAGCTAATGTAAGATAACTAAAAAAGGTCAATAAATTTCCTAACTTATTAAGAAAAAAAAAGATAAATAAATTATATATATATATATATATATATATATATATATATATATATATATATGTATACAAATAAAAAAGTTAGTACTTTATAAATCAGCTAATCTTTCCTATCTCTCACAAAGGGGATAGACGTAAACCATCGGATCTGTTTAAGTTAGGAGAATGAAGTAAAGTTTCACATGTTTCTTTATAATGCCGTTCCATGAGAAACCGAATTTTGTGAAGGACTTTTGTCTTGTTCCAATGAACTCTGTCTAGTGTTGATGGCATGTTCCACAAGCCCAGACTGTTCAGGTTCAAGGTATTGAATATAAGACTGGTGTTCTTCTAGCCAAATAAAGGCAGATCTTCCTGTCTGTCTGAAATAAGATAATCCAACTGATGAACTACAACGGTTTCTCTCTAAGTTAAATGCACTTCATCCAAGGATCCAATTTACCCTAGAAGTAGAATTAAATAAGCAGTTAGCCTTTTTAGATCTTTTAATTCTTCGCCAACCAGATGGTAACCTACATTTCTCAGTCTATAGGAAGAAGACTCATACAGACCATTATATCCATGCTGAATATCATCATCATCCCAGTCAAAAGGCAGGAACTATTAAAACAGTGGTTCATCAGGCCCACTCTTTTTGTTCTTCACACGATCTATTACAGAAAGAATTGCAATATATTATTTCCTCTTTTTTTATTTAATGGATATAAGAATTCCTTCATCAAAAGAGCTTTGAGTAGTTTTGATATGTCTTCCTCTTCAAATACAGAAGAAATAACTCATATTCCTATCCCTTATGTGCAAGGCATTAGTGAACACCTAGCAAAAGTTTTAAAATCACTAAATATTTTTGTTGTCTTTCTCCCATTCAGAAAAATCTCTACCTTTCTCACTTCTCCAAAGGACAAACTTCCACATCTCAGTTATCCAGGAGTCTACCAGATTCCTTGCTCTTGTTGATTATCTTATTTCAGACAGACAGGAAGATCTTCCCTTATTCGGCTAGAAGAACACCAGTCTTATATTCAGTGTCCTTGGTAAATGTGGTGGTCGTGTTTAGCTAGTCTAGAAAACGTGTTTTTAAAGTTAAATATAGTGTGGCTTTTTGTGACAAATTGTGCTGCAGTTGTGCATTGGTTAGACACAAGTGTCTTTCAGTGGTGTTATTGTTTGGAACTTTGTTGTATATATTGTGTTTTCACTGCCGTTTGTTTCACTATTTCAACGTGCTTCATTTCACTACTTCATCTTCTTCATGAGGAAGTGCTCGGTAAGGAGATACTGGAAGTTAAAGCTGAGTTTAATGTGTTAAACAGAGAAATTAGGACTAGAGATTACTTTAGCTGAAGTAACTAGAACAGGATTACATATGGGTGAGTCTTTGGTGAATGATGCAGTAATAAATAGTATGGGAGTTATTGGGAGTCAACAAAATATAACCACAAGTGGCATAGAAGAAACGAGATGTAGTGAGAGTGGGGGGGGTAAGTAATAGAGCGTTGAGTAATGAAGCTGGGAGAGTCATGCTGAATAGTGTAGAGAATGAGTCCATGAGTGTGGACTTGAATGAAGTTAAGAGTGGTAAGATATTTGGTGATTCTATGATTAAGGGTATGGAGAGTGGTATGCATGAGGAGTGCTTGGCTGATGGGACAATTGAAAGAGTGGCTTTAGCAATAAAGAGAGGGCATGAAGCAGACAAGATGATAGTTCTGGTGGGTACGAATGACCTGAGAGGTAGTATAAATCGGGTAGGAAAAGATTTAAGAACATTATTAGATATTGTGAAGAGGAAAAGTGTCAATGGGAGGATAGTGTGTGTGCTGCCTCGTTTTGACAATTACGAGTTAAGTAGATGAGCAATGATAATGAATGATATGATTGCAAGAATGTGCAAAAAAAGGAGGTCTGGAATTTGTTGATGTTTGGAGTGTGTTTGAAGGAAAAAGGCAGTTGTATGCTAGAGATGGACTGAATCTTAACATGGAAGGACATAAGCGATTGAAGAAGTTATTGTTTTCTGAACAAGTTGAAGTTATTGGGCAGGGAAACTAATATTGAAAAGGTTGAGTGTAAGAGAGAGAAACTTTAGCACTGATTGTATATTTATTAATCCTTATATGCAGAATAAATTGCAGAAGAGAGGGGAAAAAATCGGCATAGGACTACAGAAGTCAGTGACTTATATATTAGTTCTAAAGCCAGTACAAGGTCTAGAGGGAATCTGCAATTTTTGTATACCAATGCTAGAAGCATTCGAAATAAGATAGAAGAATTTTTGGCATTAGTCAGTGAAATCTCACCAAAAGTTGTAGGCATTACTGAAACTTGGCTGTCAGCAGAAGATGTGGTCATTGGAATTGAATGTGATGGGTACAGTATTTTCAGGGAAGATAGAGAAGATAGAACAGGAGGAGGAGTACGGTTGATGATAGCTGATGTGCTGCAGCAAAAGAAAGTAGTATATCAAGATGTTAGACATGTGAATGAGAGTTCATTTGAGGCAGTCTGGTGCGAAATAGTGACCAATGCAACCAAATATACAGTTGGATGCTGCTATAGGTAGGGAGTACAGGGGGAGATATTGAATTCATGCATCAGCAAATTAGTGCAATGAGTGAAGGCTTAGTGATTATTATGGGGGATTTTAATTATGTTGATATCAATTAGAAGGAGGAAATATCACGTAGCAAAAGGAAATGGAGTTCATACATCTTCTACGAGATAATTACTCGAAACAGCACATAACTGAAGGGACACGTGGTGTGAGAGTGTTGGACCTGGTTCTTGGTTCAGAGGTTATATGCACAAGTAAGGTGTCCTCGTTGCCTCCAATTGGTGAAAGTGATCATGTGGTATTGACTTGGGAGGTTGCAAAATCTGTGGATTTTTCTGTTAAGAAGGGATGTATACAGAACTATAGGTTAGGCAATTATAACAAGCTTTAGAGTGAGCTTGCAGCCATCCCATGGCAGAACATATTGCAAGGGAAAGATGTTAGCAGTGCATGGGATAAAATCAGCGGGTATCTGAGGAAAGTAATATCAGATTATGTCCCCATGGTCAGGCGGTCAAACAAGGCAGCATTAGATAGATAAGCAGTAGTATCAAGCTTGATCTGCAAAAAAAGAAAATGTTATGGAGAATTTACAAGGAGAAAGGCGATCAGGGCACCCATGAGCAGTACAAGACTCAAGCTAGGAAGGTTACCAGCATAGTAAGAAAAGCTAAATCAGATTACGAGAAGACTTTAGCCAAAGAGTTCTTCTGCTATGTATCAAGTAAGAGGAAGAATGACTTTGGAAGGATAACTTTAGTGGGTACTGATGGTATTGAGGTGACAAAATCAGATGTAATAGTCGAGTTACTGAGTGATCACTTTTCAAAAGTCTATCACCAAAGTGAGGATATCTCTATACCTGTAGCAATACCTAATGTGAGAATTGAAGCTAAAGAATCAGAGGTATTAAATATATTGCAAATTTAAATGCAAACACTGCTGTAGGCTTAGATGGAATATCAGCTCAGGTGTTACGTGAATGTGCAAATGAATTGTCAACCCCTCTTACTTGGATATTTAATTTAAGTTTGAACTCTGGTATGGTCCCTGGGGAGTGCAAGTTAGGCAAAGTGGTTCCTTTGCATAAGGGTGACTCTAAAACTGCGGTATTTAATTACAGACCAATCACCATCTCAGGAGTAGTGGTAAAAGTATTGGAGAAGTTGGTTAAAGACAAAATTCAAGAATGGGTGGATCAGGATATGATACTCTATAGAGAGGCCAACATGGTTTTGTTAAAGGTAGATCCTGCCTTAGCAATCTATTAACTATTCATAATAGAATAACATCTGAGTTGGACAAAGGAACTGGCTACACAGTAGTACGTCTGGATTTTGCTAAGGCTTTTGACAGGATACCCCATAGAACACTGTTACGCAAATTGGAGCAGATGGGAATGGATATTAAATTGGTGATATGGATAGGAGAATGGCTCAGGGAGAGATACCATAAGGTGGTGTATGGAGGAGCCGAGTCCAGGATGAGGCAGGTGACCAGTGGTGTGCCTCAGGGCTCTGTGCTAGGGGCCAATGTTGTTTAATTTGTATATAAATGATATAGGAAATGGCTTAAAGGGAGATATTCAGTTGTTTGCTGATGATGCAAAGTTGTGTAGTGCAATAAAAATCAAGCTGATGTTGAAAGTTTGCAGGAGGATTTAAATAAGCTGGTAAAATAGGAAAAAGACAATGGATGTCAGTTCAATGTGGAAAAGTGTAAATTCATGCATTTTGGGATTAAAAGATTACCAGCTGTGTACTACGTCGATGGAAAGGTACTCCAAGAGATTGATGAGGCTAGGGATATTGGTGGAAAGGGAGTTGAAGTTCAGAAGACACATTGCTATTTGTCCAAGATTGCACATAGGATATTACTTGGTTGTTGAGGAACACACTGACATCCATAGATAAAGTGGTTATTATTCCTCTTTATAAAGCATTGATACTTCCACATTTGGATTACTGTGCTCAGGTCTGGTCACCTGGATTCCTTGGAGATGAGGAGGCTGTGGAGAGGGTTCAGAGAAGAGTGACCAAGTTGGTGAGTGATATAAAAAATGCTCCCTACATTGATAGATTGAGAGCTTGTGGATTGCAGAGATTGGTTGATAGGCGAAGAAGAGGGGATATGATAGAAACATTCAAATTACTGAAAGGTTTTTATAGGATTGATGCAGGGGAAATGTTTCAGCTGTGTGATAGTGATGGAAGAACAAGAGGCCATCTCTGGAAATTAAAGAAGAGTGTGGTTAACAAAGGTGTCAGAACAAGGTTTTTTGCCTGGAGGGTGGTAAATGAGTGGAATTCATTGCCTGACTTAGTTGTGAACTCTTCGTCTGTAAATGAATTCAAGAAAAGATATGATAGATATTGTTTTGCTAGTTTGGGTCTCCCGCGATGAGTCTACTGACTCCATGGAAATAACTGTAATAATAATAATAATACCTTGAACCTGAACAGTCTGGGTTTGAAGAACATGCCATCAACACTAGACATAGAGTTCATTGGAACAAGACAAGAGTCCTTCACAAAAGTCGGTTCCTCATGGAATGGCTTTATAAAGAAACGTGAAACTTTACTTCGCTCTCCTAACTTAAACAGATCCGATGCTTTACGTCTATACCCCTTTGTGGGAGATAGTATTTTATAAATTTATTGACCTTGTTTAGTTATCTTACATTAGCTACTTAGGTGGCTCCTTTTGGAATTGTCAGTTATTGTTTAATTAGCTTTTTACATGTACTAAAGATGCCTGTGATACTCAGGCGAAAATTATACTAATACATGAGTTAATTCAATTATTATAATTTTAATTATTAACATACAAATTGAACAACAATTGTCTTAAAACTGACCCCCTGCAGTACACCCCTGGTGACCTTTCTCTTTCAGGATACTGCACCCCATATACAATTTTCTGATACCTATCTATTCCTGACAATTTCCCTCTGTCACTGCAGTCTGACTATAGTAATAGTTAAGGCAGACAAAGGAAATACAACAATGGTTATGAATATGTAAGAAAAATGAACAGCCTGTTAGAAGATTCCAACACCTATTTATCCTTAGACTGGGATCCCACACAGCGCACAAATAATAAAACTAATAACTCAATCAAGAAGTTACGTAATTGGCTAAAAGAATTTAAAAAAAAATCTTAACATCGAAACATTTATTAGTTCCAAGAATTTATGGTGCACCAAAAATATGGCACATTATATATGGGAGAGATTCCCAACCATAAACTTAGCAAAATATCTGTCAAATTTGATATGTCCACACATAGGAAAAATAGAACCATATGTAAAAAAAAAAAAAAATAGCTTGCATTTTGCCAAGTAGGTAAAAGATATAAATATTAAGCATTCTGACATCTGAGCAAGTTTAGATATAGTCAGTCTTTTCACAAATGTACCCAGGGGTGACACAGTGGATCTGCTTATAAGCCTTTTCTGACTGGACATTATAAGACTATTCAAATACTGTATGGGAAACACTTTTTCTTCACATTTCAGGGCAAATATTGGGAACAGAAAATACTTGCCATGGGTTTCTCCCCTTTCTTTAGCCTTAACCAACCTGTTTTTAGAAAATTTTAAACTAATGCAGTCAAAAACTACCAGAAGAATCTAAAAATTTGGTTATGTTACATTGATGATATTTTCGTTATTTGTTCAGGAACAATCAGAGGTGTAGCTAGCGGGGGATGGAGGGGGGGTCCTCCCTGGGTGGTACTTTGAACCTTTTAGAACTTTCACAGTTAATTCTAAAATACAGTCTCGAGAACTCATTTTCAAATATTGTAATACTACTGCAGATTTTCCTCAATTGCTGTAAGTGTTGCTAGTTGTGAGAGGAGTTTTTCTAAATAAAATTGATTAAGTATTACCTACATTACTATGAAATAGACTTCACCAATGTGATCGATTTTGCTAACAGAAAAGCAAGAAAAATAACATTTTAGAATGTTGAAATTAAAGTTTTACTTCAAAAATGAACATAGTGTTTTAATTTATTTCCTTATATGTCATTTTGACTTTTTGTAGTATTTTTGGTGTGTGTTGGGAGGGCGGCAAACTCAGGGACCACCCCAGGCAGCAAAAGCTCTAGCTACACCATGGGGAACAATGAATGAGTTAATTAATTTCTAAGATTTTCTGAACAGCTTGTATCCCAATATAAAATTCACTTTTTATAAGGAAGATTTAAAAAAAAAAAATACCGTTCCTTGATATCCATGTCAAAATAAATGAAGAAAAAAAGATTATCCTTTTCGGTCTACAGAAGACCTACCAAACCGGGAAGATTTTTAAATGCTGCTTCACACCACCATCTATGACAAACGATAAGCATGATAATAGAGTATACAATATATCCAGCATGGCAATTTGAAGGAATGAAGAACTGCACGACCTCAGACAGAACCTTGCACTCAATGGTTATGAATCCAAGATGATCAAAAAAAAAAAAATCTTAAAACACCTCCTGCAGCTCGTTTACTTAAACAAGATCAAGAATGTTACAAAGTGGCTACATTGCTCTGTGAGTACAACATCAAAGTGGCTTGTTTTACCTTTACATAAAATCTCAGATTCTTGCATCTGCCAAAGCCTCCACATCATCCCATGGAAAAAACCAAGCGTTTATGAGATTCATTGGCTCTTGTGGCATTTGCTATATAGACCAGACAGGAAGATCTGAGGAGATCCGCATGTCAGAACATGTAAAACATGTCTGACAAAGAAGACATCATAAATCAGGCTTGGCATTCCACACAACTACCACAAGCCATCAAGTAGTTTGGTAACAATCAAAACTGCCATATATTAATCATAATTGTTTTACAAGAAAATTCAAGGAAGCCTTGCAAATGCTAAGAATCCCCACAGAGTGTAACAAAATGCGATTCTTAATTTTACACTGTTTGGTTTGCTTTCATTAAAAAATCTAACTGCCCATGGATCTAGGATACAACATTCGCAATGCCACAAAATGTGACAGCATCAACTAGCAGTGTTCCAACATGCATACAGTAATGAATTTAATGTTTTTATTCTGGTTACTTATTTGTAAGTACCAGAGGAAGCTGGGAAGTATTAGAACTTCCCAACTGGGAAGTTCTGATAGCATTTAATATATGTAATAAATTGCTTCTAGTCTTTTGGTCGTAACTTTTTGCTAGTACCGCTGATGATGTAAGTCTGATGACTTATGAAACTTGCAGGGTTATCATTGCTTATTTTTATTAAACTTGCTATTTACCTTATAATGTGGTCCCAATACTGGAAGCTTCCCACAGAACTGCTAAACCACAGAAACCTATGTTTTCACACAGTACTAACCTTATTATGCAGTTATTATTATTATTCAGGCCTCCATGGAGTCAAAACACTCATCGTTGGAGGTCCTTTCTAAGAAACACAACTCTATCAAGACTCATTGAGGGAGATCACTCCTAGGAAACACAAAGTTTATCATGCCACTACTTAAATGCATAGACTGTTCTAGCTCTTACCCTCTATCAGGCAATGCATTCCATGGTTCAACCACTCTCCGTGCAAAGAAACGACTCCTCACCCTCTTTCTCACAGTTTCTTTTCGTCACTTCCAAGGATGCCCTTTGTCATGACTCCTTCCCGCAAAAGAACTCCCCAGTGTCAACCCTGTAACCACCTCTCAACAGTTTAAAAGTCTCAATCATATCACCTCTCCTTCTTCTATCCACCAAACTCTGCATTCCACACTCCCTCAGAAGATCGTTATAACTAACATTGTACAGTCCTGACACCATCTTTATTATCCACCTTTGTACTCTTTCTACAGTTAATTTATCCCCTTCAAATCCTGGGGACCAGATCTGAGAACAATAGTTTAAGTTTGGTCTGATCAGAGTCTTATACAATGGAATGATAACCCTTTTATCTCTGGAGGTCAATGTCCTTCTCATTATTGCAGTAATCCTCTGTGTTATCTTCACTACCTTTGCAATATGTCCCCTAAATTTCAGGTTTCTATCAATCATCAACCCCAGATCTCTTGTCTCCACTACTTGCTCCAGTTTAACTCCTCCCATAGAGTATGCAGTGTTCCATCGATGTATCAGAAACTTCAAAACTTTACATTTTGCTGCATTAAACCAATACCCTCATTCATTTGCTCATCTATTCAAATTATGAGCAAATGAAACTCATCTTATTCAAATCCTCTTGCAGGGCTACCACATCTGTACTATTACTAATAACCCTTCCCGGCTTCACTTCATCTGCAAACAACTGAATATCCTCTTGCAATCCACGGACAATGTCATTGATATAAAGTCAAACAATATAGGTCCCACTACTGAGCCCTGTGAAACCTTACTTGTAACCTTTTGCCTCTTTGATATTGCTCTGCCATACACAACTCTCTGATACCTATCAGACAGCCAATCCAGAATCCAGTTGACCAATCTGACATCCAGATTTATTATTCATGCTGCAACTTGAATATCAGCTTATGTGGCATCCTGTTTTAATTATATATTATCAAATATCTTATTAAATATATTGATCATAATATAAATAGGATCAATATATTATGAAATATATTAAAATATTGATCATAATGTAAATATAAAATACACAGAATTTACTAGTAATGATAAAATAAAATATATCCATAATGCATCCCTCACCAGTTATTATTGTTACTATACAGTATCTCCATGAAGTTAGAAGCCTCATTGTGGAAAAATTCACATCAAGAAAAAAAATTTAATCTGTACACGCTACTTACCATATGCTTACACAACTTCCAGAATGGTTACTAGTGTTCTCTCTGTCATGTATTGAAAAATTTCTTTTTTATTAGTCTTGTAGAACTCATTTAGTAACATAAGTTTCTATAATGTCCCCTCTTTTCTACCTGTCAACTAAAAAACTTGACACATTCCTTCAATAAATCCTCATAGAGAGCATTCCCCAGACTTGTCACAAACTTGATTATTCGTTTTTGGATCTCTCCTACACCTCCTCCTCATCCCTGAGAAACACAGATGACCAAATCTGTTCACAGTAGTAAAAGTGCAGCCATATCATAGTCTTATAAAGAGGACTAATAACCTTTCCATCACTACTTGTCAATGAGTTGAACGTAAGGTATTTTGCCAACTTTTACAATATGCACTCTGAACTTCAACTCTCCATTCACTGTCAACCCTAAATCCCTAACCTCATCAATTTCTTGTAATTCAGTACTATCACAGTATGTAATATATATTCATCCTGATGTTCATAAATTTTCTCTTTGCCACATTAGGCTGATAATCATCATCCTTTGCCAACACTACCAATCTATTTAAATCATCCTGGAGGATCTCTACATCACCTTTGTCAAGTATTTCTTTCCTGAGGATTGCATTGTCAGCAAACAACTGAATATCTCTACTTAAATCATTCCTTTTATGTAATTAGTATGCAAATTAAATGGTAGTTAGCCTTAGTGCAGAACTTTGAGACACTCCACTAGTCTTCCACTCCCCCATATACTACTCTAACTGGTGTCTGTCTAGCAGCCATCTCCCCCATTCATGCCACCAGCTTTATATCCATTTCTATTTGCTGTCAAATGCCTTTGAAAATTCCAGCTGTATCATGGAAGCCATTTCTCTTATCCAATTCCACTGTCATTCTATTATAATGCGAGTAAATTAGTAAGGCAGGACATACTTTTCACAAAGAATTTCATATTATTATCCACCAATCCCATGTTCTACTTTTAACCAACCTTTTTTGATACTTAATCTCTATTTTGATCAAAACACAAACTATTATTTTCTTTGGGAATTCTATGAGGTTAATAAATTCTTGTGGGAGACAGTATAACCATTATTTATACAATACATGTAATACTTCTCCTTTAACTAATTTTCTAACAGATCACTCGCAATCACCTCTGATAATATATTCCACCTATTCATCATCATCCTTTAAGCAAACCATCTAATCCTCAGCATGCCATTGCTAACCACACTTGTTCAATTTTTGGGGATTACCTCTTGTTACCTGCCTTTCTTCCATGTGTTGAAAAAAAGTTTTTTCTGTCAATCCTATAAAATCAAATTAAAAACTTATGTTTCTATCATTATCCCTTTTTTGTGTGTGTCTGTTGACTAGCCTTTGTAATAACCCCCAAACCTTCAGTTTATTCTCATAAGGAGAATTCCATTGACCCATGACAATCTTGATCACTTGCCTCTCTATCCTTTCCACCATTTACCCATCTCCAAGGAATTGAGGTGATCAGATCTTATTTACAGTGTAGATAAGGCCTTATTAAGTCTTATAAAGAAAGAAAATCCTTCCCTATCTATCTCTACTAATGGTATGTTTAACATCTAGGTAATGTTACGAACCAATTTTGGTCACCTTTGCAGTATGTCCTCTAATCTTTCTGTTACAAATCACTGGCCTTATCAGTTTCCTGAAGTTCACTTCCATCAATGTAATTCAAAGCTTGTGATCTTTTCATTCCAAAGTGCATGACCTATCACTTTGCCATGTTAAACTGGCAGCTGTTATTCTTTGGCCATACTATTGCTCTTTTCCAGTTTTCTGAGATATGATTGGTCTTCACAAAGGAGTGTGGAGAACTGATCAGGGCTTCTGACCTAATGTCCAATCCTCACCTTCTCATGGTGTGCCCTGTTAGGTATCTACCTGGATACTGAACGAACGAGGATGAACTGGCAATTTGGAATTTAGCTGACCAAATTATATTCTTATTGGCTTAAACCAAAATATAAATGATTATTATTATTATTCGTGACACCTCCAAGGAGTCCGAAGACTCATCACAGGAGGACACCTACTATACAACTGTTTCCACCACTACACCGAACCTCTACCGATCATCTCCATCAATGCCATCTACCACCCACCACCACAAGTATTTTTTTGTCTGTAAATTGTGTGTGTTCTGAAGGGCCGATTTGTATGTATGTGGGATGAAAAACCTGAGTTTCCAGGAGAAATGGTACAACATGACAGAATTTTCATCCCAGCTGGGGCATTGCCCGGTTAAACAAGGCCCCATTGTTTTCACCAGGGAACCAGGGTGAACAGCAAAAAGTCAGCTACTGGAACAAATCCTAAAACACACCTCAACTCAACAGCACCAGAGTTTGGGATCGGTACTATCAACATAAAAAGCCTGAATGGCAAAGAAATGGAGCTAGCTGAGGAATTGGATAAGTACCAGATTGACATAATAGGGGTGACTGAAACAGAAAAGACAAAAACTGGCGAGATCTTTCTGAGCAATAAATACAAAATGTGTTATTCAGGAAATGACAATCAAGGAAAAGAAGGAGTAGCCATAGTATTCAACACAAAATACGAGGCTAATCTTATTAAATGGCAGGCAGTCTCAAGTAGAGTGATGTGGGCTAATATCAGAATGGGGAATTGGACAATGAGACTTATTTGTGCCTATGGTCCTACAGAAGGCTCTACTAAGGTAGAAATGGAGGGATTTTTTGAGGCTTTAGAGAAAGCAACTGACACAATGAAAAAGGAAAATATGATCCTTGTTGGGGATCTAAATAGAAACGATTGTCAGACATACAAAAATATTTTGGGAAAATTTGGAGAAAAGAGCAAAGTTAATAATGGCAAATACTGTTGAATTTCTGCTCAGGACATGGACTGGTTATTACCAACACCATATTCCAACATAAAAATGTGCACAAATTCACATGGAGAGAAGAGGCAAGGAATAAGAAAAGTCTCATTGACTATCTTGTTGTGGATAGTGATGTTTTCTCCCTGGTGCAGGACACTAGAGTGTACAGAGGATTTAAAATTGGAAGTGATCACCATTTAGTCTTGAGCAGAATAAAACTGAATTTCATATTGAAATGAAGAACATGTAAGAAAGTTCTAAAGTGAATAAAAGTTGAGAAACTCTCGGATGTGAACTGTAGATTAAAATACACGAACATTATTCAAGAAAAAATGAAAGCGTTTGAGAACAGGAACCAAACCTTGGAGATTCAGTGGCAAGTCCTGAAGAAAAAACTAATTGATTCAGCAGAGAGTCACGTGGTGAGGTTGTCTGCGAGTATAGAAAAATCAGAACTCCATGGTGGACACAGGAAGTTAAAGAGGTAGTGAAGGAAAAGAAGAAAGCATATCAAAAGTTCCTGGTAAATAAGTCAGCTTGTGCTCTTAGAGAATATAGAGATAAATGTAAGAAAGCTAAACACTGTGTAAAACTAGCTAAACAAAGGTTATGGGAAGACTTTGGTAAGAACATAGAAAATAAATATCAAGAAGGTGGCAAGATATTCTGGAAGTTGTTGAAGAAACTCAGAAATGGAGGAAAGAGTGATGTAAAATGAATTAGAAATGATAAAGGTGACATGAAAGCTGAAGAAAAAGATTGAAGTATGGAGTAATTACTTTGCAAAATCACTAAATGGAAGAAGCAGTCATAGCACAGTGATTAAAAAAAAAAACACTCAACAGGGATGCAATCAGGAATATACATATTCATACAGAAAAAAAAAAATCTGCTAACACCTTTTTTTTGTTTCCATATAGGGAAACAAAGAAGGCTGTTTTAGCCCTATCTAACTTTTGGAGACTGAGTGGGCAGTTCAATCTCCACTGGTAGCCAATCAGAGATAGCTGGCCCAAGGCTATCACTAATTAAGCAGCACACAGTGAAGTGGCAGCTCAACAAGTGCCGTCATCTCGTGGTCCCTAACACAATATTTTTAATGTCTGAAATAGTGTGGGTTCTACGGTCGATTTTCTTGAGTTTACAGGATGAAAAACCAGAGTTTCCAGAGAAAAACCCACTTGCATGTGCCAGAGATCAACAAACTCAAGGACTGGTTGAGAATTGAAAAAAAGGCTTAGAAAAATTTCCTCTAGTAGCCGACTAGATTCAAAAGCAATCTTCCTTCATGCGGTCAAGCACCATGGTAGGCACATGCCACATCCACTGAGCTGCACATCCATACTTGAAGTACAAAAAACTATCAAAGGCCTGAAATGTGGAAAAGCAGCAGGAGTAAATGATATTCAACCAGAAATGCTCATGTATGGAGATATAAAAGTCTTACAGTGGCTGCACTGCATAGTTCAGAAGGCCTGGACAAATAGTTGAGAAATCATGAGAATATAACAAAGATCCAGTAGGCTTCATTTCGGCAATATAAACATTATTTAAATTAAGGGGCTATTAAATCCCACATTGTTTTAAAACCGAATAAGAAACTCCAAGATTAGAATCAGAGAGTTTCATGCCGAATATAGTAAACTATAAAAGTCTCGGCGATTACTAGCATGAGCTAATGCAAGTAGTCCTAGTACGTAGTACAATCTCGGGCAACTTGCAGCAAAGGTGGTAAAGTTCTGATCGCTATTCTTGGTATTTTCCATAATGTAAAAACACATTTCCTAGGAAATGTATGCTGTTATTACATTATGGTGGGAGGACACTACCCAGACCAGTTTCAGCCTTTTTTGAGACTTTATCAGTGAGTAGCTAGACCAAATAGATACCAAAGGGTATAGTGAAAAGAACTTATATACTCTGCTATACGAGTTGTCAAAAAGGTGCAACCATTAAGTTACTTAAATATAAAGATCCAATAGGCTTCATGTCGGCGATATAAACATTATTTAAATTAAGGGGATATTAAATCCCACATTGTTTTAAAACCGAATAAGAAACTCCAAGATTGGAATCAGAGTTTCATGCCGAATATAGTAAACTATAAAAGTCTCGGCGATGCATGAAAGCCTCAAAAAAAAAAAAGGCAGAAACCGGGTCTGGGTAATGACCTTCCACCATAATGTAATAATGCATTTCCTAGTGTCGTGACGAATTTTTCTATGTCGTTTTCTAATTTACATCTAGATTCAAGTCACTTTTATAATTAAAATAACTAATTGAGAAGTGATCACCGATCCAAAAGTAGGGAAATTTATATTTATACTGCGCCACCCTATTCTTAGATTAGTCTATATAAATAGTAGGATCAATTCTTAATTAGGTTAGCAGTCATCTCATTAGGCCGAATCATTTACTATCATTTCTACTATTTGGGGTCCCCGCAAGATTCGAATATTTATGAACGGTGCAATAAAAAGGAATTCAGGCAAACACAATATTTAGATCAACAAAATAAAACATTTAATATATGATATGGTTAACAAATACAAGAAATCTATTTTAAATTGGAACTACACAATAAACTTAACATATCTTCTTAGCTCACTCATACCAATTCAATGTTCTAACTTTCATTTACAATTCACAGTCTCAAAAATACAAATCTTCTTATCTCAAGTTAATATAATAAACTTCACATTTAATCAGTCTTCAGAAATCTATCAGCTCAATGTTTATATTCACAGCAGGCAATAAACTACGTAAGCAATATTCCAAGCAAATATATTCCGGTCCTTGAGCATCGGAGATATATCACAGTTAAAGCTAAAATAGACAAACTTATACAACTACACTTACCAGACAAATTCTTCAATACATCAAATTATTGAGAGAGCACTTATGAATTAACTTAATTAACGTTAGCGGAACACACATAATAAAAATTCTCCACAGTTTGAACTGTACTACTGTTAGTCGCACTTCACTATTCGAAACAACAGTAATTAGGTACTGATATCTTTTCTTGTTCACTTTTCTCCAAGTAATCAATATAACCTTTTCCTAGGGCAACATAGAATTAAAATCGTAATCCAGATTAACTGGAACTAATCAGAATTTTCGCATTGACTGTCCAGTTTCCCTTTATCTGATTACGACATTAACCTTTCTTCATAACAACAGCTGATTTCGCTTATAATATTAAAGCTTATGATTCACTACTTATTGGTTCACTTCCAAACACTATTTTCATAAGTTTCTGCCCTGAGGATTTTATAATCTTCTTCTACTTCTTTACTTGTATGCTGCCTTCCTTCTGGTTCCGCAAAACTCTCTCCTCCCTCGCTTAATTATAATTCTTCTCTTCCTTCCAGTCTTATCTATGACCTCTCTTCTCTCTCTACGTTTTTTCTCTGACCTTCACTCCTCACCTTACGTTTGAACGCCACGCTCTACTCCACTCGTGGTTGTTTACGCGTGCGTCTCCATGACAACAGACTAATCGTAAACATTTCGCTAATGTAATGTATGCTCTATTACTACTACATTTGTGATTACATAACATTAAATATTTTACAAATAAGAACAACATAATATTTAAGCTACTTCTTCAACTTATTGATTACGTATACAGTTAAATATAAAATAACACTTTACGTTACATCATATATATTTGGTTATACAAAACTCTATACATTTTATTATTTTATAACTAAATAATAGGTCAAGTTTTGAATAAATATTTAATTAGTAATTCCCAATTAAGGAATAAATAAATAATTTTATATGAGCCATGATTAATATTTAATAAGCAATGTTAAATGTGAATGAAAAAAAAATAAATTACATAACATTACTTCATTCACAATTTAACACTAGGAAATGGGTTTTTACATTATGGAAAATACCAAGAATAGCGATCAGAACTTTACCACCTTTGCTGCGAGTTGCCCGAAATTGTACTACGTACTAGGACTACTTGCATTAGCTCACACTAGTAATCGCCGAGACTTTTATAGTTTACTACATTCAGCATGAAACTCTCTGATTCCAATCTTGGAGTTTCTTATTCAGCTTTAAAACAATGTGGGATTTAATATCCCCTTAATTTAAATAACAAAGATCTGTATTTAAGTTTTGTAGATCTGGAAAAGGCATATGACAAGGTGCCAAGAGAGAAACTATTTAAAATGCTACAGATAATCATTTGGTGTCAATGAAGCATTATATCAAGAAATGGCTATGTTGTTAGTAGGAGGAGAAATGATTGTGGGATAAAAATGGGAATGTGACTGATGCAGAAGACATAGTGGAATTGTTCAATGAACACTTTATTGGTGTATTTCATCATAGAGAAGTAAATTTTAATACTTGGAGGGATAGGGCAGGTTCGAGGTTTAGAGGTGCAGGAGGAGAACGTGTTCCAAATACTGAGTACTCTGGATGTCAGTAAAACTGTGGGACTGGATGGTATTTCACCATGAGTTTTCAGAGAATGTGCTGAGGAACTGACAGCTCCTTTGACCTGGCTTTTCAACGAAAGTCTGGTTACGGGAAAGGTGCCCAATGGAAGGAAGGTAAGATAATGCCATTGCATAAGGGCTACAGCAACTAGAAGTGTCTAATTATAGGCCAGTTTGGGTGTCATCAGTAGTTAAGATCTTGGAGAAATTAGTTAGGGACTGCATACAACATTGGGCAGATGAAGGTAATGTTATCTGTGAGAGTTAACATGAATTTGTGAGGAGGCACTCTTGTTTTAGTAATATGCTAGCCTTTTATAATAAAGTTACAAGAGCAGTAGATGAGGGAAAGGCATATTCTGCCATTTTCTTGGACTTAGCAAAGGCATTTGACAGTGTTGGATCCTACTTTCTACTCCGATGTATAATCTAGCTATTGACTGACTCCACATTCAAACACAGAAAATTTATTTTTAACTGCACCACTCAACTTGTTATAAACTTAATTTGCAACTGAATTAAGTTGAATGGGATAATGGCACCAGAGCATCACTGGAATAAATAAATTTATTAGTCTTATGGGAGATTATGTTGAAAAATAAAAATAATTTTGAAATTATAAATTCGTTTTTTAATTGTTAGTCTGAGAACTTTTCAGACCACCCTTCTATGTATATGAAAATGTGCAAGAGAGTTGGCATCTCCTCTGACCAAGTTGTTAATAATTCTTTGCATAAAGGGTGTCTGAAGACAGAGATAGAAAATTACAAAACAATTATATCTTAGTAGTGGTGGTTAAGATATTGGAAAAGTTGGCAAATGGCAAAATTCAGGATTGGGTGGACAGAAATATGGTGCTGTGCAGAGTGGTATGGATTTGTACAATGTAGGTATTACCTTAGTAATTGGCTTACATTTTGTGATTGTCAAGTTGGATAAAGGAAATGGCTATATAATGATAGTGCTGGACTTGGCAAAGGCATTTGACAGGATACCGCATGGCACCCTTTTGCATAAATTGGAGCAAATGGAATTAATGTGATAAGAGGTAAGATAGTGCTAATGGATAGATATCAAAGAGTAGTATATGAGGGAATTGAATCTGGGATAAAACAGGTGACTAGTGATGTATTGCTGGGCTCAGTACTCAGTCCACTGATGTTTAATTTGTACGTTAGTGATATAAGAAATATTAAGTGTTTAGCTGATAATGCAAAGCGAGGAATAGTCAAGGAAGATGATGTAAAAATCCTGAAGAATTATTTAGATAAACTGACAATATGGTCAGTGGATAGGCTACCAGTTTAACATGCCCTTTGTGAAGAAATGATTACAATATGTGTACTACATTGACAGAACTGAATTGCAGAAAATTGAGGTCAGGAATTGGGAGGGGGGGGGGTTGTGGATTGCAAGTTAATGTTTAGAGGGCATGTTGCAAAGGTAGCCAAAATAGCATATTGGATTACATGATTGTTGAAGAAACACTTATAAGTAAAGGTAGGAAAGTTATTATTCCACTTCATAAGGCTTCAATATTCTTACATCTGATTCACCTGAATTCCAGATGAGGTAGTAGAGAGGATCCAGAGATGAATGACAAAGATTGTGATGGATGTATGGAATATTCCCTACAAGTACAATTGAAGATTTGTATGTTATCAAGGCTGGTTGATAGGTGCTAAAGAGGGGATTTGATTGTTATTAAAGGGATTTTATACTACTGATGCTGAAAATTTTTCATTTCATTGCAGGAAGAGAGAAAACAAGAACTGTCATATTGCAGCCACTTACATACACACCACCTATTAAGCAATTAAGTTATTACTGAGGTATGTAAAATCTTTTGGTACACTAAGAAAATGAAGAAAGGGTTATTTCTGAAAGTTAAGTAGTACTGTGGTTGGCAAGGCTTGATGTAGAGATATTCAATTCACTCACATCATGGAAAAATAAGTTTCTTGTGAAAGTGGAGTGCATTGTCCATCAATGAATTTAAAGAGAGATTCATAGGTAGTAGTGGTGTATGAGTGGGCCCTCTTCTATGACATCCTGAAGTGTTCCATTTAATAATCAATTACAGCTTTGGTAGTAAATCTGTACTTATTTGATAGCATGTATAGGACAGTTAAGCATATATTATTAAATTGTATGATAATTTAAAAGTAAGTATTTTTACTATATGCATCCTTTTCAATTTTTTTTCATTTTAATTTTGTCTTCTATCCTTTTTTTTTTCTTTTCAGAAAGATGGTAAAATATACGAGAAGAAAATAGCCATTTTTAAAGAAAGTAATGGATATGTTGCAAATATTGCTACAGTTTATGATGCGGTATTGAATTATTATTAATGGTTTATTATTATATGTAAAAAAAAAAAAAAATCATTTTCACTCTTAAATTTAGCATATCTTGCTTATTAATTGTCTCTATAGCTGTCTACATGTATTCTCTGGCTGGTCCAATTTGTCTTGTGTGGATGAAAATTCGTTTTTCATCTACCATCTCCATATGAGGATGGCTAAAATCATGTTCACTTGAGAAGCCTTATTATTATTACACAGGTATCCCCATAGAGTTCAAAGACTCATCATGAAACCAAACACTAACCATTAAAGGTTAGTGTAAGAATCTTATGAAAGTTATTATTATTATTATTATTTTGGGCGACTCCAGGGAGTCCTTAGACTCATCGAGGGAGGCCCAAAACATCATGTCCACACAACTATACGACATTCTCACAGTATCTTTCATACCTTGCCTTCAACTCGCTCACAGTCATAGCACCCATAACAGACTCTGGCAGCTTATTAAACTCATTTACCACTCTAAAAGCATAGAACCCAGTCTAACACCCCTGCTAACCACACACTTGTCCAGCTTCCATTGATGCCCATAGTTCTCCCAACACCAGTCCTGATCTCATAAATATCCTCTGAATTAATCCTATAGAAACCCTTTAGTATTTTGAATGTCTCAATCATATCTCCCCTTTTCCACCTATCAACTTTTCTGCAACCCACAAATCTTCAACCTGTTCTCATATGGTTCATTCCATAGACCTGTTATCATCTTAGTCACTCGCCTCTGGATCCTCTCCACCTCCTCCCCCATCAAGAAGGAACCGAGGTGACCAAATCTGGGCACAGTAGTCGAGATGAGGTATTATCATGGCTCGGTACAGAGGTACAATAACTTGCTTGTCTCTGTTCGTCAAGGTATTTTTCAACAACCAAGTGAGTTGATGAGCTGATTTAGCTACTTTTGCAATGTGCCCCCTAAACTTCATCTCACTATTCACCAACACTCCCAAGTCCCTGGCCTCATCAATCTCTTGGAGTACAGTTCCACCAATGTGGTATACTGCTGCTAATCTTTTCACCCCAAAATGCATAACCTTACATTTTGTCACATTAAATTGATATCCATTCTCCTTAGCCGAGAACTCCAATCTATCCTAGTCATCCTGCAAAATTTTGACATCTTCTGCATTCACTATTGCCCTACCCAACTTTCCATCATCAGCGAACAAATGAACTGTTCCTTGTAGATCCTTCCCTATAGCGTTAATGAACAGATTAAACAGCAGTGGTCCAAGAACAGAACCCTGCAGCACACCACCAGTCACAGGCTGTGTTTTGGACTCTACTCCTGAATAAACTACTCTTTGATATCTCTCCATCAACCACCCACCTATCCTTCTCACCAACCCTATATCTTTTCCCATATGTTGTAGTTTACAGATTAGAATTCCATGTGGTATCCTGTCAAATGACTTTGCCAGGTCCAGCAGTATCACTGTAAACCTATTACCCTTATCCAGTTCAGTCGTCACCTTTTTATAAAACTTGAGCAAGTTACTGAGGCATGATCTACCCTTCACAAAGCCATGCTGTCCCCTGTACAGCATCTCATTTTCATCAATCCATTCCTGTATTTTTCCCTTGACTACTTTTTCCAAGACCTTGACAACGACTCCTGATGTGCTGATCGGTCGGTAATTTGCAACCATAGTGTTGGAGCCTCCATTATGCAGTGAAACTATTTTCCCCTCTTTCCATACCTTCGGGAATAAACCAGACCCGACACTCAGATTAAACAACATGGTCAAGGGCAGTGATAATTCCTTAGCCGCTTCACGCAAGATGCGTGCCGGTATACCATCCAATCTCACAGATGTATTCACATTAAGGTTCTGTAATAGACTATTCACCTCCACTTCATTCATCACAATTCCCGTATAAACTAATGGTTCCTTCATTTTTTCAATGTCACCACCTGGATGATATACTATTGCAAAGTGCTCGCTCAGTAACTCCACTACATCGACTGATTCAGTGACCTCCTTACCATCGTCATTCCTTAAAATCATTTTGCCGTGTACAGTTTTTTTCTTGCTTGCAGCATATTGAAAGAACTATTAGGATTCTCTTTAGCTTGCATAGCTAGTTTCCTTTCCTAATCCTCTTCTGCAGGTCACCCCTTTCTTTACATTCCCTCCACAGTTGTTTCTTTTTTTTTTTGCAGCTCAAGCTTAATGGTGTTATTCATCCATTTAATCCCTACTTGTTTTACTATTCAGACCCTAGGTATACAATCAGCCATAACCTCCTGTAAATGCTCCTTGACCACTTCCCATGCTCTATCGATGTCTAGCCCTTGCAGTTGTACATGCCATGGCACTGATCCAAGCAATCTCCTAAAGTTGTCATTCTTGCCAGCACGGTAATTCCACATATACCCTGTCTCAATCGAAAATTCCACACCTTTAGCCACCTCCCAGGTCAAGACCTTATGAGCACTCTCACCAGTAGGTGGCCATATGGTCATATTCATTGCAGTCAAATTCTGAGATGCTATTACCAATTGAATAAAATCCATTTCCTTCCTCACATGTGTCCTCTCCTGCTTCCAATCAATGTTACCATAGTTGAAATCCCCCATAATAATTACCCTCCTTCCACTGATTTCATCAATTTGTTTATGCATACTATCTCCATCATCTATTCCATCACCTGGTCTATACCAGCAGCCAACTGTATATTTTATTCTGCCAGTCTCAATCTCACACACTAGATTTTGTCTTACTTGCCTGAATCTTGTACTGTTCATGAGTTTGCTGGTCACGTTTCTCTTTATATACCATTTATGTATGGTATTTAATTCTTCTGCAGCTCGTGCATAATGATATTACTCATCCATTTATTTTTTTTTTGAGGGGGGGGGGCTAATTCTAAAGTGAATTTCTCTCTTCAAACAAGGCAAGAAGGTTTCTCCGAGATGACATTAGAATATAAAACTCGCAGATGAAGAAAGACTACTTAGTCAAGACGCTACTTTTCACCTTCCAGCAACTAAATTTATACAAATCCCAAATTCTTCCATCCTTAGGATACTGTTAACATTTTTGATGAACTTAATGTTTCCTTTAAATTCTCGATGCTGCCCAGAGGAGAGCAATTTGCGTCTTAGATGATCCTTTCCTCACTGACCTACCAATCTTTATCTGACACATTGTTTTTTCTCTCTGTCATTTCTATAAATAATTCCATGGACATTGAACTGACAACTGTCATTCCTGTGCTCTTAGTTGGATTTTACTATTGCAAAGAGCAGCAACAGCCAAACATTTCGTTTTCATCTCCTCATTCTTGAATTCTCTTATTTACCAATTTTTCTAGTACTTCTACCACCACACCTGATACACTGATTGGTCTATAGCTTGCTACTGCAGTCCTAGAACCTCACTCATGCAAAAGAATTATTTTGTCCTCTTTCCACTCTCTTGGAACTCTTCCAGAGCTGAGACTTAAATTAAAGAACCTAGTCAGAGGCATTGCCAGTGTTACACCCTGATACCTTAAGAATGTAGAATTCCCAGTTATCATGGTGTAACATGAAGAGAAAATTAAATAAACCCCTGTATGTTTCTTTCCCTGTAAGTTCCTGATGTTTTATATGGGATTCTCACCCAGGACTTTTAAATCGAAGGCCATTTTCGTAGTTTTCATTACCCAAGCCATTGTTTAAGTAATCTTTTATCATTACTCATAATTATTATTATAACCATTAGCATTATTCTACATTCTTCATATATAGTGAAGTGACTACTCTAGAGATGAACTACTTGATTTTCCATGTGATGATAATCCAACCTAGTTTTGAATGAATTAATGTTATTAGAGAGTTGCGAGTGAGCATAACAGTAGATTTGAGCTGTGCTACAAAAAGTGTTTATAATTTAGGAAGGATAGAGGAGGGGAGGCATGCTGCTGATAATATGAGATGACATGAATCCAGTTAGTGTTGAGAACTATGATTGTAGAACTAGTAACAGTATTTCATGTGGAAGTGAATTTGAAGTCATCTGGTGTAAGATGTAATCCAACAAAATCAATTACATAGTGGGGTGTTGTTACTGACCTGGTGGATCAGTTGCTAATGATGAAGAAATGCACCACCAAATAGTGACGATGGGTGCAAAAAGAGTAATCATGAGAGACTTTAATTATCCAGATATTGATTGGAGAGCAGTAAAATCTCATGAGAAGAATGAAACTGAATTTGTTGAGCTGTTGCAAGACAACTTCTTCAAGCAGCACGTGACAGAAGGAACTCAAAGTCAAAGAGTGTTATATTTTATTATAGTGTCAGAAACAGGGCGTTTCAGTTGAAGACATAACTGTACTGCACACCAAATTAACTGTGTACAAGACAGTGTTCAAACCAGTTTTAACTTATGGATCTGAGAGCTGGGTCAGAAGTAAAACACTTGACCAAAGACTGGAGACAGCAGATATGAGAGTCCTGAGAAAGATTAGAGGTGTGAACAGATGGCATCAATGGCAATATCATATTAAAAATGAGGATATTAGGAAAGAACTTGACATTGTCAGCATCTAGGAATGCGTTAGCAGAGCTAATCTCAAGTGGTATGGTCACTTAAACAGAATGGGCAAGGAAAGATTAGCAAAACAAGTGTTCTCTGCCAGGTTGACAAGAAAACGACCCAGAGGAAGCTCAAGGTATAGGTGGATTGATACGGTAAAAGTGCCTTAGACGATTGAAATATAAGATCTGATAATGTTGGAGTCTTGACAAGTAACAGACTGATTTGGAGGAAAATTGTAGATAGGAAGTTAGTAATGATGTAAATTTTTCATGTAAGTACTATCATATCCTATACATCCCTTGAGGTTACATGGCAGGAATTTGACGATGATGATGTATAAGCTAGGAAGAGGGAAATGTATGTAGTACTAAGGGGATGGAATTTCTAGAATTCTTGACGTACAAAAGTCTTAGGCAAAATGTAATAGAGGGAAAAAGAGGTTCAAGAGTTTTGGATTTGGTCATAGCTTCAGAAGAGCTGATAATAAGTGAGATGACATCTCTCCCATCAGTTGGAGAAAGTGACCATGTGGTTTTGACTTGGAAGATGAATAGACATGCAGGTGTATCAAAGAAAAGGGAACATATGTGGAATTATAAGGCAGGTGATTGTAATAGTCTTAGGTTTTAACTAGGGGCAGTTCCATGGAGGACAGAAGTGTAAGGCCAGGATATCATTAGTGCTTGGGAAAAATGTGAAGGAATATTTGTTAGCAGCAATAGTAAGCTGTATTCCACAAGTGAAGAAGAGAACATACTTTGCTGTAAAGTGGATGACAAACAATATCACACAGGAACTGCAGATGAAAAAGAGATTATGGAAGAGATATAAGGAGAGGGGTGGAGGGCAGATACACGAAGAATATAAGACACAGGCCAGGAGAGTGACCAGTATGGTGAGGAAGGCAAAACTGGAATATGAGAAGAGATTAGCACTAAGATCCAAAGAAAATCCTAGGTAATATTTTAGCTTTGTGGCCAGTAGGAGGAGAAATGATTGTAGAAGAATGACACTGCGGAATAAAAATGGAAATGGAGTGACTGATGCAGAGGACATAGTGGAGTTGTTCAACAAGCATTTTATTGGACTATTTCATCCTGGATAAGAAGGTTTTAATACTAGAGGGATAGGGCAAGTTCAGGGTTTATAGGTGCAAGAGGAGAGTATGTTCCAAATACTCAGTACTCTGGTTAGCAGTAAAACTGTGGGACTGAATGGTATTTCACTACGGGTTTTGAGAGAATGTGTTAAAAAACTGACAGCCCCGTTGACCTGGCTCTTCAGTAAAAGTCTGGCAGTGGGAAAGGTACCCAAGGAATGCAAGGAAGGTAAGATAGTGACGTTGCACAAGGGTGGTGGCAGAGACTGGAAGTATCTAATTATAGGCCAGTTTGTGTGTCATCAGTAGTTAAGATCTTGGAGAAATTGATGACGGACTGTATACAGCATTGGGCAAATGAGAGTAATGTTATCTGCAAGAGTTAACATGGATTTGTTAAGAGGTGCTCTTGTTTTAGTAATGTGCTAGCCTTTTATAATAAAGTTACAAGAGCAGTAGATGAGGGAAAGGCATATACTGCTGTTTTTTTTGGATTTTGCAAAGGCATTTGACAATGTGCCTCATGATAAGCTGATATTTAAGTTGCAGCACATGGGTTTAAATGTCGTGTTAGTCAAATGGATTCAGGATTGGCTGTCTGATAGGTATCAGAGAGTTGTGTATGGTGGAGCAATATCAAGGAAGCAGAAAGTTACAAGTGGGATTCCACAGGGCTCAGTACTTGGACCTTTATTGTTCAACCTTTATGTCAATGACATTGTCAATGGATTGCAATGGGATATTCAATTGGTTGCAGATGATGTGAAGCTGGGAAGGGTTATCAGTAATAGTGCAGATGTGGTTCTCCTGCAAAGTGGATTTGAATAAACTAGATAGATGGGCAAATGAATGGGGATATTAGTTTAATACAGCAAAATGTAAATTTTTGAAGTTTCTGATACATCGATGGGAGGCTGCATACTCAATTGGAGGAGATGTACTGGAGCAAGTGGGGGGGGGAAGAGATCTGAGGATGACGATTGATAGAAAACTGAAATGCAGGGAACATATGGTTAAGGTGGTGAGGATGACGGTAACCCAGAGGATTGCCTCAATACTGAAAAGGATGCCGACCTACAGAGATAAGAGTTATCATTCCATTGTATAATAACCTGGTCAGACCACACTTAAGACTATTGTTCTCAAATTTGGTCCCAATAAATTAACTGTGGAACGGGTACAGCGGCTGATAACAAAGATGGTTTCAGAACTGTACACTGCTAGTTATCAGGATCGGCTAAGGAAATATGGACTGCAGAGTTTGGTAGACAGAAGAAGGAGAGTTGATATGATTGAGACTTTTAAACTGTTGAGAGACAGTTACAGGGTGGACACTGGGGAGTTCTTTCTCTTGGTGGAATGGCAGGAAGGAGTGATGACAAGGGGCCATCCCTGGAAGTATGAAAGGAAGCTGTGAGCAAGAGGATGAGGAGTGGTTTCTTTGCATGGAGGGTGGTTGAACCATGGAATGCATTGCCTGAGAGAGTGGAATTCTTGACATAGAATTCCACATATTTGACATCTCCTCAGAACAAGAGTGTATTGTCACGCCTTCTCAATTGGAGGCATTGTGTCTATCTTGGTTCTGGTTATATTGTGTGACGCTGTTATCAAACAACACTCTCCAATCCCTTGTCATGGTATTTCATGTATTATACCTTAGCAACTCTGTAAGTTTCATGGAAGGCTTGCCATTTCCCCTTTCCTCCTTCCAATCTATAATCTACTTAAAATCTATATTTTGACCTGTTGTCCTCTATCTGACACCAGACAGCCTTAAATGAACTGCCTTGCTCAGATCTAAAATCCTTTTTAACTTCTAATTCTGTTGATTGTAGTTCTTCAGCTATCATCAGGAATATCCCACCTCCTGTCCTATTCTCTCTATCCTCCATTAAAATACGATAACCTTTACATTCTATCCTAATAGCTATATCCTTTTCTGTCAACCAGGTCTCACTGATGCTTATAATTTTTGGCATTTCACCATCCCCTTGTACCCATAATTATCCGTGTGCAATGCCATTACCAACCCATTTGAATTTGAAACCTGTGAAATTGCATTCAGCATTTCATAAGAGGTGGTGTGTGATGGTAGGACTATGTTTGAATAGCTCCAAAAGCTAAGTTATTTAGTTATCAGTTAATCAGAATCGGAGTTAATTAGTTAACTTAAAATTTGTTTTAAATATTGTTAATTTAGTCTATTGATAAGAAACGGTAAGATACATAGCATTACATGTGGTACCTATGTGAAGTAGAACAAAGGCTTCCAAATTGTCATCATTGTTTAAAGAATTTAAGCAGAGGACTTTGTACAGTGCAACATCTGCGAAATGTATGCATTACCAAGGGCAGCTGGAATTTGGTTTGAAAGCGATAGTGGTGGGAAAGTGTGCCAAAAAATCATGAAAGCGAGGAACAAAATTATTTCTCAGGTTGAAGATTGAAGTAGTGGATGAAGCACAGAATACGATTGAAAATTGTGATGTAATCCCAGATAGCATTGAGAGTAAGATTAAATGTGACACGGTTGAAAGTGAGAGTAAAAGTGCCGAACAAAAGAATAGTTTGACTGATGTAAAGAATGAAGAGTTGGCTGCAATGAGGGAGTTAGCTCATTTGTGCAGAGTGATACATAGGGCAAAGCAGCAGCTGGAGCGATTGCAAAAATGTCTAGTGAGTGGATCAGCTGATAACAAAAAAAAAGAAGCATGAGATAAGAAAAATGATAGCATGATAGGGAGAGAAAGAAAAATTAAGGAGTGAATGTTATATGGCAATTCAATTGTAAAAGGTGTAATTGATGAGAGTTTGACAAAATCATGCTTTCCTGGTGTGAAAATTAATAATGTTAGTGAGGCTATTTCAGTTCAAAAGCATAGGGTGAAAGAAATGATCATAGTGGCTGGAATGAATGATTTAAAAGGAGACATGAGGGAGGACATGAATGAATTACTGGAAGTAGCAAAAGAAAAGAGTGAGAGTCAAGATAGTGAGTGTTGCTGCAATATGACAGAGTAGAGCCGAGGAGGCCATAATAACGAATGATTCAATGCATAGGTTATGTAGGAGGAGTGGTGTCGAGTTTGTGGAGTGAGTTTGACGTGCAAAAGGACTTACAAAGAAGGATGGTTTGCATCTGAATGGATTTGGTGTTCGGAGACTGGAAAAATTGTTGTTGAATGAAGTGAAAGTGGATGTACAGAATCTGGAAATTAGAGCTTTTAGTGGTGGTGGGGGGGATAAGATGTTGAGTGGACATGCAGACATCAGTTAGGCGGATGGGTGTAAGAATGTGTATAATATGCCTGAGTTGTTACCAATGGTAACAAATCAGAATGGGATAGTTAGTATAACGCATCAAGATAGGAGTGGATATGATGCCAGGCTCATTAGGAACAAGCAGAAGGAATTTTTGCCCTTGGTTGGTTCATCCTGACCAAAGGTTATTGGAATTTGTGAGGCATGACTAACAGATGATGGTATAGTTAGTGGGATAGAATGTAAAGGGTATAGTGTGTTCAGGAAAGATAGAGAGAAAAGAAAGGAGTAGGAGTGTTATTGATAATAGCTGAACTGCAACCAAGAAGAGTAGAAATTTGACTGCAGGACAGTGAAAATAGCACATTTGAGGCTATCTGGTGTTGAGATTGAGGCCAGCTCAACAAAATACATAGTTGGATACTGCTATAGACCAGGGGATGGAAAAGATGATGGAGATAGTATACATTGGCAAATAGACCCAATGAGTGAAGGACAGGTAATTATTATGGGGATTTCAACTATGGTAACATTGATTGGAGGGAGGAGAGGACACATGGGAGAAGGAAATGGATTTTATACAGTTGCTAAGAGACAGCATGTAATGGAGTATACTAGGGGGTTCGAGAGTGCTTGATCTAGTAATTGCATCTGAAAATTTGTTTATAATGAATATGACCATGTTGCCACCAATTGATGAGAGTGATCATATGGTCTTGACCTGGGAAGTGGCTAAATGTGTGGAATTTTCAGTTAATGTGCTGTATATGCAGAATTACTGGGCTGGTAAATATGACAAGGATATTGCTTGAATTGGTGCCATGGCATGTAAAACTGGAAGAGTTGGATATTGATGGTGCATAGGAAGTGGTAAAAGAGTGTTTGAGAGAGGTAATGGCTGACTGCATACCTAGTGTCAGGAGAGTAGATCAAGTGGGAGTTAAATGGATGAATCTGGAGCTGCATCATCAAGCTGGAGCTGCAAAAAAAGAAACAATTGTGGAGGGAATTTAAGGAGAAAGGGCAAAGGAATTGTCAGTACCACTGCCCATATTGTTTAACCTAAGTCTCAGCTCTGGGTTAGTCCTGAGGGACTGGAAAGAGGGGAAAATAGTTCCATTGCATAACGGAGTCTCCAAGACTGCTATAGCAAATTACTGACCCATCAGCATATCAGGAGTCATTGTCAGAGTATTGGAGAAGTTGGTCAAGAGCAAAATACAGGAATGGATAAATGGAAATGGGATACTGTATGGGGGGGGGGACACATCTTCCCTTCACAATGTCTTGTGAAGGGAAGATCATGCCTCAGCAACTTGCTCACATTTTATAATACAGTGACAGCTGAATTGGTTAATGGTAATGGGTTTACAGTGATACTGCTGGACTTTGCAAAGGCCTTTGACAGGATACCACATGGAATCCTAATCAATAAACTGCAGAACATGGGGAATGGATATAGGGTTGGTGAGATGGATAGGAGTGGTTGATGGAGAGATATCAGAGAGTAGTTTATTCAGAGATATCAAAGAGTAGTTTATTCAGGAGTAGAGTCTGAAAGAAGGCCTGTGATCGCATAGTGGCGTGTCGCACAGGGTTCTGTTCTTGGATCTCTGCTATTTAATTTGTTAATTAATGATATAGGAAAGGATCTGAGAGGAACTGTTCAGTTATTTGCTGACGATGCAAAGTTGGGTAGAACAATAGTTAATACACGTGATGTCAAAATTTTGCAGGATGATTTGGATAGACTGGCAGACTGGGCTAAGAAGAATTAATGTCAGTTTAATGCAGCAAAGGTTATGTATTTTGGGGTGAAAAGATTATCAGCAGTATACAACATTGGTGGAACCGTACTTCAGGAAATTGATGAAGCCAGAGACTTGGGAGTGTTAGTGAAAAGGGAGTTAAAGTTTAGGGGGGGGGGGGTACATAGCAAAAGTGGCTAAAGCAGCTCATCAGATCACTTGGTTACTGAAGAATACTTTGACGAGCAGAGATAAGCAAGTTATTGTTCCTCTTTATCAAGCCTCGATAAGACATCTTGACTACTGCATGCAGATCTAGGCACTAGGGTTTCTTGGTGATGGGGAAGTGATAGAGAGGATCCAGAGGTGAGTGATCAAGATGGTATCGGGTCTATGGACTGAACCTTACGAAAACAGGTTGAAATTTTTTGGTTTACAGAAACTGGCTGATAGGCAGAAACAGGGTGATATGATTGAGGCATTCAAATTACTGAGGGGTTTTTACAAGATTAATTCAGAGGAAATTTTTCAGAACAGGTGTGGTGGTTTGGAGACCTACGACCATCCATGGAAACTGAGCAAGATTGTAGTTAGTAAGTGTGTTAGAACTAGGCTTTTTTTGCTTGGGGAGTGGTCAATGAGTGGAATAGGTTGCCAGAGTCTGTTGTGGATGCCAGGATTGTGAATGACTTCAAAGCAAAGCATGATAGATACTGTGCAAATGCTAAATAGTTCTTGACATAATGTTTAGGGCCTCCCTCGATGAGTTCAAGGGCTTTTTGGAGTTGCTCTTAATAATAATAATTTCTGTATACATGGTCATTTATCACAGGGGGTGACCAGATACTGCTTGATTTCATCCTGTGTAATATCTCGTTTCCCTGATTTTTTACTTCTCAACTCTCAGAAAACAACACTTTCTCTAAACAATTATTTCCCAAAATTATTTAAATATAGTCTGTCAGGTGCGTGTGTGTGTGTGTGTGTGTTTGTGTGTGTATACACACACAAATTTCTCCCTACATCAATAAAGTGCACACCATTCCTCTTGCACAATTCCTCTTGCAAAGTCAGTCTTATTCACTCATTAGCAATCATGACCTTTCTTCTCAACTCTGGTCTATCATACCGCGGCAACAGATTCACAATTTTTACTTCCTTACTCTTCGTTTTTGCTTCTTTCAACAACACTTTCATATATTTTCTCATTGCATATTTCTCCCCTTACAAATTATTTGTTCCTGCCATAATAATCATCTAATTTACTTCTCTCTTCTGCTACCTAACACCATCACTAACATCCTTGATTTTTACACCCTGAGAAGCATGCTTTTGTCACTTTCTCATTAAGTATACCTCTTATCATTGAAACCCCACACTATACAGTCACACCCCAAGTTAAGTAAGAAATGCGTTCCGTAAGCCTTTACGTAACTCCAATTTTATGTAAGTCGAATTTGTAAATTACATACAATAAAATATTCAATGGCTACTCATACCGCTGTCTTACATTAAATTTTTTGCCATTAATCAGATATTTTCCATTTTTAATGTGTTTCATTTTTGGGTTGATTAAAAAAAATTCAATTATATAAAAAAAGTATAATTAAATTTTTCTGGAATTGAATTGAATTGAATCTGAGTGATCGGTAACATTGTCCAGAAAGAGAAGCACCTTAAACGGGATTCTTTTCTCACACAGTATTCCTTCACCTGGTGAACGAAGTGGTTATTGAAACAGTCTCCGAACAGCACACGTGTAACCCAAGCCTTGGTGTTGGATTTCCAGATCAATGGCAGCATACTCGCATCAATGTTCTTAAAGGCGTGCGGTCTCTGGGAATGGTACACTGTAAGCGGTTTAAGTTTAAACTCCATTAAAATGTTAGTGCCAATCATAACAGTGATCTGATCTTTTACGACCTTGAATCCAGGCTTAGGTTTTCCTCTTTTGAATGATAAATGCACGTAAACACAAGAAAGATATTTAATTAACCAAATATTTCAGTCTGGAAATAGCAGACCATCTTCAGTGGTATTACAAGAACAGTTTTAAAAAATACAAGCTAGAATACTAACAATAGATCATTAAAAATAGAACAAACCACGTGATGTTATATCACTAAGTATTAAGTATAAACGAAACATTTTGAAGTAGAGACATGATTGAAAAAAACAAAAAAATTATGAGTAATCTTGATTAGACTTTCCCAGATTTTTGATATAGATATACAGTCATTACGATTCAGGTTGGGACGATGGAGTAAGGCCTCCACACTTTCCTTGAACAAACATTCAAACCTATAACGGGATCTATGTAAATTTTCCTCTTTTGCAATAAATGTCCGTGTTGGCATCCTCTTCCAAAACAGAGCCGTTTCATCAACATTAAATATTTGCTCAGGCAAATATTCCCCCTCCTCAATTATTTCTGCCAGAAGTTCAGGAAATCAACTTGCTGCATCTGTATCTGTACTTGCTGCCTCACCCTTGATTTTGATGATGTGTAGATTTGTATGTTTCTTGAATTGTTTGAACCATCTAGCACTAGCTTTAAATGTACTCTCCGCATCCGTGATGCCGGCCTGCTCTTTTAAATCCTTATATAAGGACAAAGTCTTCTCCTCGATAATCAGTAAACTTAACGGTATCTGCTTCAGTGTCAGATCATTGATCCAGTGAGACAACAATTTCTCCTCTGATATCGATCCCAGCCTCTTCTTGGTAATAATTGTGTCCTTCAACGCTACTGCAACTTTCGTGCTTTCAACAATGCGAACTTTTATCCTTCACTATTGTATTCACTGTTGAAGTAGTTCGATTTATTTCTCGAGCTATTGTTGATAGAATTTTCCTGCCTTCATACATACAAATTATTTTCAACTTTTCTTCTAAAGTAATTGCAGAAGTTTGTTTTTTAGATTTATTACAAGCGCATTCGGTTTTGCGTTTGCATTCCATTTTAAGGGTTAAAAAACAACCAAACTAGCAATGATAACAATTGACTGAGCTAACCGTGCGAGGCATCTACTATTGTACTGCAATAAGGCTGACAAAGACACACCTACGCAAAGCCGCAAACGTGTTCATATGTGCTAGTAGATTTATTACGTAACTGTGAATTTACGTAGGTCACGTGTTACGTAACTCGGGATGTAACTGTACTTTATTGTTATTTCTAGTTACTTGCACTTTGATACTCTCTGAATTCACATTTTCATTCATTCTCTTGCCTTCTCTACCACATGACAGTCAATTCTTCAATTACTCAAGCTGCCATTTTTGTCCTGTTAAGGATGCAGCATAAACAGGGTCGGCCTTCTCTATAAAGGGGCCAGGGTGCAAGAAACCTTTTGGGGGCCCTAAAATATTTTTCAAAGGTAAAAATTAAAGGATTTGAAATAAACGTATTGTAAAACCTCTTACCTGCAAATGATTTTGGCACAGGAAAACAAAACAAAACAAAAAAATTGAAATATAATACGTTTTCGCAAATGTGTACCGACTGTGCCCACTCAATCGTGGGGCCCGGGTGCATTGCACCCATTGCAACCCCCCGAGATGGCTGGCCCTAAGCATAAATGTGCTATTTCACTTCTTACTGTCACTTCATCAACTGCATTACTTTCAGTCATTCTTTCACACTTTCATTTTGTGCCCATTCATTCACTACTTCTGATTTGGATAGAACACTTTTTTTCTCTTTCCTTACATCGTTAACATTCATCCATTCATTTTCTCACTTCCACTTGACTTGCATTCTTCACATACACACAAAACATTTACAACAAATTCTACTAATTTTGCTTTTGTATTATAACCCATTTACTCTTGGCGATGAATATGCAGAACATACATCTTACAAAATCCTGCTTTCTAAACTCGGTGAAAAAGGAAACCTTTGCCATCATTTTCCTTGTACTCATTGGTGCTATATATTAACACTTTCTAAATGATATACCATATTAAATTTCTCACACACACTCTCACTCACTTGCTTATTCAACATTCCAGTCTAAAATAAGAAATATATAACTAAAAATGATTATTTAATTATTAATATTCACTAAAGTAAAGGACTTATCTGTAGAACATGTGCAAAACAGCTTTTGTTCTGTTAAATAAGGAAGTATGGAAGTAAGTAAGGAATCTAAGCAAGTCTCATAGTTCATCATCATCATCCATCTGCCATTGTTTTGTATGTGCAGAGCAGAGCACTTTGATTTCTCCTCTATTTATACTGAGGGTTTAAGATCTGAGATTTCTGTTTGCCATGCTGCTGTGTTTTCTGATTATATATCCATTATATCCATTTCGATCACTGCATCCCTTGAATGCAGTAACCATACTGCTGAGCTGCATGCCATTCAGATTGCTCATGTACATATAATCATCACCCTTGACAAATTTGTTTATTATGAGTCTAACACTGGGTCAAGTTCCAAAGGAATGGAAAAAAGATTGTACCACTTCATAAATGAGGTGACAGAATTCAAGTGTCAAATTATGCACCAATCTGTGTGTCAGGTGTTGTGACTAAAATGTTGAAAACGCTGGTGAGAATTAGGATTTAGATTTGGGTTGACAACAATGGTATTATCTTTGATGGACAACATGGATTTCTAAAGGGAGGTTATGCTTTAGTAATTGGGAGTAATTGAGCCTTGAAGAGGGCGCTCGTGAATGAAGCGTGGCAGACGTGTATAAGAAGAGCTCCGGATTGAGATAAGAATTCTTGGATAATTAAGTATATATGAGTATTTGTTTGAATAAGAGCTGCAGTGAAAGTTGTGTGCTAGCAGTATTATTAGTGTGAGGGATTTTAATTTGTCTAAACTTAATTACAAACTCGTTATTATTAGACCTTAGAGCACTACCGGCAGAAAACATGGCAGCGGCTTTGTCATTCCATGATTTTAATTTAGACTTCAGTCGTTTCGTTAAGTGTGACATGTGCGGTATGTATTCTTTCAATTACATGAATGATTTGTAGATTTTTAGGGTGGATGGAAAGACGGTGTATGCAAAGTGCGACATGAATGAGGAATTGATAAATGTAAATACGAAATTGATGACAGAAAGTGTTAGTAGCGAGAATATCGCGGGAAAAATGAGTGCACATTCGAAAGAGTAGGATGGTGTGAAAGAGAGGCGAAAGAATGTTAAAAAAATCAGTAAAAAAGAAAACGAGTGATATAAAATCTGTAATAGATGTTAAAAATGACGAAAGTGGGGCAACAGTGGCAGAAAGAAACAAAATTGAAAAAACGAATGAAACTGGAAATGGTGTGATGCAGGAATCGAAAGTAGAAAAAATCGAAAGAATTAATGATAGCGAAAGTTGGGCACATGTTGGACCGAAAGTATGGAAGCACAGAAGTATGAATGAGAGTGAAAGTGAGAAGAGGGGGTCTAGAGTTAGAAAATTAGAGAGATTGAATGATAGAGAGAATGTGACACAAGATTTGGAAGTTGAATTGGATTGGATGAGGAAAGAGATGAAATGCATGCAGAATGGAATTAAGAAAATTCGGGTAAAAAATATTAAAAGCAATCATGATGGCATGAAAGATTAACGAAAGATGAGTAAGTGGCAATGTATGGCGACTCCGTTATCAAAGATGTGCTGGATGATAGGATGCATAAGGTATGTTTTCCAGATGGTAAAATGGGTAGAGTGATTGAGGCATTGGATATGAGGAGGGAGCGAGCAAAGGAGTTAATGGTTTTGATCAGCACGAATGATTTGACAGAGGACAAAGAGAACTTCAGGAGACTGCATCGAAGGATAAAAGAGAATAGTGTGACAGGAAGGGTGGTCAGCGTGTTGCTTAGGTATGATTGTAGTGAGATGAGGTGGAGAGAAAGGATTATGAATGATATGCTGACTAAATGTGTGATGAAACGGGAGTGCAGTTTGTTAATGTGTGGAATGAGTTTGAGGGACGAAGTGAGCTGTATGGGAGCGATGGGCTGCATTGGAGTGGTTATGGTGTGAGTCACTTGGAGTGACTGCTGCTGGAAGATAGAAAAGTGAGTAGAGTGAGAGAGAATGAATCCGATCAAGCGAGAAGTGATGTGGAAGAGCAGGAGAGTAAGAGAGGAGAGATTGAAGAGAAGGTTACAAATGAGGAAGTGAGTGGTGTCAGTATAGAAAATGAGAGAATGGGTGTGCAAGAAAAGCAGGGAAATGGGGAGGCTCATGGTGGACAGGGGTACATACCATGAGAAAGGTGGATGCTGCGAGAGGAGGTGAGAGCATGTGTAGACAGGAAAGAAATGGGATGACCTGGAATCAAGAGGAAATAGTTGGAATTGAAAAGGGTTTTAAAATGAATAAGCAGAAAGGGAAATAGCCCCAGTCGAGCATGGAAAGAGAGATCACATTCAGTGAGTGGTATCAGTGGAACTAGCTGTAGATCCAGAAATGAGCTGTTGTGTTTGTATACAAATGCTAGAAGTATAAGAAACAAGACAGATGAAATAGTTGCATTAATTGCGTATGTTCACCCAAAGATTGTCTGACTAAGTGAGACATGGTTGGAAGAGGATGCCATCCTGACAGGAATAGAGATGGAAGGGTATGATGTGTTTCATGAGGATAGAAGGGATAAAAAGGGAGGAGGAGTGCTATTGATAATATAGAAAGAGTTATGTCCATACAAAGTAGAGATGCAAGAGGGAAATAGTGCCAGTGGTTTTGAGGGAGTATGGTGTGAGACAAAAGTCAATGGAATCAAATACTTGGTTGGATGTTGTTATAGACCAGGTGGTGAAAATGAAATGTATAATCAAATTAGCCAAGCAAATAAGAAAAGGATGATCATTATGGGTGATTTTAATTATGGCAATATAGACTGGAATGATGAGAAGCAACTGGAAGTAAAGAAAATGAGTTCCTTGAGTTTTTGAGGGATAACTACTTCAGACAGTATGTAACAGGGCATGCGAGGATTGAGGGTTTGGATTTGGTCATCTCATCAGAGGATGTAATTATAAATGAGGTGTCAAATCATCCACCAATTGGTGAGAGTGACCATGAGGTGATTACCTGGGTGGTTGCCAGCATTGTGAGGACCTCTGTGAGAAAAAGGTATATGCGGAACTACAAGGGGGGAAGATTATGAAGAGCTCAGGATTCAGCTTGCAGGTGTAACATGGAATGAGGAGTTAGCTGGAAAAGAGATCAATGCAGCTTAGGGGATTTTCAAAAACTACCTAGTAGACACACTGTCTAAATATATTCCAAGGGTGAGAAGGTTAAATAAGGTAGATTGAGATGGATGAATAAAGAGATTAAGCATGCGATACAGAGAAAAAGGGCATTGTCGAGGCAGCATAAGAGAAGTGGTAATAATCAATTCCATGAGGTCTACAAAGACCAGGCAAGGAGGGTGACTTGGTTGGTGAGGGTAGCTAAAGAGAGGTATGAACAGCAGTTAACTAATGAAGCCAAAAAGAATCACAAGGAGTTCTTTCGATATGTGGCCAGCAAAAGAAAGAATGATTATGGAAGGGTGACACTGATTGGAGAAAATGGTATAAAGATAGCTGTTGCAGAATGTGTGGTGGAGATACTTAATGAGCAGTTGAGAAAGGTCTTTTAATCTTGTGAATGTGACTACATGGGCAGATTGAGAGCAGTAAATGATGGCGAGGAGTGACAGACAGTAAGTGAGCAAGTGGTGTTTGGGGAGTTGAGTAAATTAGATGTTAATAAGGCTGTGGGATTTGATAATATATCACCACATATTCTGCAGGAATGCACCAGGGAGTTAACACCTGTCTTGACATATTTTTTTAATACGAATCTTGCACTCGGTTGAGTTCCTAAGGAGTGGAAGGAGGGCAAGATTGTGCACTTGATAAATGAGGTGATTGAACTCAAGCATCAAATTATAGGCCTAACTGTGTGTCAAGTGTCGTGGTTAAGTTGTTGAAGAAGCTTGTGAGATCTAGGATCCAGAGTTAGGTTGACAACAATAGTATTATCTTTGATGAACAGCATAGATTTCATAAAGGGAGGTCATGTTTTAGTAATCTACTTACTTATTACAATAAAATGACTGCTTCTTTGGACAGAGGATATTTCACAAAGGCTTTTGATAGAGTACCTCATGATAAATTGATAGTCAAACTATAGCAGATGTTATTGGATATTAGATTAGTGCAATGGATTGAAGACTGGCTATCTGATAGGTATCAACAAGTTGTGTATTGCGGAGTGATATCCAGGAAAAGGAAAGTCACTATTGGAGTGCCTCAGGGGTCTGTTTTAGGGCCATTACTGTTTACTTTGTATATTAATGATATAGGTAAAGATTTGGATGGAGATATTCAGTTGTTTGCGGATGATGGAAAGTTGGGACGAACCATGAAGAGTAGTGAAGATGTTGTGGCCTTGCTAGAAGAGTTGAATAAATTGAGTGTTTGAGCACGGAAATGGGGATATGAGTTCAATGTTGCAAAATGTAAGGGTTTTTTTTAAATTTGGAAAACAAAGATGGGATGCAGAATTTATGCATGGTGAGGATATATTGTTGGAAGAAATAAGAGATCTTATTTATAAGGAGGTGGAAGAAATAAGAGATCTGGGGGTGATAGTGGATTAGGATCTGAAATTTAGGAGACACATAGCCAAAATTGTGAAGACAACACAAAGGCTTCTGGGAATGATGTGGAGGAAACTGACGTGTAGAAGTAGGGAGATTCTTGTTCCTTTGTATAAGGCTTTGATTAAGCCACACATGGATTATTGTGCCCAGATTTGGTCACCTGGTTTTCAGAAGGATGAAGAGATGTTGGAAAGGGTTCAAAGGTGACTAAGGTAGTTTCTGACCTCTGGAATGTCGAGTATGAGGAAAGATTGAGAAGATGTAATTTGCAGCGTCTGGTGGACAGGAGGAAGAGGGGGAGATATGATAGAGACCTACAAGTTGGTAAGGGGTTGTTATAGGATCAGTGCTGGAGAAGTTCTACAGAAAATAGTGGGAGATCGGGGGATCACCAGAGGTCAACCCTGGAAACTGTATAAAGAAGGTGTGAGTAGGGGAGTGAGAGGCAGGTTTTTTCATGCAGAGTTGTAAATGATTGGAATTTCTTGCCTGAGAGTGTGGTGTCTGCAATTAGTTTGAATGTGTTCAAGGCATGGTATGATGAGCTGTATGTGTGATAAAAGGACCTCCCAGATGAATCTTTGACTCCATGAGGTCTTGGGCAATAATAATAATCTACTTACTTATCATAATAAGGTTACAGCAGCATTGGATGTGGGAGAATGCATACACATTAGCATATTTAGACTTTGTAAAGACTTCTGATAAATTATCACATGATAAATTGATAGTCAGATAGGCCTGGTTGACCGAGTGGCTAGCCTATATGCTCTCTAACCAAAATGCTTCAAGTTCGAATCCTGCTGTGGCATGGATGTTTGTGATTGTATTTGACATTCATACACTCATTCATACAAGTGTATAAATATACTCCCAAGATGGAATGGGCCACCATGGGAGAAGTAGACCAAAATTCTCCCATAATAAGAGCGGCCTTGACTCACCAGTGGGAAATATGTAAGCATTAAAAATAAAGTTGATAGCCATACCGGAGCAGATGGGATTGGACATTAGACTAGTGAATTGGGTTGGAGATTGGCTGACTGATAGGTATCAATAAATTTGGTATGAGGAAGCAACATCCCAGAAAAGTAAAGTCGCTAGTGGTATGCCTGAAGGGTCTGCTTTAGGGTCATTGCTGTTTAACCTTTATGTTAAAGAGACTGACTAAAGTAGTTTCTGACCTCTGGAATGTTGAGTATGAGGAAAGATTGAGAAAATGTAAATTGCAGAGTCTGGTGGAGAGGAGGAAGAAGGGAGATATGATAGAGACCTACAAGTTGGTAAGGGGTTGTTATAAGATCAATGGTGGAGAAGTTCTACAGAGAATAGTGGGAGATCAGGGGAGAACCAGACGTCATCCCTGGAAACTGTATAAAGAGGGTGTGAGTAGGGGAGTGAGAGGCAAGTTTTTTTCGTGCAGAGTTGTGAATTATTGGAATGCCTTACCTGAGAGTGTGGTGTCTGCAAGGAGTTTGAATGTGTTTAAGACAAAGTATAATGAGATGTGTGTGTGATAAAAGGACCTTACAGATGAGTCTTTGACTCTATGAGGTCTTGGGGTAATAATAATAATAATAATAATATTGCTAGCAGTAATTTCATTTGTCTTTGTGAGGTTATAACCAGGCTGAGATTTCTCTGATTTGGCTAGAAAAGTCTTGGAAGGCACTTGCTTCCAAAAAAAAGGCCGGTTTCATCGACATTAAATATTTGTGGATCACAATAGTCCTCTTCTTACATAATTTTCTTCAAAATCTCTGGATATCTCCTTATCTGCAATTGCAGCTTTGCTTGTGATTAGAATAGTATGTAGGCTATTTCTCTTTTTGAAATGCTCAAATCACCCACCACTGACGTGCAATTCTTCTTCTTTTCCATCATTGATGGCCCTTTCTTTCCAGGTTACAAAGAGACAATGCTTTTGATTTAATATGGCCAGTGTTTAGCAGGATCCGTTTTTGGTTACAATCTTTGATCCATGTAAAAAAGAAATCTCTAATTCAATCATTATAATACTTTGATTTCGTTTGCATGCATGATGAATTCGAGCAGCCTTTCCTTTCCTCTTTGTATTCAGCAGTTGATTCACCCATTTTTGTGTTCTGGTCCTATCTTGGCTCTGGACTCGCCTTGTTCATTTTTCTTTATTATTTCAAGTTTTTCTTCCAATCAGATTACTTATCGAATCATTATCACACCTGTGCACAATCTGTGCATCTATGCGCAATCCGAAGTGTTCGATTGTGCACAGATTTGGTCACCTGGTTGTCAAAATCATGAAGAGATGTTGAAGAGGAATCTGAAGTGACTAAAAAATAGTTTGTTTTTTGAACAGACTATTTACCAAAATAGTTTGTTCTGTGTAAGGTTGAGTAGGAAGAAAGGCTGAGACAATGCAGTTTGCAGAGTAGTGGATAGGAAGAAGGATGATATGATAGAGACATACAGGTTGGTAAGGAGTTGTTAGAGGATGAAAATTGAAGAGGTTTTTCCTAAAATGGTAAGAGATTTGGGGAGATCCTAAAATGGTGGGAGTTGTTATAGGATGAAAATTTAAGAGGTTTTAACCAAATCTTCCACTAAAATTGTGGGAGGTTTGGGGAGACCAAGATTTCATCCCTGGAAGCTGTATAAGGAGAATGTGAGCAATGGAGTGAGAAACAAGTTATTTGCATGGAGAGTTGTGAATGATTGGAATGCATTGCCTGAGAATATGGCAGGGAATTTGAATATATTTAAGGCATGGTATGATTAGCTGTGCATATGACAAAAGGGACTTCCTAGATGAGTCTCTGACTCCATGTGGCCCTAAGATGATAATAAACCACATACCAAAAATTTATGATTTATATATCTTAAAGTTATTATTATGTGTGATACCACCAAGGAGTCCAAGGACTCATTATAGGAGGGCACTCTAGTGTACTCTATTCCACTCTGCTATACACATCTAACTGTCTCCCCTACCATTTATTTTTCCTACTACACATGACTACCATCAATGCCATCTACCCACATGTACCACAACAGTAGTATTTTTTTGTCTGTAAATTCTGTGTGTTCTGAAAGCCGATTTGCCTTTATCTTTACATGACATCTTCTCTTGTGTATGATTCATATCCAGTGATTTATGATGTTCTACAAGTATTGTATCAAAAGATACTTTATTTTGATATTCAGTTGTGCTGGATTCTCAGCCACATTGAAATTAAGGGTAATTGAGATGACCTAGAAACTGTATCTGCATACTTTTTTTTTTCATATACTGTTTGTCACTCACATACATGGACAGCAGACAGTTAATAAGGGCAAAGTTAGTCATTGGTAGCCATCCTTGCAGTCATTGACAAATTGCATTAAATTAGGCCTGCAATGAAGTATTTACAGCTGTAGCATAGCAACTATCTGACAGTGGGGTGGTTGCCAAGGTCACCTGTCAGAAGGGCATGAGTGATAGGATATTTGGACAGTTTTTGAAATTCACATTAGAAAAGGTGTGTAGCTATGAATTTGCCAAGGGCTTCAAATTTTACCTGATTAAGTTGCTCTACTGACTGGCAGTCTACTCAGCATAGAAATGGAAGAGAAGCTGTTCTTGCTAGCCTCTTGCATCAGTTAGTCATCTTACAAATTCTTACCTGTTGAGGGCTGATTACCCACCTATGTCTGAACAATGCAATACTTGTCTTAACATTTACCATGTTCTGGTATAGAACTAGCATTTCACTTGTGAAGGGAATGAAAATTTTACTAATCTGGTTGAGCCATATATATATGTATATATATTCAAGCAGATCTTGTCAGACTGAAACACTTTGCATTAAGTATATTATTTCTGGGAAAACTCCCATGTTACTCCTCTTAATAAACTTTTATAATTACGGCTATTTAGCCTGCTTCAGTTTAGGAGTGCTGCTGTTTAAATGTCATTGGCTATTTACTCATGGATTCTTAGGGCATTGTAGGTGTAAATTTACCAAAAAGTATATGTAGCATAAGAAATAGAAATTTTCACATAGACCCAGAAAAAGGTATGTGTAAATTTCTATTTCTTATGCTACATATACTTTTTGGTAAATTTACACCTACAATGCCCTAAGAATCCATGAGTAAATAGCCAATGACATTTAAACAGGGGCACTCCTAAACTGAAGCAGGCTAAATAGCCGTAATTATAATACTTTGCATTAAGTTTTTTGAAAACTTTTTTTTTTTTTTTTTACAAAGAATTAATTTATACTAATGCATTTGATTTTAAATACGATGTGTCAATATGTTTTTGTATATAACATATTGTTTACTAATTTATATATTTTTTTATTACATTATGCTCACTTGTAACTTTTTGGAATAGTGCAATAAACCACAAAACAACCAACAAACTACTCTCCCATTGTTACTGCTTCTGATACCTGTCAGACAGTCGATCTCTTATCCATCTCAGTTTAATTCTGCAGTATTGCAGAAAGAGCAACTTGTCACATGGTAGTCATCAAATGTCTTTGCAAAATTTAAATGCACTACTATGTATGCATCTCTCTTGTCTGACACTTATTACCCTATTGAAATACATAAATAGATACTAAAACATGACTCTTCCTTTAAGAAAACCCAACCCATGTCAGCCATTACATAAAATTGTTAGACTGCCTATATTATTCTCTTCTCCAGGCTACATGGTTATCTCACTGCATTACTGTTGTTGTTAAATAGTTCTGGACTAGTGCTCAAGTAGTAGTAGTATAGTTCGCCCACCATTTCTAGATCCCTTCTTGGCTTGGTGCCAAGGATGGCCGATTCATGCTGAAGGGGAGAAAGAAATGAAGGATGTACGAATTGGTCGCCAACATGCAAAATCACGTGCTTTCTTGTCTGTCGCTGTACTAGTACTAGCTTGATTTTTGTTGTTCTCTTTTTGCATTATTTTTTTATTATTAATTTGTATGATGGATCCAGTACAGTCAACAAGTTCTATTGTTACACGTTTCAGTAGCTCTTGCAAAAGAATATTGAATAATGTGCTGACATTCTGCGAAAAAGAATCGTAAGAAGGCCGTCTTCTTGTTCCCCTTTCTCAAGTCATAAAACGTGCAAGTGCAATTGCGGGCATATCGGGGTCGACTGTTAAAAGAATTCATAGGGAATCAAAAGGTGAAGGTAAGCCAATATTTAAATCTCCTAAAAAAAGCGCCAGAGAAAGAAAACTATCGAAACCGTAGCTTTGAATGATTTTGATGTAGACGTTATACGAAGAACTATTCACGAATTTTACATGGTCGAGAAAAGAGTGCCAACTGTTCCGAAATTGATTCCTGTGCTTAAAGAAAAAATTAATTTTCCTTGGAAAAGAGAAACTTTAAGGAAAATACTTCATTAAATCGGATTTTGTTTTAAAAAGTCCCAGAATAAAAGGAAACTTATCATTGAGCGAAGTGACATTGTTTTATGTAGAACGCAGTACTTGCACGTATTAACACTCTACGTACATTTTTCCAACTGTTATACAAGCAAAATAGTTACACTTTAAAAACAGCAATGTTCGTAAAAGAAAAGCTAAATTTTCTGACCTGTAATAATAAACAAACTCAGTTTGTTTATTATTACATTCCAGAAGATAGACTGATTACCCTATTATCGGAATGGATTCTCCTTTTTCTGACATGCGCAGAAGTATCGAGGGACCTCAAATCAGTGGGCGAACTATAATTCTCCTTTTCATCCAACCTCTGAGGAGCTGTCTCATGTGCTTTCCTCATAGAAGCCTTTTATTATTATCCACCATTTAGTTAATCACTGTTTGGTCACTCACTAGCTGGAGAAATATTTAATGCCCCATTCATAACATACTCTGATGAAATAATCAAATCCAAGACTCTTGATCCTTGTGTGTGTGTGTGCGCGCGCATGTCCCTTTTTTTTTTTTCAGCATACTGCTTAAGTTATCGTTCACAAACTAGAAATTAGTTTTCCTTGTTCCATAAAATCTCTCCTTTCCAATCTATATCATTATAATCCCTCATCATCCATGTAGATTACTTTTATTCATACATTTTTAAAATATTTGATCCATGTGACTGGTTGGGTGGTTAATTAATATTGGATTCATTTGTTCTCTAATGTGTAGCATAATGATTCTGGATTTTATTTTCTAGGAAGTACTCTATGTGAATAAATATCTTGAACTGTCTACCAAAGAAATATTTCTGTCTGAAGGTGCTGCTGTACTGCTTCAGAGGATGATAGTGAAAAGAAGGCACATTACTAGACCTTTAGAATATTTCACTTTTGATGTGGAAGGTAGAAAATGCAAGGCAGTATTTGTAAGTGTAATTTTGAATTTTATATTATGAAGAGCATTTATCTTTTTATTAATACTAACTAGATATATCAGCTTGCATCAATAAGCCTAAATTCGATTCTCATTGCGACGGGAGGAATCTTTATCTGGATGATTTTCAATCGAAGGTGAGTTAGCCGATCTCATACGGAGGTAGCAGGCTTTTTTCTCCCGATAACTCGGGTTTTTCATCCCGCACACAGACAAATCGGCCTATCAGAACACATGCAATTTACAGACATAGAATGCCAGTTGTGGTGGTGGAGGTGGCCGGTAGATGGTGTTGACGGAGATGATTCGTAGTAGAGGTGTAGTGGTTGAGACAGTTGTATCTGTTGAGACAGTTGTAGGTGTCCTCCCACGATGAGTCTTCGGACTCCTTGGAGGCGTCAGGAATAATAATAAATTAGAAATTTTATTCACATCCTATCTACATATAATAAGAATTTCTGTAAAATTTTTTACAAATAATTTGCCATCTATAATTTTTTTTTTTTTTTTTTGTCTAAGAGAGATTTTTATTTAACCCCACCTGTACCTGTGAAAAGTTGCAAACCTATATCTTATTAGTACATGAATAGACCATGAGTTAATCTGGAAACAAGGATCCCGAATTCTAGAAACAAGATCTGGTACTTTTCAGGCTAATTCACACTAAATATAAGGTGTGAGTGTTATACTGGATAACAACAACATTCAACCTTCTGAGTGGAGTTCAGAGGTACTGTCTGATCAGCCTGGTTGGATGAATGAAGCAGCATGCATTTGCCAATCAGTTGCTTAGAATCCATCAGAAAAAAAAAAAAAAAATTTGGAGTATAACATTTATATAGGTTCTGAGATTGCAGGAGGGACTAAATTGGAAGTAAACTAAAATTTTCCAGAAAAATTTAAGAAAAGACTATTAGTTTCCAGAATTAAGTTAGTAAATAGTAAAATCAGAATGATACCTTCAGGATCACGGGTAAGAGCCAAACTTGCATTAGATCAAAGTCCCAAGAAAAGATGCACTCACAATTTCTAATGGTAGCCCATTACACACACTAGCCACACACACCCTGAAAAGAATCTAGACTTCATATGCTTCTTAACTTCACACTTCATCTTCCATGGATAACCTCAGTCTTTCTCATTTGCAATAAACTGCAAAATTTCACTTCCATCTATACCATGAGGCCCATGCTAACTTGTATACTTCTGTCATATCTCATATCTTCTCTCCTACATCTATGCCTGAAACTTTTAAACTCCACATTCCTTCAATCTGTCCCAATACATGCAATTTAATAGGTCAGTTTTTATCTTGGTTACTACCTGCTGCCAGATCTTTTCAGCTGCATCTCCTAGGAACTTAGCAGACCATATCTGTGCACAGTTATCCAGATGTCCTTTTATTGAAAACCTTGTGTAATGGAAGAATAACTTCTTTTTCTTTCAAATGAGTGCTTTCTATAACTGTGCATTTATCAATGCAATCCCTAACCAATAGAAATGTGGTTCCTAATGTAACGCCTGTCTCTAGCTTCATGACTACTTTCAGCAAATTCCCATTAATTTAATATTCTACTTGCTATGTCATCATTCCAAAATGCATAACCTTGCACTTAGAAACATTAACTTGACACTCGTTACCACTTCTATAGAATTCACTTGTTCTAGTACATCTGCTGGAATTCCAATCAGTCTCTCATTACTCTCCAACTCAGCATCATTATCAGCATATAACTTGTAACCTTCTAGGCCATGTGGTTGACAGAAGAGGATATAATAACAGGAATAGAAATAGCTGGGTACAGCATTTTTTGGCAGGATAGGAATGGAAAGTGTGGTGGTGGAGTACTGCTTATGATAAGTGACGACTTATGTCCTCTAAGAGTGGAGGCTTTGGAAGGCAGTGGCGCTAATGATTTTGAAAGCATATGGTGTGAGGTAGAGGTGGGCAAGACAGGATATTTAGTGGGGTGTTGCTACAGACCAAAGAGCACAGAGGGTGGAGACCAGGAGATGTTTATACAGTTGAGCTTGGCAAGTGCAAGTAGAAGAATGATTGTTATGGGAGATTTTAACTACAGCAGTATAAATTGGGGAGAGGAAGATGCATGTAGCAATAAGGGAATGGAATTTCTAGAATTCATGAGGGACAAATGTCTTAGGCAACATGTAATAGAGGGAACAAGAGGTTCAAGAGTTTTGGATTTGGTCATAGCATTAGAAGAGTTGATAATAACTGAGATGACATCTCTCCCACCAGTTGGAGAGAGAGTGACCATATGGTTTTGATTTGGAAGATGAATAGACATGCAGACTCCTGCATGGAATTATAAGGCGGGTGATTATAATAGTCTTAGACGTCAACTTGGGAAAGTTTCATGGAGGGAGGAATTGGAAGGACAGGATATCATTACCGCTTGAAAAATTGTGAAGGAATATTTGTTAGCAGCAATAGTAAGCTGTATTCCACGAGTGAAGAAGAGGACACAATTGGGAGTAAAGTGGATGACAAACAATATTAAACAGAAACTGCATGTGAAAAAAAGAGGCTATGGAAGGAGATATAAAGAGACAGGTGAAGAGCAGATGCATGAAGAATATAAGACGCAGGCCAGGAGAGTAACCAAAATGGTGAGGAATGCAAAACTGAATATGAGAAGAGATTGACACTAAGATCCAAAGAAAATCCTATGGAATTTTTTAGCTATGCGCCAGTAGGTGGAGAAACGATTGTGGAAAAATGACATTGTGGGAAAAAATGGAAATAGAGTGACTGATGACAGAGGGCATAGTGGAGTTGTTCAATGAGCACTTTATTGGAGTATTTCATCCTGGAGGAGATTTTAATACTAGATTTTGATACATCAGGTTCAGGGTTTAAAGGTGCAAGAGAAGAGTGTGTGTTCCAAATACTGAGTACTCTGGATACCAGTAAAGCTGTTGGACTGCATGGTATTACACCACAGGTTTTGAGAGAATGTGTTAAAGAACTGACAGCTATGTTGACCTGGCTTTTCAATAAAAGTCTGGCTGCGGGAAAAGGTACCCAGGGAATGGATGGAAGGTAAGATAGTGCCACTGCATAAGGGCGATAGCAGACTGGAAGTGTCTAATTATAGGCCTGTTTGTGTGTCATCAGTAGTTTTTAAGGTCATGGAGAAATTAGTGAGGGACTATATACAGTGTTGGGCAGATGAGGGTAATGTTATCTGTGAGAATCAACATGGATTTGTTAATGGGTGCTCTTGCTTTAGTAATATGATTGCCTTTAATAATAGAGTGACAAGAGCAGTTGATGAGGTAAAGGCATATACTGCCATTTTCTTGGACTTTGCAAAGGCATTTGACAGGGTGGCACATGATAAGCTGATGTTTAAGTTGCAGCACATGGGAATGGATGTCAGGTTGGTCAACTGGATTCAGGATTGGATGTCCGATAAATATCAGAGAGTTGTGTTATGGTGGAGCAGTTTCAAGGAAGCAGAGGGTTACAAGTGGGGGTCCCACAGGGCTCACTACTGGGACCTATATTGTTTAACCTTTATATCAATGACATCAGTGGATTGCAGGGGGTGGGATATTTAGTTGTTTGCGGATGATGCTAAGCTGGGAAGGGTTATTAGTAATAGTGCAGATGTGGTAGCCCTGCAAGAGGATTTGAATAAGCTAGACAGATGGGCAAATGAATGGGTGGTGTCAGTTTAATACAGCAAAATGTAAGGTCTTGAAGTATGCAGCCTCCCAAACCTTAATTGGAGGAGTTGTCCTGGAGGAAGTAGGGGAGACAAGAGATCTAGGGTTGATGATTGATAGAAAACTGAAATTCGGGTGACATATTGTAAAGATGGTGAAGGTAACTCAGAGAATTGCTGCAATACTAAGAAGGATACTGGCCTGCAGAGATAAGAGTTATCATTCCGTTGTATAAGATCTTGATCAGACCACACTTAGACTATTGTTCTCAGATTTTGGTCCCCATGATTCGAAGTGGATAAATTAACTGTGGAAAGGGTACAGAAGCTGAAAACAAAGATGGTTTCAGGACTGTACAATGTTAGTTATGAGGATCAGCTGAGGGAATGTGGACTGCAGAGTTTGGTGAATAGTAGAAGGAGAGGTGATATGATTGAGACTTTTGAACTGTTGAGAGGTAGTTACAGGGCTGACACTGGGGATTTCTTTTGCTTGGTTGAACAGTGGGAAGGAGTGAAGACAAGGGGCCATCCCTGGAAGTTACGAAAGAAAATTGTGAGCAAGAGGGTGAGGAGTAGTTTCTTTGCATGGAGGGTGGTTGAATCGTGGAATGCATTGCCTGATAGAGTGGGGAGAGTGAGAACAGTCAACTGAGTTTAAGGAATGGTATGATAGACTTTGTGTTTCCTAGGAGGGACCTCCCATGATGAGTTGATAGACTTGTGTTTCTCACGAGAGTCTTTTGACTCCATGGAGGCCTGAATAATAATAATAATAATTATGGAGTAATGATTTTGGAAATCTAATGCTAAAATAGGACAGTTCACAGCAGATAAAAAAGTTGTAATGGAGAAATTTGGATACGGAGAGCTTAACGAGAGAGGAGAACAATTACTCCACTTCTGTAAAGCAAACGATCTAATGATTACAAACACATTGTTCTATCAATGCCCTAATAATAAATATACATGGACATCCCCAGATTGTATTATAAAGAACTGCATAGACTATATCATCATAAACAAACAATGGAAAAGATCAGTAAATAATGTACGAACATTAAGAAGTTTTGATTTTGACACTGACCATGAAATATTAACTGCCAAAGCGAAGATAAAATTCAACAGGAAAAACAATATCAGAAAAGAAGAAAACATCAACCTATCAAAACTAAAAGATAGCTCAAGCAAAAGGCGATTTTTAGAACAGATGTGCTTGAAATTAAAACCCTCCATCTTCCAGAGCAGCGGAAGAAGGAAAAGAAACAGTATTATCAATTGCAAAAGACACTCTAGGTTCCAAACCCAAAATAAACAAACAGTGGATAATCCAAGAAATCATAGCTACCATAGATGAGAAAAGGGAGGCCAAGATACTTGTAAACCAACAAAACAGTGAAGAGAATAGAGAAAAATACAGAGCACTAAAAAATAAAGTTGATAACCAATGCAAAAAAGCCAAAGAAAAATGGTTAGAAGAAAAAGCTAAGAAATGCCAAGAAGCATACCAAAAAACAACCTAAAAGTCTTCCATGATACTGTAAGAGAAGTTACAAAGGAATTCTCAGCAAAAGCAGTAATAATGATAAGCAACAAGATGACTTAAACCGGGAATATTGAATACATAAGAAAAATCTGGTCAAACCGTTTTAAGACTATCTTCCACCAAGGAAACAAAACTACAATGCCAACAATAGAAAAAAATAATGATCACCCAAAAATATTACAAGAAGAAGTTAGATATGCAATCAAACAGATGAAAAACAATAAAGCACCAGGCATTGATACTATCCCTACTGAACTGTGGTCATATGGAGGCAGCATATCAATAGAATATTTAACAACCCTATTCAATAAAATACTACAAACAGGAGAGATCCCAGATGACTGGAGAACTGGAAAGATCATCCCAATATATACAAGAAATGAGACAAAAGAGACCGCAGAAATTACAGACCAGTCAATTTACTCCCTCACACCTATAAAATATTCATAGGTGTTTTTTAATCTATTTTGTATAATTCTTATGAATATTCTATGCTTGATAGGCATAGAACAAGCTGGTTTCCGAGGAAACTATTCAACAATAGACCAAATTTTCACATTGCACCAACTAGCAGAGCTCAGCTGGGAAGACCATAAAGAACTATATTGTTGTTTTGTGGACTTTAAACAAGCTTTCGATAACATCAACAGAGAAATCCTTCTTAAAATTCTACTAGAAAAAGCAATAGACAATTATATAATACAGTTTCTGATAAAATATTACTCTAAGACAAATGCAAGAATTAAAACGGACACACTCACAACAGAGCCCATAGAGATCCAAAAAGGAGTAATTGCAAGGATGCCTATTATCCCCATGCCTATTCAAATATATCTAGAAGAAGTTGTAAAGAAGGCAGTAAACAATGAGCCTGGAATCAATGTCAATGGTTTAAACATAAATAATATCAAATATGCAGATGATCTCGTCCTTCTTGCAAGAACCCCAAATGAACTACAAAAGTTGATCAACAAGCTAAACGAAACCTGTAAAACATATGACATGACAATAAATATACAAAAGACAAAACTGATGAAAATAGGGAGGAACTGAATTACCATCTCAGCCACCCTAAATGGCGAACAAGTAGACAATGTCATATACCTTGGATCAAAACTAATAGAAACAATAGATGAACTCAAAACAATCAAACCCAGAATAGCGATAGGATGGACCACCATGGGAAAATTACAGAAAATCTGGAAAACAAACAAGATATCTAAGCAAGCCAAAATCAAATTATATGAAGCAATAATTATACCAACAGTCATCTATGGAGCAGAAGCGTGGACAGTTAAAAAAAGAGAGGAGAAAAAACTGCTGGCATTTGAAATGAAATGCTTAAGAAAAATAAATAGAACAAGTTGGATAGAAAACAAAACAAACATCACAGTCAGACAAGAACTATTGTCTTTTTATACAATAGTTCTTGTCTGACTGTGATGTTTGTTTTCTTTTTGAAAAAATTAGAGAACAACAACTGAGATGGTTTGGACACACTGTACGCATGGATGCAGACAGACTTCCTAACATCCTAATCGATACTTTTCCAACTGAAAAAAGAAGACCCGGAAGACCAAGAATCACCTGGCTGAAATTAATAAAGAACATCTTGCTGGCTGAAATTAATAAAGAACATCTTGGAATGCAGAACATATAAGGAACTTTTTCGAACAGCAAGGAATAGAGAAGACTGGAAGATCCTGCTCAAGAGAAGACTGAACCCGTCTTAGATGGAAGAGAAGAAGAAGAGAATGATTTTGACTGATACTGGCCTAGTTGGCTGAATGGTTATCATACCAATAGGCTGCAGGTTCAAAACCTGAGATATGCATGGATGTTTGTGATTCTCTTTAGGTGGGAGATAAATTTCATTGCCTGGTGTGAGGCCATCATCCTACTTGTTGGTTGCCTGAAGAATAATGCATTGGTAATATCATAACAGAATGTGAAGGAAGTTAGTTTTGATTCCTGTAAATTATACTTTACAAAAAAATTCTTGTTTTATCATTATTATTGCATCCTCCATGGAGTCAGCAAACTCATTGTGGGAGATTCACTCAACCAATAACACATTTATCATATTGAAAACCTTAAAGTTCTTAACACTCTGCATTCATAGCATATTTTGATAATATGTTTCATTCACCCACAGTTCTCCATGGGAAACATCTACTCCTTACCCTTTTTCACCACTATCACCTTGTACTCTTTTTACAATCTCCTTTATCTTAATGTGATAAAATATTCTTACTAAATTTAAAAATTTGGAATAACACCTCTTTTCCTCCTATCTACTAAACTCTTTGATTTACATTTCCTTAATATCTCTCCATAACCAACATTCCAGAATCCTGATATTACCTTAGTCACTTATCTCTAGACCTTCTCCATTGTGGAAATATGTGACCAAATCTGAGCACGGTGGTCCAAGTGTGGTCTGACCAATTCTTTATACAGTGATACAACCACCTCCTTATCTCTACATGTCAGTTTAGAGATAAGGAGGTGGTTAGACAATGTAGTGTTGCAGCCTTAAAACACTTGTAATGTGTCCTCTAAACTGCATCATCCTCAAATCTCATCCACTTTCTAAAGCACAGTTCCATCAGTATAGAATGCAGCCTTATATCTCTGCACTCCAAAATTCACCTCTGATTCTTTCATCTCTAATTGTCCTAATATTTGCCTCCCTTCTATATACTTCTCCATATCATTTATACCAGTATGATATACACTGAAAAAGTGCAAATTAAATAACCATGAGTATAAATGAATAGAAGGAGAATAAGTCTGGTAGTAGAATGGAAGTTTCAAACCACAAGCCAGTTTGTATTTCTTCTGTGGTTGTTAAGATTTTGGAGTAATTGGGCAGATGATAGCAATATTATTTGTGCTAGCCAGCATGGATAAGGGTGCTCTTGTTTTAGTAATCTGGCTGCCTTTTACAATATGGTAACAAGAGCAGTGCATGAGGGTAATATATAAACTTACATTTTTTAGATTTTCTGAAAGGCATTTGATAGTGTGCCACATGTCAAGTTGTGTGTTTTAAAATACATATAACATTGGATATCAGTTTAGTAGACTGGATTGGTAATCGGCTTTCTGATAGATATCAGAGTCATATATAGGGGAACAGTATCGGGGGGGGGGTAGAAAATTATAAGTAGAGTTCCACAGGGTTCAATACTGGGACTATTAGTAGAGATTTGAGCTGTGCTGAAAAAGAGTGTTTATCATGAGTATATAGTGTGGCTTTTTGTTGCAAATTGTGCTATATATTTTCAGTTTGATACAAGTATTCTTCAATACTGTTATTGGAATTTATATTTTACAATATAACAATAATTTATATTGCATTCATGCACTGCTGGTTAATCTTACTGAGAGAGTGAGGTCAGGGTTGGATGCATTCAGAGGTAGCAGAGAAGAAAAATATAAGTTTTCATTATTTTTATTAGTTTACTTTAAATAACACAACGTAAAGTAATTTGCAGTTGGGGAAATTCTACTTAAAAACATATAAATTTTAGTATAGTTGTAGTAGTTCTGAATACTTAGTTCTTCATGCACTATTTGAATGATGGTGATTGTTTCATCTCAGTCTTCTAAAGGCTTGTCACCAAGTCCTCCCCCATTTAAGAACCACATTTTGCATAGCATACTATGGGATTGTGTGGTGCTTGTGGCATGTATCTGTTCCGACGATTAAATATGTGGCAGGTGAGAGATCGGGGAGTGCATGTATGCAGAAAATTTAGGAAATGGATATTCTCCTGCCTTGGCAGCATTTCTTCAGAGGCAGGAGAATATTGACTTAGAGAGAGACAAGTAGTGTGATAGAGGGTGAGGATAATAAGCGGGATGTAAATGAAAAAATAAAAGTGGGGTGCCTGGAAAGTTTGAATCATTGTGAAGCTTTTGGAGATGTCTTAGTTGGGAGAATGAATGGCAAGCAAAAATGGGTAGCTTGCAGAGGAGATGGAATGTCTTGGGAATGAGTTGAGAAGCATGAAAGAAGAATTAAGCAAATGGAAGTAATGAATGCAAAGTGAATCAGAGTAGCAGTGAGAGAGTTATGGGAATGATAGAAGAGGAGAGAATAGAAACAGAAGGAGAGAGGGAATGAGAAAAATGCAAGGGAGTGCTCAAACCAGGGATAGAGAGAGACAGAAGGTAACTAGGAGAACAAAGAAAGCGTTAGATGGGGGGGGGAGACAGTGAGATGGGGATGCAGATGAGCAAGGAAGAAATAGAGTGGTAAGAGGTGTGATACTCGACAATCTGTAGTGTGCAAGATAGAATGCCTGAGGAGGGTATGCTTGGAGGAACAATAGAAAGTGTGGCTATGGCAGATAGGTGGGGGTGAAAGGGTGGATGAAATAATTGTGATGGTAGGGGGACACAAATAACCTGAAAGGCAGTGTGAATTGGGTAACACAAGATCTGAGGTTCATGGCTGAGGATATATGGAAGAATACTCAGAGGGAAGATAGTGTTTGTGTTTCCCAGGTATGATAATGAAGAGTTGAGGAGAAGAGCATTAATAATGAATGGTATGATAGCAAGAATGTGTTAAAAGAGAGAGGCTTGGAGTACATGCCTTGGGAGGCATTTGAGGTCAGAAAAGAACTGGATGTGAGAGACTGCTTGCATTTGAATGAGGAAGGACATAAGCATCTGGAGAGATTACTGTTCTCTGAATGAGTCAGTGTGTCATTGCAGGAAAACTAGAATTATCAGGGTGGATGGTAGCAGAGACGGCCTCATGTGGGAATAGGTGCTTGGGAGAAGAAAGAATACATCAGGTAATGCTGAATCAGTAATTTCTGGAGATGATAATGATATAGAAACAGTGACGTTTTTATTCTTTATATTAATAGTAGGAGTATCTGCAATAAAGGAGATGAATGAGTGGCGCTAATAGCAATAGCACATTTAAAGATTATTGAGGAAAATTGATTATTGATAGGAAAAAGAAAACCAGGATGTCCTCTTAAATGATTCAACGATGACTTCTAAGGCTGGAACAGGCCATGCTAGGCCTAAATCTTTGATACGTATGATGATTAAGATTATTGAGATCTTTGAGACATGGTTGACAGAAGACAATATACTAACAGGAATAGAAATAGCAGGGTATAGCATTTTTTGACAGGATTGGAAGGAAAAAAAAGGTGGTGGAGTACTGCTTGTGATAAGTGATGACTTATGTTCTCTCAGAGTGGAGGATTTGGAGGGCAATGGCACAAATGGTTTTGAAAGCATATGGTGTGAGTAGACATGGGCAAGGCAAGATATTTAGTGGGGAATTGCTACAAGCTGAAGTGCATAGAGGGTGAGGAGCAGTTGTTTAGGCAGTTGAGCTTGGCAAGTGCAAGAAGAATGATGGTTATGGGAGATTTAACTATTGAATATTAATTGGGAAGTGGAAACTGCATGTATTAATAAGGGAATGGAATTTCTAGAATTCTTGAGAGATGAATGTCTTAGGCAACATGTAGTAGAAGAAACATGAGGTTCAAGAGTTTTGGATTTGGTCATAACATCAGAAGAGTTGATAATAACTGAGATGGCATCTCTGTCTCAGTTGGAGAGGGGGCGAAATCTGGTCTTAAAATCATGCTTGCTCTTGTTATCATTCAGGGATTGAGAGGTGTGATTGGAGTCTGATTAGCAGAATAATGAATTGCTGACCATTTAAAACTATATATTTAGAAATTTATGTACATTTAATCATACAAATACAACATTTATTTTACAAATGATATTCTATCTTTTTCAATTTAGCTACTTGAATACAAATTCTACCCTACAGTTCTTCTTTATGAACTGGTCAATAACATAGTCATAAAAAGTTGGTTGTAACTTAATTTTCCCAAGCAACATGCACACTTGTAAAGGCTGGCTGAAGCTCACTGGCTAGAGCTACGTTGACTGCATATGACCTGTGTTTAAGCAACAGAGTGAGACGATGTGAAATGGCAATGCGTGAGCATGAAATCACAGTGCTGCTGCGAGGACCCGGAAGCTCCTACAACCGAGCAAGCCAAGGTAGCTTTGACTAAACGAGCAAGCATCGGCCTTTGATACACAACACAAAGCTCAATTATTGCCTTTATCGCGCAAGCTTAAGACGTCTTCTGTCTACAAAAATAAAAGCCTAAATGGAATGATTATAAACGCATGCATTTATTAACAAATAAATATTACTTCTTTCTCGATTAATGAGCTTGCCCAGCAAGCATGGAGAATTCGCCCCTAGTGAAGTTCTTGTTCTTTAATTTGAAAGTCATTGACGATGCCCTTGAAACTGAGACAAAAATTTTAAATTAATTAGAAGGTATAGGTACATGGGTATCTGCAGAAAATTTTCCAGGGGGGGGAAAGCAAAGCAAAATTTTCTGGAGGAGGGGCAAAGCTTGGAGACAAATCATTACATCAATAAATTTTTATTTAATTTTTTTTTCACAAGTAGATCCCTGAGGGGGGGGGGACAAGCACCTGTTTGCCCCCCTACCCCGAGACTGATGAGACTGCAAACTGCATTCTCTCAACCTTTCTTCATATTCAACATCGCAGAGCTCAAACTATTTTGGTCAGTTGCCTCTGGACCTTCTCCAACATTTCTTCATGCTTTTGAAAACCAGGTGACCAAATCTGTGCACAATCGGACACTTCAGATTGTGCACAGATGCTTTGCCTAATCGGAGCCTTACACAATGGAAACATAATCTCCTTACTTCTAAAAGTCAGTGTCCTCTGCATCATTGCAAGAATTCGTTGTACTGTCTTCAAAATTTTGGCAATATGTCCTCTAAATTTTAGATCCTTATCCACCATCACCCCAAGATCTCTTATTTCCTCCACCTCCAACAATATATCCCCACCAAGAGTAAATTCTACATCCCATGTTTTGAAAATTTTTAAACCTTACATTTCACAACATGAAACTGCTATCCCTAATACTGTGCCCATTCACTCAGTCTATTCAAGTCTTCTTGTAAGGTCACAACATCTGCTTTACTTCTCTTAGTTTGTCTCCATTTTGCATCATCTGCGAACAACTGTACACCCCCATTCATGAAAACCTTCCCAATATTATTAACATTTATTAGCAATATTAAACAGCAGTGGCCCTAAAACGGACTGCTGAGCTATACCTCTATTGACTTTCCTCTTCTGGGATGTTACCTGTCAGTCATCCAATCTCTAATCCAATGCACTAGTCCAGTGTTTCTCAAACTTCAGATATCTATCCCTTCTTAAATTTTCATTATTAACAAGTGCCCCCTTATCAAAATAATAATAAATAAATAAAGTATATTTCATTGTAAATGTCTATTTTATTTGAGTTTATATATTCATGTAAACAAAAAATATGATTTATTTTTAATAGAACAAAATTTGGAATAGGTTCCTCTTCATTTCACATCCATGAAAATCCACATTTCAAGTAATTCATATCATATTTATGAAGATTTTTCATCTTCTTCCTAGTTGGTTCTCTAGAAATGTCAGATGACATACCTTATCAATTTCATTTGATACAGCAACGTTTTTTCGTTGCTTCATCAACGTTTTTTTGTTGTTTACAACTATTTGTATTTGCTGTATTGCTTTCTTTTGTGAGCTTTATAAATCCAATCTTTAACCAATGATCCATACTTAAGAATTTGAAAGCTAAAACAATTACCATATTTACTCGAATATAACTTGCACTTTTTTCCCAAAATCAAATATAAAAAATCGTGATACGAGATGTATGCAAGAATTTCAGAAACTAAAGTTTTCAGAAAAAAACTGAAAATGGGTATAACTTACCAAGAAGCTCCTATTTGCTATTGCTACTTTTGGTATTGAGAACAGTTTCTTTCCTTGTGTGCATCGTCAAAGTCATCTACCCAAATAGCTTCATCTTCTTTCCCATTATTTCAAGCAAAAATTACCAGTAATTTGCAAGACTTGAGATATGTAATAAACAATCCTTCACAAATGACTAATGAGAAGTAAAAGCAGAGTGTGAAACAGACAGCAATGGTAGGCCAGTAGAGATAGAGAAGCTATGAAGAGGTGCATATGATTGGTGCAGTATTAACAAAATATTGCACGAACCAAAGACAAGACAACAGTTGAGTTGAAATGCTAATTCTCTTCAACTGAATTCCATAATATCTGAAACATGTTCACTATATATTTCTTAGTTTTATACGTTCATGACAGGGTTTTGCTTGAGTCTATACAGCAATTTCTGTTGGAGGGAGATGTGATTCATTAAATTGACAACATATCCATGTTGTCAATCAAAGATAATACCATTGTTGTCAACCCAAATCTGCATCCTCATTCTCAACAGCCTTTCCAACACTTGAACCACAACACCTGACACACAGACTGGCCTATAATTTGATGCTTGAATTCTGTCACCTTCTTTATGAAGTGATATCTCGCCTTTCTGCCACTGCTTTGGAACTTGACCCAATGTAAGACTCATATTAAATAAATATGTCAGGGCAGATGTCAACTCCCTGGCGTATTCCTTCTATATACATGGTTGATATATTATCAAGTCCCACATCCTTATTAATATCAAGTTTGCTTAATTTCCATATATCTCTTGCTCACTTACAGTTAGTCTTTCCTTCTCATTATTCACTGCTCTCAAACTCTCCATGATGTCATATTCACAAGGATGAAGGACCTTTATGAACTAATTAAATATCTCAACTATATCCTCTGCAGCAGTTGTCCTTATACCATTTTTTCCAGTCAATGTTATCCTTCCATAATCATTCTTTTTTTTTGCTGGCTACATATTGAAAGAACTCTCTAGGATTTTTTTTTTTTGGTGGGGGGGGGGAGAGGGCTTCATTAGCTAACTGCCTCGTACTGAATGTTTGCTACCCTTACCTATCAAGTCACATTTCTTGACTGTTCTTTGTATTCCTAATGGAATTGAGTACTACCACTCCTCTTATGTTGCCTCCATAATGCCTATTTTCTCTCTATTGCTTGCTTATTCTCTTCATTCCTCCATTTCACACCTACGTTATTAACCTTCTCACCTTGAGAATACATTGGACATTGCCTCTACTAGATAGCTCTTGAATATCACTCAAGCAGCATTTATCTCCTTTCCACCCAACTTCTTGTTTCATGCTACAGCTACAAGCTATCTCCTCATAATCACCAGCCTTGTAGTTCTGCATGTACTCTGTCCTTACAGAAGTTCTTGCATAGTTGGCAACCACCCAGGTAATCACTTCATGGTCACTCTCACCAACTGGAGGAAGATTTGACACCCCATTTAATAGGAGATGATCAAATCCAAGACTCAGTCCTCGTGTGTCCTCTCTTGCATACTGCCTAAGGTAGTTGTCCATTAAAAAACACACTAATTTTTTTACTTCCAGTTACAATCTCGTCATTCCAATCTATAGTGCCATAATTAAAATCATCCATAATGATCACATTTTTTTCATTTGCTTGACTAATTTGCTTGTACATTCCTGGTCACTATCTTCCACATTACCAAGTCTATAGAAAACATCCAACAAAGTACAGGTATCCCTTGCTTAACGCGCGAAATTAATTGCGGCAATCCCCTGATATATGCGGCATGAGTTTAGATTAACACACCTTTAACCCTGCGGAGCTTGCAACTGATCTGACAGATACATGCAAAATGTTTAATATAAATATTCTTACACAATTCAGTGTATAGCTTGGAGGTCATGAGTAGCTGAGCATTCATATGTTATGAGTGATATTCCGCACTGTTTTTTGCTGTCAGTTTGGCGTAACACATGTTGTGTAAAGGTTTGTGATATTTGACAGTAAATTGTATCTGAGAGATACTGTGATCTCCGATGTCAATATAGTATGGTTTAGTTTTTTTTTTTTTTTTTTGTATTCTTTATTCAATAATTTCTAGATTGTAACTGAAAATAAATAAACCATCATGTATTACTGAAATAGAGATCCAAAGGCTTAATTATCATACATGTCCTCTAGGAGACGTGCTTTACATTATGGAAAATGCTAAGGAAAGTGATCTGGATCTTACTCCACCTTTACTACGAGTTGCCCATAAGGTTGCTTATGCTTGCATCTGCCAAAACGTTTAGTTTCTATATATTCGGCATGAAACTCTTGTAGTTTCTTTATTCGGCTATGAAATAATGTTGGATTCAATATCCACTTAATTTTTACCACCATGTATCATATTTGCAGTGTGTTTTCTTTATGTTCTATTGCTTGTTTACCGAGGTCTGGAGAGTCATTTTGCTTGTTATTGTAGAATGTAGAATTTATACTGATAAGAAAAAAACTAAAACTGTTCAAACGACTCTTAATTACTTCTTTTGATAAAAAAAATTGCACTAAATAATGTAGGTAATTTAGGTGCAAGAACTTAAACATTTACTTTGCATTCATTTTTTATCTTAACTGAAAAGTACCATATAAAACGAATTATTAATACAGTAATGATCATGAACGAATTGCAATTTTTACCATTGATTATTAGATTTGATTAATGCGATTTTGATATACTCGGTAACATCGAGGGATTAATTAATCGCGTTAATAGAGGGATACCTGTATTTCATTTTGTTCAACATTATCTCACACCATACTGCCTCACAATCACTACCACTATTTCTGCTTTGCATCTCTACCTTGGACAGGTCCAAGGTAGCGAGTTATGTCTCTATTGTCTTATGTCTGTGCAAGGTTTCATTTATCAAAGCCTTGTTTTATCAAAGCCAAGGCTTATCTAACATAAGCCTTGTTTTCTAAATCAGTTTATGAACATACAACACAATTGATAATGATAGAAAATTCTGACAGAAGAGAGGATTATGGATATTTATGATTAGGGACATTTATAGTGTAGTGTTCAGGAAGAACACTATCCTGTAAAACATAGTTCCATTTATCAAAGAAACAGCTTTAGAAAACAAGGTTGTCTCTACCTTGGACAGACATAACTCTGTCTGACCAAGGTAGAGATGCAAAGCGGAAATAGTGGTAGTGATTGTGAGGCAGTATGGTGTGTGATGATAGTGAATAAAATGAAATATTTTGTTGGATGTTTCCTCTACCTTGGACAGACATAACTCTTTAACTATCTTTAGTAGCACTCCACCTACCATTTTTACCCTTTCTATCTTCATGAAATACATTATATCCTTCCATCTCTATTCCTGTCAGGATATTATCCTTATCCAACCATATCTCACTTATTCCAACAATTTTTGGGTGAAAGAACTCAATCAATGCAACCATTTCATTTCTCTTATTTCTAGTATTCATATATAAACATAACAGCTCATTCCTGTTTCTATGACAAGTTTCACAGCTACCACTTATTAGATGCTACTTATCCATACCCTCATCATGACATTTCTTTTTCTCCTTGCTCATCCCAGAACATTCTTCGAATCCAGCTGTTTTTGCTAGATCCCAGGTAATCCCTTTCCCTTTTAGTCTACATGCACATTCACATCCTCATGAGTATCAACCTTTTCTCATGCTGTGTTCCCATGTATACTCTGTCTTTTACTTTCCCTGCTTGTCTTGCACATTTGTTTTCTCATTCTATTTACTCATGCTACCTACTTCTTCATTGATAAGCATTATTTCAAACTTTTGTTCCTTACTCCCACACTCTTTCACATCGCTTGTTGCTCAGATTCGTTATCTGCATTCATTACTCTCCATTCCAACAGCAGTCTCTCCAAATGACTGACACCAAAACCTTTGAAATGCAGTTCATTACTCTTATACAGTTCAATGCTTTCTTCAAACTCATTTCACACATTAACAAACTGCACTCCTTTCTCTTCAAATTTCATAATTCTTGCTCTGTGCCCCATCTCATTGCTGTTATACCTGGGCAACACACTGACTAATTTTCCTAGCACCATATTATCTTTTATCCTTCTCAACAATCTCCTGATAACCAATCAATCAGTTGTCCTAATATTACTACCAAACTCCTTTGCTTGCTTATTCCTCATATCCAATGCTTCAGTCACTATATTCATCTTACATCCTGGAAAATAAGCTTGTTCATCTTCTTGTTTACCACACTTGTAATAATCAATTGCCATACAATGCCACTCTCAGGTCTTTCATTACCCTTTTCATACTGACATCATTTATTTTCATCTTCTTCACTCTTCCATACATATCTCCATTTCTCTTCATTTCACTCTGCATCCATCTGATCTCTTTCCTTATCTTCACCAACTCAGCTTTCATATCTTGTATCCTTTTTTTGCTATCATTACATGCATTGCCTCTGACAGCAGTGGTAAAAGTGCAAAAGGTGATTGTGTTTAAGTAGTGGTATGATACTTTTTATTGTCTTGTGTTGACCTCCGATGATGAGTCTTATAACTTCAAGTAGATCAGGAAATTAACTAGATCAGTCAACACAGACTGTGTCTGGGACAAGATCTAGAAAATAAAAGATAGATATTGCCCGTACCTGCTGATTTTAATTAATTCCTGGAATGTAGTGGATGTTCATTTACTTATCCAAAAGCAATTGCAGATAATTACAGATGAACGATATGGCAATTTCTTTATTTCTTTTTACACCTATAAATTCCTCCTCCTAAAATACAAAGATGAAAGATGTTAGTTTATGTTCTGTCATGTTGTCTGGAACAGTGCTAGTCTCTTCAGTTAAAGAAAAAGCTAAACTGCTCTTCCTCCATCTCGCAAGTGATATGTATCCAGATGATATCCATTATGAGATGATAAAACATTTTCCATGGATCAGTTGCTCTACTTATGAGAGAATTTTCATTCTGGATCAGTTTTGATACTTCTATTAAAACAAAAAAACAAACAAAAGTGTTTGCCTTCCAAGACAGAGTATAATCCAAAAATTACAATTAATAATTGTCCAACAGCTCTAACTAATTGCTTGTATAAAATCATGAAAATATGCTCGACTTTGCCTTTTTGTGATTTGCAGGGATTAAAAACATTTTTTCATGACATTCTGACTTCTTAAAAAGGCCATTATACATTGATTAGACTGAATTAATTAATGAACTGAGCAGAACATACAGTAGAGATGATAAAGAGCAGGTGTTAGTCCAGAAGCACATTGGGAGCAGAAGCCTTTTAAGTATTGTTCAGGATTCTTCTGATATACCTCTGGTGGAAGGCCACAGGAACGATGCAATGCAATTTTCCAGATAAAGGAGATGATTTGCCTTGTTCATCTGTGTAGGAGTTTGATGAGAAGAATGACACCAGGCATCTTTATCTTTAGATGAGGTTGCAAGAGATCAGAAAGCGTGACTGTCATTGGCGCATGAGTGATCCTGAATGGCTGGCCAAAATCAGTGGGCTAGTGGACTTGGCTGCACTGGTGTTGCAATAAGCCTCCTTCCTCATGGCCTGGGAACATGACCCAAGGCTTACTGCAGTGCTGGTATAGTATCTGGGGTAGTCCCTGACATTCCATTCCTAAGTTACAGTCATTTTCTTGCCAGAAAATCTGTATCCATGGTGGGTGGCAAGCTCTAGTGCTGAATTAAATTTGAGAATTTAAGAATGAATAATTTTTCATTCTCTTGTTTATCTGAGGTGCCTGAACAAGCTCCAACCATGTACAGAACCCATTGAAATATCAATTGGAAACAAAGATGTAAAAAAAACATCAGAGGTAGCAGCAAATATACCAACCTTTTTAATATTACACTTGACTGAAGAATGTCCACTCAGGAAAATGTAACCCTTCTTCATCAAAGGGTTTAGAAAGGTTGGTAGGATCTCCAAAATCAGTGATGAAGTTCTGTTCAGAGAATGTTCTTGTAGAAACCAAAACTTAAACAATCAGAGCAACTCCTTTTGGGCAACACTTATTGGAGGAATACCAGCAAGTTAGACCCACTCAGAAAGTTTGAACTATTCATGAGGAGTGATATTGGAGTGGGATATCCATGTTGTTCCAAATGAAGAGATCTGCTCCAAAATGAAAGGTCAAGGAGTGACAGCCATAAGGAGAATACCCATATTTAGGGATGGTCATCTGATTCCCATCAGGAATATCATTCTTACTTTCAACACACCTAAATTACTAGAATCTCTGAAAGCAGGTTATCTAAACTGTCCACTTAGGCTATACATCATAACCCTTTGCATTGCTTTAAATGTCATGTATTGTCATTCTCAAACTGCTTGTGATGGCTCTGCCATCTGTGCATGATGTGGCAATAAAGATAATGCGAACAAAAACTAAGAGTAAAACACCAAAATGTTCTAATTGTGAAGGAGGACATTCAGCAAATTTCTGAGTATGCTAAATGTGGAAGGATGAAAAGAAGATCCAAGTCATCTTGCTTGGTTTTATGTCTTTCAACAGGAGATGAGGAAGCAGTATACCACAAATATATAGCAAGATCTAGTTGGTAAACCGTCCTATGCTGAGAAGGCAACCAAAAATGATCTCACTACATGAGAATCTACTAATAAAAACAATAATGGAACAAGCACGACAGTAGATCAAAGGCATGCTTCCAGATTCTTTAATAGATGGCATTGGATACCAATGTTTTCCCCCACAAGAAGACCTAGTGTCCTAAAGGGAGATACTATGACATCTTGGATATTTTATCTAATGAAGAATAAATAGACACTAGCCATCCACAGTTCTACAAAAAAAAAAAAAATAAGGCTAATGAAAACAAAACCTTTCAACATAGGAAGCCAGATGATACCACCAAAATGAAATAATGAAAACATTTCTATAATGGAATTGTCATGGATTCTGTCAAAACATCAATGACAAAAAAGCTCTCTCTCTCTCTCTCTCTTGCAGAAGTACAAACCAATCTACTTTTGCTTGCAGGAAGCATATTTGAAGTCTGGATCTGCCCATAGAGGAGTGACCATCTTTGTGGACAGCATGTCCCACTTAATACAAACATAGTGGCAGTTTGCCATCTTCAAGTTGGATCTCTTAAAAATGGTATGCAGCATCTGCTTATTTTCTACAGTAGATATCTGTCAGGATGACCCTGATGATGTCACCAAAGTCATCCCCTTTAGTTTAAATGGGGATTTAAATGGGTACAACACACACACACACACACACACACACACACACACACACACACACACACACACACACACACACACACACACACACAGCGATTGGATAGTTTCTGAACTAACATCAGAGAGGAAGCATTGTCAAGTGAATGTTCAACAACAGTAACTTCCCCTCTTAAACACAAGAAATGACATCTTCATCCATATGCCTACCCAGACACTCCCTACCATTAAGGGGAGACAGATGAGAACTTATTTGGAGGCAATCATTTTCTCTTGATATCCATCTTTCAGCATAGGCAGCCATGTTCTACATCACAGATATCACAATGTAAAATTGTGCAGGTTGACTGACTCACCTTCCCCTCTCTAGTAGGATTCAATTTTGTGGTAGCCAATTCCTTTCCAATTAATAATGCAGTGAATCATGTGACAGTATTACAGGAAAGTTTAAACAAACAGTGTTTGCTTGTGAAGCTTCTTTACAACCTAGGCTATATAGTGGCTAATGACTTGACATTAACTGCCTTAGTATCTCATAAGTGCATATCCTTTTGGATGTGTATAATGCTGTGCACAATAATGGCCTAGTTGTGAAGAAGCTTCACATGCAAACTTTGCTTAAATTTGGATAAAGGATTAAACAAGGGTATTACACAAGGCTGCTGTCCATGTTTCCATAACCAACGTAGAATACTGATTGCACAGAAGAAAGTTTGGAGTATGTTTGGCCTGTGCAAGACGCATCTATCGTCAGAGCCAAAAAATGAATCTTGGATCCAGTACACATCTTCCATAATAAGAACTAACAGTAAAGAAGTCTTGGATAAAATCTTTAAAATGAAATGCAGATACATCACCTACAAGCTCACCATCCTTGAAAATAATGAATATGCAGCCAACCCAACAGCAATTGCTGACTGTCTTGGGGAGATATTTGCTAAAGCACCAGCAATATCTTCTTATTTTCATCCCTCCCTACCTCAATTTCCTGGATTAAAAATGCAAAGTAGAAAACAACATATTCTATTTTCTGTGAACAGTACTGAATAATTCAATAAGCCATTCATGAAAGAAGAAATGAGAGCTGCTTTGTGTATATGCCACCCCAACTGCTGTTGGACCAGATAATATCCATTTAAAATGATTAAACATTTGTCACCAATTGCTAAGGATCAAATGCTGTACCTATTTTAAATTCATAACAGTTTATTATTCATATCACGTATACAAATTAAACATATGTGCTATTCAACTTGTATAATTATGACAATATTTCACAATACAATTCAATGCGCAGTACAATGTTACAAAATAAAATTCAAGTATTACTATCATATTCTGTTGGTACTAACACTCATTTTGGCTATTATTTTATTATGGTTAATAAAACGTTTTCTCATATATATGCAAGTAGAATCTAATATATTGAATGGTTTCATAGTTATGATAAGTAACTGGTTTAGAGTAATGAAGTTAGTTAATGCAAATATGTGTAACCAAGGGCCGTAGCCATACTGGTTACCAGAAAAATAATTAGTTCAAAACAGATACTGAGAGTCTGGGGACCACATCTAAGAGGGCTCCCTATTCCAAAATAATATTCTGTGAGAACGTTTTTCTGGATCCTCAATAAACTATTGACCAATTGCTCTGACCAGCTGCTTGTGCAAGATTCTGGACAAAATGGCTAACTCTCATCTTTTATAGTTTCTGGATAGAAATAACTTTTTTATCTTTTCAAAATTCAATCAGGCTTTCATAAATATTGTTCAACAACTGATCATCTAGTTCAGCTGGGAGCATTCGTTCAGGATGCCTTCCTAAAATGTGAACACTTCATGTCAGTTTTCATTGATATAGATAAAATTATGACACTGGTCGGAGATTCACAATATCGAAAGACTTACACAACTTTGGTTTGAGAGGGAATAGCTCTCTTTTCATCAAGAAATTTTTGTACAACCAAATCTTCCAAGTGGGAACTGCTTCTTCCCAACCATATACACAAAAAGAGGTAGTACCAAGATTCTGTTTTAAGTGTTGGCAAACAACCAAATATCTTTCCCCAACTGTGAATAATGCCCTCTGTGTAGATGACTTTATCATCTTCTGTCATTCATGTAATATGAGGCTCATAGAAAGATAATTGCAGCAAGCCATCGATCATCTTTTAAAATGGGCACTTGCAAATGGGTTCATTTTCAAGCAAAAGAACAGTTTGTGATTTTTGCCACAAATATGGTTTTCATCTTGATTCAGAACTTGAATTTGGACAAATGTGAATCCCAGTTGCACCAGAGACCAAGTTTTTGAAGTTCAGTTCCTTCCTCATATATGCCAGTTTGCAGGATAAATGCTGCTAAGCAATGAAACATCCTTCACACCCCTATGTTCAACCTCTTGGGTTGCTGACAGATATTATTTGCTTCTGTTACACTGCACAGTGTTTACATCAAAACTCAATTATAGGTCCCAAGTCTATGCCTCTGCAGAGATAGTATCCTGCAGTGGTTCGACCCTATTCACCATAAAGCCATAAGAATTGCAATTGGACCATTTCAAACTTTACCAGCACCTATCATGTTGGAGGCTTAATGGATTTTTTTACAACACTCAAAAAGAATTAAAATAGAATTTAATACTTCCTATATTTCGTCCTAGTCACTAGGACATCTACGGGGATTACAAAAACAATTAATGTAGCATATACACAAATAACAAACAATACTAAGCCCAACCACGTGGGTGACACTAAAGTCCTATCTAGGTGGAGTGTCCTCTAAGGGCAGTAGTAGGTGGCCTGGAATGTAAGGTGGGAACTCTGGTGATGAGTGTTTCCCAAATCTTTGGAAGCTTAATGCAACCATATTTATTGAGATTTGGTTGGTTTTTGAGAGCTGCTGCTGCTTCTAAGAAAAGTCTCTCTTTCTTGAATTTGCTGTGGTGGAGCATGGTGGTTTTCTTCCATGATACCCTGTGGGTAGTGTCCAAAACATGGTCAGCCAAGCCTGAATGGCCATAGTTGTGTTTGAAGATGTAAGACTTGTGTTCCTCTAGACGGATGGATGCTGATCTGCCTGTGATGGCATTTTTAAATTCTTGTTGACGAGAAGGACGGGGAATGGAGGAGGAGTTGATTATTTTTTTGATACTGTGATCACTGTAGCCATTGGAGAGGAAAGTGCTGTGTATGTGGTTAAGCTCAGTAGTGAGGGTAGTTCCACTGGAACAAAGATTGTGGGCTCTCTTGGTAAGAGTTTTAATAATGCCATATTGTTGAGAGGGGTGGTGGTGGGAGAGTTTGTGAATGTATCTGCCTGTTTGTGTGGGTTTTCTGTATACGGTGAAGGTAAGTGTATCATTAGGCAGGCGTGTGACTAAGGTGTCTAGGAAGGGTTCTAGGAAGGGCGGTTCCAGTGGAACCGCCCTCACTACTGTGCTTAACCACATACACAGCACTTTCCTCTCCAATGGCTACAGCGATCACAGTATCAAAAAAAATAATCAACTCCTCCCCATTCCTCGTCCTTCTCGTCAACAAGATTTTAAAAATGCCATCACCATACCCTACATCCATGGCACATCCGAAAAAATAGCCAAGATACTAAAACATTACAACCTACACACAGCGTATAAGCCCCACCACAAACTGGCTACCCTTATCCGTTCTACGAAAGATCAGCGCTCTCCTCTCTCTCTGCCTGGAGTTTACAAAGTACCCTGTTCCTGTAAGCTGGCGTACTTTGGACAGACAGGCAGATCAGCATCCATCCGTCTAGAGGAACACAAGTCTTACATCTTCAAACACAACTATGGCCATTCAGGCTTGGCTGACCATGTTTTGGACACCACCCACAGGGTATCATGGAAGAAAACCACCATGCTCCACCACAGCAAATTCAAGAAAGAGAGACTTTTCTTAGAAGCAGCAGCAGCTCTCAAAAACCAACCAAATCTCAATAAATATGGTTGCATTAAGCTTCTGAAGATTTGGGAAACACTCATCACCAGAGTTCCCACCTTACATTCCAGGCCACCTACTACTGCCCTTAGAGGGTGCTCTACCTAGATAGGACTTTAGTGTCACCCACGTGGTTGGGCTTAGTATTGTTTGTTATTTGTGTATATGTTACATTAATTGTTTTTGTAATCCCCGTAGATGTCCTAGTGACTAGGACGAAATATAGAAAGTATTAAATTCTATTTTAATTCTTTTTGAGTATTGTTTGTTATTTGTGTATATGTTACATTAATTGTTTTTGTAATCCCCGTAGATGTCCTAGTGACTAGGACGAAATATAGGAAGTATTAAATTTTATTTTAATTCTTTTTGAGTGTTGTAAAAAAATCCATTAAGCCTCCAACGTGATGTCCTCACAGCACTTAAGCCTCTACACACGTTACCAGCACCTAGTTGGTACATTGCTGTAAATGAACCACCTTTGTTGATTTAACATCAACAACTGTCTCTATTATATGCTATAAAAACAAAATCCCTGCCAGACCATCTCACGTGGCTACCTATTTTTAGCCCATGGTTGTAGAAACTAGAATACCCATCAGACTGGAATGTGACCTTTTGGTTTGTGAACAAAAGCTCTCTTACAAGCTCTAGATATTGGGGTAGACAACACACCACATACATCACTAAATATACTACTACCATGGAATTCTTACACTACCATACAGTTTTTCTTTCTGTAGGCTACTCATTCCATCTGCCTGTTGTCCACCAGCAACTCTTTCTTATTCTCTGATTTTCTGATTATCTATATTGATGGTTCAAAATTAGAGGATCTAGCAGGATCTTTTCTTGTCTTCCCAGACAGGATAATATCTTCTCAGATCCCAAATGGAATATAACAACTTCACCACTGAGATGCATGCATGAGTTGCATGCATCTTGCTTTAAAGTACATAAGACTGCAATACTACCAAAGGATTTTATTCGCGCGCGCGCGCGCACACACACACAGGGGGGAGAGAGAGATTCACAAGTTCTCTACAAGCAAGAAGATGTCTAGAGCAGAAACATTCAGGGCTCCTCTCTTGAATCTGACATGTCCTCTCTGTCTCTCAGTTGTGGAAGCTACACTTGGATGTAAGCTTCTTTTGGGTTCCAAGCCACATTGGGATTGAGGGGAAGAAGGTTATAGATACTGCTACTGATACATCGAATACCAACAGATCATGAGAGAGTTTTCCCCAGTGGTAGTCATCATTGAATAGAGAGACCAGTAATAAACTTCATCAAATCAAGTCTAAAATAAAATTGTGGCAGTCTAGTCTACACCGAGATTAAAGAGCAAGTTTTTCTTCCTTGGTTCCACATTGGTCATAGTCTTCTTACATGCTCCTTCCTATTGAGAGTGATGACTTGCACATGTGTGAGTTGTGTAACACCAGACTTTCATTTTTATTGTAATTGACTGCCCTCGTTTTGTCAGTGAGTGCAGGAACTGTTTTAGTTACATTCATAATCAGTCTGAACTATTTACACTTGTGCAGGTTTTATCAGCTGATCAAGTAGTATTTCTGTTTTTAAATTTTTACACAGCATTAATGTTTATCATCATAAATAGATTATGCATACATTGCAAAAATTTTTTAATGTTTTTCCCACACATGAAAGGCAGAAGAGCTACAGCAAACAAATGCTGTATATGGGGCATTGTCAGGAGTGAGTACAGTAATCTGTTGATATTCTTCTTGAACTGTTGGAGATTGTAGTCCTTTGGAAATGCTTCATGGGAGAAGCTGTTCCACAGAATTGAGGTAGAAGGAATGAAAGATGACTGGGAGTAGCAGGTTCCATGAGAATGCAGTTTGACTGTCAAAGGATTTGAGCAGTTGTTGCTCAAGTTCCTGTAGATCTGGCAGAAATGGTAGGCAATAATGAATGCTAGTTCTGATGAACAAAGGCCATGATAATATCTATAGAAGAGAGAATGCAGATACTGATCTTCTATGGGAAAGTGGCTGAAGAGGAGTAGTCTGTAAGATGAGTATCGTTTATCAGCTGGACTTCCCTTTTCTGAACAGTGTAGAGATTTTTAGGAAGGTCTTAGCACCACCCCACTTGAGAGCAATATTCCAATGTTGGTCGAATTTCAGATTTATACAGAGTAAGTAACTGTTTAGCAGAGAGATACCATCTTGAGCAGAAAAGAATGCCAAGTTTTTTGGAGGCTGATTGCTCTTGATATGATTGTGACAGGAAAGACTTGAAGTAAGAGCCGGTCAGAGAAGACAGATTTGAACGATCTTGAAGCTTGATGTTTGTGCACTGCAAGGATTGATTTTTGAGTAGGACAAGTGGAATGTGCATCAGCAGAACTATGAATAGGGCTTGCAGTCAATGAGAACAGGTTATTGATATGAGAGAGCCCATAAGGACACTGACATTAACAGGAAAGTCTGAAGAGAAAGAATACCATCTACCATTACATGTAAGAATCGATCTGAGAGAAAACTCACAATTCATTTACACAATGACAAAGGCAGTCCAAATGTTGTAACTTGTTGAGAAGCTTCCAATGCCAGACCCTATTATAAAAAGCCTTGGAGATGTCAATAGCAATGGCACATGTTTCTCCAAAAGCTTTCCATGGAATGGGTTCAAAAGTGTGTGATATAGGCCAGATCTCAATTTTGCCAATCTAGATCTACTCAATCTGTAGATCTAGATTGGCAAAATCCACACAGATGGTCACTAATTAGATGGCAATTCTCCAAGTGTTAAAGAAATTGACTATGAATAACTGTATTCCATTACTTCAGATAAAATCGATGTGCGAGCAATAGGTTGATAGCTTGATGGTAGATAGTTATGGGAACTGATTGTATATGGGCTTTCTTCGATGATGTAGGGGAGGGATGTCAGCTGAGTCCAGTTTAGTGAATAAATGATAAAGAACAGGACAGCTGTTATTTCAGGAGCATATCTCTGGAGAACAATGGGTGGGATTCCATCACAAATGGCAACCTTTGTGTTGATTTTATCATTTCAATTTACTCTACATTAGCTTTTAACACCTGATTTATTTATGTTTGTTTTTATGAATTTTTATCCTTAAACCTTCTGAATTTGTTTTTCTACACTAACTTTTATATCTGTTTATGTGCTGTTTCATTTGTTACCTTATGTACTGCTGAGTCATGTTTTTGGCACAGTATGATATATTTGGTGTAATAGTAATAACGACATTAACTGCCCTTTTACCATTAAAACCAAGCCATATGCAAAAGTGAATTTCAAAATATCAAAGTTAGATTTAGATTTGTTAATGATGGTTTTGTGAATGTTGCAAGCTTCGGTGTCGGCCATGAATGAAACGGAGTCTTTTATTAGACTGTTCTGGCATAGTTTTTTTTTTTTTTTGAGAAACTGTGGTTGGGATATTGGGTGGAAATTTTGAATATTGTAAATGACTGTCTTCATTTTAACATGGAAAATTTCTGCAACAAGATCACAACTGACCATGTCATTGAGCAATCAAAGCACTGGAAAGTTTCCCACTTAATGTGCTAAAGTACTTAAGAACACGAGGTTGTGAATGGCTAAGAGGAAATGAAAAATGGATGAAATTGTGATCTGAATTACCAAGAAACACTGTATCTGGCAGGATAAATGGTTAAAATAGTGTTCAGAGTGTTTTGTGAATGGAGATGATTGTTGTGAATTATTCTGGTTGGAAGATGTAGAAGTTACTTTTTGTCATTGCTATCTGCAAATTTCTCAGCTTTATTCCAGCTTGGTCAGTGGATTTGGAAAAAGGGGAATCTATGGAAGGTTTGGCACTAAAGTCACCAAGAAAGATGACTTCACTGTTAGGTTAGAGAATTGTAAGAAATAAAGTGTAAAGAAAGGATGAGAGGTGAGAATTCAGGATTATTTTAGAATTGGGAGTGCAGTAGAAATTGCAGACAAAAAATAGGTATTGAAGTAATGAAATCTTAAGCCACAGAGTATCAAAAAGAGAAGATTTAAAATCAACCATCCTCTGGCAGGGCTGTACTTACACTTTTCCTGAGGCTAGTGGGGCCCAAGCACTACAGTGCTCTGAGCCCTTTTCAGAGTGCACTAGTGTTTGAGGAGGGCCCAGAGCACTCTAGTGCTTGAGTGTCTGGGCCCTCCTCATTGTTTGGGGGTCTTAAATTGGCCCTAATTTTTTTGGGGAGACCCCCCAGCTAGAGCCTTGTGGAAAACTGTGCATAAGTATAGCCCTGGCTTCTAGTAAGTAATATTAGATTGCACACACAAAAAAAGACCTTTGTGGAAAGGAATCATACTACATGCAATTTGGACAGTTAAGATGAACTGTGGTTGTTGAGTAATTTATGTTTTGTTCTAAAATAGGAGATGGATTTGGATATCTGCAGGTAATGGTGTACATCACTTAAGTTGGTACCTGTTGCATTTTCTAATTTTTTGACTTTATAATTGCTAATCAGTAATAAACTCATTTAATTCAGTGTTTATTCTGTAACATAATTTACATTTTTTAAAAAAAGTGGCATCATTTAAATATTACCCAACGAGTGAAAAGAAATTTGTGGGACAGTAAATTGTTTTCATGAAAATTATCTGCTTTATTCTGATTTCAAAATCAGTCAGTTGCAATTAAATTGTATCATCATCATCATCATCAAATTCCTGCCATGTGTACCCTCAAAGGGTGTACAGGATATGATAGTACTACATGAAAAAATTACATCATTACTCACTTCCTATCTACAATTTTCCTCCAAATCAGTCTGTTACTTGTCAAGACTTCAACATTATCAGATCTTATATTTCTATCGTCTAAGGCACTTTGTACCATATCAATCCACCTATATCTTGGTCTTCCTCTGGGTCGTTTTCCTGCCAACCTGGCAGAGAACACTTGTTTTGCTAATCTTTTCTCTCCCATTCTGTTTAAGTGACCATACCACCTGAGATTAGCTCTGCTAACGCATTCCTGGATGCTGACAATGTCAAGTTCTTTCCTAATATCCTCATTTTTAATATGATATTGCCATTGATGCCATCTGTTCACGCCTCTAATCTTTCTCAGGACTCTCATATCTGCGGTCTCTAGTCTTTGGTCAAGTGTTTTACTTCTGACCTAGCTCTCAGATCCATAAGTTAAAACTGGTTTGAACACTGTCTTGTATACAGCTAATTTAGTGTTCCGACTAATTTCTCTCTTATTCCATATGAATTTATTCAATTGACTTCCTACCATACCAGCTTTGTTGATTCTGTTGTCTATTTCCATATTTAATTTACCATCTTCACTAAAAATCATGCCTAAGTAGCTGAAATGTTTTACTTGTTCCACAGGTTCTCCATTCACAACACAGTTGACATTTTCAATGATTCTGCCTATTTTCATTGTCTTTGTCTTTTTATTGCTGACCTTCATACCATATCTATTACAACAGTTATTCAATTTAGTGAGAGAATCTTGCAGACTTGTAGCGGATTTATTTAGAAGTATAACATCATCCGCATAAAGCAAAGGGCTGACATTAACATCTCCAATTTTGATATCATGTTTAAGTTAAGGGATATATATCCCATATCATTTCTTAGCCAAATAAGAAACTCGAAGAGTTTCATGCCGAATATAGTAGAAACTATATAAAGTTCGGCGATTCCAAGTGTAAGCAAATACCTGGATACTGCAGCAACTGACCCTTAAGGTAGTGCAAGCTGAGGCAACTCATGTCTGAGGTGGAGCAAGCTCCGATCACTATTCTTGATATTTATCCATAATGTGAACTTAGCTCCTAGAAGCGTATTACTGTTCTACATTATGAGAGAAGGTCACTACCCAGACCGGTTTCAACCTTTATTGAGGTCTCATCAGTGAGTAGGTAGACCTAGTTAATATCAAGTTTGTAGCGAGCAGAACTTACTACCCTTCTATGAGTATTGCCGAGAGGTGTCCTAATAAATTATTAGACATATGAAGAGCCAAAGGCTTCAATTCATCTTTAATACCATTTTCCTTCATAATGTGATCCATATAGATAATGAAAAAAGAGGGGATAATGTACATCCTTGTCTCACACCAGATTTAACATTAAACCATCTTCCTGTACTTCCTTCAATTCTAACTGCTGACTTACAACTCAAATAAAGACTAAGTATTGCTTGATATAATGCCCCATTGACACCATATAACTGTAGCATATTGAATAGCTTCTCTCTTGGCACGTTTTCATATGCCTTAAGGCATATTAAATTGTACCTTGAGGTAAACATTTAAATACGATACATAATAAAAAAAAGTTCAATTTTCCAACAATTTATACAAATATCAATGTTAAAATATCCATTTTCCAAAATAAATTGATGTATAAAAATTGATGGGAATTTGAAGGATGCTTCTATTTGATGCAAATCAAGTGGGATCTGAAATAAAAAGACTAAGAATCTTTTTTTATAATTAATCCCTCTGTCTAGGCACATCTAATGCTATTTCTTAAAATTTGCTCCAATGCTTGTTACATGTGACTTGTTTCATACATTATTTTGCTCTCATTTTTTCTAGAACATGATAGCAAACTTCTATTTGTCATTCATAACAGTTTTTTTTTTTTTTATGATGAAAAAAAGTGTATCATCTATGAATGATACACACAGTTGTTTACTATTTGTGCATTCTTATAAAATAACATTTTAATTCTTTCTTAGAAATATTTTGGTCCAAGAAAGTTGCTAATACAATGTGAAATTATTTCTACCTCTAATTCTCCAGTAATTTGGAAGACAGAATTCAGAGAAACTGGGTAAATTATTTCTTTCTTTCTGAGTTACTTAAAACTGCATAATTATTATTTTGAAGTTGTTATTATTAAGAATCATAAAAATAAACATGTGAATACAGTACGCGTGGATAGGCTTATGTGTTCGTCAGACATGTTATGATAGGTTTCACGGTATAGAAAGAACACAGATGGTTAAGAAAATAACTAATTTATTAACTTAAAGGCTAATATTTCGCTGGTCTTATATCCAGCATCTTCAGAGCACACAACACAAAGTTTGTTACAAAGGCAAGACAACCACAATCTGGTGTAACAGTGGGGACAGTATAAGTGATTGCAGCGTGCAACACAAGACTAAAGTCCTAATATGACACTATGGTAAGTTGGGTCTGGCAGACCATGCTCTGGATACCCCTGCACACAGGATCAATTGGAAAGAAACAAAAGTAATGCACAGAAGCTTCTACAAGTTAGAGAGGTTATTCCTGGAATTAACAGAAGCCTTGAAACATACCCCAAACCTTAATAAGTATGGCTGTATAAATCTACCAAAGATTTGGGAGACAGTCATCCTAAGACCAAATTAATATTTATTACTTTTATTTTTTATTTTTTTTATTTTTTATCACTTGGACTACTATTGCAAAACTTTGAATTTTTTTTTTTTTTTTTTTTTTTTTTTTTTTTTTATAACCTAGATGACGCCATATTAGGACTTTAGTCTTGTGTTGCACGCTGCAATCACTTATACTGTCCCCACTGTTACACCGGATTGTGGTTGTCTTGCCTTTGTAACAAACTTTGTGTTGTGTGCTCTGAAGATGCTGGATATAAGACCAGCAAAATATTAGCCTTTAAGTTAATAAATTAGTTATTTTCTTAACCATCTGTGTTCTTTCTATACCGTGAAACTTATCATAACATGTGAATACAGTGGAAAGATATTTAATTAACTACAATTAATTATTCAAAATATTGTGGTTTGAGTTTCTTCACCCATCATTAGTATAACAAAATCATAGAAACAACAATATCTGCATTCCATTAACAAAAAACACCAAACAGAATATATTAATCCTACTCTCTTCATAAAAAAAACATACTCTAGCTTTCAAGGTAGTGGAATTTACATCACCTCAGGCATCTCATCTATTATTACTATTATTGTAACAGACTCGCTTATAAATTTATCCTCTTTCAATTTATTTTATGCTATAGTTCACAAAATTTGGCATAGATTATCTCATGTTTATTTGCTTGTTTCTTTTATTCTATCTATCCACCTCATTCTATTAATTATCATCATCCTTTCAGGATTTATACCCAATGGCCTTTTCCTTCGTCATCCCTGAGATCTATTAATTATACTATTATACCACTTAAGCAAATAATGCTGTACCAAATATTATACCACTTAATCAAATAATGCTGTTATGTCAATTAAATACCCCTTTGTAATTGTATTATTATAACATGATCAACTCCACTGAGTCCATAAACTCCTTGAGGGAGACCCTAAACATTATGCTAATCACTATCATACAATAATCACATCCATGCAATCATACTTTCATATTTACGAATTTAGGGACACAAAACACACGTGTTGAAATGATTATTTTACTTATTATTAATAAAATAACACTTGGCATTTCGACCCCTGTATTGAGGTCATCATCAGAAAGATACATGTGTATAGGAAACCAAGCTACATGCTATTGCACTCTATAAAGGTAAATTAAATCTATGCTGTTAATTGATCTTTTTGTTAGCCTGACCTCTAGTGATTAAAAAAAATAAAAATAAATAAAAATTTAAAAAAATTAATAAATAAAATAAATAAAAAACTACAATAAACTCCGCTAAAGTCCTCCTGTACTATGATTCTTCTGGATTTGTACAGTTTACATTGTTATACTAAGATTTTCTTCTGAAATTGTACAGTTCAAGTTGCTATTGAATATTAAGGGGCAGGGGGAAACGCTTCACCAAGTCTTTTATTATTATTATTATTATTATGGGCAACTCCAAGGAGTCCTTAGACTCATTGAGGGAGGCCCTAACATCATGTCATGAACAACTATTCAACATTCGCAGTGTATCTATCATACTTCGCCTTGAACTCATTCACAGTCATGGCACCTACAAGACTCTGGCAGCTTATTCCACTCATTCACCACTCTCCAAGTAAAAAACCTGGCTCTAACACCTTTGCTAACCACACTCTTGCCTAGTTTCCATGGATGGCCCCTAGACCTCCCACCACCACTCCTGTTCTCAAAAATATCCTCTGAATTAATCTTATAAAAACACTTTAGTAATTTGAATGTCTCAAATATCACCCCTTTTCTGCTTATCCTTTTCTGCATCCCACAAATCTTCAACCTGTTCTCATAAGGTTCATTCCATAGACCTGCTAATATCTTGGTCACTCACCTCTGGATCCTCTCCACCTCTTCCCCATCGAGAAGAAACCCTGGCACCTATATCTGGGCACAGTAATCAAGATGGGGTCTTATCAAGACTCGATACAGAGGAACAATAACTTGCTCGTCAAAGTATTCTTCAGGAACCAAGTGATTTGATGAGCTGATTTAGCCACTTTTACAATGTGCCCCCTAAACTTCAACTCACTATCCACCTACACTCCCAAATCCCTGGCCTCGTCAATCTCCTGGAGTACAGTTCCACCAATGTGGTATACTGCTGCTAATCTTTACACCTCAAAATGCATAACCTTACATTTTTCCACATTAAATTGACATCCATTATCCTTAGCCCAGTCCTCCAAACTATCCAAATCATCCTGCAAAATTTTGACATCATGTGCATTCACTATTGCTCTACCCCAACTTTGCATCATCAACAAATAAATGAACAGTTCCTCTCAGATCCTTTCCTATATCATTAATGAACAAATTAAATAGTAGCGGTCCAAGAACAGAACCCTGTGGCACACCACTAGTCACAGGCCTTCTTTTGGACTCTACTCCTGAATAAACTACTTTGATATCTCTCCATCAACCACCCTCCTATCCATCTCACCAACCCCATATGCTATGTTTACTGATTAGAATTCCATGTGGTATTCTGTCAAAGGCCTTAGCAAGGTCCAGCAGAATCACTGTAAACCCATTACCCTTATCCAGTTCAGCCGTCACTGTGTTATAAAACGTGAGTAACTTACAGAGACATGATCTACCCTTCACAAAGCCATGATGTCATCCCATTTTCATCTATCCATTCCTGTATTTTCCTCTTGATTACTTTCTCCAGGACCTTGACAACGACTCCTGATATGCTGATCAGTCGGTAATTTGCAACAGTAGTCTTGGATCCTCCTTTATGCAGTGGAACTATTTTTCCCCCTCTTTCCACACCTTCGGGATTAAACCAGACCCGAGACTCAGATTAAACAACATGTCAAGGATACTGATAATTCTTTAGATGCTTCATGTACGACACGAGCTGGTATACCATCCAATCGAACAGATGTATTCATATTAAGATTTTGTAATAGACTATTTACCTCTACTTCATTCACCACAATTCCCATATAAGCTGTTGGTTCCTTCATTCTGGGAATATCATCTCCTGGATGATATACTCTTCCAAAGTGCTCGTTCAGTAATTTCACTATATCAACTGATTCGGTTACCTCCTTACCAGTGGCATTCTTTAAAATCATTCTGCTGTATACATTTTTTCTTTAACTTGCAACATATCAAAATAACTGTTTAGGATTCTCTTTAGCTTGCATAGCTAATTCCCTTTCATAATCCGCTTTTGCTTTTCTTACCACACTCGTTACCCTTCTGGCCTGCGCTTTATACCGTTCATGTGCCTGCAGGTCACCTTTCTCCTTAAATTCCCTCTGCAGTTGTTTCTTTTTTTGCAGCTCAAGCTTAATGGTGTTATTCATCCATTTAACCCCTACTTGATTTACTATTCGGACTCCAGGTATACAGTCAGCCATTGCCTCCTGCAAACACTCTGTAACCACCTTCCATGCACTATCAACATCCAGCCCTTGCAGTTTTACATGTCATGGCACTGAACCAATCAATCTCCTAAGCTTGTCATACTTACCAGCCCTGTAATTCCACATGTATCCTGTCTTAATTGAAAATTCCACACATTTAGTCACCTCCCAGGTCAAGACCCTATGATCACTCTCACCAATTGGTGGCAACGTGGTCATATTCATTACAGTCAAATTCTCAGATGCAATTACTAGGTCAAGCACTCTCAAACCCTTAGTGTTTTCCATTACATGCTGCCGCAGATAGTTATCCCTTAATAACTGCACACAATCCAATTCCTTCCTCCCATGTGTCCTCTCCTCCTTCCAATCAATGTTACCATAGTTGAAATCCATCATAATAATTACCCACCTTCCACTCATTGCGTCTATTTGCTTATGCATACTATCTTCACCATCTATTCCATCACCTGGTCTATAGCAGCACCCAACTGTATATTTTGTTCTGCTAGTCTCAATCTCACACCAAATAGCCTCAAATGTGCTCTTTTCTCTATCCTGCAGTTCAACTTTATTCTCCTTGGCTGCAGTTCATCAGCTATCATCAATAACACTGCTTCCCCTATGTTATTCTCTCTGTCCCTCCTGAACACACTATACTCCTCACGTTCTATTCCACTAGCTATATCATCTTCTGTCAGCCATGTTTCACTAATGCCAATAACCTAAAGCCAGGAAGAGCCAACCAAGGCCAAAAATTCTTCCTTCTTGTTCATAATACTCCTGGCATTAGTATACATGAAATGCAGAAGCCCGTTAGTCCCACCCCTATCTTGATGCCTTATACTAACCATCCCATTTTGATTTGTTGTCCTTCGTACTAGCTCGGGCATATTATACACATTCATACACTCAACTGCCTTCCTGAAGTCTACATATCCACTCCCCCCCAATAGCTATAGTTTCCCTGATTCTGCACATTCACTTCATTCAACAACACTTTCCCCAGTCTCCGCACACCAAATCCATTCAGATGCAAATCATCCATCTTATATAAATCCTTTCGCCCATCAAACTCACTCCACATGTCCACAAACTCCACGTCACTCCTCTTGCATAACCTGCGCATAGAGTCATTTGCAATTATGGCCCTCCTTCTCAACTCTTCTCTGTCATACTGTTGCAACAGACTCACTATCTTAACTCTCTCACTATTTTCTTTTGCTACCTCTAGTAATTGCTTCAAGTCCTCTCTCATGGCAATTTTTTCTCATTTTAAGTCATTCGTTCCTGCCACTACTATCATTTCTTTCACCCTCTGCTTTTGCACTCTAATAGACTCACTTACATCCTTAATTTTCGTACCAGTTAAGTAGGATTTTAACAAACTCTCATCTATTACACCTCTTACTAATGAATCACTGTACAACACTCGCTCCTTCATTTTTCTTACACTCCCGATCATACTATTATTTTTCTTATCATACATTTGTTTTTTATTAGCTGATGTGCTTGGTAAATAATTTTGCAAACTCTCCAGCTGCCGCTTCACCCTATGTATCACTCTGCACAACCGTGCAATTTCACTCATTGCAACTAACTCTTCATTTTTTTATCCGTTAAACCATTCTCTTGCTCTGTATTTTTACTTACACTCTCACTTTTAACATTGCTCTCAAAGCTATCTGGTACTACATCGCAAATTCCTATCATATCACTATTTTCTATCACATTTTGACTTTAATCAGCAACATCAATCTCACGACCTGAGACACACTTCAAATTCTCACTTTCCTTACACTTTCGGCACACATTCTCACCACTATCATTCTTGAACCAAACTCAAACTACTCTCAGCAAAGCATACATCCCGCGGATGTTACACTGAACAAAAACTCCCTTAAGTTAAAATTTTTGAACAAAGATAGCAATTTGGACACGATTGTCTCTCTTCTCATCGGTGCCATGTGCTACGCTATCTATTGTATCTTATCAAAATACTAATTTAAATAATGCAGAAAACACACCAAAAATCACACAGACACACTAGTTACCAAAAGTAAACAATACTACGTTAAGATTCAAGCAATATTGCCAATTTTTACTCAAAATAACGCATCTTTTCGGGAGCTCTCTGCAAACACTACACACCGTGTAGCCCTCTATTGGCGATCCTCAACAAGTCTTCTTGGTGAAGCATTTTGAGATTTTTCTTTGGCTTGTTCTGGTTGCTATAAAGGTTGCAAATAGATCCTCCACATTCTTGGAATGGTTAGACCATAATTTTTGTTCATATTTGGATTATGTTTGAGCATTTCACATGCTTTAAATTTCCTCTCGAACCAGGTTTTGGTGCAGTGTAGGGACTTGATACCTTTCCAGTCAATTCTGTGGTATGTTTGGAGTGCGTGGTCAGAAAGGCCGGTTTTTCCAAAATGGAGGTATTTAATGTGTTGTTTGTCTTTGTCCTTCCTAATCAGGATGGTTCACCCTGTTTCCTCTATGTATGGTACGTTACATGTGCATTGTATTTTGTAAACCCCTGTGTGGGCTAGGTGTGGAAGAGGATCTTTGGAAGAACTGAGTAGGTGTCTTAATTTTGTCAGGGGTTTAAAGGTGGTTTTGATATTGTATTTGTGTAGTGTTCTGTCTACTTTTTCAGAAATTCCTCTAACATAAGGTATGGCAATCGCATTCTTGAAAACCTTTTTTTGTTTTTACTAGTATCTCTGTGGAGGATCTTGTAAACAGTTTTTTTTACTGTAGCCATTTTTTATAAATGTATGGTTGATGATCTTGTATTCCTCAAGATCATCAACCATACATTTATGGTTGATGATCTTGTATTCCTGGTTTAGAGCTTGTTCGTTTGAACAAATAGTTTGAGCTATGTGTTTAAGGGTGCTTATGACCCCTAGTTTTCGTGTTGGGTGGTGATAAGAATTTTTGTATATGTACTGGCCTGTGTGTGTAGGTTTGCAGTAGACTGAGAATACACGTGTGTAGAGGCTTAAGTGTTGTGAGGACATCATGCTTAATGGATTTTTTACAACACTCAAAAAGAATTAAAATAGAATTTAATACTTCCTATATTTCGTCCTAGTCACTAGGACATCTACGGGTATTACAAAAACAATTAATGTAACATACACACAAATAACAAACAATACTAAGCCCAACCACGTGGGTGACACTAAAGTCCTATCTAGGTAGAGTGCCCTCTAAGGGCAGTAGTAGGTGGCCTGGAATGTAAGGTGGGAACTCTGGTGATGAGTGCTTACCAAATCTTCGGAAGCTTAATGCAACCATATTTATTGAGATTTGGTTGGTTTTTGAGAGCTGCTGCTGCTTCTAAGAAAAGTCTCTCTTTCTTGAATTTGCTGTGGTGGAGCATGGTGGTTTCCTTCCATGATACCCTGTGGGTGGTGTCCAAAACATGGTCAGCCAAGCCTGAATGGCCATAGTTGTGTTTGAAGATGTAAGACTTGTGTTCCTCTAGACGGATGGATGCTGATCTGCCTGTCTGTCCAAAGTACGCCAGCTTACAGGAACAGGGTACTTTGTAAACTCCAGGCAGAGAGAGAGGAGGGAGCTGATCTTTCGTAGAATGGATAAAGGTAGCCAGTTTGCGGTTAGGCTTATATGCTGTGTGTAGATTGTACTGTTTTAGTATCTTGGCTATTTTTTCGGATGTGCCACGGATGTAGGGTATGGTGATGGCATTTTTAAATTCTTGTTGACGAGAAGGACGGGGAATGGGGGAGGAGTTGATTATTTTTTTGATACTGTGATCGCTGTAGCCATTGGAGAGGAAAGTGCTGTGTATGTGGTTAAGCTCAGTAGTGAGGGCGGTTCCACTGGAACATCTTTGTTCCAGTGGAACAAAGACATTCCCCGTCCTTCTCGTCAACAAGAATTTAAAAATGCCATCACCATACCCTACATCCGTGGCACATCCGAAAAAATAGCCAAGATACTAAAACAGTACAACCTACACACAGCATATAAGCCCTACCGCAAACTGGCTACCCTTATCCGTTCTACGAAAGATCAGCTCCCTCCTCTCTCTCTGCCTGGAGTTTACAAAGTACCCTGTTCCTGTAAGCTGGCGTACTTTGGACAGACAGGCAGATCAGCATCCATCCGTCTAGAGGAACAGAAGTCTTACATCTTCAAACACAACTATGGCCATTCAGGCTTGGCTGACCATGTTTTGGACACTACCCACAGGGTATCATGGAAGAAAACCACCATGCTCCACCACAGCAAATTCAAGAAAGAGAGACTTTTCTTAGAAGCAGCAGCTCTCAAAAACCAACCAAATCTCAACAAATATGGTTGCATTAAGCTTCCGAAGATTTGGGAAACACTCATCACCAGAGTTCCCACCTTACATTCCAGGCCACCTACTATTGCCCTTAGAGGGCACTCTACCTAGATAGGACTTTAGTGTCACCCACGTGGTTGGGCTTAGTATTGTTTGTTATTTGTGTATATGTTACATTAATTGTTTTTGTAAACCCCATAGATGTCCTAGTGACTAGGACGAAATATAGGAAGTATTAAATTCTATTTTAATTCTTTTTGAGTGTTGTAAAAAATCCATTAAGCCTCCAACATGAAGTAGACTGAGAAGGAGAGACAGCCTGAGGGTGTGACGGTCCAGGAACAGAAGAGAACTCATTTTTTTTTCATCTCAGTGGTGAATTGGATATGTTTGTGTTGTTTGTTCAGGTGGCTAAGGAATGTATTTAGTGCTTCGCGGCAGTGGCGCTAAATGGCAAAAATATTGTCGACGTATCTGAGCCAAATTTTGGGCTTTAGGCATGCTGACTCTAGAGCTTGTTGCTCAATGTGTTCCATATAAAAGTTAGCTATTGGGGTGGAAAGTGGTGAACCCATGGCTGTACCCTGTTTTTGAAGGTAAAAATTGTTCTGCCACATGAGTACGTGTGGGCAAAGAGGGCTGTGATGTCATGTGGAAATATATTCTGTAGGAGCAAGGTAGTATCATTGATCGGGACATTGGTGAAAATGGAAGTTATGTCAAAGCTGAGTAATAAATCTTGGTCATTGAGTGTGATGTTTTTAATTTTGTTTTGAAGGGGAATGACCTACCAATTTCCTTGAGTGTGGCTGCTAATTTTTTGGCTATGTGGTAATTTGGGCTGTCGATTCCTTCAACAATTGGACGCAGTGGTGTGTCTGTTTTGTGTATTTTTGGCTGGCCATTAATTCTGGGTGTGCTGGAATAATGAGGTATTAATTTTTTAGTTGTTTCTTCTGGCCATGTGTTAACGGATTTAATTAATTTAGTTGTTTTATTTTTGATGCATTTCGTGGGATTGTAGTTTATCATTTTGTAGGTGTTGTGGTCCGATACCAAATGGTTCATTTTTTCTATGTAAGTTGTCCTATCTAAAACAACAGTGGCATTCCCTTTATCTGCTTTTGTGATTATAATGTCCTGGTTATTTTTAAGGGATTTGAGGGCCAGTTTTTCCATTAAAAGAAAGAGACATCCATGCAATCTGTCATAGTTTGCTTTGAACTCATTCACCAAAACAACACCTACAATGGACTCTAGCTGTCTATTCCACTCATTCACAATTCTCTTCACATAAAAAAATTGTAGTCTTTATACTCTTGCTCAATTTCCAGGGATGCTCCCTAGTTCTCCTCCCTCAGTAGACCTGTTTTGAAAAATTTCTTCTTTTCTGGTCCCCTTTTCTACATATCAACCAATTTCTTTAACCAGCAAATCTTCAACCTATCCTCATAAGGAGCATTCCATTGACCTGACATGATCTTGGTCACTCAACTCTGGATCCTCTCCATCTCTTCCTCATTCCCAAGAAGCTCAAGCAAATAGTCCAGTGTTGCTATTTGCTAAGAGAGAACAACTGTTTGATCTCATTTAAGAAAAAAAATATGTAAACCAATATACAATTTTATTTACCTTGTGTAACTGAACTATAAGAGTAAACAGTTTTTATTTTTAAAACACCGGTTCCTTTCCAGGTTTGATGGTATTTATCAGTTGTGCACCTGAAGAAGTCTAGTCTTAGACGAAACTAGTCATGCAAATAAAGTTTTTATTTTAACCTCGGTTCAAGTCATTCAATATTATAGAATATATATATATATGAGACACCTGTTTAGAATACAAGGACTCGTCATGGAAGGGCATTATTTAATCCATCTGTCACCATCTCTGCACAGTGATGTTTACTGCCCACTAGTCCATATAATCTACCCTCCATACTCTCACATGATTCAACTACCTACTAGTGGTTGATTAGTAGTATTTTTGACAGTTCATTGCATGTATCCTTTAGCCAGTTCACCGTACATGGTGTTAATAAATAAAAAAATAAAAATAAAAAACACTTTGCTATATCTGAGATTGATTAAGAAACCTTCAGTAGAAAAGTTGATATAGATTTATCTTGTTATGATGAAAATCAAAATCACATTCTTATCCAGGTAAAATATATTATTATTATTATACTTTCCATGGAGTCGACAGACTCATCACGAGAGATTCATTCAACTGACAATATATTTATCATACCAAATCTTAAAATTCTTAACAATCCTTCCATTAACAACACATTCTGGTAATGCATTCCATTTACTAACAATTCTCCATGTAAAGTATCTACTCCTCATACCCCTCTTCACCGCACTGTTACATAACTTCCAGAGATGGCTTCTGGTTTTTCTCCTTGTCTACTCTTTTTATAATCCCATCTGGATTAATCTGATTAAATCCTCTCACTAAATTAAGTGTCTCTATCATATTACCTGTTTTCTTCCTCTGCAAACTCTGCAATCCACATTTCTTCAACCTCTCTCCATAGCCAGAATTCCAAAGTCCTGATATCGTCATAGTCAATTGTCTCTGGACCCTCTTCAATGTTTCTACATCACACTGAAAACCAGGTGACCAAATATGAGCACAATAGTCTAAATGTGGTCTGTCTAGTGCATTATACAGCGACACAACCACTTCCTTATCCCTATATATTAGAGTACTACTTATTATAGCAGCACTACGATGTTCAGTCTTTGCAACACTTGCAATATGCCCTATAAACTCGAGTCTATCAACCATCATTTCCAAATCTCATAGACTTACTGCAGTATGGCACTGTCAGTATAGTACACAGCCTTATATTCCTGCATTCCAAGATGCAACACCTTATACTTATTAATATTACAACTATGACCCCACTTATTTTTCCAGGTCAAGAGTTTGTTCAAATCTTTATGAAGGAAATTAACATCAGCATTGCTACTTATAATTCTCTCCAACTTTGCATCATCAGCAAACAACTGAATATCCCCAGTCACTCCACATGATATATTATTTACAAACGAGTTAAACAGTAGGAGCCAAAGAATAGAATCCTGGGACATGCCACTAGTTACCCTCCTTTTTTGAGACTATTTTTTTGATATTCCTACATCGTACACAACTTGCTGGTATTGTCCAATCTATCTAACCAATAATGCAGCTTGTGCATCAACTTATTATGTGGTAATTAATCTATCAAACGCCTTTGCAAAGCCAAGAATATCACTATATATTATTCTCCCTTATCTAACACACTCATTACCTTATCATAAAATGCAAGTAAATTACTAAAACAAGGACTAAGGCAATCCATATGATGGTAATTTGTTGAGAAGCCCTTGATGACAGATTCTATCAAAAGCCTTAGAGATGTCAATTGCAATGGTACAGGTTTCTCCAGACCTTTCCATGGAATGATTTTAGAGAGGCATGATGTAAGACAACTTCTCTTGACACAGGACAATCTAGATTCACATGACAAGATCTACTGGGGATAATCTAGATTGATGAAATCCATACTGCTGGTCACTAATTAGGTAGCAGTTCTTCAAGTGTTGAAGTTGAGACTTTTGATACCATTCTCCATTGCTGTGGAAAAAAATTGAGGTGCAAACAATAGATAAATAGCTTGATGATAAATGTTTATTGACTTTTCTGAGGGGGAACTGGCTGTATGTTAGCTTTCTTCCATGATGCATGGTGGATAACAGTCAAATATAGTTTAATGTATAGATGGTAAAGAACAGGTGTTAGTTTAGAAGCATGTCTTCAGCACAATAGGTTGGATTCCATCAGGATTAGTTTTCTTAGTGGAATCCAGGTTTTTGAGGAATCTTCTCATGTCTTTCTGGTGGAAGGTCACAGGAAGCACCAGATGCAATGATCTAGGCAGAGAAGGAGTAATTTACCATGTTCATCTATGGTAGAGTTGGAAGAGAAGAATGAAGCCCATTTAAAGATGAGAAAGAGAGGGGGAGGGTAGGACATATTGACAAAAGTTCTAACAGATTTGATGAAGGACTATAAGGCATGACTGCCAGTGGCACATGTGACAAGTATCCTGCATTTATAATTGCTGAAGTTAGACTTTGTGTTTTTTAATGATGGTTTTAAATGTGTTGCAGGCAACTGTGTAGTCTGTGAAGGAAGCTGGTGTTATGGTTTCAAGCCCCTTGTGATAGGATGTTTGCTTTTTTTGGACTTCCCTGACACAATTCTTGGAGAACTATGGTTTAACTGTGATTTTGGAAGTTTGAACAGAGTGAGGAATGAAAGTTTCCATTCCAACATGGATTATTTCTGTAATAAGATCACAACAAGTATGTGGATCTGAAGAATGAAAACAGTAGCCTCAGTGTGGAAAGGAGGAGTGAGTCATGTAAGTCCCCCCACTTGGAATTGTTGTAATTCCAGAGTACATGAGGTTTTGAATGGTTGAAAGAAGGCCATTCCACCAGAGATGAGATTGTAATGTGAATTAGTGAATTACCAAAAGGAGCAGTTGACTGAACACAGTGCCTGAAAAGAAACTACTTAAGAAGAGATCTCGAGTGTTGGATGAGTGAAGAAGAATGTCTGGAATTCTGTTAGAGAGAGAGATGAGTGATCTGCTGTTTTAGGTCATTGTCTAGAGCAGAAATCTCTGCCTCTCTTCCAGCTGGGTCAATAAAGATTCATATTTAGTTTCTAGAACAGATTTTCCAGACTGTAAAAAAAAAAAAAAAAAAAAAAAAAAAAAAAAAAAAAAAAAAAGCAGAAAAAATTTCTTAGCCCACCCATGGTACTAATTTACTGCAAGTTTATGATATTTCATAGTCAAGAATCACATTAAAAAAATATTGTTATTACTTGACACCTCCAAGGACTCATTGCAGGAGGGCACTGTGCCCCACTACACATATCTGACTGTCTCACTTATCACTTAATTCTCCCACCACACACACAACTACCATCTATCACCACCAATGGTATTTTTGTCTGTAAATTGTGTCTGTTCTCCTGGCCAGTTTACCTGTCCATGGGATGAAAAATCAGAGTTTCCAGGAGAAAAAAACCCTTCTATCCCCATATGAGATCAACTAACTAACTCACCTCACCTTCAATTAAAAGCCCATATAAAGATTCCTCTCTTCACGATGAGAATCGAACTTAGGCCTTTTCCAACCAAAGGGTGCAACATACCGTCATTCTTCCAATTGTGCTATGCAAGTGCTTAATATAATTCTTCTTCTTCTTCTTCTTCTTCTGCAGCTTCTCCCACTTAAGTGGGGTCACTGTTTCTTATGAGTCTCCTCCACACCTTCCTGTCTTGGGCTGTCACCACATCCAAGTTCTTCATCTTCAAGTCCTCTTCTACCAGCTCCCTCCATCTCTTCTTTGGCCGCCCACGCTTCCGCCTTCCTTGCACATCCATCTGCATGACCCTTCTTCCCACATATTCGTCCTCCCTCCTCATCACATGACCAAACCATCTCAACCTTGCCTCCTGTATTTTCGCTCCTAAGTTCGTAACTTTCACTGTTCCCCTGACAAAGTGCTTAATATAATAAAGTGTAAAATATAATAAAATTTAATATAAAAAAAGTATACTGCTTGATGGAATGAAAATTGTATAAATGTAGGAGCAAATGATTGTATAAATCATGGAATGGAAGCAAAAGATAGTATAGTTGAAGAAATGAAAGCAAGCATTCCACAAACACTGTGGAAGCTAAGGAAAGTCAGAATGAGGAAATGAATGATAGATTGACAGCCAGTTGGTGCTATTGTCATGACAAGAAGTAGTCTATTTGAACAGTGCTACAATTTTTTTTTTCCCTAAATCATATGTGTAGATTTGTATAATAGTGCTTTTGTGTGATATCCAGATAGTTCTAAAAGTGTTCGCTTCAGTTTTTATCATGCTTAACATGGAAAGGCTTGTTGATATTACAAAAACGATGGCAGAGGCAGTAAAGAAGTATACGCCAGCAGCGTGGAAGGTTTCAACTCGGAGATCAAGTTTTTCCCTGGACTTTTTACAGTGGATAAGTTGCAACAATTGTTTCTTGTATGCTACAAAAGCATTAAAGATTTATGTAGCGTTAGATGGAATGATAAAACAGAAATTACATATTACATTATGTGAGAAGTGTGATGAAAGGATAGGACATTCCAAAAATGAGAATGGCATCACCAGGAATAATCAGGAAATGGATGGGAGTGCTTGTGACAGTTATAACAGAAGTGCCGTGGAAGAGCTTAGGAAGAGAGTTAATGAAAATAACTGTTGTTATTTTCATTAACCAAGTTAAATATATGGAGAAGAAAATTGAACATTTAAAGAAGATCATAACTGATGTAAATGATAAGGAAGTTAATAAGAAGAAGCAAATATCTAAAGATGATAGGGTTGCTTTATGTGGCGACACAATCATTAAAGGGGTGGTAAAAGATAAGGTGCACAAGAATGTTTAACATGTAGTACAATAAAAAGAATATCAGATGCTTTGCATAGAAGGAAGGAATGTGTGTCAGAATTAGTGTAATGCAAAAACTACTTGAATAGTGTGACAAAGAAAATCTTGAAAGGGATTTGAGAAAGTTGTTGCAGGAAGTGAAGAATAATAGTGTCATCGGGAAAGTGGTTAGTTCGTTGCCATGATATGACAGTAGTGAACTGAGAAGGAGAGTAATGATACCGAATGACAAAATGACTAAATTGTGTCAGGCAGGTAGTTCAATTTGGGAATGTATGGAATGAATTTTAAGGGAAGTTAAAATGGCTCAAAGATGACAGAATGCATTTGAATGGGTTTGGTGTTGGTCATTTGGAGTGATTGTTGTTTAATAAGACTGCACAGGGTCCATTAGTCTGAGTAAGAATCACAGAGAGATTGAGAAGTAGGTTATGGAAGGATGGGAAGAGGATGGATACAAAGGTGAGGAGGTGATTCTATCAGAGCAAAGTGATGCAGTGCAAAACAGTGAGGATGTTAAGAATCAAAATCAGAGTCAGTTTCAGGGAAATGGGGATGGTCAGAATGAAGAGAGAAGTGCACTATAGCAAAGAGAGTAAAGAGTGATTGTATTGATGAGATGGCCTCAAAGAGAGGAGAATTGTTATGCTTGTATATTAATGTACAGAGTATCAGAAATAAAGGGGCTCAGTTTGTAGCATCATTGATTGAATCAGTATGCCGAAAGATAATTGGTATAAGTAAAATTTGGTTGACTGAAGATAGTATACTGTCAGGACTTGAAATGGTAGGATATAGAATTTTCTAAAAGGATAGAAAGATGAAGAGAGGATGGGGAGCATAGGAATTGTCGTTCAAGAGTCAAAATGAAAAATAGTAGTATGTGTGAAGATTTTGAAGCTGTGTGGTGTGAAGTTGAGATCAGTAGAATAGTAGTGTATTAACTGTGAAATGTTTAAACAAATTAGCTGGGCAAGTACAAGGAAGATAATCCTAATGGGTGATTGTAATTATAGGAATATGATTGGAAAGAAGTAGTGTATAGTAATAAGGAGAGTGAATTTCTTGAGTCTGCTGGATAACGATCTGAAGCACCATGTGATGGAAGCAACATGAGGTTTATCGGTGTTAGATTTGGTGATATCCTTACAGGATGTGGTGGTGAATGAGGTATCAACACTGCCACCTGTTGGTGAAAGTGATCATGATATTAATTTGGAAGGTAGTCAAACAGGAAAAAGTTGTTATCAAGAAGGTCTATATGTGGAATTATAAAGTGGATGATTATCAGAACCTCCGTAGTCAACTAGCTACAATATATTGATTTGACGAATTGTGTAGAATAGATGTTTGACAGTGTGTGGGAATGATAAGGCAGTATTTGGCCGGCAAAGGTTGGTCGATTGGTAGAGCCTCTGCTACTAATGGCTCAGTTAAGTAAGTTTGAGTGCGGTTAGTAGATGGAAGGGGTCCAATCGTTCGATGCTGTTGGCACACTCTCCCCTCGATGAGTCTTTGGACTCCCTGGAGGTGTCAAATAATAATAATAATAATTATATAACATAAGCAAGGCATAACTGCATACCAAGAGTTAAACAAATAAATGGAGTGAGATGGATGAACAGTGAAATCAAGCAAGTATTGTTACAAAAGAAGTAATTATGGAAAAAGTACAAGACGTTTGTAGTAAACAGATGCATGAAAAATATAAAGTGCAAGCCAGAAAAGTGACAAGCATGGTTAGAAAAGAAAAAGTGGAATATGAGAGGAGATTGGCAGTCAGGTCAAAGCTAATCAGAGATTTTTTTCTGCTCTCTGGCAAGCAAGAGGAAAAATAATTATGGTAGGTTGATGCTGGTGAATAGTTACGGTACCAGAGTAACCAAAGCAAACTATATAGTGAAATTATTTAATGAACACTTCATCAGTGTATATCATAGTGGCATGAATGATAGTATTGCAACGTGAAGAAGGGAGACAAGAATTAGGAGAATTAAAGGAGAAAGAATCAGAGGTGTATTAAGTGTTGCTCGTTTTAGCTGTTAATAAGGCTGCAGTAATGGATGGCATATTTTTAAAGAATGTGAAAGAGTTAGCCATGCTCTTGTCCTGGTTATTTATTGAAAATCTTGCAGTGGAGGGTCCTAAGGAGTGGAGAGAAGGCAAAATTACAGACGAAGAGCTCACAACTAAGTCAGGCAATGAATTCCACTCATTCACCACCCTCCAGGCAAAAAACCTTGTTCTCACCCTTGTTAACCACACTCTTCTTTAATTTCCTGGGATGACCTCTTGTTCTTCCATCACTATCACACAGCTGAAACATTTCCCTGCATCAATCCTATAAAAACTTTTCAGTAATTTAAATGTTTCTATCATATTCCCTCTTCTCCACCTATCAACCAATCTCTGCAATCCACAAGCTCTCAATCTATCAATGTAGGGAGCATTTTTTACATCACTTACCAACTTAGTCACTCTTCTCTGAACCCTCTCCACAGCCTCCTCAACTCCAAGGAATCCAATGGACCAGACTTGAGCAGAGTAATCCAAATGTGGAAGTATCAACGCTTTATAAAAGGGGAATAATAACTTCTTTATCTCTGGATGTCAGTGTGTTCTCAACAACCAAGTAATCCTATGTACAATCTTGGACACCTTAGCAATGTGTCCTCTGAACTTCATCTCTTTATCTACCAACACCCCTAAGTCCCTAGCCTCATCAATCTCTTAGAGTACTGTTCCATCAATGTAGTACACAGCTGGTAATCTTTTAATCCCAAAATGCATGACTTTACACTTTTCCACATTGAACTGATATCCATTACCTTTTGCCCATTATACCAGCTTATTTAAATCATCCTGCAAACTTTCAACATCAGCTTGATTTTTTATTGCGCTACCCAACTTTGCATCATCAGCAAACAACTAAATATCTCCCTGTAAGCCATTTCTTATATATCATTTATATACAATTAAACAACAATGGCCCAAGCACAGAGCCCTGAGGCACACCACTGGTCATCTGCCTCATCCTGGACTTGGTTCCTCCATACACCACTTTCTGGTATCTCTCCCTGAGCCATTCTCCTATCCATATCACCAATTTAGTATCCATTCCCATCTGCTCCAATTTGCATAACAGTGTTCCATGGGGTATCCTGTCAAAGGCCTTAGCAAAATCCAGAAGTACCACTCTGTAGCCAGTTCCTTTGTCCAACTCAGATGTCATTCTATTATGAAAGGTTAATAGATTGCTAAGGCAGGATCTACCTTTAACAAAACCATGTTGGCCTCTATAGAGTATCATATCCTGATCCACCCATTCTTGAATTTTGTCTTTAACCAACTTTTCCAATACTTTTACCACTACTCCTGAGATGGTGATTGGTCTGTAATTAACTACCGCAGTTTTAGTGCCACCCTTATGCAAAGGAACCACTTTGCCTAACTTCCACTCCCTAGGGACCATACCAGAGTTCAAACTTAAATTAAATATCCAAGTAAGAGGGGTTGACAATTCAATTGCATATTCACGCCACACCCGAGCTGATATTCCATCTAAGCCTACAGCAGTGTTTGCATTTAAATTTTGCAATATATTAAATACCTCTGATTTCTTAGCTTCAATTCTCCCATTAGTTATTGCTACAGGTACAGAGATATCCTCACTTGGGTGATAGACTTTTGAAAAGTGATCACTCAGTAACTCGACTATTACATCTGATTTTGTCACCTCAATAACATTAGCACCCACTAGAGTTATCCTGCCGAAGTCATTCTTCCATTTTACTTGCCACATAGTGGAAGAGCTCTTTGGGATTACCCTTGATCTCTTTGGCTAAGGTCTTCTCATAATCTGATTTAGCTTTTCTTACTATGCTGGTAACCTTCCTAGCTAGCCTTGTACTGCTCATGAGTGTACTGATCACCTTTCTCCTTGTAAATTCTCCATAATATTTTCTTTTTTTGCAGTTCAAGCTTGATACTACTGCTCATCCATCTAATGCCTGCCTTGTTTGACCTCCTGACCATGGGGACACAATCTGATATTGCTTTCCTCAGATACCCACTGATTTTATCCCCATGCACATCATCTGCTAACATCTTTCCCTTGCAATATGTTCTGCCATGGGATGGCTACAAGCTTACTCCGAAGCTTGTTATAATTGCCTAACCTGTAGTTCCGTATATACCCCTTCTTAACAGAAAAATCTACAGATTTTGCAACCTCCCAAGTCAATACCACATGATCACTTTTACCAATTGGAGGTAACGAGGACACCTTACTTATGCATATATCCTCTGAACCAATAACCAGATCCAACACTCTCACACCACATGTCCCTTCAGTTATGTGCTGTTTCAAGTAATTATCTCGTAAAAGATGTATGAACTCCATTTCCTTTTTGTTACGTGATATTTCCTCCTTCCAGTTTGTATCACCATAATTAAAATCCCCCATAATAATCACTAAACCTGCACTCATGGCACTAATTTGCTGATGTATGAATTCAATATCTCTCTCTGGCCTATAGCAGCATCCAACTACATATTTGGTTGCATTGGTCACTATTTCGCACCAGACCACCTCAAATGAACTCTCATTCACATGTCTATCATCTTGATATATACTGCTTTCTTTGGCTGCAACACATCAGCTATCATCAACCGTACTCCTCCTCCTGTTCTATCTTCTCTATCCTCCCTGAAAATACTGTACCCATCACATTCAATTCCAATGACCACATCTTCTGCTGACAGCCAAGTTTCACTAATGCCTACAACTTTTGGTGAGATTTCACTGACTAATGCCAAAAATTCTTCTCTCTTATTTCGAATGCTTCTAGCATTGGTATACAAAAATTGCAGATTCCCTCTAGACCTTGTACTGGCTTTAGAACTGATATATAAGTCACTGACTTCCGTAGTCCTATGCCGATTTTTATCCCCTCTCTTCTGCAATTTGTTCCGCGAATATGGATCAATAAATATACAATCAGTGCTAAAGTTTCTCTCTCTTACGCTCAACCTTTTCAATATTAGTTTCCCTGCCCAATTACTTCAACTTGTTCAGAAAACAGTAACTTCTTCAATCGCTTATGTCCTTCCATGTTCAGATGCAGCCCATCTCTAGTATACAACTGTCTTTATCCTTCAAAAACACTCCAAACATCAAGAAATTCCAGACCTCTTTTTTTGCACATTCTTGCAATCATATCATTCATTATCACAGCTTATCTAATTAACTCATAATTGTCAAAATGAGGCAGCACACACTATCCTCCCATTGACACTTTTCCTCTTCACAATATCTAAAAATGTTCTTAAATCTTTTCCTACCCGATTTATACTACCTCTCAGGTCATTCGTACCCACCACAACTATCATCTTGTCTGCTTCATGCCCTCTCTTTATTGCTAAAGCCACTCTTTCAATTGTCCCATCAGCCAAGCACTCTTCATGCATACCACTCTCCATACCCTTAATCATAGAATCACCATATATCTTACCACTCTTAACTTCATTCAAGTCCACACAAGTGTCACTCATGGACTCATTTTCTATGCTATTCAGCATGACTCTCCCAGTTTCATTACTCAACGCTCTATTACTTACCCCCCCCCCACCCCACTCTCTTGTTGACTCCCAATCACTCCCATACTATTTATTACTGCATCATTCACCAAAGACTCACCCATACGTAAATCTGTTCTAGTTACTTCAGCTAAAGTAATCTCTATTTTAATTTCTCTAATTTCTCTGTTTAACACATTAAACTCAGTTTTAACTTCCAGTATCTCCTTGCCTGAGCACTTCCAATTCCTCATGCAGAAGGTGAAGGTCATTTTTCATTTTCACGAACTCCTGCCAAAGTTCCTCCGCTATGGCCCCAACGTAAGCTTCCATTTCTAAACACTCCAGCCTACCCAGACACTTCTCACATACGTTGACATTTTTGTTCTTTTCACTTAGCCAGACCAACCACAGATCCTGCATATTCTTCGGCACATACATGTAGCAGTTTCTGCAATGCATCCATTGCGAAAAATTTAATGCTGAGCCAGCTTTTCTTGTAGAAGTAGGTCCTGTGTGCCGCTGACGTACGTTTCTTGTTGATGCCATCTTTACACATTGAAGTAGTGAAACAAACGGCAGCGAATACACAATATATACAACACAGTTCCAAACAATAACACCACTGAAGGACACTTGTATCTAACCGATACACAACTGCAGCACAATTTGAGACAAAAAGCCACACTATATTTAAATTTAAAAACGTTTCTAGCCTAACTAAACACGACCGCCATATTCACCAAGAACACTAGAGCCCCCTATATCCAGGTCATTTCCCTGGACAGATGCAGAAGGCAGTATTATTGATGAATGCCTGCATGGTTTTCTTAAGGAGCATTTCTGTTTTAGTAATCTGCTTGTGTTTTATAACATAATAAGAGAAGTGGATGAGGGAGAAACATATGCTTTTTTTCTAAATTTAGCAATAACACTTGATAGGATCCCATGACTTGATATTTAAGTTGTAGACTCTAGATTGAGTCATCAGGTTAGTTTCCAGGAAACATATATGGGAGATATGATTGAGACATTCAAATTGCTAAAGGCTTTCTATAGGATTAATTCAGAGGATATTTTTGAGATTAGGACTGGTGGTGGGAGAACTAGGGCACACTTATGGAAGTTGGGCAAGAGTGTGGTTAGCAGGGGTGTTAGAGCTGGGTTCTTTACTTTTAGAGTGGTAAATGAGTGAAATAAGCTGCCAGAGTCTGTTGTGGGTGCTATGACGGTGAGTGAGTTTAAGGCAAGGTATGATAGATATTGTGAGAATGTCATATAGTTATGTGGACATGATGTTCAGGGCCTCCCTCGATGAGTCTAAGGACTCCCTGGAGTCGCCCGTAATAATAAACCCACACTAACCATTATTCACATGATACCTGTCATACCTCTCCTTAAACTCATTCACTGTTGGGGCATTCCCAACTACCTGTGATGATCATTCTACTCATTTGCCACTCTCCAAGAAAAAAATGTAATCTACACACCCTTACTAACCACACTTTTACACATGTCAGAGGTAACTAACTTCTCTAGCTGTCATGTATTGAACAATTTCTTTTTTATCATCTCATATCATCACTTTAGTAACGTGTCAGTTTCAATCATGTCCTCTCTCCTCTGTCTGTTGACTAAACTTTGCAATCCACAAACCTTCAATCTATCCTTATAGGAAACATTTCACAGACCGATCACCAGCTAGGTCACTTGTCTCTGAATCCTCTACACCACCTCCTGATTTCCAAGAAATCCAGGTGACCAAATCTGTGCCCAGTAGTCAATGCAGGCTCAAATATAGCCTTATAAAACGGTGATGATAATCCTCCCTATGTTTACTTTTCATTGTGTCCCTTCACCATCCAAGTAATCCTTTGAGCTATTTTGTCAACTTTTGCAATATGCCATTTGGACTTCTCTGCTCCATCATCACCTCCAGATCTCTACCCTCGTAAATTTTCTGTAATCCACTATTATCAACATGATGCATACATATATGATATATACGAAGAGGCTCTTTGGGATGAAAAGAGTATATATATCTTTATGTACTCTTTTAATCCCAAAGTGCCTTAGTTTTGAATATTAAATTTATAACCTTTGTCCTTTCCCCACACACCTAGTTTATTTAAATCGTCCAGCAGAATATCAACATCACCTTTAACAACTATTGCCTTCCCTATTTTCCTTTTTCAGCAAACAACTATATATATCCCCCCCCCCTGCCCCACCACCACCACCAAATCTTTCACTGTGTCATTTGATATGCAAATTAAAGAGTAATAGGGAGTGAAACAGCACTAAGAGAGACTTAAAAATATTATCTAATTCTTCCAACATTTCATCTCAGTTACTGAGACATTGTCAAGGATTACAATATGAGACTTGTAACACACACAAAGGCAACACAAAACTAAACTGGGATCTTGAATAATTACTGTTTCCCGTATTTTGGAAAGTTTTATGCAACCATATTTATTTAGATTAAGTTGATTTTTGAGAGTAGCTGCAGATTCCAAAAATTGTCTTTCTTTTCTAAATTTACTGCAATGGAGTATGGTGGTCTTTTCCAATTGATTCTATACCTGTAAAGCATGATGCACAAGGTCTGAATGACCATAGTCATGATTGCAGATGATTTTTTGTGTTCTTCCAAGCAGATATTGGATTATCTTCCTGTCTGTCTGTCTGTCTGTAGTGGGCCAACTTACAGTAACAGAACACTTTTCATATTCCAGATAGAGAGAGAGAGGAGGGAGATGATGGTAGCAAGCTTTCCACTGGGCTTGAAAGCCAAGCAGAGATTGTATTTCTTTTAGATTCTGGCTATTTTTTATTAAGTGCCTTGGACATATGGAATGATGATAGCATTACTAAAATCTTTTTGAAGAGGTCAAGGATTGGGGGAAGGAATAGTTATCTCTTTCATGCTGTGGGAACTGTAGCCATTAGATAAGGTGTGGTGTATATGATTTAGGTCTACTGTAAATAAGGACTGGAATAAAGGTTATAGGTTCTATTGGTTAGTGTTTCAATGATACCATATTGTTGAAGGGGGGGGGGATTGATGAGAAAGTTTGTGAATGTATCTGCCTGTGTAGATGGGCTCCCTGTATACTGAAAAGGACAGGTTAGGAAAAGGGAAAAAAAGGCTAGTTTCTTTTTGCATGGTAAACTGGATTCCAGGGGTGAAGACTTGAAGTGAGAGAGGAAATAATTTAATGTGTATGGGAAACCATGAAACCAAATGGAGACACATAATCAACATATCTTAACTACATAGAAAGTTTGAGAGGGGCTGAGTCAAGAGCTTGTTTTTCAAAATATTCCATAAAAAATTGGCAAGGGGGGGGGGGGGAGAACCCATAGAGGTACTCTTGTTTATAAATTTTGTGTTTCCAAGACAAATATCCAGAATGGATAGCAAAGGAAAACACTTCAATAATATCAGGAGGAAAAACTTTATAAGTGATAAAGTGTCATTTAAGGGAATATTGGCAAATAGTGAGTGATATCAAAGCTAACTAAAATATTTGTATTACTTAACACTAAATTCTCAATAGAAGTTATAAAAAGGATAGTGTGTTTTATATAGGAAGTAGAGGAGGGGGTAAGAGAGCTTGCTAACTATTTTGCAAATTTATAGCAGGTGTGTGTGGGGGGGGGGGGATCTGTAGAATCATCTGTATAGATCTTAGGGGAATTGGGTTTGTGTATCTTTAGCAATCCACATATTCTGGGGAGGGGATAAGAACTGAAGGATTAAAGATTTTTTGCAATTTCAGAAGGAAGCCAGGAAAAAACTTTTTTTTTTTTTTTTTGAGCAGACTTTTCAATTTTTAGATCTGAGATTTGGTGGGATTGTAATCTATAGGTCTGTAGATGGAGCAGTCTCTGAGCAAGATGTCCATAGTCCTCATTAAGAATAATGGTTGCACTCCACTTATCAGCTCTGGTGATATGCCTGTACTGCTATCTTTGCACAGCTTTTTAGTTATTTCACTCCATTAAGCTTCTAACATAAGTTAATTCCAGCACTTTAGCCTTACCACACAGTCCAGTATGGCGTACTGGGGCAGTCCACTATTCATCCTCAATCACCTTGATTCCACTCCACCATATCCCTCCATTTGTTTGTGTCTGCCATTCCCTTATCCATGCCACATGCTCATATCCATTCATACTTGCTTCGCATTATGTAATAGTTTACCATATTATTATTTTTACCCCAAGACCTCATGGAGTCAAAGACTCATCTGGGAGGTCCTTTTATCACACACACATCTCATCATACCGTGTCTTAAACACACTCAAACTCCTTGCAGACACCACACTCTCAGGCAAGGCATTCCAATAATTCACAACTCTGCACGAAAAAAACCTGCCTCTCACTCCCCTACTCACATCCTCTTTATACAGTTTCCAGGGATGACCTCTGGTTCTCCCCTGATCTCCCACTATTCTCTGTAGAACTTCTCCACCATTGATCCTATAACAACCCCTTACCAACTTGTAGGTCTCTACCATATCTCCCCTCTTCCTCCTGTCCACCAGACTCTGCAAATTACATCTTCTCAATCTTTCCTCATACTCAACATTCCAGAGGTCAGAAACTACCTTAGTCAGTCGCCTTTGGACCCTTTCCAACATCTCTACATCCTTCTGAAAACCCAGTGACCAAATCTGGGCACAATAGTCCACGTGTGGTCTAATCAAAGCCTTATACAACGGAACAAGAATCTCCCTACTTCTACACGTCAGCGTCCTCTGCATCATTCCCAGAAGCCTTTGTGTTGTTTTCACAATTTTGGCGATGTGTCCCCTAAATTTTAGATCCTTATTCACTATCACCCCCAGATCTCTTATTTCCTCTAGCTCCAACAATATATTCTCACCAAGCATAAATTCTGCTTCCCATCTTTGTTTTCCAAATTTTAAAAGCAGTTCATAAAGATCTTTCAATCTTGTGAATGTGACTTCATGGAGAGATTAAGAGCAGTTGATGATGGGGAGGAGAGACTGACTGTAAGTGAGCAAGAGGTGTTTGGGGAGTTGAGTAAACTAGATGTAAATAAGGCTGTGGGACTTGATAATATATCACCGCGTATTCTGAAGGAATGTGCCAGAGAGTTGACACCTGCCTTGACATATTTTTTTAATATGAGTCTTGCACTTGGTCAAGTCCCTAAAGAGTGGAAGGAGGGCAAGATTGTGCCACTTCATAAAGGAGGTGATCGAACTCAAGCATCAAACTATAGGCCTATCTGTGTGTCGGGTGTTGTGGTTAAGTTGTTGGAGAAGCTTGTGAGAGCTAGAATCCAGAGTTGGGTTGACAACAATGGTATAATCTTTGATGGACAGCATGGATTTGCTAAAGGGAGGTCGTGTTTTAGTAATCTACTTACTTATTACAATAAAGTGACTGCTTCCTTGGACAGAGGAGAAGGATACACAGTAATATACTTGGATTTCGCAAAAGCTTTTGATAGAGTGCCTCATGATAAGTTGACAGTCAAACTAGAGCAGATGGGGTTGGATATTAGATTAGTGCATTGGATTGGAGACTGGCTATCTGATAGGTATCAACAAGTTGTGTATGGGGGTGCAATATCCAGGAAAAGGAAAGTCACTAGTGGAGTGCCTCAGGGATCTGTTTTAGGGCCATTACTATTTAACTTGTATATTAATGATATTGGCGAAGATTTGGATGGAGATATTCAGTTGTTTGCAGATGATGCAAAGTTGGGAAGAACCATAAAGAGTAGTGAAGATGTTGTGGCCTTGCAAGAAGACTTGAATAAATTGAGTGATTGGGCAAGCAAATGGGGGTGTGAGTTCAATGTTGCAAAATGTAAGGTTTTAAAATTTGGAAAACAAAGATGGGATGCAGAATTTATGCTTGGTAAGAATATATTGTTGGAAGTAGAGGAAATAAGAGATCTGGGAGTGATAGTGGATAAGGATCTAAAATTTAGGGGTCACATCGCCAAAATTGTGAAGACAACACAAAGACTTCTGGGAATGATGAGGAGGACACTGACGTGTAGAAGTAGGGAGATTCTTGTTCCATTGTATAAGGCTTTGATTAGGCCACACATGGACTATTGTGCCCAGATTTGGTCACCTGGTTTTCAGAAGGATGAGGAGATGTTGGAAAGGGTCCAAAGGCGACTGACTAAGGTAGTTTCTGACCTCTGGAATGTCGAGTATGAGGAAAGATTGAAAAGATGTAATTTGCAGAGACTAGTGGAGAGAAGGAAGAGGGGAGATATGATAGAGACCTACAAGTTGGTAAGGGGTTGCTATAGGATCAATGGTGGAGAAGTTCTACAGCGAATAGTGGGAGATCAGGGGAGAACCAGAGGTCATCCCTGGAAACTGTATAAAGAGGGTGTGAGTAGGGGAGTGAGAGGCAGGTTTTTTTCGTGCAGAGTTGTGAATGATTGGAATGCCTTGCCTGAGAGTGTGGTGTCTGCAAGGAGTTTGAATGTGTTTAAGACCCGGTATGATGAGATGTGTGTGAGATAAAAGGACCTCCTAGATGAGTCTTTGACTCCATGAGGTCTTGTTTAATAATAATAATAATAATAATAAAACCTTACATTTTGCAACATTGAACACGCATCCCTATTTCCGTGCCCAATCACTCAATTTATTCAAGTCTTCTTGTAAGGCCACAACATCTTCTCACTAACATCATTGATATCATCAACTCTTTATGGTTCATCCCAACTTTGCATCATCTGCAAACAACTGACTATCTCCATCCGAATCTTCGCCAATATCATTAATATACAAATTAAACAGTAACGGCCCTAAAACAGACCCCTGAGGCACTCCACTAGTGACTTTCCTTTTTTTGGATATCACACCCCCCCCATACACAACCTGTTGTGATACCTATCAAATAGCCAATTTCCAATCCAATGCACTAATCTAATATCCAACCCCATCTGCTCTAGTTTGACTGTCAACTTATCATGAGGTACTCTATCAAAAGCCTTTTGCAAAATCCAAGTATATTACTGTGTATCCTTCTCCACTGTCCAAGGAAGCAGTCATTTTATTGTAATAAGTAAGTAGATTACTGAAACATGACCTCCCATTTGCAAATCCATGCTGTCCATCAAAGATAATACCATTGTTGTCAAACCAACTCTGGATCCTGGTTCTCACAAGCTTCTCCAGCAACTTAACCACAACACCTGACACACAGGTAGGCCTATAGTTTGATGCTTGAGTTCGATCACTTAATTTATGAAGTGGCATAATCTTGCCCACCTTCCACTCCTTAGGAACTTGACCAAGTGCAAAACACGTATTAAAAAATATGTCAAGGCAGGTGTCAACTCCCTGGCACACTTCTTCAGAACACATGGTGATATATTATCAAGTCCCACAGCCTTATTTACATCTAGTTTGCTCAACTACCCCATACACCGCTTGCTCACTTACAGTCGGTCTCCCCCCCCCCCCATCATCAGCTGCTCTCAATCTCTCCATGAAGTCACATTCACAAGATCGAATGACCTTTATGAAGTGCTCATTAAGTATCTCTGCCCCACCTTCTGCAACAATTGTCTTTATATCATTTTCTCCAATCAATGTCATCCTTCCATAATCATGCTTTCTTTTTCTGCTACATATCGAAAGAACTCCTTAGGATTTTTTTTTGGCTACATTAGCTAACTGCTGTTCATACTTCTCTTTAGCTGCCCTCACGTACCAAGTCACCCACCTTGCTTGGTCTTTTGTAGTTCTCATGGAACTGGTTATTTCCACTTCTCTTATGCTGCCTCCATAATATCCTTTTTCTCTGTATCGTATTCTTAATATCTTTATTCATTCATTTCACACCTACCTTATTTAACCTTTAACAAGACATTTAGATATTGCATCTACTAGATGGTTTTTGAAAATCTCCCAAGCTGCATTGATCTCTTTTCCAGCTACCTTCTCATTCCACGCTACACCCGCAAGCTGTCTCCTGAGCTCTTCATAATCACCCCCCCCCCCCTTGTAGTTCCACATATACCCTTTTCTCACAGGGGTCCTCACACTGCTGGCAACCATCCAGGTAATCACTTCATGGTCACTCTCACCAATTGGTGGATTATTTGACACCTCATTTATAATTACATCATGTGATGAGATGACCAAATCCAAGACCCTTAATCCTCGTGTGCCCTCTGTCTGAGGTAGTTATCCTTCAAAATCTCAATGAACTCATTTTATTTACTTCCAGTTGCTTTCTCATCATTCCAGTCTGTATTGCCATAATTAAAATGACCCATAATGATCACCCTTTTCTTATTTGCTTGGCTAATTTGATTATGTCATCCTTTAGTTTAACCAACAGCAAGATACACATGGGAAACTCCGGATGGAAGATACAAAAATCAACTTATTCCGATAATCTTCGTGTGAGCAGACGCAATTTGTGCAACCATTGCGTCTGCCTTGTTTCTTATACTTCTAGCATTTGTATACAAACACAACAGCTCATTTCTGGATCTACAGATAGTTCCACTGATACCACCCACTCGATGTGATCTCTCAATGCTCGACTGGGGCCATTTCCCTTTCTGCTTCTTCATTTTAGAACCCTTTTCAATTCCAACTGTTTCCTCTTGATCTCTGGTCATCCCATTCCTTACCTGCCTACAAATGCTCTCACCTCCTCTCACAGCATCCACCTTTCTCACGGTATGTACCCTGTCCACCCTGAGCCTCCCCGTTTCCCTGCTCCTCTTGCACACCCATTCTCTCATTTTCTATACTCATACCACTCACTTCCCCATTCATATCCACCTCTTCAATCTCTCCTATCTTACTCTCTTGCTCTTCCACATCACTCCCCTCTCGATTTGATTCATTGTCTCTATTCACTTCTCCACCTTCCAGCAGCAGTCTCTCCAAGCAACTCGCACCATATCCACTCAAATGCAGTCCGTCGCTCCCATACAGTTCACTTTGTCCCTCGAACTCATTCCACACATTAACAAACTGTACTCCCATATCCTCACACATTTCAGCCAGCATATCATTTATAATCCTTGGTCTGTGCCTCATTTCACCACAGTCATACCTAGGCAACACACTGACTACCCTTCCTGTCACACTATTCTCTTTTATCCTTCCAAGCAGCCTCCTGATATCTATTCTGATACGCTCTCTTTCCTCTCTTAAATCATTTGTACCAATTAATACTATTAACTCTTTTGCTCGCTCCCACCTCATATCCAATGCCTCAATTACTCTACTCATTTTACCGCCTGGAAAACATATCTCCCATACAGTTCACGTTGTCCCTCAAACTCATTCCACACATTAACAAACTGTACTCCCATATCTTCACACATTTCAGCCAGCATATCATTTATAATCCTTGGTCTGTGCTTCATTTCACCACAGTCATACCTAGGCAACACACTGACTACCCTTCCTGTCACACTATTCTCTTTTATCCTTCCAAGCAGCCTCCCGATATCTATTCTGACACGCTCTTTGTTCTCTCTCAAATCATTTGTACCAGTTAATACTATTAACTCTTTTGCTCGCTCCCACCTCATATCCAATGCCTCAATTACTCTACTCATTTTACCACCTGGAAAACATACCTTGTGCATCCTATCCTCTATCACACCTTAAATAATGGAGTCACCAAATTTGCCACTTGCTCATATTTCGTTAACTCTTTCATGCCATCATGATTTATTTTAATAGTTTTGACCTGAATTCTCTTAATTTCATTCCGCATCCAATCCAATCAAATTTCGAATCTCGCGACACATTCTCTCTATCATTCAATCTTTCTAACTTTCTAACTCTCGACACCCCCCCCCCCTCTTCTCACTTTCACTCTCATTCATTCTTCTTTGTTTCCGTACTTTCGGTGCAACATACGTCCAACTTTCGCTATCATTCTTCTTAGTTTTGCTCTCATTCATCTTTCTTTATTTCCATACTTTCAGTCCAACTTTCGCATCATTCATTCTTTCAATTTCTACGTTACGCCATTTCTAGTTTCATTTGTTCTCTCAATTTCGTTTCCTTCCGCCACTCTCACCTCACTTTCGTCCCTTTTAACATCCATTACGGTTTTCAAATCGCTCTTTTTCTTTTTTACTGATTTTTTAACATTTTTTCGCCTCTCTTTCTCACCATCCTTCTCTTTCAAATATGATATTCTGTCAAATGCGTTTGCAGTGTCCATTGGTATCATGGTATAATCACTTTATTTATCCACTTTTGCTCTTTCTTTATTATGAAACGTGAATAAACTACTAAGGCAGGACAAGAGCTGTGCTGCCCCATAGAGTATTATATTCCTATCCACCAATTACTGAATTTTACCTTAAACCAACTTTTCCAATAATTTAACCACCAATCCTGCTCTGGAGATACTGATTGATCAGTAATTTTCTACTTATGTCTTGGAGCCACCTTTATGTAATGGAGCAATCTTGTGTTCTTTTTATCCCTTTTTACCCTGCCACAGCTGAGATTAGATTAAACAACTTTTTCAGAAGCATTACTTTTTCTATTCCACATTCTCATAGCACATGGGCCAACATACTATTCAATCCAACTGCTGTATTCATATTGATATTTTTCAATATGCTGTGCACTTCCAGTTCACTACTTCACTTCTCAATTCAGAGGCTGATATACCTCTGTCACATCAGTTAACTACAAAGTCTCCACCTGGATGATACACCCTTGCAAAGTGATCACTTAGTATTAGCTCAATTATTTCTTCTGCTGCTATCACTTTCCTGCCATTAGCATTGAGTAAAATTATCCTTCCATAATCATTCTTTCACTTATTTGCTAAAATAAGTGAAAGTGTGAAAAAAACTTGTATTGCTCATGAGTATGCTCATCACTTTTTTGTTTATATTTCCAGCACAATGTTTTCTTATTTTGCAGCTCCTGCTTTACATCACTATTTATCTATTAAATCCCTACTCAGTTGATCCTCCTTACCTTGGGTATGCAGTCCAGTACTGCCTCTCAAAGAATTCTGGACTATTTCCCATGCGCTATTGACATTTTTTCCTTGTAATTTCTTATACCATGGTACTGCTCCAAGCTACCACCAAGTTTGTCATAAACCCTTTCTTGACTGAAAATTCCATGTTTAGCAAGATTCATGGTCACTGCTGTAGTTTTGGGTAGATCTTCTATTATCAGACCCAATACTTTCAAATCCACAGTCTCCTCCATCACATGCTGTTTCAGGTAATTAGCCCTAAGTAATAAAATTCTATTTCCATCTTATTGCATCCCCTTTCTTTCCTCCAATCTATATCCTCCATAGTTCAAGTCTCTCATGATTATTGTTCAGTCTGCACTCATTGTGTCAGTCGGTCTATGAATTCATTTGCATCTTTCTATAGGCTCTAGGTCAATAGTAGCAACCAGTAATATATTTTTCCCATTGACCTCCATCTCACACCAGATAGCCTCAAATGAATCATCTCTCTCAGACCTGAAATCCTCCAAATTTTTGTTGATTGAGTTTCTTCTGCTATCATTAGTAATAACGCTCTCTTCTTCTTCCCTTTATTTTTTACTAAATAATTTAAGAAAATTACAACGTCAACTAGGATATACGTTAAAATAAATTTTAATATACTTCAATATTTCGACAACATCACGTTGCCATTTTCAAGAAACTTAAGAACAAGACACATGCACGCAGGCACAACAAACAATAAGTGAGGAAGAAGCAGGAAGCTATTATTTCTCCTAAAGTCCTGATGGTGCCCCCTAGCAGGCAATGTTGGTATTCTTAGGCAATTGGGCTTGAAGGTCTTCTGATGTAGGTTTCCCAAATTTGAGGCAGTCTCATGCAGCCAAATTTGTTGAGGTTTGGATTGTTTCTTAGGGCTGAAGCTGATTCCATGAAAAGCCTTTCATATTTGTATTTACTAAGGTGTATTATCGTGGCTTTCTTCTACCGTATTCTATGACAGGTATCCAGCGTATGGTCAGCAAGACCAGAGTGGCTGTATTGGTGAAACCGGATGTAGTCCTTGTGTTCTGAAATTCTGATATTTGCTGTCCTGCCTGTTTGGCCAAAGCAGGACAGCTTACAGCTGCGAGGGGACCTTGTATACACCAGGTAGGTCTGGGGGGGGGGGGGTTGGTCTTTAGTAGAGCAGATAAGGGATGCCAATTTTTTTTTATGGTTTGTAAGAAGAAGTTAAGTCATGTTTTTTTAGGATTTTTGTAATTTTTTCCGAGGTGCCTCGGATATAGGGTATGGTGATGGATTTAGAGTAATCCTTGGTGTGAGGGGGGGGGGGTTGTGGTTTACTGGTTTCAATATTTTTTGGATTTTTTTTTTGGGGGTGGGGGGTAGCCATTGGCTGAGAAAGTGTTGAGAATGTGGTTTAGTTCTGTGGTCAGGGGATTGTCATTTGAACAGATAAGTTTAGCCCTGTTGTGTAGTGTCTTAATGACTCCATATTGTTGTGAGGAGGGGTGGTGGGATTGTTGGTGAATGTATCTGCCGAGGTTCCATCAGGCTGGCAGGTGACTAGTATGTCTAAGAAAGGAAGGCAGTTGTTTTTTTCTTCTTCCAGGGTGAATTTGATTCTGGGGTGTTGGTTGTTTAAGTGTGTTAGGAAGGAGAGGAGTGCATCGGAGCCATGTGGCCAAATAATGAACACATCATCAACATAGTGGCCAAATGGTTGGTTTTTGTGGGGCAGAGTTTAAGGCTTTCTCTTCAAAAGTCTTCATATAAAAGTTGGCCAAGGGTGGGGCGAGTGGAGAACCCATGGCTGTCCCCTCTATTTGTTTGTAGAATTTTCCTTGCCAAACAAAATAGCCTGAGTTCATTGTGAACTCAGGCTATTTTGAGGAAATTTAGCTTGGATTAGCTCTCAGAAACCAGTAAACCACAACTCCCCCTCCCCTCACAACAAGGATTACTCTAAATCCATCACCATTCCCTATATCCGAGGCACCTCGGAAAAAAATTACAAAAATCCTAAAAAAACATGACTTAACTTCTTGTTACAGACAATATAAAAAATTGGCATCCCTTATCTGCTCTACTAAAGACCAACCTTCCCTGCTAGAGCTACCTGGTATACACCAGGTCCCTTTCAGCTGTAAGCTGTCCTACTTTGGCCAAACAGGCAGGACAGCAAATATCAGAATTTCAGAACACAAGGACTACATCCGGTTTCACCAATACAGCCACTCTGGTCTTGCTGACCATGCTCTGGATACCTGCCATAGAATATGGTGGAAGAAAGCCACGATAATACACCGTAGTAAATACAAATATGAAAGGCTTTTCATGGAATCAGCTTCAGCCCTAAGAAACAATCCAAACCTCAACAAATTTGGCTGCATGAGACTGCCTCAAATTTGGGAAACCTACATCAGAAGACCTTCAGCCCAATCGCCCAAGAATACTAACATTGCCCGCTAGGGGGGGGGGGGGCACCACCATCAGGACTTTAGGAGAAATAATAGCTTCCTGCTTCTTCCTCACTTACTGGTTGTTGTGACCACGTGCATGTGTCTTGTTCTTAAGTTTCTTGAAAATGGCAACGTGATGTTGTCGAAATATTGAAGTATATTAAAATTTATTTTAATGTATATCCTAGTTGACATTGTAATTTCCTTAAATTATTTAGTAAAAAATGCATAACCAATGTCTAAGCCTTTCCATGAGAATTCTTTCCTTTAACCATCCTATAAATACAGTAATCCTTACATTCTATCCCTACACTGATTTCTGTCTACCATGTCTTGCTAATGCTGGGAAGGTTGAGCTTACCAATGCCAGAAACTCCTTTCCTTTATTTCTGATACTTCTGTTATTCATGTTCCAGCATTTCAACATCCCCTTGGACCCATAGTTGCACTTGCATAATATCATTATCAATCCATTCAGATTCAAAGGGTGGGAAACTGCATCTAGCTTTTCAATCATTTCTGCACTCACACTCATTTGTCCCATCCCTGGGACAAATGAGATACTAATTGAGACATGCTTGATTGCATCCCCCTCCTTTCCCCCAATATCTCTTGTTTCCCTGATTTTGCACTTCCAACCTCTCATTCAAACCATTCAAATGACTATCAGGCATTTACAAGTCCTTTCATCCAGCAAATTCTCTCCGTGCATCTATAAAAACTGCACACTTTTCCTCCTGCATGATCTTCTTATGGAGTCAATAGCAATCGTGATTCTTTTCTCAATTCTGTCCTATAATACCGAGGCAACAGACTGGCAATCTTTACTTTCTCACTGTTCATTTTTGCTTATTTCAAAAACTTTCACGTCCTCTCTCATTACATATTTTCTCCTTTGGAATTATTTGTGTCTGCTGAAATAATAAACTCTTTCACTTCTTCCTTCTGCAAACTAACAGCTTCACTAATATCCATGATCTTTGCATATCTGGGAAACATGCTTTCATCACTTTTTCATTAAGTAGTACACCTCTTATCATTGAATCTCCATACAATACTTTCTCTCCTTACTCCCATTTTTTCACATTTTTATACTTTTATATTTTTATACTTGCCTTATTTCAGTCTCTCTCTCTCTCTCTCCCCCCTATTGTACCACACACTGTTCCTCCAGTCACTCAAGTTCACATTTTGTCTTGTGAAGGCCTCCATGTAAGCATGCTATTTCTCTCCTCACTGTTACCTCCCTATCCTTCTCATCCATCCTATAGGATGGGTTGAGTACCCCATAATGAGGGACTTATGATGAATTAATGCAGCCGGATCATCACTCCTCTGTTGCATCCCCTAAGGATAAGTATTTGACTGTAGATCCGTGTGTGTTCACAGTGCTGGTTTACCTGTTCTGCAGGACAAAAAACCTGAGTTTCTGGGTGAAAAAACCCCTTACCTTCACATGAGACCAGCTAACTCACCTTTAGTCAAAAGAGGCCAGATAAAGGTTCTTCATATCTTGGATGGGAATCAAACCCAAGTCTTTCTGACCAAAGGCTTCATCTATACTGACTGTGCTGTTACCTTATCATCCATATTACTTTCTGTTGCATCTTTCTTGCTCTTGTTCACATTTTATATACTTATCATTCATCCTTTCACTCCATCCTCTAAAGAAAAACTTTAAAAACTCTGGGCACCTTCGTAACGCAATTGAAAGAACTAGTTACATTGTACCCTTTGATTGCAAAAGGCCTATGTTTGATTCTCTTCATTACAGGAGGAATCTTTATATGGATTTTTTTTTTCAATTGAAGGTGAGTAAGCAGATCTCATACAGAAGTATCAGGGTGTTTTCTCCCAGAAACTCGGATTTTTCAATTTGCGTACAGACAAATCAGTCCTTCAGAACATGTAATTTACAGACAAAAAATACTGGTGGTGGTGGGAAATAGATGACATTGATCTAGATGATGATGATAGTAGAGATTCAGTATAGTTGGTGGAGATGTCATCCCTTGATGACACTTCGGACTCCTTGGGGGTGTTAGGAAATAATAACTTTCACTATCCTACTGTACATAGCTAATATTAGTTACTTCATTGTCCCACTTTTGGTATAACTTTCTTTTTCTTGTACTCACTCAGGAAACATTTTTAACACTCTCCCTGCAATCTCGTTTTCGTACCACAAACCATTCATTCCTGGCAATAAATACATTAAACACACAAGTTTAATATATTCTTTAAATGTATGAGTTCAAGAGGATTTGGTATTAGGGATGTTTTACTGTTCAATCTTTAGTCAGTGATATTATCACTGGATTACAGGGTGATATTCAGTTATTTGGGCTTTGAGTCGTACAGAAGTTATAGAGTAGGTGCCCTCCCTTGATGAGTCCTTGAACTCCCTGGAGGTGTCAGGTAATAATAATAAATAATAATTTACAGAAGTCTATTCTTGAGAGACACTTGTGGCATGAAATTAAGAATTATCAACATGTTAGCACAAGAATATTTTAATATTTGCCAAATATTTCAGTCTGAAATTAACAGACTATCATCAGTGGCTTGATAGGAACAGTTTTTACAAGGTGGAATACAAACAATTAAACATTCAAAAGTAGAACGAGCAGTGTGATGTTACATTGCTAAGCACTAAAGAGAAGTAAATTTCATCAGAGTGATGAATAAATTATAGGTATTAATTCATAATTTCATACAACAATCTTAATTTATAAATTCAATTAAAGATAACATTAGACTCATGTAAAAAAAAACGTCTCAATTGAAAAAAAAAAACAAAACTTGTTGTGTTATCCAGATTAAACTTTCCCATATTTTTGACAAGGATGGACAATCATTTCAATTCAAGTTAGGGTTGAAGTAAGGCCTCAGCACTCTTTGAATAGGCTTTTGAATTTATAGCGACATCTGTGTAGAAGGTGAGTCCTGAACCAGAGAATGTTGTGGCTTGTCTCTATCCCATGTTACACCAATTCAGACTTATTGGATTTATTGTGAAGAATGTATGATTGATATTCTTATATTCTTTTTTCTATAAAGCTTCCGGTTTGTCCAAAAGTATGACAGATTGCAGTCACACGGAACTTGACCCACCAGGCAGCGACATAGTTGAGCATTTATCTTTAGAAGAGGGGAAATAGGTGGATATTTTGTTAATAAGGATATAAGTGGCTGTTAAATCATATTTCTTCAGAATTCTTGAAATTGGTTCTGAAATTCTGGAAATATATGGAAATGGAACTCGACGTATTAATTCTTTGTTGTTCTGGATGGGATTGTAGGAATTGAACAAATGTTGTGTAGTCTTTTCGGAGAAGCCATTTAATTTCATGTAATGTTTGATAGTGGAAAGTTCTTTCTGTAATTCGTGGGGAGTTAAGCAATTAGTTCTAGCTCATCGAATTAAACATTTTATGATTCTTGTTTTTTGATAAGGATGATGGACAGATTGTTTGAGAATGTATGTCCAGTAAAAGTGGAGTTTCTGTAAACTGTGGTTGTCAGAATACGTGAAGGTGAGCAGATGAGAAGGATGTCTAAAAAGGATAACTTGTTGTCTTTTTCAATCTCCATAGTACACTTGATAAAAGGGTGTAAAGAATTGATTTTGGCTAAAAAGGGCAGTAAGGAATCGCTGTTGCAAGGCCACACTGAAAAAATGTCATCTATATATCTAACCCAAAAGGAAGGTTGAGGGTATATAGATGAAAAAAGGATGTCTTCTAGATGCTTCAAATAAAAGTTAGCTAGAGCAGGTGAAAGTGGACTTCCCATACTTGGTTGTAGAATTTGTTTTGACACAAGAATTATCCAGAGTGCATCATGAAACTGAATAATTTTATGATATCTTGTGGAAAGATGTCAGCAAGTAAATGTAAAGTCTCTTTGAGAGGTACATTTGTGAGTAGAGATTCTACATTGAAACTCACCATAAGATCAGTAGGTTGTAATGAGATATTTTTTAATTTGTTTAAGAAATCAGAAGAGTTTTTCAAAAACGAGCGTGATTTGCCTATATGTGATTTCAATAATTTTGCTAAATATTGGCGATGCAGTAAGTAGGTGAATCAATACAGTCAACTATAGGATGGAGAGGAATGTCTGTCTTGTGAATTTTTGGTAGACCATAAAACCTAGGAGGTCTTGCAAGATCGAATAATTTTATGATATCTTGTGGGAAGATATTATAAAATTAATTAAACAAATAAAAAAAAAATCTCATTATAACCTACTTATCTTATGGTGAGCTTCAATGTAGAATCTCAATTCACAAATGTACCTCTCAAAGAGATTTTACATTTACTTGCTGATAACACACTAAGTTGTTTTTTTTTTTTAGTTGAGACCTTCTCATTCTTACATAAGTCTAATGTTATCTTTAATTGAATTTATAAATTAAGATTCTTGTATGAAATTATGAATTGATACCTATAATATATTCATCACTTTGATGAAATTTACCTCTCTTTAGTGCTTAGCAATAACATCATGCAGCTCATTCTACTTTTGAATGATCAATTGTTTGTATTCCACCTTGTAAAAACTGTTCCTATGAAGCCACTGATGATAATCTGTTAATTTCAGACTGAAATATTTGGCAAATATTAAAATTCATGTGCTAATGTATTGATAATTCTTAATTTACAGAAATGAAGTTTGGAGAATGGGGTGGGAGAGCTATTAGTAATAATGCTGATTCAGTGGCTCTTCTGATAGATTTGAATAAGGAAAGTGAGCAAATGAATGACAGTTTCACTTTAATGCAGCTAAATGTATGATTTTGATATCCAGAGATGGGATGCTTCATACTCAGTTGGTGCAATTATACTGGAAGAGGTGGAGAAACCAAGAGATCTTGTGATGACTGTAGATGTAAATTTGAAGTTAAGAAAACAAAGATTGTCCACTTAACTTTCTCAATGTTGCTGCAATATCTGTGTTTGAATACAACCTGGAGATTGACTAGAAGAGATAAAAAGGTGGTGGTTTCCAGTGGAACAACCATCACATTTGGATTGTTTTGTTCAAATAGTCACCAGCATTTGAAGAGGATGAAATAACTTTAGAGAGCACAGAGTGGATAACAAAAATTGTTATCAACACTGTTGGCATGGACTGAGGGCATGCAAACTGTGAAAAGTTCAGGTAGTTAGAAAACTGGGAGGGGGGGGGGAGGGTATATGATTGACACTTTTAAGCAGTTAAGTGGTATATACTAGATTGATACTGAGGACATAAAATTTCCAATAGCAGAATAAGAGAAAGGAAGAATGACAAGCCACCATCCCATCTCTGGAAGTTGCAAAAGGAAATAGTGAATAAGATCGTAATAAGGAATAATTGGATAATAATGGAAAAAGGAATAATAAGCCTTTCTTTTAGTGTTACACATTGATCAGCATTCATTTTAGAAATTATGGAACTTTACAACCGCATTATAAATAACTCTTTTAATATCCTGACGTTTCGATCTTCATATTAAGATCATCATCTGGAGCATATACAAATATACAGGACAAGCTAAGTTACATTACATACAGTAAGCTAGAGAAACAAAGAATTGACCACAAGTTATTCTACTGGCATGACCTCTAGTGAAAAATAAAATTAATTAATTATTTATAAACTACATCAAACTAAATTCTATTTCTGATAACATGAATAAACATTCTTTCTTACAGATAGTTTTCTTTCAGTAACAATGATGTCCTGCTTTCAGCATTACAATTGTTATTTTTGATTTAGGATCCTGGATTTTCTACCGTCCTGTTTATAGTTGCTGTTAGAGAAGAAGGTTCCGTGGGTCGAATATATGCCTTCCATGTGTTTGGGATTTTTAGACCATCATTATTGTTCAGATTGGGGTGGTTGGTAATAATCTCACAGGCTTCCTTAAATTTGTGTTCATACCATGTTTTGGTGTGATGTAGACAACTAGTGCTTTTCCAGTCAATTCTATGTAAGGTGTTCATGGCATGATCCAAAACGCTAGCTTCACCATAATTATTATATTTGATGTTTCGTTTATGTTCTTTTTGTCTGATAGGAATTGTGAATCCTGTTTCTCCTATATATGGTATGTTACAAGTGCAATAAATACAGTATACTCAAGGGTGGGCCAGCAGAGGGAGTGGGTCTTTGGATGAGTTGAGTAAGCTTTTTAATTTTGCAGGCGGTTTAAAGGTGGCATTGAGGTTGTATTTTTGTAGTACTATGTTTATTTTGTCTGATGTCCCTTTAATGTATGGAATGGTTACAATTTTATTGTAGTCTAGTTTATCTTTGTTTTTAAACGAGGTCTTATAGAGAATTTTGTTGATAGTATTTTGTCTGTGACCATTTTTTAGGAAAGTATTGCTGATAACTTTAAATTTGTCTTTCAGTGCCTGTTCACTGGAGTAGATCTTCAGAGTCCTATTTTTAGAGTGTTGATGACACCTAGTTTTTGTGTTGGGTGGTGGTGGTAGGAGTTTGTGTGTATATTGGCCAGTATGTGTCAGTTTCCGATAAACACTGAAGGAAAGATTGCCAGAAGGAAGAGACGTGTGACAAGCGTATCTAGAAACGGAAGTGTGTTCTGTTTTTCAATCTCAATTGTGAACTGTTTGTGTTGTTTGTTTAGGTGGCTAAGGAATGTGTCTAGTGTCTGGCAGCCATGGGACCAGATCGCGAAAACATTGTCAACGTATCTAAGTCAGACTTTGGGTTTTAAAGGAGAGGAACCTAAAGCAAGTTGCTCAAAATGTTCCATGTAAAAGTTAGCAATGGGGGGGGGGAATGGCAATCCCATGGCTGTGCCTTCTTTTTGTAGGTAGAAAATGTTTTGCCATACAAAATAACCCGAACGCAATACATGTGCAAAGAGCTCCGTGATATTTGGAGGGAATTTGTTCTATAAAAGAAGGATTGTGACATTCGTAAAGAGGGCAGAGACGTCAAAACTGACTAATAAATCATCTTTTTACAATGTAATGTTTCGGATGATGTTTATGAAGTGTTGTGTTTTTGATATAGGAGGGGGAATGACCTACCAACTCCTTGAGTGTTGCCGCTAATGTTTTGGCTAAGTGATAATTCGGGCTGTCGATCCTATCAACTATAGGGCAAAGTGGTGTGTTTGCTTTATGAATTGTCGGTAGCCCGTAAATTCTTGGGGAACGAGCATAGTGCAGAAATAGTTTTTTGACTGTATCTTTGGGCCATGTGGTAATTAATTTAAGTAGTTTCTCTGTTTTCTTTTTTATTCTATTGGTTGGGTTGCAGTTAATGAGTTGGTATGTGTTATTGCCTGAGACTAGCAGATTTATTTTTTCTACATAAGTGGTTCAGTTTACAATAACGGTGGCACTTCCTTTATCGGCTCTAGTTATTATGATGTTCGGATTTGACTGATGATTTACTGCTGTTAATTCCTGTTTTGTTAAGTTGCTTGTTATTGTTTTGTTATGATTTAAAATGTTAAAATGCTATGTTATTTGGGATGAATCTTAAGCCTTTTTCTATGTTACAAATAAATTCAAGTTTGTTTATTGACTTGGGTGCTATGGCAAAATTTAGCCCTTTATTTAATACCGATAGTTCGTCTTTGTTTAAAGCATGGTCGGATAGTTTAACTATGTTGCTCTTCCCTGTGGGTGATTGGTGGCTCCTGTTGTTTCTTACTTCTGATTGGTTGTTATTGTTCCCTGTGGAGAAATTGGAATATGGCAGCTGGTTTTGTTGATCTTTTAGTCTTTGAAATTTGGAAATTAGGTTTTCTTTCTTCATTTGTAGAGAATTTTGAAAATTCTCTACAAGACCTCAATAAAAAACAAAGACAAACCAGAATACAATAAAACTATAAACAATAAAACTATAACCATTCCTTACATTAAATGACATCAGATAAAATAAACAGAACACTACAAAAATACAACCTCAAAGCCACCTTTAAATCTCCTGAAAAATTAAAAAGCTTACTCAACTCATCCAAAGACCCACTCCCTCTGCTGGCCCACCCTTGAGTATACCATATTTATTACACTTGTAACATACCATATATAGGAGAAACAGGATTCACAATTCCTATCAGACAAAAAGAACTTAAACGACACATCAAATATAATAATCATGGTGAAGCTGGCATTTCGGATCATGCCATGAACACCTTACATAGAATTGACTGGAAAAGCACTAGTTGTCTACATCACACCAAAACATGGTATGAACACAAATTTAAGGAAGCCTGTGAGATTATTACCAACCACCCCAATCTGAACAATAATGATTGTCTAAAAATCCCAAACATATGGAAGGCATATATTCGACCCACGGAACCTTCCTCTCTAACAGCAACTATAAACAGGACTGTAGAAAATCCAGGATCCTAAATCAAAAATAACAATTGTAATGCTAAAAGCAGGACATCATTGTTACTGAAAGAAAACTATCTGTAAGAAGAAATGTTTATTCATGTTATCAGAAATAGAATTTAGTTTGATGTAGTTCATAATTAATTTTTTTTTTCATAGGTCATGCCAGTAGAATAACTTGTAATCAATTCATTGTTTCTCTAGCTTACTGTATGTAATGTAACTTAGCTTGTGCTTTTATTTGTATATGCTCAGATGATGATCTTAATATGAAGATTGAAACGTTGGGATATTAAAAGCGTTATTTATAACATGGTTGTAAAGTCCATAATTTCTAAAAGAAAGGAATAATAAGGAATAAGTTGAATGCATGGAGAGTGGTAGGAGCATGGAAATATGTGCCTGAGAGTGGGGGGGGGGTGTGAGAGTTCCCACAGTGAATGAGTTTTAAGAATGGTATGATACTTTGTTACCTGAAGTGGAATTTCCATAATAGTCTTGTGAATCTGTAAATGTCTGTAATGAATATGAAACAGGAATACAACAGAAAAATGGGAGATAGGAATATCCTGAGGGTAACAGTGTAAGGTAAGTAGATTCTGGAAGCAGAATTGAATTGAATGCATATATGGAGATAGTCAACATAGGAATGGGTTGGTCTAGGATTCATGGGGAATAGTTGAGTCTGGAAGATATATAGTGTAAAGGATTACAAAGGTAAGCAGGTATGTAGAAGTCACAGATGAAGAGTGGCTTGGGTAGAACTGGTAAATACCAACAAAAGAATTACTATACTTATTTTCAAATTGCACAGTTGGATGATAGTGTTTTGTTTTTATGTTTACTTAAATACTAATATTACTTTATTTGGAAGTAGGGATGTGGAGCAGGAAGAATGCCTTGTAATTCATGGATAGAAATAAGTTTTCTGCCAACCAATTACATGGTTATTTTTGTCTTTCCCAAACTGTCTAATGAGTCATAAGCATAGTTAGCCATAATTTTCTTTTCTGCAGTGAAAAAAATAATATGTTCAGTATTTTTGGAAATTAATCATTCACTGCTCAGTTTATTCCTTTTAGCAAGAGCAACTTCATTTTTGTATTTTATAGCCATTTAATTTCACGTTACCAAGTTGGAACTTCAGTAGAATACCGTTCTTCACAGATTCGAAGAGAATCGTTAATAGGCAAGTTTGACATTTTATTTTTTATAAATTTTATGTGAAGCATCACTTTGTTAATCATTATAATAATAATAATAATACTTCTCAAACATAAATAATAGTTTAAACTTGGATGATTGCCATTTCTACAAAAGCAGTTAAGCCTCTGAAGCCAGTATATGTTCTGTTAATTGCATGTGTGTTTACTAGTTAGTTTGTTAATTTTTGTGGAGATCAAAACTCAAGTTTCTAGGAAGTTCAATCCTTTTGCCTGCATTTTGAATCAGTTAACTCACCTTCAGTTAACCTTCAGTTATAAAGAATTTTTATGCAGTTTTCATCTTAAAGATTCAACAAGTCTTTCTATCCATAGGATATACCATGTCATCATTCTTATGACTGAATTAGGTACACTTGAAAAGCAGGTGTTTATTTTTTAACAGTATATATTAGAACACAGAAAAATAAGTAAATAATTCATTTATTAACTTATTGTGATATTTCACTGTGTTATAACCAGCATCTTCAGAGCACAAAAACAGTTTGTCACAATACGCGAGACTATAACAACATGGTGTAATCAATGGACTAGTTAAACAAAATTGTAGCAGCAACACAAAGACTAGAGTCCTGATTTTGGTGCTCTCTATCTGAAAAAAAAAAAAAAAATGCAGTTATCACATAAGACTAGAATCCTAAACAGAGAAATAAACCGGTACTAGTTTTTTCTTAAGATGACTGTCTCCCAGATTTTAGGCAAATTTATACAGCCATATTTGTTGAGATTTGGAGTGTGTTTCAGGGCTTCTGTTGCCTCTAAGAACAACCTCTCCGACTTGTAAGAGCTTCTGTGCAGTACTTTTGTGTTCTTCCAGCTGCTCCTGTGTGCAGGGGTATCCAGAATATGGTCTGCTAGGCCCAACTTGCCATAGTGATAATTCTGGATGTATCTTTTGTGTTCGTTGATCTGGATGTTCACAGTTCTTCCTGTTTGACCATAGTAGGCTTGATTACATGAGCACGGTACTTCGTAGACTTCTGGATGTGATAAAGGGGGAATGCTGTCCTTGGGTGAGTGGATAAGGGTTACTAATTTGCTCCACAGTCTGAATGTTGTGCGTAGTTCATGTTTATTAAGAATTCTTGAAATCTTTTCGGATGTGCCTTTAATGTATGGGATGGTGACTGTTTTGTTGTAGTTCTCTGTGGTGGATAGTGGGAGGGGTTTCTTAGGAGCGTTTAGTATTTTGTTTATCTTATGGGGATTATAGCCATTGGCCAAGAAGGTCTCGCATAAGTGAGTCAGTTCAGCAGCAAGAGTATTGTCATTAGAACAGATTGCTCTCGCTCTGTGGGTTAGCATTTTTAAAATGCCATATTGTTGAGAAGGGCGATAGTGTGATTGTTTGTGTAAATATCTCCCTGTATGTGTGGGTTTTCTAAAAACTGAAAATGATAAGGAACCATCTGGAAGACGTGTGACTCATAAGTGTATCCAGTAAGGGCAGACAGTTATTAGTTCCAGTTCCATTGTAACGTGGATTTTTGGATGTTGGCTATTTAAATGTGATAAGAATGTTTCCAGTATCTCTGGGCCATGTGACCAAATTGCAAGCGCATCGTCAACATAGCGTAGCCAAAGTGTTGGTTTGAGAGTGGCTGTATTGATTGCTAGTTTTTCCAAGGTTGGCGGGGAGGACAGCTCATGGCTGTCCATTTGTTTGTTTGTATATTTTCCCTTTCCATGTGAAATATCCTGCATGTATTGTGAATTTGAATAGCTTTTGGAACTTGTTTGGGAGTCACGGCAAAATTATGCCCTTGACTTAAAGCACTAGTGGCTTCTTTGCTTACGGTGAATGAAGATAAATTCACGACGATGAAGTCTTGTTGTAATTGCGGTCGTTGTATAGTGCTGCGTTGGTGGAGATTTTCAAACTTATTTTGGTGTCAGTTTTTGACTATGTTGAATTCTTTTTTAGCCGTTGCATCGGTGATATTATCTAGGATCTCCCATGGTTCTGTATTCAGAATATTATATAGTGATTCACGTAGAGCGTTGATGGTTGAATTTGATTTTGCTAATTATAGATGACTGGCATTGATCTGTTCACGTAATAGCGCTACACTCGCTCGTTTATAAATGCATTGGGCTTTGGCCGAGTGGAACTTATTTTTGATTCTATTTAAGAATGTTTCCAGTATCTCTGGGCCATGTGACCAAATTGCAAGCGCATCGTCAACATAGCGTAGCCAAAGTGTTGGTTTGAGAGTGGCTGTATTGATTGCTAGTTTTTCCAAGGTTGGCGGGGAGGACAGCTCATGGCTGTCCATTTGTTTGTTTGTATATTTTCCCTTTCCATGTGAAATATCCTGCATGTATTGTGAATTTGAATAGCTTTTGGAACTTGTTTGGGAGTCACGGCAAAATTATGCCCTTGACTTAAAGCACTAGTGGCTTCTTTGCTTACGGTGAATGAAGATAAATTCACGACGATGAAGTCTTGTTGTAATTGCGGTCGTTGTATAGTGCTGCGTTGGTGGAGATTTTCAAACTTATTTTGGTGTCAGTTTTTGACTATGTTGAATTCTTTTTTAGCCGTTGCATCGGTGATATTATCTAGGATCTCCCATGGTTCTGTATTCAGAATATTATATAGTGATTCACGTAGAGCGTTGATGGTTGAATTTGATTTTGCTAATTATAGATGACTGGCATTGATCTGTTCACGTAATAGCGCTACACTCGCTCGTTTATAAATGCATTGGGCTTTGGCCGAGTGGAACTTATTTTTGATTTTAACACAGTTCGGTATTAAATTGGTGTCTCGGCACCTCTTTAATTAGGCTAAACTGCTCAGTTGCCATGCCAGTTTTAACTTCCACTTACCATATTGTCATGTCTTGCATACAATATAGTCTCCACGAAGAATCCTTAACCATGTGGACAGACTTATGTGTTCGTCGTACATGTTGTTTATTTTTTAACAGTATATATTAGAACACAGAAAAATAAGTAAATAATTAATTTATTAGCTTATTGCTAATATTTCGCTGGTGTTATAACCAGCATCTTCAGAACACAAAAACACAGTTTGTCACAATATGCGAGACTATAACAACATGGTGTAGAAGATACATCCGGCATTACCACTATGGCAAGTTGGGCCTAGCAGACCATATTCCGAATAGCCCTGCACACAGGAGCAACTGGAAAAACACAAAAGTACTGCATAGAAGCTCTTACAAGTCGGAGATTCTTAGAGGCAACAGAAGCCCTGAAACACACTCCAAATCTCAACAAATATGGCTGTATAAATTTGCCTAAAATCTGGGAGACAGTCATCTTAAGAAAAAACTAGTACTGGTTTATTTCTCTGTTTAGGACTCTAGTCTTATGTGATAGCTGCATTTTTTTTTTCAGATAGAGGGCACCAAAATCAGGACTCTAGTTTTTGTATTGCTGCTACAATTTTGTTTAACTAGTCCATTGATTACACCATGTTGTTATAGTCTCGCGTATTGTGACAAACTGTGTTTTTGTGCTCTGAAGATGCTGGTTATAACACCAGTGAATTATCAGCAATAAGTTAATAAATTAATTATTTACTTATTTTTCTGTGTTCTAATATATACCGTTAAAAAAAATAAACAACATGTACGATGAACACGCCTGTCCATACGTTGAAAAGCAGTTGTTAGTCAGTCTGTTGCATAAACTGATTATACAGGGTGATTCTAAATTATTGTCAGGGTTTCCATGGCCTATAATTTTCAAACCAGAAACAAGAAAATAAAAGTGCTTACAGAATATGAAAGTAACTCAAAAAGTTTTATTTGGCTACACTGTACTTGCCTCATTGATGTCCGGGAGATAATGATGTCATACTTCAAAATGGTGACTGTTAATGAGAAAGCAATGTGTGTACTTTGGCTTTTCAAAACAAAGTTCATTATCACAATGTAATGTCATTACAGAACTCAGTATAGAAAACATCTACCTTCAGATAATGCTATCCGACATTAGTTAAAGCAATTTGAAGAGACTGGTAGTGGTCAGCACCAAAAAGAAGCAGGAAGACTGAGTACTTCACAGGAAGATGTTGATTGAATCCAGGAAGCATTTTATTGGAGTCCACAAAAATCAACTAGATAAGTTTCTTTGCCATTAGAAGGGTTGTTCATAGCTGCCTTCAACTCCGTGCCTACAAACTGCATAGGTTTACAGCCAGACAATAAACAATTTCCAATTTGCCCAAGATATTTTGGACAAATTGGAAATTGTATATGGAAATATGACTTCTCATTACTTCAACCTTGGTATCACTTCTGGGTCTGGCTCCCATTGATGAGACCTCAATAAAGGTCGAAGCCACTTTAGTAGTGACCTCATAATGCATAATATTATACATGTCTATAAAGATATGTGCTTTGCATTGTGGGATACTAAGGCAAATGATGTGAAGTCATTAGCCTCTATATACGAGTTGCCCAGTCCTGAAAATAGTTCAAGTGCAATCTTTGCTCGTTTACACTTGAATTAATGATTAAACCAATAACATAATTTCTTAGCATCTTTAATTTATAGTATAACCAAGCAGAAAAACTTCCAACAACTATCTCTAATCCAATTTTTTCAACTCGATTTTGGATCTTGTTTCTTACTAACCTCTCCCACACTTTAACCACAACAACTGACATACAGATTGGCCTATAATTTGAAGCTTGAGTTCTGTCACTTCCCTTATGATGCAAAACAATCTTGCCTTCCTTCCACTCTTTTGAAACTTGACCCAATATAAGACATATATTAAACAAGTATGGCAAGGCAGATGTCAACTCCCTGGCACATTACCTCAAGATGTATGGCGAGTTTCTCATGTACCTCCTGTTCACTCACCGCAGGTCTCTTCACCTCACCTCATTTTCCAATGTAATCAAAGTCCGCATAATGTCGCATTCATAAGGATGAAGATATATTATCTTTTATATATATAATATATGATATTATATGTTTGTGCTATGGAACTGACAATGCCCTTGACCTGGCTTTTCAATTAAAGTCTGGCTGCGGGAAAGGTGCCCGTAGAAAGGAAGGAAGGTAAGATAGTACCATTGCATGTAAGATAGTACCATGTAAGATAGTACCATTGCATGGCTGTAGCAAACTGGAAGTGTCTAATTATAGGCCAGTTTGTGTGTCATCAGTAGTTAGTAAGATCTTGGAGAAAGTATTGAAGGACTATATACAGCATTGGGCAGATGAGGGTAATGTTATCAGTGAGAATCAGCATGGATTTGTGAAGGGGGTGCTCTTGTTTTAGCAATATGCTAGCCTTTCATGATAAAGTTACAAGAGCATTAGATGAGGTAAAGGCATATACTGCCATTTTCCTAGAGAGCAAAGGCATTTGACAGGGTGCCACATAATAAGCTGATATTCAAGTTGCAGCACATGGGTCTGGATGTCAGATTGGTCAACTTGACTCATGATTGGCTCTTCTCCGATAGGTATCAGAGAGAGTTGTGTATGGTGGAGCAGTATCAAAGAGGCAGAAGGTTATGAGTGGGGTTCCACAGGGCTCAGTACTGGGACCCATATTGTTTAACCTTTATATCAATGACATTGTCCGTGAATTGCAAGGGGATATTTGGTTGTTTGCAGATGATGCAAAGCTTGGAAGGGTTATTAGTAATAGCGCAGATGTGGTAGCTCTGCAAGAGGATTTGAATAAGCTAGATAGATGGGCAAATGAATGGGGTGTTGGTTTAATGCAGCAAAATGTAAAGTCTTGAGGTTGGGAAACATCGATGGGACACTGCATACTCTATGGGAGTAGTTATACTGGAGTAAGTAGGGGAGACAAGAGATCTGGGTTTAATGATTGATAGAAACCTGAAATTTAGGGGACATATTGCTAAGGTGGTGAAGGTAACACAGAGGATTGCTGCAATAATGAGAAGGATGCTGACCCTCAGAGATAAAACAGTTATGATTCCGTTGTATAAGACCCTGATCAGACCACACTTGGATTATTTTCTCAGATTTGGTCCCCAGGATTTGAAGGGGATAAATCAACTGTGGAAAGGGTACAAAGGCGGATAACAAAGATGGTTTCAGAACTGTACAATGATAGTTATGAGGATCGGCTGAGGGAATGTGGACTGCAGAGTTTGGTGGATAGGAGCAGGAGAGGTGATATGATTGAGACTTTTAAACTGTTGAGAGGCGGTTACAGGGTTGACACTGGGGGAGTTCTTTCACTTGGTTGAACAGCAGGGAAGGAGTGATGACAAGAGGCCATCCATGGAAGTTATGAAAGGAAACTGTGAGAAAGAGGATGAGGAGTGGTTTCTTTGCATGGAGGGTGATTGAACCATGGAATGCATTGCCTGATGGAATGGTGAGAGCGAGAACGGTCAATGCATTTAAGGAGTTATATAATAGACTTTGTGTTTCCTAGGAGGGACCTCACTTGATGAGTCTTGATACACTTGTGTTTCTTAGAAAGGACCTCCCACGATGAGTCTTTTGACTCCATGGAGGCCTGAATGATAATAATAATATTCAGCCTGTATCTTCCCCACTGCTGCGTAAAGGCTTCTCTCATTGCAGGAGGGTTGGGTTTGTTTTTCCCAAGGTGAATCACCCCATATTTGGGGAGTGTATATATATATATATATATATATATATATATATATATATACACTAACTAACAATAATTGTCTGCACACTTTAGCAATTTACAGTTGATATCAGCAGGTGAACCCCAATATTGACTTTGGCTTTGATCACCTCCTGCACCTTTTGAGGGAGCTTTCCACCATGCAACAGCAGACATCAGGTGAAATTTGTCTCTATTCTTCTATCAAATCAGCACTGAGTTCAGTAACTGATCGAGGACATGCTGATCTGGACCTCAATTGCTACTCCAACTTGTCCCACAGGTGTTTGACGGGGTTGAAGTCAGGACTTTTGCATAGACCAGGGGAGTCATTTAACAGCCATTTCTTCATACCATTCCATAACAGCTGCAGCTTTGTGACATGGAGCATTGTCGTCTTGATAATAACACAGGTTGGTTCCATGAAAACTTCACAGTGTAGGCAGCACCTGAATATCCAGAATATCAAAATATCGAACTGCCTTCATGGGCCCATAGACAATGACCAGTGGTCCCACTCCAAACCAGCTAAATGCACCCTACACCATTGTTCTTCCACACCAAACTTTACTGTGGGTACAACACACTGTGGTAACAAGCATTCACCAGGCTGCATCCACAGCCACACCCTGCCATCAGATTGGAAACATGTGAACCTTGATTCATCACTTTAGAGTACCATTTCCCACTGGTCAACTCCCTGGCTCACATGCTCTTTGCACCAGGCCTGATGAGCTGCCTTGTTTGTTGGTGTGATGTTCGGCTTGTGTGCTGCTGCTCTTCTGTGACAACCCAGTAAATGGAGTTTTTTTTTTGTACAGTATTAGTGCTCACCATGGTGTTACTTGTGATCTGAAACTCATCACGGATGGTCTATGTCGATTGTAGCTGGTTTTTGTGTGCCACCCGCTTTAACATCCTCTTGTCCCTGTCAGTCATTTTCAGCAGCCACCCTGGGTGTTTTCCTACTCTAGTGATGCCAAAACATCTCCGTTTGTTGATCACATTGCCAACTGTTGATTTTGGATGCTCCAGTTGAGCTGCAATTATTAGTAGATAGTGTATTTGCATGAATGAACATACGAAAGTGAAAGACAATCACAAATATCCATGCCCTAGGTGGGAATTTGAACCCTCAGCCTTTTGGCTGGAGAGCAGATACACTAATCACTCAGTCAACCAGGTTGGCATATATATATAAATAAGGATGAATTAGTTCAGTGTAGCAATGATAGTCGGTTGGCGACCATCATCTCTCCACTTTCTGTTATACCTGTTTATACAAAAGCTGCTTACATATCATTATCAGCCATTGTCGATCCACTGCTGGATGAAGGCCTTTCCAAGATTACTCCAAAAATGTCTGTCCATGGCTCTCCTTTCCCATGTCACTCCTGCAAATCTGATGATATTATCAATCCACCAGGATTTAGGTCAGTGGCATGGTTGTTTTTCCTCTCATGAAATCCACTCCAGTACTTTTTTGTCCATCGTTGATCTTGTCTTCAAGCAATATGCCCAGTCCATTGCCACTTCAGATGTTTCACTTTTCCTATGATATCAGAGACTTTGGTTTGGTTTCTTATCCACATATTCCTTTTGTGATCCAGTCTTGTGATACCAAGCATACTTCTTTCCATACTAAATTGTGTTGGTCTTAATTTCTGAATTTCCTTTGCATTTAGTGTCCATGTTTCACCACCATATGTCAATATAAGAATAATACATTGGTTAAAAACTTTTCTCTTCAGGCATAATGGTAGTTGACTTTTGAATATTGAATGCAATTTTCCATGTGGTTTCCACCCAAGCATCGTGTGTCTTTTAATTTTATCCATGATATTTTGTTCCATTGATATCTGTTATCCTAAGTATATGTAATGGTCTACTTGTTTAATTTCCTCATTATTGATTTTTATTATTTCTGGTTGGATATAGCTATTGAACATAACTTGGGTCTTCTTTAGGTCAGCTGTTTTGCTAGCCATTTGGAGTTCATGGATATGAGTCTGTAATTCATGTGCATTTGAAGTAAAGATAACTATGTCATCTGCAAAGTGTAACTGACTTAAATATCTTCCATTTATCTTCGGACCTTTCCGTTCCCAATCAAGAAGTTTGAATATTTCTTCTAGGTATTCTCTGAATAATTTTGGGGAGATTGTGTCACCCTGCCTTATACCACTCTGTATTTCCACAGTAAAGATGTTTCCATTGAAATTAATTGATGCCACAGCAGCAATTCATTTCAATTGGTATGAATTGATGTATGCTGATTTGATGGTTCTGATGTATGGCTCCACCTCTTGTTGGTTTCATAATGCTTTAAGTATTGCACAAGTTTTTACTGAATCAAAGGCTTTCTCATAATTAATAAAACCAAGACATAATGGTAACTGATATTCATTACACCATTCAATAATCTGCCATACAACTTGAATATGGTCCATTGTACTAAAGCCACTTCGAAAGCCTGCCTGTTCTTTTGGTTGTGCTGGGTCTAGAGTTGTACAAAGCCTATGAGCTAAGACTTTTGTAAACACTTTGTAAACTACTGATAGTAGACTGATGGGTCAGTCTACTATCAGTAGTTTACATCAAGTCTTTTACCTCACCTTTTTATGTATCAGAACTAGGGTAGCCTTTCATGTTCTTGGTACATCATTTTTCTTCAGGCATAAAGTAAATAGTTTTGCTAAGAGTTTGTAGATTATTTCTCCACCTGTTTTTAGAAGTTCAGCTATAACTCCATCCTCATCTGCAGCTTTTCCATTTTGCAAGCTTTGGATACTCCACATAACTTCTTCTGGTAGAATCTGTGGTACTTCACATATATAGTGTTTCTATTTTTATCTCTTGGTTTATAGTCATTTAATCTACTTCAAAAAAAAAAGTATATATATATATTTTTGAAGTAGATTAAATTACTATAATCTACTACTTTAATGACTAAATGACTTTAATCTACTTCAAAAAAAATTATATATATACATATATATATATTTTTTTTGAAGTAGATTAAATGACTATAAACCAAGAGATAAAAATAGAAACACTATATTTTATTTCATTTTCTTTTATTTTAAATAAACTGCACAACTAGTTTCATCTTCTTAGAAGACTTCATCAGATGCATTACATGAGAGAACTACAAACAAACATTGCAAGAGAATATCAAAACTTTAAAATGTCAACATATTGACATTTGAAGGCATTCTGTGTATCACTTCATTGTTGGGCGCATGCATGCTTTCATGGTCTTGCAAATGCCAAAGTTGGGTAGCAGCCCACTGGCAATCTGAAAGAACTTAGTGTTGAGATGTACTAGATTGAGGATGAGTTCTTTAGATTCCACAAGTTTTCTTTCTGGTTCATCATAGCATTGAAAGATATTTTCCAATTTGTTCCACATGACTGGGTAAGTGATAGTTTTCGTTGTTAGTTAGCAGAATTGAGGACATGATTAGACAGAGCACTGCCTCTAGTTCTGCCATATGTGATGTCTCTCTTATGTTCTTCTAGACATAACTTGATGGATTTTTCATTCATTGTGAAGAATTTATGGAGACACAACACACGTGTTGTAATAATTACTTTACTTAACATTAGGAAAGTAACATTTGACATTTTGACCGCTGTATTGAGGTTATCATCAGGAAAAATATGTATGTATAAGATACAAGCTACATGACACTGCACCATACAAAAGTAAGATGAATCTAAATGCTTGTTAATCATTTACCCTAGCCTGATCTCTGGTGGAGAAAATCATAAAATAATAATAAAATAAATAATATAATAAAATTAAAAATAAAATAAAAATGAACTACATTAAACAATTTCTAAAGTCCTCTTATATTGATATTTTCTTCTGTTTAGGGTTGTTCTGGTTGCTAAATGGGTTGAAGATGGGTCCTCCACATTCTTGGAATAATTAATCCATCATTTTTGTTCAGATTTGTATGATGTTTCAGCATTTCATAAGCTTCTTTGAATTTTCTTTTAAACCAGGTTTTGGTATGGTGTAGGGACTCAGTGCCGTTCCAGTCAATTCTATTGTGTGTTTGGAGTGCTTGGTCTTATATGCCTGTTTTACCATAGTTGGAGGTATTTAATGTGGTGTTTGTGTTCATGTTTTCTTATTGGGATGTAGAGTCCTGTTTCCCCCTATGTAATTTAGCTTACAGGTACATTGAATTTTTGTCAATCCCTGGGCAGGCCAGTTATGGTATAAATGATCTTTGGAAGAGCTAAGTAAATTTCTTAAATTTGTTGGGGGTTTGAAGGTTGTCTTATGTTTTTTTTTTTTTTGTGTTGTTGTTGTTTTCTCCACCAGAGGGTAAATGATCAACAAGCATTTAGATTCACTTATTTTCTTACTTTTGTATAGTGCAGTATCATGTAGCCTTACCTAATCTAACCTAACCTAAGCCCTGCAAGAGGATTTCAATAAGCCAGAAAAATGGGCAAATGAATGGGGGTGTTGGTTTAATGCAGCAAAATGTAAGGTCTTGAGGTTTGGGAAACATCGATGGGACACTGCATACCCTAGGAGGAGTTATACTGGAGGAAGTAGGGGAGACAAGAGATCTGGGGTTGATGATTAATAGAAACCTGAAATTTAGGGGACATATTGCAAAGGTGGTGAAGGTAACACAGAGGATTGCCTGCAATAATGAGAAGGACGCTAACCCTCAAAGATAAAACAGTTACGATTCCGTTGTATAAGACCCTGATCAGACCACACTTGGACTATTGTTCTCAGATTTGGTCCCCAGGATTTGAAGGGGATAAATTAACTGTGGAAAGGGTACAAAGGCAGATAACAAAGATGGTTTCAGGACTGTACAATGATAGTTATGAGGATCAGCTGAGAGAATGTGGACTGCAGAGTTTGGTGGATAGAAGAAGGAGAGGTGATATGATTGAGACTTTTAAACTGTTGAGAGGTGGTTACAGGGTTACAGGGAGTTCTTTCACTTAGTTGAACAGCAGGAAGGAGTGATGACAAGAGGCCATCCGTGAAAGTTATGAAAGGAAACTGTGAGAAAGAGGGTGAGGTGTGGTTTCTTTGCATGGAGGGTCGTTGAACCATGGAATGCATTGCCTAATGGAGTGGTGAGAGCGAGAATGGTCAATGAGTTTAAGGAGTGGTATGATAGACTTTGTGTTTCTTAGGAAGACCCTCCCACGATGAGTCTTTTGACTCCATGGAGGCATGAATAATAATAATAATAAAAAAATAATAATTGTATCTTATACATGTGTATTTTTCCTGATGATGACCTCGATACAAAAGTTGAAACGTCGAATGCTGGAATTGAGTACCTGCAATTGCTGGACCCTATTTACTATCAAGCAATAAGAATTACAACTGGAGTCATCTATTTTTTGCTCAAAGTGAGAGAATCTGTAATCTATTGAACACTCATCGTGATCCAAATCATCCTTTGGTTTGTGAATAAAAGCTCTTACAAGCTCTACATATTGAGGATAGACAGCATAGCATAGATGCCACTAAATACACTGCTACCACTATTGAAATTCATGTATACCAACATTCACTTTTTTTTGAGACTATCCAAATTTTTCACTGCTCCTGTCTACCAACAGCTTTTTCAGAATTTTTAGAATCAAATGTTCTGATTTTGTTCATGTTTACATTGATAGTTCAAAATCAGAGGCCCTAGTGGGATCTTTTGTTGTCGTCTTAGACAGCATAATACCTAATCAGATACTACTAAAATATAACAACTTGACTAAGCTGTATATGATAGAGCTTACATTAAAATACATACATTTGCATCACTAACAAAGGTACATAATACATTCAAATTAAGGCAATGACTAGAGCTGTGGAAAAATCCAAGGAGTTCTTGAATCTAACATGTTTTTTTTTTTTTTTTCTTTCTTCTCTCTGGTTATGGAGGCTACACTTGAATATATGTTTCTTTTGGATTACTAGTCACATTTCGAATAAAAAAAATTGAGGCTGCAGATATTGCAACTAGGTCAGCTCATTTCTCAAGCTTCCATCATATGCCTATGCCCTGCACTGATTACAGGCAGGTCATAAGACTAACTTTTATCCTAGTGGCAGTCATCATGGAATAGAGAGACCAATAATAAGCTCTATTGATCAAGCTTTGGAATTAAATTGTGGTAGTCTAGAGTATACATAGTTCATGAAGAGGAAATTATTCTTCCTCTGCTCTGCATAGGGCATAGTCATTTCACACACCCCTTCCTACTGAGGTGTAATGACATGCTGTGTACAAGTTCTGTGGTACCAGACTAACCGTCAATCAGTTTAATTGCCATCCCTCATTTCATAAATGAGCACAGTCACTATTTTAGCTGTATTCATAATGAGCTCTGTATGCTGAGGCAGATTTCATCAGATTCGCCAAGTGCCTATTTTGTTTTTAAATGTTTACAGAAAATTAATATTTTCTGTAAATGATCTATATTCATCTTATGTAAATTATATACATTAGTTTTATTTATTACAATGTTGTTTTTATCTGCATTTTACTAACTGTGTTACTTGTTTTTGTACATTTTTTTTTTTCACCTACCGTTTTTATACATTCTTATCTTATACCTGTTTATGCTTTTGCTTATTTATCAACTTATTTTTACTTCATATACTGCACTGATTTTTACTGGCATGGTATGATCATAGTTTTTAGTGCTTTTTTAGTGTTTTTAAATTAAAGTATAGGAGGCTTTTTGTCTCAAATTGTGCTGCAGTTGTGCTTCAGTTGGATACAAGTGAAGCACAATAGCACCACCGAAGTGTCCTTAAGTGTCCTTCAGTGGTGTTATTGTTGTTTATATTGTGTTTTTGCTACTTAGTTGTTGCACTACTTCAGCATCTAAAGATGGTGTTCATAAAGAAATGTATGTCAGCGGCACACAGGACTTCTGTACCAAAGTCTAGCTCTGCCTTGGATTTTTTGCAGTGGATGCATTGTGGAAACTGCTACATATGTGCACTAAGAAATGTGATAGATCTGTGGACTGTTTGACTAAATGAAAAGAATGAAAACATTAACATATGTGAAAAGTGTCTAGATAGACTAGAGCAATTAGGATGGAAGCAAACGTTGGGACCATAGCAGAAGAGCTTCGGCAGGAGTTCATGAAAATGAAAAGTGACCTTCATCTCCTGCAAGAGGAATTGGAAGTGCTAGTAAGGAGATTCGGGATATTAAGACTGAGTTAAATGTGTTGAATAGCGAAATTAGGACTATGGAGATTACATTAGCTGAAGTAACTAGAACAGGTTTAAGTAAGGGCGAGTCTTTGGTGAATGATGTTGAATCATTCACCAAAGTAATGAATAGTATGGAAGTGATTGGGAATCAACAGAATGAAAACACAAGAGGTCTAGAAGAAATGAGATGCTGTGAACGTGAGGAAGTAAGTAAAAAAGTTTTGAGGGGAAAGTAATGAAACTGGGAGAGTCATGCTAAATAGTGTTGAAAATGAGGCCCTGAGTGATGCTTGTTTGGGTTTGAATGAAGTTAAGTGGTGTAATATATGGTGATTCGATAAAGGGTATGGAGAGCAGTATGCCTGAGGAGTGCTTGTCTGGCAGAACAATAGAGAGTGATTTTAGCAAAAAAAGAGTGGGCATGATGCAGAAAAGTTGATAGTTATGGTGGGTACAAATGACCTGAGCGGTAGTATTAATCGGATAGCAAAAGATTTAAGAACATTGTTAGATATCATTAAGAAAAGTGTCAAAGGGAGGATAGTGTGTGTGCTGCCTTGTTTTGACAATTATGAGTTACATAGACGAGCGATGATAATGAATGATATGATTGCAAGAAAGTGCAGAAAAAGAGGTCTGGAATTTGTTGATGTCTGGAGTGTGTTTGAGGGCAAAAGACAGCTTATTCAAGAGATGGGTTGCATCTGAACATGGAAGGTCATAAGCATTTGAAGAAGTTACTGTTTTCTGAACAAGTTGAAGTATTGAGCAGGAAAATTAAAATTGAAAAGGTTGAGTTTAACAGGGAGAAACTTATGCAGTGAATGTATATTTGTTGATCCTTTTTCGCAGAATAATTTGAAGAATAGAGTGGATAAAAATTGGCGTGGGGCTACTGAAATTAGTAGAATGTTTATCATTTCTAAAGCTGGTACAAGAACTAAAGGGAATCTGCAATTTTTGTATACTAATGCAAGAAGTATTCGAAATAAGAGGAAAGAATTTTTGGCATTAGTCAGTGCAATCTCACCAAAAGTTGTAATCATTAGTGAAACTTGGCTGTCAGCAGAAGATGTGGTTACTGGAATTGAATGTGATGGGTACAGTATTTTTCAGGGAGGATAGAGAAGATAGAATGGGGTAAGGAGTACAGTTGATGATAGTTGATGAGTTGCAGCCAAAGATAGTAATATATAAAGAGGGTAGACGTGTGAATGAGAGTTCATTTGAGGCGGTCTGGTGTGAAATAGTGACCAACGCAACCAGATATACAGTTGATTGCTGCTATAGGCCAGGGAAGTACAGGGGTGATATTGAATTCATGCATCAGCAAATTAGTGCAATGAGATAATTACTTGAAACAGCACATAACTGAAGGGACTCGTGGTGTGAGCGTGTTGGATCTGGTCATAGGTTCAGAGGACATATGCATGAGTAAGGTGTTCTTGTTACTTCCAATTTGTGAGAGCGATCATGTGGTATTGACTTGGGAGGTTGCAAAATTTGTGGATTTCTCTCTTAAGAAGGGGGGTATATACAGAAACACAGGTTAGTTAATTATAACAAGTTTTGGTGTGAGCTTACAGCCGTCCCATGGCAGAACATATTGCAAGGGAAAGATGTTAGTAGTGCATGGAATATAATCAGTAGGTGTTTGAGGAAGGCAATATCAGAATGTATTCCCATGGGCAGGAAGACAAACAAGGTAAGTGTTAGATGGATGAGTAGGTATCAGGCTTGATCTGCAAAAAAAGAAACTGTTATGGAGAATTTATAAAGAAAAAAGTGATCAGTACACCCATGAGCTGTACAAGTCTCAAGCTAGGAAGGTTACCAGCATAGTAAGAAAAGATAAATCAGATTATGAGAAGACCTTAGCCATGGAGATCAAGGGTAATCCCAAAGAGTTCTTTTTGCTATGTGGCAAGTAAAAGGAAGATTGACTTTGGAAGGATAACCTTAGTTGGTGCTGATGGTATTGAGGTGACCAATTCAGATGTAATAGTAGAGTTACTGAGTGATCACTTTTCAAAAGTCTATCACCCAAGTGAGGATATCTCTGTACCTGTAGTAATAATTAATGTGAGAATTGAATTTAATAATAGTGTGTGTGCTGCCTTGTTTTGACAATTATAAGTTAAGTAGACAAGCGATGATAATGAATGATATGATTGCAAGAAAGTGCAAAAATTGGTGTTGCGTGAATTTGCAAAGTAATTATCAATGCCTCTTACTTGTTTATTTTACTTCAGTTTGAACTCTGATATGGTCCCTAGAGAGTGGAAGGAAGGCAAAGTGGTTCCTTTGCATAAAGGTGGCTCTAAGACTGTGGCAGTTAATTACAGACCAATCACCATCTTGGGAGGTGGTGATAAAAGTATCAGAAAAGTTGGTTAAGGACAGAACAAGAATGGGTGGATCAGAATATGATACGTTATAGGGGCCAACATGGTTTTGTTAAAGATCGATCCTGCCATAGCAATTTATTAACTTTTTATAATAGAATAACATCTGAGTTGGACAAGGGGAATAGTTACACAGTGATACTTCTGGATTTTGCTAAGGCTTTTGACAGGATACCCATGGAATACTGTTGTGCAAATTAGAACAGATGGGGATGGATACTTAACTGGTGATATGGATAAGAGAATGGCTCCTGGAGAGATACAAGAAAGTAGTGTATGGAGGAGCAGAGTCTTGGATGAGGCAGGTGACCAATGGTGTGCCTCATGGCTCTGTGCTCGGGCCGTTATTGTTTATGTTGTACATAAATGATATAGGAAATGGCTTGAAGGAAGATATTCAGTTGTTTACTGATGATGCAAAGTTGGTAGCGCAATAAAAAATCAATCTGATGTTGAGAGCTTGCAGGATGATTTAAATAAGCTGGCAAAATGGGCAAAAGGTTATGGATGTCAGTTCAATGTGTAAAAGTGTAAAGTTATGCATTTTGGGATTAAAAGATTACTAGCTGTGTACCACATTGATGGAATGGTACTCCAAGAGATTGATGAAGCTAGGGTGGGGGTGTTGGTGGATAGGGAGATGACATTCAGAGGGCACATTGCTAAGGTGTCCAAGATTGCACATAGGATTACTTGGTTATTGAAGAACACACTAACATCCAGAGATAAAGAGGTTATTATTCCCCTTTATAAGGCATTGATACTTCCACATTTGGATTACTGTACTCAAGTCTGGTCGCCTGGATTTCTTGGGGATGAGGAGGAGGTTGTGGAAAGGGTTCAGAGGAGATTGACTAAGTTGGTGAGTGATGTGAAAAAATGCATCCTACATTGATAGATTGAGAGCTTGCGGATTGCAGAGGTTGGTCGATAGGTGGAGAAGGGATATGATAGAAACATTTAAATTACTAAAAGGTTTTTATAAGATTGATGCAGAAGAAATATTTGTGTGATAGTAATGGAAGAATAAGAGGTCATCTCTGGAAATTAAGGAAAAGTGTGGTTAACAAGGGTGTGAGAATTAGATTTTTGTTTGGAGGGTGGTGAATGAGTGGAATGCATTGCCTGACTCGATTGTGAGTTCTTTTTCTGTAAATGAATTCAAGAAGAGGACGATAGACATTGTTTTTATAGTTTGGGTCTCTCGTGATGATTCTTCTGACTCCATGGAGATACCCATAATAATAATAGTTGTGCCATAAAACTTTTAACAAACTCAGATCATACAATTTCATAACTATTAGTATTATTTCCTTCCAAAGTCTCACTCTGAGAGGACATAATTTAACTCATCACTTAAGAGTACCACCCTACCACTCCATTTTCCCTTCTTGTCCTGTCGAAATACTATACCCTTCCATTCCTATCAGGACGTTATATTCTGTCAACCGTCAACCACATTTCACTGATTCCAATAATCTCTGGGCAAGCCTAGGCTATCAGTGCTACTAATCAATTTACTTTTTATTCCCTCTGGATTCCATTTGACTCTGTACGAATCCATACATTCTCCCATCTCCCAAGTGACTATCCTCCACTAGAAGCCAACCATACTACCATTCGCCCTTGTAACTCTAGCTTTCTTGTTTTTAACACTCATGTGTCCAGACAACAATCTCTTCATATACCGTCTTCCTTCCATGTTTGAATTCAATAAATCTCTTGCATATAGTTCTCTTCTCTTTTCAGTTGCACTACAAATATCAATGTATATTACAAAACCTCTTCTTAAACATTCTTGCTATCGTATCATTCATTATTACTACTCTCCTCACCAATTCTGCATTAACCAGACAATATATGCTGTCTTCCCTCTAGCACTTCTTCTATGTCTCATTGTTTGTAACATTAATACGAAATCTCTTGCCACATAATTAATATGTGTAAATCATGAATCATATCCATGATAATTGAATTCTTCAATGATAAAGGGATAATCCATAAGTCCCAGAAGGAAAGATTGTTAGTATTATGTAGAGGTAAAATCTTTGAAAAGAATTAAGTGCACGTGTTGAAATTTTGAACCCAATTTCATGTGGTGATTGCATGACATTTTTCCTGCTCACACATTCTGATTCACAAGCAGTGTGCATTACTAAACCCCCTCTCTTTATTCCCCAACTTTACTCCTGCAGACTTACTAAGTTGAAATGAGATTGACAGAATGCTGATTTGCTAGTATTAGACATTTAGAAAAATGTAACTGCAGGAATAAATACCATCACAGCAAAGGGTTTTCAGATCTTTTCAGAGTTTATACAATCACCATAGCAAGTTTATTTGGTCTCTTGAAAACCTATTTAAATCTATTCTTATTAATTTTTTGCTATTCGTTATACGACTCATAATCTGTTTTGGAATTTTACTTTAGGTGAAGTACCCTGAACCAGATTTAATCCAGATGCTTATGTGCACCTCTTGTCACACATGGAGAGACTGTTGCTATAACTGGGGAGAGTGAGGAATAGATATACAAATATTATAGCCTTACAGGACAATTTGAGCAGATTGTAGGAGTGGGCAACAGTATGGAACTGTCAGTTCGATGTTATGAAATGTAAGGTTCTGAAATTTAGTAAGCAAAAATAGGATGCAAAATATACAATTGATGGGGAAATTTTGGAGGAAGTTGAGACTTAGAGACCTTGGAGTGGACACATTGTGAAGTCATCACATCCGATTATGACAATGAAGTAGAGGATCTTAATGTGCAGAAATAAAGAGTTTCTGGTTCCATTCTATAAGGCCTTGATCAGGCCTTATATGGATTATTGTGCACAAATTTGGTGCTCTGGTTTTCATGGTGATGAGAATATACACTGGTGTCCAAAAGCAAAGGATGAACTACAATTTTAACTGTACATGATTACATCCAAATCTGGACAAATTTATTGCCAGCATACTAGTAAATTATATTACACAATAAAAAGTGTTATAAATTTCATACAAATTAAAATTATGATACATTTTTGGCAAAAGTTGCAAATTTCCTAAGAACATGCTAGAGGAATTAATGTAAAGTGCTTACAGAAAATTGTGTGGAGAGACTATGGAATATGTCTACCTCAAACTGCGATTCAGCTCTCACAGTGTTTAGCACCAAGTGATTCAGGAGTTCTTGAGGCAAACTGATTCACCCCTCCTTCAGAGCAAGGATAAGGCCTTGTTTGTTTTTTGGAGGAGAATTTTGAGCAGCAGTGTGTCTCCCTGTTATGTCCCAAAATTATTGTACAGGGTTTAGATTTAGGGAACATGCTGGCCACTCTATTTGATTAATATCCTCGGTCTTCAGAAGTATTTCCATTGCTTGTGTACAATGTGGTGTGGCATTGTAATTCATAAAAAGGAATTCTTCTCCTGCAGCACCACAGAACAGTCAAACATGATGTTGAAGAACTTTGTTGCAATATTGTTTGGCAACCTCCCTTCTTCCATACTTGTAGCTCGGTGTGTCCATTAAGCACTTAGATTCATTAAGCTTCCCCACACCATGATCCAAGCACTGCTGTATCTGTCCCTTTCAAGAACATTCTCACAATGATAAGCAGTACCACTTTCATGCCAGATCAAGTGTCATCTAGAATCAGAGGAAAGACTAAAACAACTCATCTGTAAAAAGAACATTAGTCCATTGATGTCTTGTCCAATTTTTATGGATACAACTCCACTGATAACCTGCTCTATGCTGAACTGTGGATAAAGGGAAGCAGACTACAGGCCTTAGGGTGTATAGGTCCTACTTGTTGCAGTTGTCTTGTCACAGTTTGTCAAGATGTCTGTGTACCTGTGCTTGAATGGAGCTGACTTACAAACTGACCTGCCATGGTGCATCAGTTTCGTTTTGCTGTTATAACCAAAAATCTGTGTTCATGCTCCATAGTAGGGTGAGGGCAACCTCATAGCAAATGTCTGAAACACATTCCATTGGTTTGAAATGCTATGCAGAGCATGGATACAATGGTATGTGAGATTCCAAACTCTCTGGCAATAGCAATAATTCTGCAGCCTTCATCAAGCTTTCCAATAATTCTTTCCTGTGTGGAACATTTAGATGTCTTTGTGATATTACAAGACATCCAAGTTTGAAACTTTATTCCTTAAGAAAAAGAGCTTTCTTCAAAACAATTTGCTTAGTGAAGCTTTTTGCCATTTACCCGTTGATTGCTGCCACATGACCTCTGTGCACGCAGTTCAAAAATTTGAATGTGTACTGTCTTTCTACTCAAAATTGTAAGTTCTACAAATTTCCACAAGCTGATTTGTCTGAATTTGCAGTTGTAATCTTCATAGGTAGTGTCCGTCCTTAAGTTTTGGACATCAGTGTATTAGAAAGGGTCCAGAGAATACTGACTAAAAGTGGTTACTGGTCTTTGGGACGTAGGATATAAAGTCAGATTGATAAAATGCAGTTTGAAAAGCCTTGTTAATAGCAGGAAGAGAGAGAGATTGAGACATTTAAGCTGGTTAAGGGTTGTTACTGGGTTAATGTGAAAGAATTTCTTTCATAGAATGAGAAAAGGGATAAAACAAGAGACATCCCTAGCTGTATAAAGGTGTAAGCCATGGTCTAAGGAGCGGGTTCTTTGCATGGATAGTGGTTGGTGAGTGGAATGCATTGTCTGATTGTAGTGAATGAGGATACATTGAGTAAGTTTCATGTACAGCTTGATGGGCTTTGTGTGATGGGTTGATAGGCTTTGTAATGGTAATGTTATTGCTTAAAGAGGCTTAAAAATACTCGCATTTAAAGACGTTGGTTTTTTGTAATTCCAATTACAGTGAAAGCTAGTTTTTATTAGGCCATTGCCTTTATTCTGATGCAAAGAATGTACTAGAAGTTAGTTCAGAACTGAAATTTAAAGAATATCAAATGCATACATTCATATTCATAATAAGGATAATGGCTACACCATGACGCTGCTTGACTTTGCTAAGGCATTTGACAAAATACCAAATGGAAAACTATTACAAAAGCTGGAGAGGGTGGGAATGGATATGAGGCTAGTAGCATGGATAGGAGGATAGCTGATGGATAGACACCAGAAAATAGTAGGTGGAGTGAGTCTAGGAGAATGATGGTGACAAGGAGAGTACCTCAGGGTTTGCTACTAGGGCCACTAGTCTTTAATTTGTATATCTTTGACATAGGAACAGATTTAAGAGGAGCTATTCAGTTGTTTGCTGATGAGAGCCTCCATAGCTCAGTTAGTATAGACAAAGACCCTTTGGTTAAAAAGACCTAGACTCGATTCCCGTCCATGATGTGAGGAACCTTTATCTGGGCTCTTTTGACTAAAGATGAGTTAGCCTGTCTCATACGGAGTTGGAGTTTTTTCCCTTCCTGGAAACTCTGGTTTTATCCCTCAGAAGAGGGAAAAATGGCCCCGTGAACACACACCTCTACAGACAAAAAATACCCCCCCCCCAATGTCAGGCTTTGCAACAAGTTGGTTGGGATTGCATGCATATGGTTGCATCCTGCTAGAAAAAAAAATGACCAATCCTAAATAAATAGGATAAGGCACAAGAGGAAAAAGAATATTCAGTTGTTTGCTGATGATGCAAAATCAGGGAGAGGAATAGTTAATAAAGATGATGTAAATATCCTGCAGGATGATTTAAATAAATTAGCATTGTAAGCAAGGGATAAAGATTGTCAATTTAATGTTGCAAAACGTAAGGTTATGCACTTTGGGTTGAAAAGGTTGCATATGGTGTATCATATTGATGTTATTGGTTTGTAGGAAATTGATGAGGCTAGGGACTTGGGGATAATGGTGGATAAAGAGTTAAAGTTGAGTGAGCATATTGCAAAAGTTGGTAAAAATGGCTCAATGAATTATTTGGATGTTGAAAAACATTCTAACAAGTAAAGATAAGGAAGTTATTATCTGTTTTTATAAGGCTGTGATTTGGCCACATCTTGACTACAGATTTGGTCACTTGGGTTTCTTAGAGATCAGGAGGTGGTCAAAAAGATTCAGAGATGATTGACCAAGATGGTGACAGATCTGTGGAATACTTCCTACAAGAATAGGTTGAACGGTTTGTCAGTTACACTTTTTATGCGGAGAATGGTGATTGAGCGGAATGGATTGCCAGAATTGTTGAGTTCCCTGATGATGAATGGATTCAAGGAGAGGTATGATAGGATTTGTGTTTATGATGGTTGTTTTGGGTCTCGAGACTCCATGGAGATGCCATAAATAATAATATATATATATTTTTTAAAATCCTGCAGTCAGTGTTCATTATCCAAAACCAAGTTTTCTGTTTTTAAAAAAAATAAAATATTTATGTTTATCTTGTTTAACTATAAATTTTTGTTCATTAGTTGACAGAAATTTAATTCTTTTTTAATTTTTTTTTTTTATACAGGTTCTAGCACACTATTTCCTTTTTCTTACAGATGTGAGATATGTAGCATAATATTTAAACCATATATTGGTAATGTATAACTATTTAAACATAATTATAGTTAGTTCTTCATTTTGATGAGCCCTGGGTTGCCTGGCACGCAACCCAGGGCTCATCTTAAAAAATAATTATATAAAAAAATACATTTCAAACATCTTTGATGACACATATTTTAACTTAATATAATACAATTTTATTAAGTACAGCTATACCAAATAAAAATGCAATAATTAATTAAACTCTACCAACTGTTTCATAATAATAAGTAATAAGAAAATTAGAAACAAACATCCTATTTCTCAGCCATCAATATATCTCCGTGATATACTGATGTACAAGTTTTGTCCAGTTCAGTTGTTGCATTATTCATCAGGCATCCAGATGTCGCGTGACTCCTTTACCATCATTTGATATATCTAATCATGTTTCGTAAAGAACATATCCGTTTTCTAAAGTGTATTTGGATTTTATTAAATTGTAAGTCATTAAAATATGGATTGGAAGTATTTATTGTCAATTAATACGTTTAACTTATTAGATATAAAAGCAAATTTCCTTTACATTAATTTTTAGAAACTAAAGTTTTAAGTTTTTTTCATAAAATCCCTGCATATATTGCAATTGCTATTTCCTGCCTAGAGAGCAGTTTCCTTGTGTGCATCCTACCCAAATAGCACCATCTGCTTTCCCATTATTTCAAGCAAAAATTAGCAGTAATTTACAAGACTTGAGATACTTAATGAACAATCCTTCACGAATGACTAATGAACAGACAGCCATGGTACTAGGCCAGTAAAGATATGTGCATATATGATTGGTGCAGTATTAACAAAAGATCGCGCGAGTCAAACATAAAAGTCAGCAGACAATTTTTGAATTGAAATGAATTCTCTTCAACCAAATTCAATATCTGGAAGTGCCATAACAATATTCACTATATATTTCCTAGCTTTAACACGTTTACGAATTTTAACACTTTCAGTTGATTTTTATTGTTGCTCTGCATTTGAGCTGGAGGGACAGACTCCCACACATCTAATTTTTAGCGTTTGCTAGTGCAGCATATGGTTTTGCTTGCGGCTAAATAGCATAGTTTTTGGGGGAAGGGACATGCGATTCATTAGTTAGTGCCATTTTTATCCCAGCTGTCTCTAATTGCACTATTTGTTGAGAAATATATTACACAGACTGCAAATGTTTGTACCTTATTCAGTGATACAATAAAATGACCTGCTTTTACTGGCATCTGCAGACACATTGGCTAGTATGGAAGGCACATGGTTTGCCACGGGAAGCGAGTCACTGTTGCTGTGAGGTGAACATGATTAAACTTTTTTTTTCTGTGCAAGGTTACGTGAAACTTTTCAATTTCTTTTTTTTGTAAAGTAAAATCAGGGGTGCGAGGACCAGTTATATTCCAGTAAATATGGTAAGTTATTTTTAAAGCTATGTGAAATGTATTATCAATATTCAGAATTATGAAGTGTTGTCTGCATGTGATTAGATTTCAACTCATTTAATAGTGATAGATAAGGGTGAAACCAATGTAATGAAGTAAACAAACGAAAAAAATAAACGCATTCCTTGAGTGTTTCTAAAATTTTGTAATATTGTAAAAAGTATGTACATATTTAACTTTTTGTTAATTCATGGGATAAAAATATTTAATATTATTTACTTATTCGACAAGCAAAGCCTAACCCATAATTTCCATGCCAAGAAAGTATCCCTCTAGGTGTCAAAAAAGGAAATCAGCAGAAAAGAAAAAAAAGAAGAAAAGCAAAATCTCAAAAAGTTACAAGTAGATTTGTTTTCATGGCTACAAAATAAATCTGAGAACGAAATTGCTACAACTTCAGCAGTTGCTATTCAAACTTCAATTGAAGAAGTAAACTCCAAATAAGCTACACAACTTTTCAACGAAAATGTAGAAACTGTGGGATTCGTCGAAAAAGGCGTGTCTGATTATACAAACGTTTTGGATACAGCAAATAACGATGAAAACAATAATAACATTGGTAAATATAAATGATCCAGGTTTGTGGGCAAATATTATAACTGATAAATTTAGATTATTTTGTGTTAAAACCGGACCTAAACAACATCATCAAGACACATTCGTTAAGAATGTTGAAGGTAGATCATTTTCTACATCGTAATATTTTAAAAAAATGCCAAATGGTGAAACTCAGCTTCGCAGCTGGTTAGTTTACTCAAAAGCTAAAGACTCAGTATTTTGCTTTTGTTGTGTATTATTTTCGAAAAGAAAAGGAAAAGATCAATCAACGCAATTTATATATGGTTTTAATAAATGGAGAAAACTGTCATCTGTAAGTTTTCTTCGAAATGACGAGCTTTCTGTTGGTCACTTTAATTCTTTTATTGCTTGGCAAGAATTATTAAAAAGGTTTCATTTATGTTCGACTGTTGACAGAACAAATCAAATTAATATAAATAAACAAACAGAACATCTAAAATTACTATTCCAAAGAATTGTAGATGTAATTCTATTTTTAGCAAGTAATAATCTGTCATTTCGTTGATCAGCGGGAAGGAGTGATGACAAGAGGCCATCCCTGGAAGTTACGAAAGGAAACTGTGAGCAAGAGGGTAAGGAGTGGTTTCTTTGTGTGGAGGGTGGTTGAGCCGTGGAATGCATTGCCTGATGGAGTGGTGGGAGCGAGAACGGTCAGTGGGTTTAAGGAGTGGTATGATAAACTTTGTGTTTCTCAGAGGGGGACTTCCCCTCGATGAGTCTTGACAGACTTTGTCTTAGAAAGGACCTCCCTCGATGAGTCTTTTGACTCCTTGGAGGCCTGAATAATAATAATAATAATAATAATAATTTCGAGGATCCCATGAAACAATAGGAACGCCGAATAATGGAAATTTTTTAAGTTTAATAGAATTATTAAGTAAATATGATCCTGTGCTAATGAATCATGTAAACAGAATTAGAAATACGAAAAAAAGAATTGTGCATCATTTGGCACATAGATTTCAAGAGGAAATTATTGCTGCATTAGGTAATGAAGTCCTTAATAAAATTAAAGACGATATAAAAGCAGCCATATATTAAAGTATCCAAATGGATTGTACTCCTGATATTTCTCACAAGGAACAAACTTCAATAATTATTAGATATGTAAATTTCGTAGACAAAAAAATTAATTATAAATGAGTCATTTATAGGATTTATTGAAGTGACTGGTGAAGGACTAGCAAATTCACTTTTAAAAAGAATAGGTGAGCTCGATTTAGATATTATGAGTTGTAGAGGGCAAGCAACGGTAGCAATATCAAGGGAACATATGAAGGCGTACAATCTGGAATAATTAATTTAAACCCCTCATGCAATTTATGTACCTTGCTTATCACATTCTTTTAATCTGATAATTTGTGATGCTGCTTCCAGTAGTATATATTGTAAAAAAAGTTTCAGAATATTGCAATGTTTTTACTGCGTATTTTCTGCATCTACAAAAAGGTGGGAAATTATAGAAAAGCATTTAAATATTACGCTTAAACCATTATGTGATACTCAATGGGAAGCCAAAATAGATGGAGTCAAAGCAGTGTATACACAGTTTGAACAAACTTATAATGCCTTAGAAGAATTTATTGATGCAATTAACGATAACATAGCAGTATCCGAAGCTAAATTTCTACTAGATTCATTACAAGAAATGCCATTTATTTTAACTTATTGGTGTGGTTTACAATTTTGTCAAAAATTAATAGTATCACCAAACTATTTCAAGCAAAAAACAATTGTTCTTGACTCTGCTTTTAATTTAGTGAATAAAATTAAAAATGAAATTCAAAATTTAAGATCAAAATTTAACACATTTTTAGACGACCAAAAATTATAGCACGAAACTTGAATAACTTGAATATTTCCGAAGACTTCCCTGAAAAAAGAATTCAAAAAAGAAAAAGATTATTTCCTGGACTTGCAGAAGATGAAGTTTTACTAAACCCGATAGAGGAATTTAGATGTCACTTTTTCAACGTTGTGATTGATAATGTTATTGTACAAATAGATGAGAGATTTAAAAATATACCCAGTGTTATTTCTTATTTTAAATTAATCACTGATATAAAAAGCATTAGAAAAAAATGAACTAGAAAACTGCTCAAGGGCTTTTGTAAAATATTATGGTAAAGATGTTAATGAAGACTTAATCCAGGAAATTGATTTGTTACGAGAATTGATCTTGGACCAAAAAAAATGTAAATAACGTGCAAGACATATTGCAATATATATTAAATAATAGTTATAATGAACTATTTCCAAATGTACTAACTGTATTGAAAATTTTCTTTACATTACCAGTTACTATAGCAAGTGCAGAACGTTCTTTTAGCAAATTAAAATTGATAAAGAATTATCTTCAGTCAAGTATGTGTGAAGAATGCTTAAATGCACTTGCTATATTAAGCATCGAAAAGGAAATTGCCAAAAATTGTAATTTTTCGGAAATGATTAATGACATAGCAAAAAAAAAAAAAATCGCATATTTAAATAAATACATATTAAGCAATATATGTGGTAGTAAAACTAGGCCCCTAAATAGTAAACCTATTTATTTTTTTATGTGCTTAAATTAATTTTTTTTATTACTTTAAACAATAATTAATTGTGAAAAGTTTTTGTGTGCTAGTTGGTGAGCCAGGTTACTTTTGTTTGTGTTAAATATTTATTTATTTTAATTATTTAATACTTTTGTTTTGTGTTCAGTAAATGTTATGTTAATCAGTTATATTTCAAATGTGTTTTTTTTTTTTTGTTTTCCTGCGCCAAAATCATTTGCAGGTAAGGGGTTTTACAATACGTTTATTTCGAATCCTTTAATTTTTACCTTCGAAAAATATTTTAGGGCCCCAAAAGGTTTCTTGCACCTGGGCCCCTTTATAGAGAAGGCCGGTCCTGATGTCATGTAATAATAATAATAACAAATACAACTGTTATCAACTCGCCATTGTATCCTATCTCCAACCCCCCCAGTCCAGTTAGATTTTTAAACCATCAAACCAAAATTTACAGTAAAGCTCTCACATTTCTCTTGAAATTGGTCTCTTTCAATGAAGTAAAAATATTGTTTTATTGAGGTATTCTTTTTTAATTATAATCCTCAGTCCAGAGTGATAGAAGACATCCAATGATGTGTTCATTGGACTTTCCACATCCTATATAAAAAAAACTCTACCCATTTTAAAACCCTAATAGAAACTGTAACTTTAAATAACACAGACATATTGGTAAGTCTAATGTGTCTGGGCCTTTGACTCTCACTGTTTCTCCTCACTGTTTACCAATATTCACTTAATTGATACCTTAACACTCTTAGAAAATGTTTTTCCTTCTGACATCTTAGATCTCTTTTCCTTTGCCATCAATTCTGGTTATTTTTCATGGAAGAACAAAATCTATAAGCAGCTAGAGGGAACCGCCATGGGTTCCCCCCCCACCTCTTATCCCCTCTTGCCAATTTTTATATGGAAAATTTTGAAAAACGAGCCATAGACTCAGCTTCTCTCAAACCTTCTGTCTGGCTAAGATACAGAAGGTTTGAGAGGGGTCTATCAAACCTACGGATAAAATATCAAAATATTCTATCCATAAGATAACACAGATCTTATGTATCTGTGTTATCTTATGTAGATGATGTGTTCTCTATTTGGCCTCATGGCCCAGACACATTAGATTCCTTCCTCAGTCACCTCAACAGCCTACATCTAAGAATCCAGTTTACGATGAAAAAGGAAAAGAACAATTCTTTACCCTTCCAAGACACCTTAGTTACACGCCTTCCTAATGGTACACTTTCCTTCACTGTATATAGAAAACCTACGCACACAGGCAGATACATTCACAAACTCTCCCACCACCATCCCGTGCTCAATAATATGGCATTATTAAAACTCTAACCAAGAGAGCCCACAATCTTTGTTCCAGTGGAACCGCCCTTACAACCGAGCTTGACCAGATACACAACACTTTCCTCTCCAATGGCTATCGTGATCACAGTATTAAAAAAATAATCAGTTCCTCCCTGGTCTTCTCTTCAGAAAGAGTTTAGAAATGCCATTACCATACCCTACGTCCGTGGCACATTGTAAAAAAAGTACAACCTACACACATCATTTAAGCCTCTGCAAACTTGCTATCCTTATCCATTCTACAAAAGATCAGCTCCTTCCTCTCTTAGTGCCTGGAGTTTATAAAGTACTCTGTTCCTGTAAGCTGGCATACTTTGGACAGACAGGCAGATCAGCAACCATCAGCCTAGAAGAACACAAGTCGTACATCTGCAACCACGACTATGGTCAGTCAGGCCTGGCTGACCATGTCTTGGATACAACCCACAGGATCTCTGATCTCCTGGAAAAAAGTCACCATGCTCCACCACAGTAAATTCAAAAAAGAGAGACTATTTTTAGAATCAGCAAGAGCTCTCAGAAATCAACCAAATCTTAATAAATAAGGTTGTATTAAGCTTCCTAAGATTTGGGAAACACTTATCATCAGAGATCCACTTACCATCAGAGATTCCAGGCCACCTACAACTGCCCTAAGAGGGAACTCCACCTAGATAGGACTTTAGAGTCACCCACGTGGTTGGGCTTAGTATTGTGTGGTATTTGTGTATATGTTACATTCGTTTTTTTGTAATCGTTGAAGATGTTTCAGTGACTGAAACTTAATATAGGAAGTATTAAATTCTGTTTTAATCGTTTCTGAGTGCTGTATACAATCCATTAAGCCTCCAACCTGATGTACTCACAACACTTAAGCCTCTACACATGGTCTGTAGTTCTGGTTATCATTTCTTTTGCCATGTTTGTAAGTTGGTGTAATTATTGCAGTTTTTAGTTTGGGAATAATATTAGTGTCGAATATTATGCTCATGAGTCTCAGAAGTATAGGATTTATTTGTTCAAACATTAAAAGGTCTGTGAGTCTTATTTTGTGTATTCATGGAGTGGTGTTTGGTTTTAGCTGTAAGAATGCTTCCTTCAATTCCTGTTTTGTGACTGGTGCAAAATACAGTAGAATCTCTCTTAACCAGCAACTATGGGACTTCGCCAATTCCAGATATAAAATTTTGTCGGATAATTGAATATATATTTCGAGAACTTACCTGTTCATGTTTTGTGACCATGTACAGAAATTGCAGCATATGAAGTTCATTGGTCATGTTTTTTGATCTATCTGCCATAATTAAATAAGCACCATCAGAAATCATGCAGATTTTTTAAAATTTAAAAACACATACACATAATTTTATATTTCACAAAATCAAATTTAAACAGCATTTAAAAATTACAGTATGCATTATCACATGAAAGTTGTTGTGAATTTCTTATTGTGATGACATAACATAGCTTCGAATGTCCCTGCTTACAAGATTGTCACCAGAGCTTTAAAACTTCACTGTGTATACAATGAAGTTTTATAACATCATATGCTGACATTGATCAGCAAATCTTGCCAGAATGCAAGCCCATTGCATATTTTTCTTATCTCATAGGCTTAAATTTTTGGTTTAAATTTAGACCTTCGAAAGTGCCGTTGTTTTCGTATTGCCGGTTAATTGGGTGCCAGTTATGAGAGATTTTACTTTAGGTGGTTTACTGTTGACTTTGTGTTGGCAATTTTTTTGTTCATCGCTTGCAAATTCTATTTTTTGAGTTGTGTGATATTGTTTGTGAAGGAGTAGTTGAATAAGTCAGCTAGTTCTTGGTTCAAATCCTGACTGAAACTTTTTGCAATAAAATCTTCTGAATTTTTCTGTTTTTGAATTAGTAATTTGTTAAGATTATCCCCTGTTTGCTTCATATTTTCATTATATTCTGTAAATCTTTGAAAGTAGTAGTGTCTTTTTGCCATATTAATTTTTGTTATTAGTTGATTTCTTGTTTTTATATAATTTGCAGATGAATGTGAAATGGATGAATAAAGAGTTAAGCATGCAATATAGAGAAAAAGGGCATTATGGAGGCAGCATAAGAGAAGTGGAAATAACCAGTTCTATGAGGTCTACAAAGACCAGGCAAGGTTGGGTAACTTGGTTGGTGAGGGGGAGCTAAAGAGAGGTATGAACAGCAGTTAGCTAATGAAGCCAAAAAGAATCCTAAGGAGTTCTTTTAATATGTAGCCAGCAAAAGAATGAATGATTATGGAAGGATGACATTGATTGGAGAAAGTGGTAAAAATACAGCTGTTGCAGAAGGTATGGTGGAGATACTTAATGAGCAATTCATAAAGGTCTTTCACTCTTCTAAATGTGACTTCATGGAGAGATTAAGAGCAGTTGATGATGGGGAGGAGAGACTGACTGTAAGTGAGCAAGATGGCGTATGCTGAGTTGAGCAAACTAGATGTTAATAAGACTGTGGGACTTGATAATATATCACCACTTATTCTGAAGGAATGCACCAGAGAATTGATACTTGCCTTGATATATTTTTTTAATATGAGTCTTGCACTGGGTCAAGTTCCTACGGAGTGGGAGGGCAAGATTGTGCTACTTCATAAAGGAGGTGATAGAACTCAAACATCAAACAATAGGCCTATCTTCATGTCAGATGTTGTAGTTAAGTTGTTGAAGCTTTTGATAACTAGGATCCAGATTTGGGTTGACAACAATGGTGTTATCTTTGATGGACAGCATGGATTTGCTAAACGGAGGTCATGTTTTAGTAATCTGCTTATTACAATAAGGTGATTTCTTCCTTGGACAGAGGAGAAAGATACACAGTAATATACTTAGATTTTGCAAAGGCGTTTGATAGATTACTGCATGATAAGTTGATATTCAAACTAGAGCGAATGGGGTTGGATATTAGATAGGTGCATTGGATTGGAGACTGGCTATCTGATAGGTATCAACAAGTTGTGTGTGTGTGTGTGGGGGGCAATATCCAGGAAGAGGAAAGTCACTAGTGGTGTGCCTCAGGGGGTCTGTTTTAGGGCCATTACTGTTTAACTTGTATATTAATAATATTGGTGAAGATTTGGATGGAGATATTCAGTTGTTTATAAATGATGCAAAGTTGGGACGAACCATGAAGAGTAGAGAAGATGTGGCCTTACAAGAAGATTTCAATAAATTGAGTGATTCTGCACATCAATTGGGATGCGAGTTCAATGTTGCAAAATGTAAGGTTTTAAAATTTGTGAAACAAAGATGGGATGCAGAATTTATGCTTGGTGAAGATATATTATCATCGGTGGTGGAAGAAATAAGAGATCTGGGGATGATAGTGGATATGGATCTGAAATTTAGGGAACACATTGCCAAAATTATGAAGGGAATGACTTGTAGAAGTAGTGAGGTTCTTGTTCCATTGTATAAGGCTTTGATTAGGCCACATGTGGGCTATTGTGCCCAGATTTGGTCACCTGGTTTTCAGAAGGATGAAGAGATGTTGGACAGGGTCCAGAGGAGACTGACTAAGATAGTTTCTAACCTCTGGAATATCGAGTATGAGGAAAGATTGAGAAGATGTAATTTGTAGAGTCTAGTGGACAGGAGGAAGAGGAGAGAGATGATAGAGACCTAGAAGTTAGTAAGGGGTTGTTATAGGATCAATGCTGGAAAGGTTTTACAGAAAATAGTGGGAGATCAGGGAAGGTCATCCCTGGAAACTATATAAAGCGGGAGTGAGAAGCAGGTTTTTTTCATGCAGAGTTGTGAATGATTGGAATGTCTTGCCTGAGAGCGTGGTGTCTGCAGAGAATTTGAGTGTGTTTATAGCACGGTATGAATAGCTGTATGTATGATAAAAGGACCTCCCAGATTAGTCTTTGACTCCATGGGGTCTTGGGTAATAACGATAATGTTACCAGGTGACTTTTTTGGTCTTTTCCATAGAGTTTCCTTTGCAGTAATACTATTTAGAATGTTTCCGTTTATCCATGGGTTATTGTCTGTCGCCTTGATTATGTACACTTTGTTGCATTTTTTTTGCATATTTCTGTGCATATTAGTTGGAAGTTCTCATATAAAGTTACAGGGTCATTTATTTTGAGTAGGAAATTCCAGTCGGTATTTTTTATATAAGGTTGTCGACAATACTATTTAATATGATCGAACTTTGTCGGTTTTGCTGCGTTGAAAGGGAAAGGAGATGGCATAATGAAACAAAGCTGAGACAAAGTAGTTATCAGTGATTTTGGCATTAATTACCGATGGTCAATGCATGATGGTGTTAGTGAATTGTTGAATATTTCTACTCATGTTGGAGAATTTATGGTAGGGTTTATGTTGTACTGACTGTATATCAAGGTATGTGTTAGTGGTTGAAGAGGCATAGTCAATGGATTTATGTTAATATCTCCTATTAGGATGAGCAGATGTGTTGTACAGGATCCAATGCTGCTTAGCCATGCTTGTAATTCGTGCAGAAAACTGAGTGGGTATCTGTATATTATGTTTATTGTGTACTTGACACTGTGTTTGTCATTATTTGTGATTTCTAAAATTAGTGTTTCTGCATGTTTAAAGTGAGTTTGTTTTTTGGTCATACTGTATTTTTCTTTGATAAATGCCACAATGCTGCCTCTTCTTTTGTTTGGTCTAGATAAGGCGAAGGACTGGTATATATATTGATGTTGCATGCATAAGTTTGTGTCATTTATTGCAACTTTAGTCAGGATTAGTATGTTTGTCAAAGTATAGTTGAGCAGGAAGGAAGGTAAGATAGTGCCATTGCATAAGGGCAGTAGCAGACTGGAAGTGTCTAATTATAGGCCAGTTTGTGTGTCATCAGTAGTTTGTAAGATCTTGGAGAAAGCAGTGAGGGACCATATACAGCATTGGGCAGTGAGGGTAATGTTATCAGTGAGAGTCAACATGGATTTGTTAAGGGGGTGCTCTTGTTTTAGTAATATGCTAGCCTTTTATAATAAATTCATGACTTATTTTTCATGGTTTTAACAACAATACACACACTTTTATCACAAGGATGTTTTATTAACGCAAGCGTTAATAAAATATAGTTAATAAATATAGCATTAATAAAACATCTTTGTGATAAAAGTGTGTGTGGTGTTGTTAATACCGTGAAAAATAAGTCATGAATAACCATCAACACCTAAGCTTATCTGTTAGCTTTTATAATAAAGTTACAAGAGCAGTAGATGAGGGAAAGGCATATGCTGCCATTTTCTTGGATTTGGCAAAGGCATTTGACAGGGTGCCACATGATAAGCTGATATTCAAGTTGCAGCACATGGGTCTGGATGTCAGATTGGTCAACTGGATTCAGGATTGGCTGTCCAATAGGTATCAGAGAGTTATGTATGGTGGAGCAATATCAAAGAGGCAGAAGGTTACAAGTGGGGGTTCCACAGGGCTCAGTACTTGGACCTATATTGTTTAACCTTTATATCAATGATATTTTCCGTGGATGGCAAGGGGATATTCGGTTGTTTGTGGATGATGCAAAGCTGGGAAGGGTTATTAGTAATAGTGCAGATGTGGTAGTCCTGCAAGAGGATTTGAATAAGCTGGATAGATGGGCAAATGAATGGGGGAGTCTCTTTAATGCAGCGAAATGTAAGGTCTCGAGGTTTGGGACACATCGATGGGATTCTGCATACTCTATGGGAGGAGTTAAACCGGAGGAAGTAGGAGAGACAAGAGATCTGGGTTTGATGATTGATAGAAACCTGAAATTTAGGGGACATATTGCAAAGGTAGTTAAGGTAACGCAGAGGATTGCTGCAATAATGAGAAGGACACTGACCTGCAGAGATAAAATGGTTATCATTCCGTTGTATAAGACTCTGATCAGATCTATTATCTTTTATTCTTATCATGAGATGAGGTGAAGCAATGAGATGAGGTGAAGAACTATTATCTTTTATCTTTATCAATGACTTCCTGATATGTAGTCCTACATTCTCCTTATTCCTAGGCTAGTCATTTCCTCCTGTTGCCACTACCAACTCCTTTGTATTCTTACTTTTTATATCTAACTTCTCAATCATGGTATTTTACAGACCTTGTGCATTTTCTCATTTACCACACATGCCAGCCTGGCTGACCAAGTGGTTAGCGTATCCCCTCTCCAGCTAAAAGGCTACGGGTTTGAATCCTGCCGTGGGCATGGATGTTTGCAATTGTCTTTGGAAATACTAGTGGTGATGGTTGGTGGTAGATGGCATTGGTGTAATTGTGGTCATTTGGTGGATTGAGTGGTGGTGACAGAGTTGTAGAGCAGGTGCCCTCCCTCAATGAGTCCTTGGACTCCCTGGAGGTGTCTAATAATAATAAAAAAGCCAGTGTTTCTTTATACTTCTTATGTTTGTGTATATGATGGTGAAGTCGGTATTAGTGGGAGTGTTGTCTGTCCATTTCTTGAAAGAGTCAAAGATTTTGAAATTTATATTTTCTGGCTGGATTTGAGATCTCTATGATAGTTTTTAAAAATTTTAAATCTTGTTCTTAAGGATGGGGTGAGATAATATTGATAGACTGCTTAGGTTAGATTATCTTGCAATTATAAAAACTCAAGTGATTTCATTCTGTGTCATAAATATCTATGAATCCTTAGTCCATAGAAACTTGAAGTTTTTATTTTCATTGCCTGAAAGATTTTTAAAGTATTTAGTGCAGTATTCATATATATATATATATATATATATATATATATATAGAACTTTGGGGTTCCTTGTCAATTAGGATCAATGTTGCCGGCCTTGTTTTTAGTGCGGTATTCATATATATATAGAACTTTGGGGTTCCTTGTCAATTAGGATCAATGTTGCTGGCCTTGTTTTCTTGCTTGCTTCTAGAATGCAGTCTCTCAGTCTTCTCCTGGTAAAATGAGCAATGATTGGTGGAGGTCTCAATATTTTTTTGTGGTCCTTGATTAATAGAGGTGATGTCCATGGTTGTGAGTGGAATGCCAGTTTTGGTGCCAATGATTTGCACTATGGTGCTTAAATCTTCTGTCTTTTCTTTTGATATTCTCCCTATTTGAAGGTTTTTTTTCATTATTTTTGTAGTATATGCTCAATTTGGCACTTGGGATTATTTTCCACTTTCTGCAATTCTTCGTTTTTTGCACGAGATTTTCTTGCACTTCTATTGCTACCATTAATTGTGCAAATCCAAGCACTTCTTAAATAGTGCATTATTATACTGTATGTAATATTCATACTCCTCGAATTTTTTGTTAATTTGTTCCATGTGAGTATTAAGCAAGTCTTTAACCATCAGTTTGAATGAATCTAAGTTATTAGTAATCATAGGATCAGGAAGGGACTTAACTTGCTTTGAGTCATGGCTTTTTCTAGACATCTGTTCTTTGTTCATTTTTCTCAGAGCATCATGTAAAATAATAATAATAAATACTTGAGAAATTAGTTTTATTACACCCTTCCATGGAGTCGACGGACTCATCATGGTAGGTTCATTTAACTGACTACATACTTTTCATATAAAAATCTTAAAATCCTAACACCCCGTGCATTAACAACACATTCTGGTAATGCATTCCATTCATTGACAATTCTCCATATAAAAAATCTCATACCTTTCATCACCATTCTTTTACATAACTTCCAGGAATGACCTCTGGTTCTTCCCCTCTCGCCTTCTACTCTTTTTATAATCCCCTCTGGATTAATCTGATAAAATGCTCTCACTAAATTTAAACGTTTTTATCATATCATCTCTCTTCCTCCTATCCACCAAACACAGCAATTCACATTTCTTCAACCTTTCTCCATAGCCAGCATTCCAAATTCCTGATATTGTCTTAGTCATTTGTCTCTGGACCCTCTCCAATGTCTACACATCACATTGAAAACTAGGCGACCAGATCTGAGCACAATAGTGCGATCTGACCGGTGCCTTATACAGTGGCACAACCACTTCCTTATCCTTGCATGTTAGAGTACTTCTTATCATAGTAGCACTACGATGTGCAACTTTTGCAACACTAGCAATATGCCCTCCGAACTTCAGTGTACTGTCAACTATCACTCCCAAATCTCTAATTTCATCCAGTTCTTGCAGTAAGGCACCATCGACATAGTACACAGCCTTATATTTCTGCACTTTCAAGTGCAACACCTTGCACTTATTGAAATTAAAACTATAACCCCACCCACTCTTTTGTCCAAGTAAAAAGTATTTAAATCTTCCTGAAGGGATTCAACATCAGCAGTGCTACTTATAATGCTTCCCAACTTTGCATCATCAGCAAATAACTGAAAATCCCCAGTCAGTCCACATGATATATTGTTTACAAACAAGTTAAACAGCAGGGGCCAAGAATAGAACCCTGGGACATGCCATTGGTTACCTTTCTTTTTGAGACACTGCTTCATCATTCAAAACCTGCTGGTGTCGTTTAGAGAGCCAATCTCTGATCCATCTAATCAATATGCTATTTATTCCCATCCTCTGCAGCTTGTACACAAACTTATCATGTGGTAATCTATCAAACAGTTTTGAGTCTAAGAATATCACTGTATGATTCTCCCTGATCTAACACATGTGTTGCCTTATCATAAAATGCAAGTAAATTACTAAAATGACCTACCCTGTACTAATCCATGCTGACCACATAAAGAATGCTATGTCCATCAACTCAATTCTGTATTTTATTCCTTACCTCTAGCACTTTGACCACAACTGCAGTTATACAGACTGGCCTATGATTGGAGACATCTGTCTTAGAACCATGCTTGTGGAGTGGTACTGTTTTGCTTTCTTTCTGCTCCATAAAAACCCTACTCACTGCAAGACTTTCATTAAATAACCAGGTCAAAGGCATAACCAACTGTGGGTCACATTCCTTAAGAATACGTGGTGATATGTCATCCATTCCCACATCCTTATTCATATCTGACCCAACCAACATCTGATACACCTTTGAAACAGAGGTGTATCAGATGATTTTCACTTCCAATTCTTCTAATACTTGCCTCTCTTTTATATATTGTACTGGATCATTTATACCAGTATGATATATGCTGATAAAGTGCTCGTTCAATAATTTCACTATATCCTTTGCAATTGTTAGTCTGCTGCCATGACTATCTGCAAAGATTAGTCTGCCATAATTATTCTTCCTCTTGCTTGCTATGTAGCGAAAAAATTCCCTTGAGTTAACCTTGGCCTGACCAGCCAATCTCCTCTCATACTATACATTTTCTTTCTTTCTTTACCATGCTCATCACCTTTCTAGCCTGCACTTTGTACGCTTCATGGATCTGATCACCACCAACTGTGTTGTGCCTCCTCTATAACATTTTAATTTCCACCACAGGTTGCTTGATTTCGCTGTTCATCCATTTCACTCCACTCTATTTACTCACTTAACCCTCGGTATGCAATCATACATTGCTTTTGTCAGATACTGCCTTGTGAGTTGGCATGCATTGGCAACATCTTTTTTGCACAGCTCATCTACCCAGCATACTGATACTGACTACAGAGCTTCTTATAATCACCTGCTTTATTCTTCTGCATGTATCCATTTTGGCAGTGATCTTTTCTTGTTTCATCACTTCAAAAACAAGTTCCTCATGATCACTCTCACCAACCAGTGGCAGTGTCAACACTTCATTAACAACTACATCTTGTGAAGTTATCACCAAATCCAAAACATTAAGTTGCTTCAATCACATGCTGCTTAAGATACTTATCTCTCAGAAATTCCATAAACTCACTCTCCTTGTTCCCAATGTGTATCAAATGGCTTAAAAAAAGTTGTGGAAGGGAAGCTTGGTGAAGAACAAGCTGGATTCAGGCCAAATAGAGGATCAGATTTTCACTTTAAGACAAATAGTTGAGAAATCATGGGAATATAACAAGGAGACTTAAGTTTTGTAGATCTGGAAAAGGCATATGACAAGGTTCCAAGAGAAAGATGTTCAAAACACTCAAGTTATATGGTGTAAATGGGACATTATGTTATGCAATATGTAGTCTCTATTTAAACTGTTAGTCATTAGTTAGAATTGAAGGAGGTGCAGGAAGATGGTTTGATGTAAAATCAGGTGCGCAACAAGGGTGCACATTATCTCCACTCTTATTCATTATCTATATTGATCACATTATGAAGGAAAGCAGTATTAAACATGATATCAGAATTGGAGATCTTAATCTCATCTCTTTACTTTAATTAGATGATGTTATACTCCTAAATAAATTTAGGACAAGTCTGCAGGATTCCCTGACTAAATTGAATAACTGTTGTAATGAATTTGATATGAAAATTGGCATTAAAATGACAAAGACAATGAAAATAGGCAGAAACATTGAAAACATCAACTGTATCCTGAATAGTGACCCTATAGAATATAAAAAACATTTTAGCTAATTTAGGCACAATTTTTTAATGAATATAGCAAATTAAATATGGAAATGGGTAGCATAATTAGCAAAGCTAGTATGGTAGGAAGTCAGCTGAATAAATTTATATGAAATATATGAAATATATGAAATAAAGAAATTTGTCAAAACACTGAACTTTAACACTACTTCTACACAATTAAGTGTTAAAACCAATTTTAACTTATGAATCTGAAAGCCTGGTTAGAAATAAAACACTTGATCAAAGACTTGGGGACTTCTGATATGAGAGTTCTGAGAAAGATTAATGGAGTGAACAGATGGAATCAATGGCAGTATAATATTAAAAATGAGGATATTAGAAAAGAACTTGCCGTTGTTAGGATTAACAAATGTGTTAGTAGAAATCTCAAGTGGTATGGTCACTTTAATAGAATAGGAAGAGGAAATATTAGCAAAACAAGTGCTTTTTACCAGTTTGGCAATAAAAAGAACCATAGGCAGGCAAAGTTGTAGGTGGATTGATACAGTAAAAAGTGCCTGAGAAGACAAAAGTAAGATCTGATAATATTGGAGTCTTGACATATAATAAATTAATTTGGAGGAAAATTGTTGTTCAGAAATTAGTACTGTCATTATCCTGTATCCCTACTTGAGGTTGCATATCAGGAATTTGATGATGATGGTGTAATTCTTGACATGACTTTTGTTTTGCTACTTTTACACACTGCTTTGCTTCTTTAATTTTTCTTTGCATTCTCTCAGTTCACATTCTTTCTTCTATGATGTTATTTCACTGATATACAATATTATGTATTTAATTGTTATTATTTTTTTTCCTTCCTAGAGGTTAGGTTCAATGGTTCACCTCTGAAAGCAGCTCAACTTTGATTCATTTTAAAACTTTTTACATACTCTTCTGTTCAATAGGAACTTCAATTTTATCCTGCTCAAAACTAAATAGTGATGACTTCCTATTTCAAATCCATCCTCTGTATACTCTCATGTACTGAATCATTGGAGAAACATTGCTATCAATTATAACATAGTCAGTGAGACTTTTCTTATTTCTTACATCTTCTCTCCATGTGAATTTGTGCACATTTTTATGTTGGAATATAGTGTTAGTAATAACTAGTCCATGTCCTGAACAGAAATCCAGCAGGCACTTACCATTATTATTAGCTTTGCTTTTTCTTCAAATTTTCCCAAAACATTTCTATACGTCTCATAATCATTTCCTATTCTGCTGTTTATATCTCTAACCAGGACCAACTTTTCCTTTTTCATTATGTCAGCTGCCTTCTCTAATGCCTTGAAAAATTCCTACACTTCTTCCTTAGCAGAACTTTTTGTGGGACAGTAAGCAGAAATAAGTCATTTTCCATTTCCTCATTCTGATATTTTCCCAAATCACACTACTTGATATTGCTTGCCATTCAAGAAGATTATCCTCATATTTTGTGTTGAATACTATAGCTAAACCCTCTTTTCCTCAATTGTTATTGCTTGAGTAGAACATGTATTTGTTGCTTAGAAAGTTCTCACCTATTTTTGTCTTGTTTCAGTCATGCCTAATATGTTGAACTGGTCCTTATTGAATTCTTCTGCTAGTTTTCCATCTCTTTTCCATTGATGCTTCTTAAATTGATAGGAAAGAATATACACTGCATTGAAAGAGGTCCACGGACACTCCCATGGGTAAGGTTCATTGTGCCATGTAACGAGTCAAGTGTTTGTAGCTGGTATAAATTTCAAGAATATGACGCTCCAAGGCAGTGCAACTGTGTCTGGGTGAAATGGCTGTGAGAAGGGAAATGATGGAGTTTGAAAGAGATGTGACAGGATGCAAAGTTGCTTATTATTCCACAAATTGTTGACAAATTGGACCATTCCAGATCATTAATTACCATATTGAGATGAAAGCACAGGGAGGCAAACTACAAGTGCTACCTGCAATGAATGACCCACCACACTCACCAAACATGACCATAGGCTGTCATGAAAGATAATATGTAATAACTGCAGTGATTTATTGGACAACACCTTGAATGCGGAGTTCTGGGCATTGAGTGGAACATGAATCTGCACAAAAACGTTTAGCAGTGAGGCTCACAACATTGGTTTCCATAGTATGACTGCAATATGTAAGTTACTCAAAGCAACATGCAACATCATCTTCAGTGGTGCAAAGAGAGTGAGTGGATGTTTAGAAAACTGTGTTATGAAGCAATAAATCACACTACTGAGCAGATGGATGGGTGTGCATTTGGTTTGGTGGATGCCCAGTGAACATTTCTTACCAGACTGTGCAACCCCAACTTTGAAATGGACAGGTGTAAGAAAAACAGAACCATACCATCACACAGGTGCCTGTGTGATGGTATGGTTCTGTTTTTCCTAGTTGGCCTTGGACCTCTGTTTGTGGTGCCATGAACATTGAACTCTGAGAGGTATTTGACCATTCTGGACAATGCAATGCTTCCTACTTTTGTGGTGTTTCCATGGAGCTGACCGTTGTCTCTTTCAGCAAGACAATGCACTGAGTCACAAGGCTCCAGCTGTAACTGCATGGTTTGTGGAAATGAATGTCACCACACTTGACTGGTCTCCACAGAGCCCTGATCTCAACCCTATTGAACATCTGTGGAATGACCTGGAGTGTTGGGTATGGTCAAGGAGAGTATGCTCAACAACAGTCCTGGACCTCATTATAGGGAGAATGATTCAAACTTCCCATTGACCACTATTGTACACGTATGGAAAGTATATCCCATAGAATTGCTGCAATCATTGTAGTGAAATTCGGTCCTACATCTTATGAAGTGGGCTCCATGGCTGTTTGTTCCTCATGATGTCCGTTGACTGCTTTCCAAGCAGTACAGAAAATAAATATCGTGAAGGTGGTAAAATGTTCTGGAAGCTCTTTCTTCCATTTTTGAAAAGTTAGAAATGGGGGATAAAATCACTTTAAAATGAACCAGAGATGATAAAGGTGACATGAAAACTGAAGATATTATATATCTTCTAATGGGTAGTGGTGTGTGTGTGTGGGGGGGGGGGCGGTTGAAACTTTCTGATAAACACCTAGAACAAAAAAGGACTGGTTTGTGCATCAAGTGAAAGACTTTTCTTCTCAGAGGATTGCAAATGATGCATCAGCTTTGTAACAAATGAATAACAGTTGATGAGGAATATGTAGAATAATTCTACCTGACTTTGCATTGTCACCAAACATTTGAAGATCCCCAGTCAATCCACATTAAATATCATTAACAAACAAGTTATTAAATATCATTAACAAACATTAGGGGGCCCAAGAACAGAACCTTGAGGCACGTCACTGGTCAACTTCATTTTATGAGACACAACTCAGTCATATAAAACTTTCTGGTATCATTCAGAGAGCCAATTTCTGATCCATCTAACTGATATACTAATCTATTCCTATCCTCTGCAGCTTGTACACCATCTTATGTGGTAATCTATTGAATGCTTTTACAAGATCTTATATGTAAGATCTTTGCACATCTTAGATGGTATAATCATTTAAAAAAAGAATGGGAAAGGAAAGATTAGCAAAAACCAGCATTTGATGTCAGTATGGCAGGAAAAAATATCTAGAGGAGGAGGACCAAGATCTAGGTGAATTGATGCAATAAGAAGTGCTTCAGAAGACCAAAATATGAGATCTGACAATGTTGAAGTTCTCACATATAAATTAATTGGGAGGAAAATTGTTGATATGAAATTGATAATAATATAAACTTTTCTTTATAGAGACCAATCATGGAACTTTTTCATGCCACTTCATTCTTCCAGTAAGTAGGGCAGTCATCTCGCTCTGGATGATATTCATCTTCTATCTAAAGAAAATGACAGACATCAAGGTTTGAATAAAACGATATGAAGCTACAGCTTGTTAGTTGGAAAGTGAGTTTCCTAACCACTTTGCCAACTAGGCCTTCAGTTGCAGTCCTTGTTGGTAAGAAGGACAACCTTTTATTCTGTCCTTAATGTTGTATTAAGGACTGAATATATTTGATTTCTATTATTATTTTTTTTAATCTTTCCATAATTTGAGGCTAGATGGTCTCAGCATATCATCATTAGTAAAGAAGTGCTATTTTGTGTAATAATTGTGATACTGCTTGCATTTTCGTATAATATTGTTATTTTTTATAGCTTAGTGTAACTGTGTGATTGCTTTGGATTTGTTACCGACTTTTTCTTACTGAATTTTTGAAATTTGCCTTAAATGGGGAAAGATGGTGATATGAATGAGATATGGACAGCAATTGGAATGATATTTGTGCTGCACAAAGATCAAATGCTTATTAATGACAAACTTTTGCGAAAATGGTTCAATGCTGTGAGTGCAACGTATATGCATACTGCAACGTAAAAGATATTATTATTATTACCCAAGACCCCATTCAGTCAAAGACTCATCTGGGAGGTCCTTTTATCATATACACAGCTCATCATACCATGCTTTAAACACACTCAAATTGTCTCTAGACATCACACACTCAGGCAGGGCATAACGCTTTCTATATCATCAATAGCACTCCCCCTTCCTTTTTGCCCCTTCTATCTTCATGAAACATACCATACCTTTCCATCTCTATTCCTTTCAGGATGTCATCCTCATCTAACTATATCTCACTTACTCCAATAATTTTTGGGTGAACAGACTCAATTAGTGCAACTTTCATCTGCCTTGTTTCTTACACTTCTAGCATTTGTATACAAACACAACAGCTCATTCCTGGATCTACAGCTAGTTTCACTGATACCACTCATTCGATGTGATCTCTCCATGCTCAACTGGGGCCATTTCCCTTTCTGCTTATTCATTTTAAAACAATTCCAACTCTTTCCTTTTGATCTCAAGTCATCCCATTCCTTTCCTGTCTACACATGTTTTCACATCCTCTTGGGGGATCCACCTTTCTAACGCTGTGTACCCCCTGTCCATCCTGAGCCTTTCCCTGTTCCTCTTGCACACCCATTCTCTCATTTTCCATACTCATGCCACTCACTTCTTTGTGGAGAGACTGAACAGGAGATAAGAGAAGGTATGGATATGTAGAAAATGCGATATTTTGTTATACCAAGAGTTACCAGTAAATGCAAAACAGACTGAAGAAATGTAGATTAGCTTAAATGGTGCAAAAGTGTGAATTATCAAGCAAACACTAGTGAGGCTTAGGAAGTGAAAGAACATAAGATTGAGAAAATGAAAGTAAGCAATATGGAAGTAAAAGGCAGTATAAATCAGGAAATGGAAGAAAGCTACAGCAGAACGAGATGAAGTGACAGAAAGCGAAATTGTCAGAATACAGGAATTTGCTCAAATGCAAGTATTCAGGAAAGAGTTGTTCAGAATGATAACTGAAAGGAGGAATATGCAAAGTGATGTAAGTTGTTAAGTGGAAAAAAATGAAAGGGGGAAAAATCTCAACCAACAAGTGGCCCAGGTAGGACTGGTTATAGAACTAAAAGTGGATTGTGGTGTTTGTTTATAAATGCAATATCAGATATAAGGTTAGTAAAAGTGAAGTATGAACAGGAGTTAAATAATGAAGCCAAAAAGAATTCTAGGAAGTTCTTTCAGTATATAGCTAGAAAATAAAGGAATGATTATGGAATGATGACATTGATTGGAGAAAATGATGTAAGAGCAACTGCTGCAGAGGATATAGTCGAAATATTTAATGAGCAGTTCATAAATGTCTTTCATTCTTGTGAATGTGACATCATGTAGAGTTTGAGAGCAGTTGATGAGGAGGAGAGACTGACTGTAAGTCAGCAAGAGGTATATGTGGAATTGAGCAAACTTGATGTTAATAAGACTGTGGGACTTCATAATATATCACCAAGTATTTTGAAGGAATGTGCCAGGAAGTTTGCAACTGCCTTGACATATTTGTTTAATATTGGTCTTGCACTGGGTCAAGTTCCAAAGGAATGGAAGGACGACAAAATTGTGCCACTTCATAAAGGAGGTAACAGTACTCAAGCATCAAATTATAGGACTATTTATGTATCAGTTGTTATGGTCAAAGTTTCAAAGAAATTGGTGAGAACCAGGATCGAGAATTCGGTTGACAACAATGGAATTATCTTTGATGGACAGCAGTGGATTTACTAATGAGAGGTCATGTTTTATTAATCTACTTACTTATTATAATAAGATGATGCTTCATTAGACAAAGGAGATAGATACACTGTAGAATACTTAGGTTTTGCAAAAGCTTCTGTTAGATTACTGTATGATAAGTTTATACACCCTCTGTCCAAAAAAGAAACCGAACGTTTCGAAAATAGAAGAAACTAGTGGCACCACCTGTTTTATCTTTTTGTTGTTGAAAGCGGCAACCTTCATTAGTGTTGTGTTCAACTAAAGCTATGGCAATTAAGAGAGGCGAAAGGGTGGATGAGATGATTGTGATGGTAGGAACAAATGACTTGAGAGGTAATGTAAATTGGGCAGTGAGAGATATGAGATTCTTGCTTGAGGTTGTATGAAAGAAAACTGGTGTATAGCAATGATCTGAGCAGAAGAGCAGTAATATTGAATAACATAATAGCTAGAATGTGTCAGAAGAGAGGATTGGAATATGTGGATGCTTGGAGGGCATTTGAGGACAGAAAGGAATTGTATCCGAGAGACTGCTAGCATCTGAGTGAGGAAGGATAAAGACATCTGGAGAGATTGCTGTTCTGAACGAGTCGGCATGTCAATGTAGGGAACCTAGAATGCCCAGAGTGAATGGTAGGAGGGGTGGCCTCTTGTGGGATTGGGTACTTGGGAGAGGGGGGACAACATCAGGTAATGCTGAGCCCAGTGGAGTGTACACTGGAAAATGCTGGGTATAGAAACGGTGGCATTTTTATGCTTTATACTAATGTCAGGAGTATCCGGAATAAAGGAGAGGAATTGGTGGTGCTGATAGCATCAGCCTGGCCAAAGATTATTGGGATAACTGAGACGTGGTTGACAGATGAGGCTATAATAACAGAAATAGAAGTAGCAAGGTACAGCATTTTTCTGCAGGATAGGAAGGGAAAGCGTGGTGGTGGAGTACTGCTTATGATAAGTGATGACCTGTGTCCTCTAAGAGTGGAGACTTTGGAAGGCAGTGGCACTAATGATTTTGAAAGCATATGGTGTGAGGTGTAGGTGGGCAAGACAGGATATTTAGTTGGGTGTTGCTACAGTACCCAGGAGCACAGAGGGTGGGGACCAGGAAATGTTTAGACAGTTGAGTTTGGCAAGTGCAAGAAGAATGATTGTTATGGGAGATTTTAACTACAGTAATATAAACTGGGGAGAGGAAGATGCATGTAGCAATAAGGGAATGGAATTTCTAGAATTCTTGAGGGACAAATGTCTTAGGCAACATGTAATAGAGGGAACAAGAGGTTCAAGAGTTTTGGATTTGGTCATAGCATCAGAAGAATTGATAATAACTGAGATGACATCTCTCCCACCAGTTGGAGAGAGTGACCATGCAGTTTTGACTTGGAAGATGAATAGACGTGCAGAAGTATCAAAGAGATGGGAACATATGTGGAATTATAAGGGCAGGTGATTATAATAGTTTTATACCTCAACTTGGGGAAGTTTCGTGGAAGGAGCAATTGGAAGTCCAGGATAGCTTTAATGCTTGGGATATTATGAAGGAATATTTGTTAGCAGCAATAGTAAGCTGTATTCCATAAGTGAAGAAGAGAACACAATTTGGAGTAAAGTGGATGACAAACAATATTAAACAGGAATTGCATGTGAAATAGAGGCTATGGAAGAGAGATATAAGGAGACAGGTGAAGAGCAGATGCATGAAGAATATAAGACACAGGCCAGGAGAGTGACTAATATGAAAAGGAAGGCAAAACTGGAATATGAAAAGAGAATCGCCCTAAGAAAATCCTAGGGAATATTTTAGCTATGTGGCCAGTAGGAGGAGAAATGATTGTAGAAGAATGACATTGCGGGATAAAAATGGGAACAGAGTGACTGATGCAGAGGATATAGTGGAGTTGTTCAATGAGCACTTTATTGGAGTATTTCATCTTGGAGAAGATTTTAATAATAGAGGGGTAGGGCAAGTTCAAGGTTTAGAGGTGTGGGATGAGAATGTGTTCCAAATACTGAGTACTCTAGATATCAGTAAAGCTGTGGGACTGGATGGTATTTCACCACGAGTTTTGAGAGAATATGCTAAAGAACTGACAGCTGCTTTGACCTGGCTTTTCAATGAAAGTCTGGCTATGGGAAAGGTTCCCAGTGAATGGAAAGAAGGTAAGATAGTGCCATTGCATAAGGATGGAAGCAAACTGGAAGTGTCTAATTATAGGCCAGTTTGTGTGTCATCAGTAGTTAGTAAGATCTTGGAGAAAGTAGTGAAGGACTATATACAGCATTGGGCAGATGAGGGTAATGTTATCAGTGAGAATCAGCATGGATTTGTGAAGGCGTGCTCTTGTTTTAGCAATATGCTAGCCTTTTATGATAACGTTACAAGAGCATTAGATGAGGTAAAGGCATATACTGCCATTTTCCTAGACTTAGCAAAGGCATTTGACAGGGTGCCACATAATAAGCTGATATTCAAGTTGCAGCACATGGGTCTGGATGTCAGATTGGTCAACTGGATTCAGGATTGGCTCTCCGATAGGTATCAGAGAGTTGTGTATTGTGGAGCAATATCAAAGAGGCAGAAGGTTACGAGTGGGGTTCCACAGGGTTCAGCACTTGGATCTATATTGTTTAACCTTTATATCAATGACATTGTCAGTGAATTGCGGGAGGATATTCAGTTGTTTTCGGATGACATGAAGCTGGGAAGGGTAATTCTTAACAGTACAGTAACGAGGGTATGATGCGCCTGTGGCAAGTGTCTAACTTGCACCCCTGACCCAAAAATGGCAAAATTTTGAAAAATTTAAATGTAACAAGCTAAATTTTACTAAATGCAATATGTCAAATTCTTACTATTAATCCCATCAAAATGAGTTGCACTGTGTTGCAGAATTTGTGTGTTGCTTAAATTTTTTTAAAAAAATTTAAAAATGCAATATAAAATAAAGGACTTTTATTTCTATTTATTTATTTTTATTTTTTACATTTTGCGCCCCAAACATAGTTGCGCCCGTGGCAGGCACCTATTGCCACACCCTGTTTACGGCACTGATTAGTAATAGTGTAGATGTGGTAGCCCTGCAAGAGGATTTGAATAATCGAGACAGATAGATAAATGAATGGGGGTGTCTGTTTAATGCAGCAAAATGTAAGGTCTTGAGGTTTGGGACTCATCAATGGGATGCTGCATACTCTATTGGAGGAGCTATTCTGGAGGAAGTAAGGAAGACAAGATTTCTGGGGTTGATGATTGATAGAAACCTGAAATTTAGAGGACATATTGCAAAAGTGGTGAAGGTAACACAGAGGATTGCTTCAATACTGAGGATGCTGACCTCTGCAGAGATAAATGAGTTATCATTCCATTGTAAAAGACCCTGATCAGACCACACTTTGACTATTGTTCTCAGATTTCGTCCCCAGGATTTGAAGGGGATAAATTAACTGTGGAAAGGGTACAATGGCAGAAATCAGAAATCAGGACTATACAATGTTAATTATGAGAATTGACTGAGGGAGTATGGACTGCAGAGTTTTGGTGGATAGAAGAAGGAGAGGTGATATGATTGAGACTTTTGAACTGTTTTGAGGTGGGTACAGGGTTGACACTGGGGGAGTTATTTTGCTTGGTTGAACAGCGGGAAGGACTGATGACAAGGGTCCATCCCTGGAAGTTACGAAAGGAAACTGTGAGCAAGAGGATGAGGAGTGGTTTCTTTGCATGGAGGGTGGTTGAACCATGGAATGCATTGTCTGATAGAGTGGTGAGAGCAAGAACGGTCAATGAGTTTAAGGAGTGGTATGATAGATTTTGTGTTTTCTAGGAACGACCTGCCACGATGAGTCTTGATAGACTTTGTGTTTCCTTGGAAGCACCTTCCACGATGAGACTTTTGACTCCATGGAGGCCTTAATAATAATAACAGTAACTGTTTATGACATTTGTTTCATTAGAAGCCAAGTTATAGTGCCCAGAGTGACAGTGTGTTTTGGCGAACGGTCAGAAAATGAGTTTTCAAACAGAGAGCTGCTATTGACTTTTGTGTTAAACTTGGTAAAAGTTTTACCAAAATGCATGAAATGCTTCAAAAAGCATACGATGATGAATGCTTATCCCGTACTCCAGTTTTCGAGTGGTTTAAGCAATTTCAAAGTGGTCGTGAGATGCTTGAGGACGATGAAAAGCCGGGCTGTCCAAAAACTGTACTGAGCGAAGTTAACATTCAAAAAGTGCATGATTTCATCAAAGAAAACCCAAAATCATCCGTGAGATTGATTGAAGATGAATTGGGGATTCTAAAATCAACTCTGCACACATTTTGACCGAGAGTTTGGGCCATAGTAAATTGAATTGGTAATTTGTTCCCCACAACTTAACCGACATCCAAAAAATGTATTGAATTGAGCACTGTAAAGACTTCATTAAAACCGCTCATAAGGACTCGAACGTCCTTGAAACGATCGTTACTGATGACTAAACATAACGTTTTGAGTGTGAGCCTGAAACAAAGCAGCAGAGTGCTGAGTGGAGACCACCAGAAGAGGGGACATCCGAAAAAAAAAGTTGCCTGGAGAGTCAAAAGTAAAGACAATGCTGATTTATTTCTATAATTCCAAGAAATTTCCACAAAGGATTCGTTTTTTATCCACAAAGAATTCATTCCGCCTGGCCAAACAGTCAATGGTGAGTTTTATCTCGAAGTTTTGAAGCGATTGATAGCGAGAATTCGTTGCTTATGGCATGAATATCGTGATGCAGGCAGCTGGTCTCTTTTGTACGATAATGCACCATCTCATCATTCGAACATTTTGAGACAGTTTTTGAACAAAAACCAAGTTTGTGTGTTGGATCACTCACTGGATTCACCTGATTCAGCACCCTGTGACTGCTTTCTCTTTCCCCGACTTCATTTGCCTATGAAGGGAAAGCGATACGACACCATTGAAACATTCAAGTGGCAGTAACCATGACCCTCAACAGTATCTCAAAAACTGATATAAAAAAAACTTATTTAATGAATTAATTGACCTTGCCAAACACCATATCGCAGCTGAGAGAGTGTATATTGATTGAAATAAATGATTTGAATAATTATATTTGGACTGTGTTTTATTTTCTAGCAAAAGTTCGGTTTCTTTTTGGACAGAGGGTGTAGTCAAACTAGAGCAGATGGGTTTGGATATTAGACTAGTGCATTGGATTGGAGATTGGCTATCTGATGGGTATCAATGTAGTGAGCTAATCTGTAAGTATAGAAAAGAGAGAACTCCATGATGAGCTCAGAAAGTTAAAGAGGCTGTCAAAGAAAAGAAGAAAGCATATAGTAAATTCCTGGAAAGTAAGTTAGCTTGTGCTTTTATGGAATACAGAGAAAAATGTAAGAAAGCAAAGCACAGTGTAAAACTAGAAACAAAAGTTACTGGAAGACTTTGGTAAGAACACAGAAAATTAATATCAGGAAAGTGGCAAAATATTCTGGAGGCCATTCAAGAAGCTCAAAAATGGGGGAAAGAGTACTCTAAAAGGAATTACAGATGATAGAGGGGACATAAATACTGAAAATAAATGTGTGCTTGAGGAATGGAGTAATTACTTTGAGAGATTGCTAAATGAAACAAGCAGTGGCAGAAGGTGGTAGAAAACACACAACAGGAATGTTACCTGGAATATATATCTGTACTTGAAGTAGAAAAAGCTATCACAAACCTTAAATGTGGAAAGGCAGCTGAGTAGATGATATTTGACCAGAAATACTGAAATACAGAGATATAAAAGTTTTACGGCTTCTAAACTGCATAATCAGAAAGCCTGGTCAGAGAATCAAATTTCAGATTATTCGAATAAGAGGACTCATAGTAGCCATCTGTGAAAAGGGAAATAAAACTGAATGTGAAAATTGCAGAGGAATTTCTCTACTTGATATTGATAAGATATATGCAAGCATTCTTGAGAAATGGCTAAGAATAATTGTGGAGAAGAAGCTTGGAAATTGGAGAATAACAAGCTGGGTTTCAGGCTAAATAGAGGTTGTCAGTATCAGATTTTCACTTTAAGGCAAATAGTTGAGAAATAATGGAAACATAACAAGGCTACTTAAGTTTTGTCAATCTGGAAAAGGCATATGACAAGGTGCCAAGAGGAAAACTATTCAAAACGCTCGAGTTATATGGTGAAAATGGGACATTACTATAGTTCGCCCACCGATTAGAGATCTCTCGACACTTCTGCGCATGTTAGAAAAAGGAGAATCCATTCCGATAATAGGGTAATCAATCTGTCTTCTGGGATGAGTTTGTTTATTATTACAGGTCGGAAAATTTAGCTTTTCTTTTACGAACGTTGTTTTTTAAGTGTAACTATTTTGCTTGTATAACAGTTGGAAAATTGTACGTAGAGTATTAACAAAATTAAAAAAGATATAGCATAAAACAAAAATTTAACAAAATTTATTCTTAAGAAAGTTTTCTATAAAAAAATAATTATACAGAAAAACAGAAATTTTTTAAATGAACATAGATATTCTAACCTTACAGTTGAGAGAACTGAAACACTTTAATGTCCTAAACCGATTAATTATTTATGACTTGTTGTGACTCTTTTAACAAACACATGCAAAAAAAAATGTTTGAAAAAAATACCATTATCAAATCCTTTTAATCTTCACAGTCATCTGAATCGGTGTCCGAATCGCCATCACTTTCACTTAAACCGATCACCAAAGGTTTGCATAATTCTTCGATAATTCCTTCTCTATCCGAATACATATTTTTCAATGAGGTGACATGAGAGCAATATTTTCCCCAGTTTTGAACTGTAATACTTTCAATTGCCTGTTCTGAAAGCTTAAAAAGTTTTGACATGTCAATATCCCCAGTTACGTTGCGCTGGCGAATGAAACTTTTCACTTCTGCACCAAACATACTCAGTAGCATTAATATCGCAATGATATGGTGGTAGCCTTAAAGCTAGAAATCCATGCTCTTTTAGCATCGTGTCGAATTTAAATAGTTTAGTTGTGGGCGAGTTTCTTATGACCAAATTAAGCAATTCAATTTTTTGCATATCTGGGGAATGAGAAATGTTATTTGCAGAAAGCCAATCCATAACAACTCGCTTCTTATTAGACCAATTTGGAACTTTGTTTAATCAAATAGAGTGATATGAAGCGTTATCAATTATAACAACAGCATTTTTAGGAAGGTTTGGAATCAGTTTTTCTTCTGTCCACTTTTCGATGATCATAGAATTCATTTGCCCATGGTAATCTACAATAGTTGAATTGGCTTTGTATAGTAAGTTTGAATTCGGTAAAAAACTCATTTCTCCACCCACACACAAAATTATTATGCGCTGCGGGGCATTTCCGGTTTGTAGCACTCCATATTCTTCTTTAGACTGCCAACATTTTCCATAAGTTAAATTACTATCAATCCAAGTTTCATCTAGATACACAATCGGTATTTTCTAATCCATAAAACGTTTTATTTGCTCTCAAATACTGCCTTCTAGATAAAACAATGTCACTTCGCTCCATGATAAGTTTCCTTTTATTCTGGGACTTTTTAAAACAAAATCCGATTTCATGAAATATTTTTGTTAAAGTTTCTCTTTTCCAAGGAAAATTAATTTTTTCTTTAAGCACAGGAATCAATTTCGGAACAGTTGGCACTCTTTTCTCGACCACGTAAAATTCGTGAATAGTTCTTCTTATAACGTCTACATCAAAATCATTCAAAGCTACGGTTTCGATAGTTTTCTTTCTCTGGCGCTTTTTTTTAGGAGATTTAAATATTGGCTTACCTTCACCTTTTGATTCCCTACGAATTCTTTTAACAGTCGACCCCGATATGCCCGCAATTGCACTTGCACGTTTTATGACTTGAGAAAGGGGAACAAGAAGACTGCCTTCTTACGATTCTTTTTCGCAGAATGTCAGCACATTATTCAATATTCTTTTGCAAGAGCTAATGAAACGTTTAACAACAGAACTTGTTGACTGTGCTGGATCCATCATACAAATTAATAATAAAAAAATAATGCAAAAAAAGCGACAACAAAAATCAAGCTAGTACTAGTATAGCAACAGACAAGAAAGCACATGATTTTGCATGTTGGCAGCCAATTCGTACATCCTTCATTTCTTTCTCCCCTTCAGCATGAATCGATTATTCTTGGCAAAATGCCAAAGAGAGATCTACAAACAGCGGACAAACTACAGTATATCAAACAATACATAGTCTCTATTTGAGTTGTAAATCAACAATTAGAATTGAAGGAGGTACAGGAAAATGGTTTGATGTTAAGCCATGTGTGACAAAGATGTACAATACTCCATTTTTATTTATCATCTATATGGATCGCATTATGAAGGAAAGCAGCATTGAGATATCAAAATTGGAGATGTTAATCTCAGTTCTTTACTTTATGCAGATGAGGTTATACTTTTAAATAAATCCAGTATAAGTTGCAACATTCCCTGACTAAATTGAATAACTCTTGTAACAAGACCAAGACAGTAAAAATAGGCAGAACCATTGAAAATATCAACTGCATCGTGAATGGAAAACCTATAGAACAAGTAAAATATTTCAGCTATTTAGGCACAATTTTTAGCGAAGATGGCAAATTAAATTTTGAAATAGACAGCTGGTATTGTGAGACGTCAACTGAATAAATTTATATGAAATAAGAGAGAGATTAGTCAAAACACTAAACTAGCTTATACAAGACAGTGCTCAAACCAATTTTAATTTAGGGATCTCAGAGCAGATTACTTAGGGGTCAAAGCCAAATAACTGGGAGTAGACCTCCACTTTCTCTTTAATAAATGCAGAGAACTGAGTGGGGGGGGGGGACCTCTGAATTAATGTCCAATCTTCACATACTGCACCCCGTTATTACTTATCTACTGGGTACTGAATGAATGAGAATGGACCGGCAATTTGGCACTTAGCTGGCCAAATTTTACTCTCTGTTGGCTTAAACCACAAACATATATGTTGGTACAATATGATGAGATTTCAGTCCAGCTAGGGCATCAATCAGTTAAACAAGTCCCCTGCTGTTTTCTTTAAGGAACCAGGGCAGACAGTGAAAAGTCAGCTACTGGAACAAGCTCCAACCGAACATGTAGAAGAAGCATAAACACAACATCAGAAGAACTGAAGATAGGAACAATCAATATATGGAGTATTAATGGAAAGTAAATTGAACTTGCAGAAGAAATGGAAAAGTATCACAAGGACATAATTGGCATTACTAAGACAAAGAAGACAAAAACAGGGGAGATGTTCTTAATAAGTATAGGATGTTATTTTCAAGCAATAATGATCATGGAAAGGAAGGAATAGTGATAGCATTCAATACTAAACATGAAGATAAACTTCTTTCTGGGAGGGTAGTTTCAAGTAGAGTTATGCAGGCAAACTTCAAAATGGGGAGGTGAAATGAAACTTATTTGTGCCTATAGTCTCACAGAAGGTTCTTCTAAGGAAGAAGCGGAGGAATTTTTAGTCATTAGAACAAGCAGCTGACATAAATGAAAAAAAAAGTGGTCCTTGTTGGAGATTTGAATAACAGAATAGGAAATGAATCCTACCAGGCATAAAGGAATACTTTGAGAAAATTTGGAGAAAAGGGCAAAGCTAATAATAATGACAAGTATTTACTGGACTTCTGCTCAGGACACAGACTAGTCATTATTAACACCATGCTTCGACATAAAGATGTGCACAAGTTCACGTGAAGAGAAGACACAAAAAATAAGAAAAGTCTCATTGACTATGTCATTCTTGATAGTGATCTCAACATGCAGTTTCAGGATACAAGAGTCTACAAAGGTTATTATTACCCAAGACCCCCCCATGGCGTCAAAGACTCATCTGGGAGGTCCTTTTATCATACACACAGCTCATCATACAGTGCTTTAAACACACCCAAATTGTCTGCAGACACCAAACTCTCAGGCAAGGCATTCCAATCATTCACAACTCTGCACGAAAAAAATCTTCTTCTCACTCCCCTACTCGCACCCTCATTATACAGTTTCCAGGGAAAACCTCTGGTTCTCCCCTGATCTCCCACTGTTTTCTGTAGAACCTCTCCAACATTGATCCTATAACAACCCATTACTAACTTGTAGGTCTCTATCATATCTCCCCTCTTCCTCCTGTCCACCAGACTGTGAATTGCATCTTCTCAATCTTTCCTCATAATCGACATTCCAGAGGTTAGAAACTACCTTAGTCAGTCACCTCTGAACCCTTTCCAACATCTCTTCGTCCTTCTGAAAACCAGGTGACCAAACCTGGACACATTAGTCCATGTGTGACCTAATCAAAGCGTTATAGAATCTCCCTACTTCTACAAGTCAGTGTCCTCCGCATCACTCCCAGAAGCCTTTGTGTTGTCTTCACAATTTTTTCAATGTATCCCCTAAATTTCAGATCGTTATCCACTATCACCCCCAGATCTCTTATTTATTCCACCTCCAACAATATCTTCTCACCAAGCATAAATTCTGTATGCCATCTTTGTTTCCCAAATTTTAAAACCTTACATTTTGCAACATTGAACTCGCATCCCCATTGCCCAATCACTCTATCATCTATCAATCAATCTATCAAAAGCCTTTGCGAAATCTGAGTATATTGCTGTGTATTCTTCTCCTCTGTCGAAGGAAGCAGTCTCCTTATTGTAATAAGTAGATTACTAAAACATGATCTCCCTTTGGCAAATCCATGCTGTCCATCAAAGATAATTATCATTGTTATCACTTTTATAATCAACAACATTTGACCTCCATGGAGTCAGAGACATCGTGGGAGGTACTCACCATTGCATACAATGCTCATCCAACTGTGTCTTAAACTGATTCAATGTATCCACATCTACATCACACTCAGGCAAAGCATTCCACTCACCAACCACCTTCCATGCAAAAAACCTGCTTCTCACTCCTTTGCTCACACCCTCCTTATACAGTTTCCAGCAATGGCCTCTTGTTCTACTCTCCTCTCCCATTCTATGAAAAATCTCTTCCATGTCTACCTGATAACAACCCCTGACCAGCTTATATGTCTCAATCATATTCCCCCCCCCCCTCTTTCTCCTATTCATGAGCCTCTGCAACTTGCATTCTCTCAATTTGTCCTCATACTCCACATTCCAAAGACTACTGACTACCTTTGTGAATCTTCTCTGTACCCTTTCCAACATATCCTTGTCACCATGAAAACCTCGCGACAAAATCTGTGCACAATAATTCATATGAGGCCTGATCAAGGCCTTATTCAATGGAATAATGTCTCTATTTCTGCATGTCAGGGTTCTCCACATCATTGCCATTATTTGATATGATGTATTCACAACTTGTGCAATGTGGCCCCTGAAATTTCAGGTTCTTGTCCACAATCATTCCTAGATCTCTCATCTCCTCTACTTCTGTTAAAGTTTCCCCACCAAGTGTATAATTTGCATCCCATCGTTGCTTACCAAATCTCAAAACCTTACACTTGGCAACATTGAACTGATAGTTCCACTTACCTGCCCATTCATGCAATCTATTCAAGTCCTTTTGTAAGGCATTAACATCAGCCTGACCGTGCATTGCTCTCCCCAGTTTTGCATCATCTGCAAACAGCTGAATATCACTAGTTAAACCCTACCCAATATCATTAACATACAAATTGAACTACAATGGCCCCAAAACTCACCCCTGCGGCACACCACTGGTAACCTTTCTCTTTCGAGATACTGCACCCCCATATACAACTTTCTGATGCCTGTCTGACAGCCAGTCACTGATCCAACACACAAGTCTGTTATCCAATCCACTCTCTTTCAATTTATTTACTTTTTTGTCATGTGGCAGTCTATCAAAAGCCTTTGCAAAATCCAAGTACACCACTGTATATGCATCTCCTCTGTCCAAGGTATTTGTCACCTTTTTTTTTTATAGTACATAAGTAAGTTAGTGAAACATGATCTCCTCTTAACAAACCCATGCTGATAACCGCAGTCTTCTGTAGCAGTTACTATTCAACCACTTTCATCCCTTCAATTCATCTTTCTATGATCATTCTTCCTTCTACTTGTCATGTATCTAAAAAAAACTCTCTAGGGTAGGGTTTTTCTTAGCCTGATTTGCCAATTTCTGCTAATATTCTACTTTTGTTTTCCTTACTAACTGAGTCACTCTTCTGGCTTGTTCTTTATATTCTTCATGTGACCATTATTCATCTTGTACTTCCTTCAAAGTACTTTCTTTTTTTAGATTTTATGCTTAAGCTCCACATTCATCCAATTTACACCTACCTTATTCAGCCTTTTGGCCTTTGGGATACATTCGTACATTGATGCTGTTATGTATTTCTTTGTAAGTTCCCACGCAGCATTTATATCCTTACTGCTCAACTCCTCGTTCCGTGTTATAGCTTGAAGTTGTCTCCTAAGCTTGTCATAATCACCAGCTTTATAATTCCACATATATCCTTTCCTAACAAAAGCCTGCATATGACTAGCCACAATGCAGGTGATTACTTCATGATCACTTTCACCAACTGGAGGAAAATGTGAAACAATCTCTTACAATTACATCCTTTGATGAAATGATCAGATCTAGAACTCTTGATCCTCTCGTGCCTTCCTTTACATGCTGCCTGAGATGTTATCTCTCTCGAGAACTCGAAAAATTCACTTTCCTTATTTCCAAATGCTATCTCTTCATTCAATCTATACTGCCGTAATAAAAATCACCCATAATAATTACCCTTCCTTTGTTCACTAATCCAAGTTTTTATACATTTCTTTATCACCATCATCCACATTCCCAGGCCTATAGCAACATCCAACTAAATATGTCTTCATCTCAACCTCCACCACACTGCCTCATAACCATTGCCACTATTTCCCCCTTTTATATCTACCTTATGTGGACTTAATTCCCCTGCTATCATTAGCAGCACCCCTACCTTCCTGCCCTTTCTATCCTCGCGAAAAATACTGTACCCTTCCATTTCTATTCCTGTTACAATATCATCTTCATCTAACCATGTTTCACTTATTCCAATGATTTTGGGGGCGAATAAACTCAATCACTGAAACCATTTCATCCCCTTTATTTCTGATACTTCTGGCATTTGTGAACAAACAGTTCATTTTTAGGTCTCCAGCCAGTCCTGTCCATATGTTGGTTGTCATTTCCCCACTACCCCTGCCAAATCACCTTTATCACTGCTTAACACATATACCTGCTCAGTCTCCACTTCTCCACCCACATTGCAATATACTCCATCTTCATACACACATTCACTTTCAACATTCACTCTCTCTCTCTCTCTATGCCATGTCTCCCTGTCCACCCGAGCTCCCCCCGTTTTCCTGTTCCTCTTGTATTCCCATTCTCTCTTCCTCTCTCACACTACTGCTGTTTCCACTGCCAAGCACTGCTGTCTCTTCAGTACCACTCTCCTGATTTTTCTCTTCTGATCTCTGGCATGCATCACACACTGTACTTGCACACACTATACTTTCTCCAGCATACTCACTCCAAAGCCATTTAAATGCATCCCCTCATGCCTGTATAATTTCATTCTTCCCTCGAACGATGCCATACATCCACAAACTCTACTCCCTTCTCCTTGCACAGCTCTGCCAACATACCATTCATGATTTTGGTTCTCCATCGCAACTCTTCATCATACTTAAGTAACACACTGACAACCTTTCCTACTACACATTAGCTTTCACTCTTCTCAATAGCCTCCTGATATTCATCCTCACATCCTTCTTATGTCCAGTTAGATCATTCATCCCTACAATCACACCGAACCTCTCGCTCGTTTCTTCCTCATGTCCAATGCCTTAAATGTCATTTCTTATTCTTCCACCTGGATAGCAGACCTTATGGATCCTGTCAGCAACTATCCCTCTAATTATAGGGTCTCCATGTACTGCTATCCTGGAATCACTCGTGACTTCTTTTACTCTTTGTTCTTTCATTCTGATTTCTTGCATATTTTCATTAATTTCCACTACCATTGTTCACAACAATACATTGTTGTGAACCCAAATCTGGATCCTAGTTATCAAAAGCTTCTCCAACAACTTAACCATAACATCTGATACACTGGTAGGCCTATAGCTTGATGCTTGAGTTCTATCATCTCCTTTATGAAGTGACACAATCTTGCCCTCCTTCCACTCCATAGGAACTTGACTCAGTGCAAGACTCGTATTAAAAAAATATGTCAAGGTAGGCAGCAACTCCCTGACACATTCCTTCAGAATATGTGGTGATATATTATCAAGTCCCACAGCCTTATTAACATCTAGTTTTCTCAACTCCTCATACACCATCTTGTTCACTTATAGTCACTCTCCTTTCCATCATCAACTGCTTTCCCCTCTCTTATGCTGCCTGCATAATGTACTTTTTCTCTGTATTGCATGCTTAATCTCTTAATTCATCCATTTCACACCTACCTTATTTAACCTTCTCACCCTTGGAATACATTTACACATTGCATCTACTAGATAGTTCTTGAAAATCCCCCAGGCTGCATTGGTCTCTTTTTCAGCTGGCTCCTCATTTCATGATACACCTGCAAGCTGTCTCCTGAGCTCTTCATAATCCCCCCCCCCCTTGTAGTTCCACATATACCTTTTATCACTAGGTCCTCACACTGCTGGCAACCACCCAGGTAATCACTTGATGATTACCTGGGCAGATAATAATTACATCCTCTGATGAGATGACCAAATCCAAGGCCCTCAGTCCTTGCGTGCCCTCTGTCTGAGGTAATTATCCCTCAAGAAACTCATTTTCTTTACTTCCAGTTCCAAAAAATCTCATCATTCCAGTCTATAGTGCCATAAAAATCACCCATGATTACTCTTTTCTTATTTGCTTGTCTAATTTGATTATAGATTTCATTATCACTACCATCCACATTACCTATTCCATAACAACATCCAACCAAGTATTTCATTTCATTCACCTCTATCTCACACCATACTGCCTCAAAACAACTGGCACTATTTCCCCTCTTTTATCTCTATTTTTTATGGACAAGAAGTTAAAAAAGCAGTGCTGGAAAAGAAGAAAGCATACCAAAAGTTTCTAGCAAATGAGTTAGGAGATGCCATAAAAGAATACGGAGAAAAAGTAGGAGAGCTAACCTATTGTAAAAGTAGCTAAACAAAAGTCATTGGAAGACTTTCACATAAGAGTATGGAAAATATATATCAGGAAGGTGGCGAAATGTTCTTCAGGCTACTGAAAAAGCATAGAAATGGAGGAAAGAATATACTGTAAAAGGAATCAAAAATGAGAACGGTTACATGAAAACTGAAGATAAGGATATCCTAGATGTCTGGAGTAATTACTTTGAAAAACTGTTAAATGAACTAAGCAGTGACAGAACCATACCAGAAAAATTTCAAGAGGAATACAAAGAGGAGTACACATCAGTACTTGAGATAGAAAAAGCTGTCAAAATCTTGAAATGCAGAAAGGCAGCTGGAATAGATGATATTCGACCAGAAATGCTTAAGTATGGAGTATAAAAGTTTTTCAGTGGTTACGCTTTATAATTCAGAGAGCCTGGTGGGAAGGTCAAATTCCCAGTGATTGGAGAGCAGAGAACTCATTGTAACCATTTACAAAAAAAGGAAATAAAACTGAATGTGAGAATTACAGAGGAATTTCTCTGCTTGAGTTTTTCTGGTAAGATTTAAGCAAGTATTCTTGAAATGGCTAAGAAAATTTGTGGTGGAGAAGCTTGGGGAATAACAAGCTGGGTTCCAAACAGAGGTTATCAGGATCAGATTTTCACTTTAAGGCAAATAGCTGAGAAATTATGGGAATATAACAAGGATCCTTTAGTTTTGTAGATCTAGAAAAGGCATGTGACAAGGTAGGTGCCAGAGAAAAGCTTTTCAAAATACTTCAATTATTTGCAGTAAATGGAACACACAGAGTACAGAGAAATACATAGTCTATATTTAAGTTTTTTTTTTCAGTGAGCATTTAGAATTGAAGGAAATGCAGGAAGGTTGTTTAATGTAAAATTAGGGGGGGGGGGGTAAGACAAGGATGCACATTATCTCCACTCTTATTCATCATCTGTGTGGATCACATTATGGAGGAACGTGGCATTAGGCCTCCTATAAGAATAGGAGATGTCAAACGTAGCTCTTTCCTTTATGCAAATGATGTTGTATTTCTTAACGCATCTACTTCAAGCCTCCAGGATTCGCTAGCTAAATTGAATAACAGCTGTAAGAAATATGACATGAAAATCAACAGTAAAAAGACCTATGAAAATAGGCAGGAGCAGCAAACTTCCACTTCATTCTAATTGGAGATCTATAGAACAAGTAATAGAAAGGAAATTGAACTTGCAGAAGAATTGGAAAAGCACCATGAGGACATAAAATATTTCAACTATTTAGTCACAGGTTTTAGTGAAGATCCAAGGTTAAATCTGGAAACAGACAACAGAATAAGTAAGGCTGGTGGGTTAGCCAGCTGAATAAATTTATATGGAATAAGAGAGAAATTAGCCAAAACACCAAACTAGCAGTATACAAGACAGTGTTCAAACCTGTTTAGAGTTATGGATCTGAGATTTGGGTTAGAAATGAAACATTTGATCAAAGACTAAAGACCATAGATATGAGGGTTATGAAAAGAATTAGAGGAGTGAACCGATGGCATCAATGGCAGAATCATATTAACAATGAAGATATTAGAAAGGAACTTGACATTATTAGCATTCAAGAATATGTCAGCAGAGCTAATCTAATGTGGTATGGCCACATAAATAGAATGAGGGAGGAAATGTTAGCAAAACAGATGTTTGATGCCAAGATTGCAGGAAAGAAACCCAGAGGAAGACCAGGTCTAGGTGGATTGATTCAGTCAGAAGTGACTTAGAAGCATGAAATGTTAAATATGACAATATTTGAGTTATCACAAGTAATACCTGATTTGAAGGAAAAACTGTTGATAATAGTAATGTAAACTTAATCATGTATTGCTGTCATAGTAACCTGAATATCACTTAAGGATACATATCACGAGATCGATGATGATGGATCTGAGAGCTGAGTTTTCTAACCCAGCTCTCAGATCTATCAAAATCAAGAATTTTATAGAAATAAAACTCTTGATCAGAGACTGGAGACAACACATATGAATGTCCTGAGAAAGATTATTATTTAGGCCTCCATGGAGTCAAAAGTGGCAGGTCGTTTTTAAGAAATACCAAGTCTATCATAGTGGGGACGGACAATGGGTTCCTTGAACCCATTATCTGTCCCAACTCCAACCACTCTCTCAGGCAATGCATTCCAAGGTTCAACCACCCTCCACGCAAAGAAACCACTCCTCACCCTCTTGCACTCATCCTCCTTTTGTAACTTCCAGGAATGACCCCTTGTCATCGCTCCTTCCCGCCATTTCGCCAAGTGAAATAACTCTTCAATGTCTACCCTGTAACTGCCTCTCAACAGTTTAAAAGTCTCAATCATATCACCTCTCCTTCTTCTATCCACCAAACTCTGCAGCAGTCCATATTCCCTCAATCCATCCTCATATTGTACAGTCCTGAAACCATCTTTGTTATCCACCTCTGTACCATTTCCACAGATAATTTATCCCCTTTAAATGCTGGGGAGGACCAAATCTGAGAACAGTAGTCTAAGTGTGGTCTGATCAGGGCCTTGTACTATGGAATGATAACTCTTTTATCTCTGCAGGTCAGCATCCTTCTCAGTATTGCAGCAATCCTCTGAGTTACCCTCACCACCTTTGCAATATGCTCCCTGAATTTCAGTTTTCTATCAATCATCACCCCCAGATCTCTTGTGTCCCCTACCTCCTCCAGTACAGCTCCTCCCATCGAGTACGCATCCTCCCATCGATGGATCATAAAACATAATAATATTATAATAAATTTAGTTTAATCCTTTATCCAAGTGTGAGCAAACAGAGTTTGCACCTGAAAGTATCTTCAGGACTGTGGTAAGGTGGTGCAACACCAGGGCGACTCCTTGCAAAGGTGGAGCAAGCTACTATCACTCCTATCACAGTATCTAAGATAGTATCTTGCTCCACTTTTGCAAGGAGTCACCCTGGTGTTGCACCACCTTACCCCAGTCCTGAAGATACTTTCAGGTGCAAACTCTGTTTGCTCACACTTGGATAAAGGATTAAACTAAATTTATTATATTCTAACCAAGTGAAAAATAAACTTTCAAGGATCGTAAAACCTCGAGACTTTACATTTTGCTGCATTGAACCGACAACCCCATTTATTTGTCCATCTGTCTAGTTTATTCAAATCCTCTTGCAGGGCTGCCACATCTGCACTATTACTGATAACCCTTCCCCACTTCACAACATCTGCAAACAACTGTATGTCCCCTTGCATTCCATTGACAATATCATTGATATAAAGACTGAACAATACAGGTCCCAGTACTGAGCCCTGTGGAACCCTACTTATAACCTTCTGCTTCTTTGATATTGCCCAATCATACACAACTCTCTGATACCTATCAGTCAGCCAATCCTGAATCCATTTGACTAACCCGACATTTAAACCCATGTGCTGCAATTTAAATATCAGCTTATCATGTTGCACCCTGTCAAACGCCTTTACAAAATCCAAAAAAATGGCAGTATATGCTTTTCCCTCATCAACTGCTCATGTCACTTTATTATAACAGACAATCATATTACTAAAGCAAGAGTGCCCCTTAACAAATCCATGTTGATTTTCACAGATGACATTACCCTCATCTACCCAACGTTGTATATAGTCCCTCACTAATTTCTCCAAGACCTTAACAATTACTGATGACTCACAAACAGGCCTATATTTAGACACTTCCAATCTGCTACCGTCCTTATTCAGCAGCACTATCTACCTTCCTTCCATTCCCTGGGTACCTTTTCTTCAGCCAGACTTTTATTGAAAAGCCAGGTCAACGGAGCTGTCAGTTCTTTAGCACATCCTCTCAAAACCTGTGGTGAAATACCATCCAGTCCAACTGCTTTATTGGTATACAGAGTACTCAGTATTTGGAACACACTCTCCTCTTGCACCTCTAAACCCTGATCCTGCTCTATCCCTCTAGTATTAAAACCTCCTCCAGGATGAAATACTCCAATAAAGTGCTCATTGAATAACTCCACTATGTCCTCTGCATCAGTCACTCTATTTCCATTTTTATACTGCAATGTCATTCTTCCACAATCGTTTCTCCGCCTACTGGCGACATAGCTAAAAAATTCCCTAGGATTTTCTTTGGAGCTTAGTGCCAATTTTGCCTTCCTCACCATTCTGGTCACTATCCCGGCCTGCTTCTTGTATTCTTCGTGTATCTGTCCTCCACCCCTCTCCCTGTATATCTTTCATAATCTCTTTTTCAACTGCAGTTCCTGTTTGATATCGTTTGTCATCATGTCCGCATCTTCAAACATTGAATACTGCTTACTATTGCTGCTGACAAATATTCCTTCACAATTTCACAAAGCCTTCCAATTCTGCCCTCCATGGAACTGCCCCTAGTTGATACCTAAGACTATTATAATTACCTACCTTATAATTCCACATACGTTCCCTTTTCTTTTATGCACCTGCATATCTGTTCATCTTCCAAGTCAAAACCTCATGGTCACTCTCTCCAACTGGTGGGAGAGATATCATCTCACTTATTATCAGCTCTTCTGATGCTGTGACCAAATCCAAAACTCTTGAACCTCTCGTTCCCTCCATCACATGCTGCCAAAGACATTTGTCCCTCAAGAATTCCAGAAATTCTATCCCCTTCTTACTACTTGCATTTTCCTCTTTCCAGTTTATAGTGCTGTAGTTAAAATCTCCCATAACAATCATTCTTCTTGCACTTGCCAAGCTCAACTGTCTAAACATCTCCTGGTCCCCACCCTCTGTGCTCCCTGGTTTATAGCAACAACCCAATAAATATCCTGTCTTGGCCACTTCTACCTCATACCATATGCTTTCAAAACCATTTGTGTCACTGCCTTTCAAAGACTCTACTTTAAGAGGACATGAGTCATCAGATATCATAAGCAGTACTCCACCACCACATTTTCCTTTCCTATCCTGCCGAAAAATGCTGTACCCTGCCACTTCAATTCCGGTTATTATATCATCCTCCATCAACCACGTCTCAGAGATCCCAATAAGCTTTGGCCAGGTTGATGCTATCAGCGCCACCAATTCATTTCCTTTATTTCGGATACTCCTGGCATTAGTATAGAGCATAAAACTGTCACTTCCTCTATATCTATCATTGTCCCCTCTCAAACCCCCTTCCCCCGGATTCAATATTTCCTGACATTGTCCCCCTTCCCCCAAGCACCCATTCCCACAAGAGGCCATCCCTGCTACCATCCACCCTGGGAATTCTAGTTTCCCTGCATTGATATGCCGACTCATTCAGAAAACAGCAATCTTTCTAGATGTCTTCCTCCTTCCTCATTCAAATGCAAGCAGACTCTAGCATACAGTTCCCTTCTGTCTTCAAACGCCCTCCAAGCATCCACATATTCCAACCCTCTCTTCTCACACATTCTGGCTATTATGTGATTCAGTATTGCTGCTCTTCTGCTCAGCTCGTCACTATCATACCTGGGCAACACACCCACACTATCTTCCCTCTCTGCGTTTTCTCAGATCTCTTGCCGCCCCATTTACACTGCCTCTCAAGTCATTTGTGCCCACCATCACAATCATCTCATCCATCCTTTCACCTCTCTCTTGATTGCCATAGTCACATTCGCTATTGTTCCTCGAGGCAAACACTCCTCACTTATCCTATCTTGCACACCACGGATCATTGAGTCACCATACATTACACCTCTCACCATTCCCTCTCTCCTACTGTTTCCATTCTCTCCTCCTCCATCACTCCCATAACTCTCTCTCATTCCCTCTTAAGATTAAGGGACTTTACAGGTGGCATCTGTGGCAGCATCATATTAAAAAGAGGATATTAGGAAAGAGCACTATCAGCATTCAGGAATGTGTTAGCAGAGCTAATCTCAGGTGGTATGGCCACTTAAACAGAATGTGAGAGTAAAGATCCTAAACAAGTGTTCTTTGCCAGGATGGTAGTAAAAAAAAAAACCCTAGAGGAAGACTAAGATGTAGGTGAATTGATACAGTAAAAAGTGCCTTAGAAGACAGAAATATAATATCTGATATTATTGGAATGTTGACAGATAACAGGCTAATCTGGATGAAATTTGTTGATAGGAAATTAGTAATGGTGTAAATTTTCATGTAGCACCATTATATGATCCTGCACATTCCCTGAGGGTATATGTCAAGAATTTGTCAGGTGTACCACAGAGGATCAAAGACATGCTTTTGAACTCTTTAATAGGTGTCCCCTCAACAGATAGCATGAATGCCTCCGCTTCCCCTCAGGAAGATAAAAACAATTAATATAGCAAGTGCTCTAGAGGAAGTCGAATTTGATGTCTTGGATATTTTTCCAGAAGTGATGGACACTGGTCTACCATTTCTTCAATTCTCAAAGAAAAAATTGAAGACTAATTAAAACAAATCACATCAGCATAGGAAGCCAGATACCACCAAAATTAATGAAACGTTCCTACAATGGAATTACTGTGGATTTCCTAAAGACATTAATGACATAAAGATTCTCTTGCAGAAATGTAAACCAATATGCTTCTTCCTGCAGGAAACATACCTGAAGCTGAGTGAGGACCTGGCACTACAACATGTTACTGTGATTTTTTAAGGACAGGAAAGGGAATGAACCTGCCAGAGAGGAATCATCATTCGTTTGGGAAATCATTATATCCCTTTGCAACAAGTTCCACATTATATCTAATCTATCAGCAGTTGCTATGTTGCTATCTGAAACTCAGTTGGAACTGTAATAAGTATGCTACATTTACCTTCCTCCAGCTGCAGGTATTTCTCAAGATAACCTGGATGAAATTATATTGCATTTACCATCCCCCTTACTTTTAATGGGAGAATTAACAGGAAAAAATACTGTGGGTAGTGCTCTCATTAATATCACTGGAAGAGTTGTTGAGCTTATGCTCAAAAACAATGATCTTGCCCTATTAAACACAAAAAGCAATACTTTCTTCCATATGCCTATCCAAATATTCACCACCATTTACTTAACTGTTTGCCCTGTTTAAGTATTAGATTGATGACAACCTTTGGGAGCAATCACTTTCCCGTGAAATCCACTTTTCTGATGGGAAATCATGCACTACATTATGGAATAACTGTGAAAATTGTGTAAGCTGACTTTCTTCACTAGCAGAATTTGATTCTGCCAGCCAGCTCCTCTTCTATCAGTGATGCTGTGAATCACATCAGAGTGTACTATACAAGCTGCCACAATTGCAATTCCTAAAACATCCCTAATTTTGTAAAGTGGAATGATGTTGTAGAAGCCAAAGAAATCCAAGCGAGCTTGGGTTATTTTTTTACCAATACCCCACAACACAAACCTAATTGCTTCGAAACGTGTATAGCCCAAGCAAGACATATCCATTGTAAGAGCCAAAAAGAATCCTAAATTCATTACACATCTTCCATAACATATAATAGCCAACAGTAAAGAAGTCTGGGAGAAAATCTGGAAAAGGAAAGGCAGATACATCACCTACCAACTCTCCATTCTAGAACATAATGGTTGCCAACATGCTCATGGAGATTTTTGCTAATACATCAGGAGCACTTCTTATCCTCCCCCCCCCCCCTCCCCAAAGAGTTATTTTTTGAAAAATGCAAGAAGGAAAACAACAAATTATCTTTTCTTTGAATAGTACTGAAGAATATAACACGCCAATCAAGAAAGAAGATATGGAAGTTGCTTTGCTTGAATGTTGCCCAACTATTGTTGTACCAAAAAACTTCCACTACGAAATGGTTAAACATCTCTCACCATCATCTATGGATCAACTGTTGCATCTTTACAACAAAATTTTCTGTGAGAGCATATTTCCAGATACCTGGCAAAAGGCAATTATTGTGTTTCTTAAGCCAGGGAAGGATCCAAAATCACCCATAAACTATTGACCAATTGTTGACTAGCTGCTTGTGCATGATTCTGGTAAAAATGGTTAATTCTCATGTTTTATGGTTTCTGGAGAGAAAGGACCTTTTTCCAGAACACAATCTGGCTTTCATAAATATCATTCAACTACCAGACATCTGTTCCAGCTGGAGGCATCCATTAGAGATGCCTTCCTAAAATGTGAGTATTTAAGTATCGGGTTTCTTTGATATAGGAACAGCATATGACACTGCTTAGAGATTTTTAAATACTGAAAGACCTACACACTTTTGGTTTCAGAGGGAGTCTCCCTCTCTTTATCAAGAACACTAGCTGAATCTTCCAAGACCACTCTCTCCTGACCATATACCAGAGAGGGAATCCCACAAGGTTCAGTTTTAAGTGTCACGCTTAGCAATCGATAACCATAAACTTCTACCAACTTTAAGTAATGCACCCTCCATGTAATAACTTTTTTCTGTTATTCATATAGTATGAGGGTCATAGAAAGACAGCTGTAGTAAACTATTAATCATCTTTCAAAATGGTTGCTTTTGAATGGGTTCAGATGTTCACAGCAGAAGTTTGTGCGCATTTTTGCCACAGATGTGGTTTTCATCCTGACCCTGAACTCAAACGAGGACAAACAATAATCCCAGTTGCACCAGAAGCTGTTCTTGGGACTTTATTTGACAGAAAACTCAGTTTTCTCCCTCATGCCAGTTAGTTAAAAACAAGTGCCATAAAGCAATGTACATCTTTTGCATCCTCTCCTCAATCTCTTGGGGCACACATGTTCTCGCTCCGTCTGTAGAGCATTTCAGACTTTAATTCCTAATCTGTATGTCTAAGTAAATGAACCACCTTTGTCACTTTGATGTCAATATCCCTATCATATGCTACAAAAATAAAATCCCTGCTAGACCATCCCACATGGCCAATTAATGTCCACAATGGAAAAATCTGTACAGTACCTATCAGAGCTCATAGAATTGACTACTCTGTACTGTCTAGCAGATGGTTCAAAATCAGAGGCACTCGTGTGATCTGCTGTCTTCCCAGACAGCAAAAATCTGCTAAGTAAGATTCCACTAGAATGTAACAATTTCATAGCCTAGCTGTAAGAAATAGAGTTCACTAAAATACATAAGATTGAATCACTACCAAAGGTGCATAATATACTCAGATTTTTGAAGTTTTCTCCAGGCAATGAGACTCTAGAGCTACAGAAACATCCAGGGCTCTTCTAAATCCAACATATCTTCTTTCTCAATTAAACAAGTTGCACTTGGATACACTTCGATGCATACTTCTCTGGATTCCAAGCCATGTTGGGATCATGGGAAACAAGACTGCAGATACTGCAGCTAGATTTGCTTGTTTCTCAAACCTTCATCTACCTGCATCATACATTGACTATCAGGCACTTTTATCCCATTGGTAGACATTATGGAATGGAGAGACCAATAATAATCTCTATTGAATTAAGCCTGAAATTAAATTTTGACAGCCTGTGTGTGGTCTGTAAATAGATAGCAGCTCTGCATAAATTAGTCATTTAACATACTTCTTATCGAGACTATGTGTGAGCTCTGTAATACTAGACTAATCGTTAGCCATATTTTAATCAACTACCCTCATTTTGACAACAAGCTCAGTCATTATTTTAGTCACTTTCATAATCTTCCAGAGATTATGAAAGTGACCTATACACAGGCAGTGTATAGTATATAACTGCTTGAAAAGAAGTCAGTGGACACCATAGTGTGAGGAACAATCAGCCATAAGAATCCTTAATAAGATGTAGGACCTCCTTTCACTGCAAATGACTGCAACAATCCTAAATGCATACTTTCTACAAGCATATGATAGCAATCAATGGGAATTTTGGTGCATTCTTCCTGTATGCATGTAATGAGGTCCTGGATTGTTGCGGGGCACACATCCCTTGACCTCACATGGCACTCCAGTTCATGCCACAGATATTCAATAGGGTTGAGAACAGGGCTCTGTGGAGGACAGTCAAGTGATGTGACATTCATTTCTACAAACCACTCAGTTACAGCCACAGCCTTGTGATACTGTGCATTGTCTTTCTGAAAGAGACAATAGTCTCCATGGAAACACTACAAAGTAGGAAGCATTGCATTGTCCAGAATGTTTGGATACCTCTCGGAGTTCATTGTTCTTGGCACCATAGAGGTCGAGACCAAACTAGGAAAAACAGGACCATGCCATCACACTGCCACCTCCTAATTTCATAGTTGGGGTTTACACACTCGAGTAAGAGACATTCACTGGGCATCTGCCACACCCATCCACCTGCTCAGTAGAGGGTGTATAGTCCGACCACATAAGCGAGAGCTCTAGCTGGAAGACTGCCAAGAAGAGTCAATTCATGTTGAAGGGGAGAAAGAAATAAGGCAATGAACGAATTGGTCAACAACACACAAAATCATGTGCTTTATAGGTAAAATTTTCCAACTGTTATACAAGCAAAATAGTTACCACTTTAAAAACTACAATGATCATAAAAGAAAAGTTAATTTTCCGATGTGTAATAATAAACAACTCATCCCACAATACAGATTGATTACCCTATTATCGTAAATTTAGTTTAATCCTTTATCCAAGTGTGAGCAAACAAAGTTTGCACCTGAAAGTATCTCCACGACTGGGGTAAGGTGGTACAACACCGGGCAACTCGTTGCAAAGGTGGAACAAGATAACATCATTCCTATTTCAGTATCATAATGCAAAACACATCTCCTTGCGGATATGTCTAATGTTATGCATTAAGGAAAGGGCCACTACCCAGACTAGTTTTGACCTTTATTGAGGTCTCTTCAGTGGGAGCCAGGCCCAAGTTGAGATACAGACAGAAGCATTAGCAAGGTCATCTCTACCTGTAGGAGTTGCCAAACGGTGTGCCGCCTTTTTAATAAATTACTCTGGATTTAGAGAAAGATGCTGAAAGTTTATTTTTCACTTGGTTAGACTATAATAAATTTAGTTTAATCCTTTATCCAAGTGTGAGCAAACAAAGTTTGCACCTGAAAGTATCTTCAGGACTGGGGTAAGGTGGTACAACACCGGGACACTCGTTGCAAAGGTGGCGCAAGCTAACATCACTCCTATCTCAGTATCTCCCATAATGCAAAATACCCCAGTCCTGAAGATACTTTTAGGTGCAACTTTATCCAAGTGTGAGCAAACAAAGTTTGCACACACACTTGGATAAAGGGTTAAACTAAATTTATTATTGTCTAACCAAGTGAAAAATAAACTTTCAACATCTTTCTCTAAATCCAGAGTAATTTATTAAAAAGGTGGCACACCGTTTGGCAACTCCTATAGGTAGAGATGACCTTGCTAATGCTTCTGCCTGGTATCTCCACTTGGGCCTGGCTCCGACTGAAGAGACCTCAATAAAGGTTGAAACTAGTCTGGGTAGTGGCCCTTCCCTTAATGCATAACATTAGACATATCTGCAAGGAGATGTGTTTTGCATTATGGGAGATACTGAGATAGGAGTGATGTTAGCTTGCTCCACTTTTGCAACGAGTTGCCCGGTGTTGTACTACCTTACCCCAGTCGTGAAGATACTTTCAGGTGCAAAATTTGTTTGCTCACACTTGGATAAAGGATTAAACTAAATTTATTATAGTCTAACCAAGTGAAAAATAAACTTTCAACACTATCATCAGAATGGATTCTCCTGTTGACATGCACAGAAGTGTCGAAGGATCTTGTATCTGTGGGTGTACCATAGCATGATTCATCACTCCATAGCACACTTTACAAGCTTCCATGTCCCACTGTGCACACTCTTTGCACCACTGAAGACAGCACTGCGTGGTGGTTCAGGTGCTATGGTACTTGCATATTTGCAGTCCTACAATGGAAACCCATGTTGTGAGCTCAGTTATGAATGTTTTTGAGCAGATTTGTGTCCTAGTCAATGCATGGAACTCTGCATTCAGCTTGTTGGCCAATGAATGGTGGTTATTACATTATCCTTCATAGCACCCTACGGTCACGTTCAGTGATTGTGGTGAGCACTTGTAGCTGACTCCCTGCACTTCCATCTCGGTATACATTGCTGATTGTTACCTGGGATGTCCCGATTTGTCAACAATTTGCCGAACAGATAGGCCTGCAACATGGCATCGTATCACAATGCCTCTTTCAAACTCTGTCAGTTCTCTTCTCACAGCCATTTCACCCGGATATAGTTGCATTGACTTTGGAACATCATATTCCTCCAATTTATACCTGCAAACATGTGACTCATTACATGGCACAATGCACCTTGATCATTGGGGGGGGGGGGGTATATGTTGACTTCTTTCCAAGCAGTGTGCTCTGTCTATACAACTCTGTATATACTTTATGGTATAGTATATATATATGTGTGTGTATGCATTTTTTTTTATATAATGAATGCTTTTATATATAGTCTTTTAATACCTAGTTGTAAAGTTTTTTACACTTGCTTTTTATATCCATTTTTTTCACTTATTCTTGTCCTTTTACTTTATCATTTTTAAAGTTGTTTTTATACATTTTATCTATGATTTGTTTTCACCACTAGGATACTTCTAAGTTCATGGCTCGTGCAGTATGACTTGAATAATCCTTGCACCAATAAAATTTCAATTAATCAAGCAGTCATTCTCTTGAAAGATTCTTGATAGGATTGTAGAGTATGAGAATGAATTCAAGGAAGTGTCATTTGTTTACAGTCTCAGTAAGAGATGGATATAATAGAGACATATAAGTTGATAAGGGCTTGTTATCAGGTTAATGTGGAAGAAATTTTTCATAAAATGAAGGGAGATTTGTGAAAGAAGAGGTCATCCCTAGAAACTGTATAAGGAGTGAGATCGGGGAGGGGATAAGGAACAGCTTGTTTGCATAGAGAGTACAGTGCATTGCTTAGGAGTATAGGGAGTGCAGAAACATTGAAGAAGTTTAAAGCACTGGTTGATGAACTATGTGTGTAGTGGTGGAGACTTTCTGTAATCAGTCTCGAGTCCATAGAGATCTGGTGCTAATAATAATTCAGAATATGCAATTGTTTGCAGATGATTGGCTAGAGTTATGGAGAATAGGGTAGATTTGTGGCTTTATAGAAGGATTTGAATAGACCATGAGAAGTCCACAAATGAGTGAAGTTACAAGGTTAATGTTGCAAAGTGTAAGATTTTAAAATTCGGAAAGCAAATATGATGCCCAGTTTACAGGTGGAGATATCTTGTAGTAACTAAGGATATAAGGAATATAGGCTGAAGAGGCATTGATTGTAGATGCAAGGAGGTGATGGTTGCCTTGTGCAAGGCCTTTATCAGACTGCACTTTTTTAAATTTATTTTTTAAAAAAATTTATATATGTATAAGTAAGAGTTTACAAGGCAGTACACCAGAATAAGATGATGATAATTATTTTATTTCACAACATGATGTTTCATCATAATTACATAGGATTTCTTCAGGTGGAAACGTATAAACTAGTAGTCAAATAGTAAAGACTAATAAAGATGACAACCACTGTGTAGTTATAAAAGAGACTGTTTTATAAAATATTTCTACTTGTACGTTGTATTGTTTCAGCACTCTGTGCATGTTTATGCATTCATGTGCATGTGTGTTTCACTAATGATGGCTATGTTGCATTCAGGCAATTTGATACTTGGGTTTATATTTAGATCTTTAGGATTAAATGCCATTGCAAGGATTCCCAAATTTTTCTCTCAGTTGTGTCATAGCAACAGTGTAATAGTTCCTATTTATCCCATACACTTTGTCTCATGCTGAAACGTCTTGTGTGTCAGCTGAAGAGAGCACATGTAATGACAAAGCTGAGGCCTCACCCCTACGGTATTCAGTACCTCAGATGTGTTCTTCAGTACATTGCTCAATCGATTTTTCTCTGTCCAAAATAAGATGACTGGCAATCACACCATAGCTGATAAAAACCCTGATATTTAAGTGAGCTATGTCAAGGTTTTGTGGATCAGCGTAGTGGCCTCATGTTGATAAAGAGCAGAAATACTTCTTTGATTTTATATTCTTTCAGTGTTTTTTGCAGTTTTTTATGGAAATAGAGCTAATATATCTATTCTCTTCTATAACTACATAGTAGTTGTCATCTTTGTTAGTCTAGTCTTTATTGATTTGTCTACTAGTTTATATGTTTACACCTGAAGAAATCCTATCTAATTAGGATGAAGTGTTGTGTTGGGAATTAAAATAATTGTTACCATCATATTCTGATGTTCTGCCTTATAAACTCTTACTTACACATTCATGAACTGGTAAATTCTATGTGCTTATATACACTGGACTCCAAAACCTAAGGATAAACACTATCTCTGAAAATTACAACTGCAATTTCAGATGAATCAGCTCGTGACAAATTGTATAGCTGATGATTTCAAGTAGAAAGTGATTATACATTAAAATTTTAGAATCTCGTGCAAAGGGGATCATGTGGTAGAACTCAACAGGACAAAAGGTTACATTAAGTAAATTGTGTTTGTAGGAAGCTCTTTTCTTGAAGGAATAAAGTTGCAAATTTGAATGTGTTGTAATGTCTCAGACATTTAGATTTCATGCAGGGAAGAGTTATTGGAAATCTTGATAAAGGGCATATAAAGGGTATGACCGTTTAACTTGTATATTAACAATATAGGTGAAGATTTGGATGTGGATATTCAGTTGTTTGCAGATGATGCAAAGTTGGGACAAACCATAAAGTGTAGTGAAGATGTTGTGGCCTTACAAGAAGACTTGAATAAATTGAGTGATTAGGCATGGAAATGGGGATGTGAGTTCAATGTTGCAAAATGTAAGGTTTTAAAATTTGGAAAACAAAGATGGGAAGCAGAATTTATGCTTGGTGAGGATATATTGTTGGAGGTGGAAGAAATAAGAGAACTGAGAGTGATAGTGGATAAGGATCTGAAATTTAGGGGACACATAGCCAAAATTGTGAAGACAACACAAAGGCTTCTAGGAATGATGTGGAGGACACTGACGTGTAGAAGTAGGGGGATTCTTGTCCCATTGTATAAGGCTTTGATTAGGCCACACATGGACTATTGTGCCCAGATTTTGTCACCTGGTTTTCAGAAGGATGAAGAGATGTTGGAGATGGTCCAAAGGCGACTGACTAAGGTAGTTTCTGACCTCTGGAATGTCGAGTATGAGGAAAGATTGAAAAGATGTAATTTGCAGAGTCTGGTGGACAGGAGGAAGAGGGGAGATATGATAGAGACCTACAAGTTGGTAAGGGGTTGTTATAGGATCAATGGTGGAGAAGTTCTACAGAGAATAGTAGGAAAATAGGGGAGAACCAGAGGTCATCCCTGGAAACTGTATAAAGAGGGTGTGAGTAGGGGAGTGAGAGGCAGGTTTTTTTCATGTAGAGTTGTGAATGATTGGAATGCCTTGCCTGAGAGTGTGGTGTCTGCAAGGAGTTTGAGTGTGTTTAAGACATGGTATGATGAGATGCGTGTGTGTGTGTGATAAAAGGATCTCCCAGATGAGTCTTTGACTCCATGAGGTCTTTGGGTAATAATAATAATGAATTAAAAAATCTTCTGAACATCAGGAGGGAACATCACATAGTAAATTAATAGTGTCAGAAAATGGAATGTTGGTAAAAAGGGATACAAGATCAAAGCAAGAAACAGCTGGAAAAACAAGATCTATAGACAGTTTGAAGGCACTACTATGGGTAGCCCTCTGTATAATATTATCATATTAGGATAATCAGAACTTCCATGGAGTCAAAAAAGATCACTATGGAAAATTCCCACTCTCTTGCAATGCTTTAAATTCATTCACCACATTCTCAGGTAACACATTCCATGTCATGACCACTCTCTATACAAAACATTTGCTCTTCATTTCCTTGTTCACACCCTAAACTTCATGAAAATCTATTCTAGATTAATCTGGTGATTATCCCTTACCAACCTGTATGTCTTGATCATATCCTTAACTTTCTCAATCACTAAAAACACACATACTAACCACAGTGATAACTTTTAATACATATTTCATCCCAAGTATCTTGGGACATCATCAGTACAGTAATTCAAACAATACTAAGAATAACATACAGTTAGGGCGCATGATTACAATGGAATCTAAATCTAAATATACGTGCAGTAACGTGTTATAAAAGTAAATTAAAATATAACTGAACAAAAAAAAAAAAAAAAAAAGATTATTTTACGCAATTTTGTATGACAATTTCCCATACTTAAGAATAGTAAGAACGTCGTTGCAATGGCGTTCTTACTATTCCTAGAGTATGGGAAATTGTCATACAAAATTGTGTAAAATAATCTTTATATATGTTTTTTGTTTGTTTGTTTGTTTTGTTCAGTTATATTTTAATTTACTTCTATAACATGTTACTGCACACATATTGAGATTCCATTGTAATCATGTGCCCTAACTGTATGCTATTCCTCGTATTGTTTGAATTACTGTACTGATGATGTCCCAAGATACTTGGGATGAAATATTCACATATTAAAAATTATCACTGTGGTTAGTACGTGTGTTTTTAGTGATGAATTTACCACAGGTTTCATTATATAAAAGCATTTCCTCAATATTTCTTCATACTCAGCATTCTAGACACTGCAAACCATCTAAGTCAATAATGTCTGTATTCATTTCATTACATACATATATATATCCTCATTCCCATGAAAATGAGATTACACATGGCATTGATGTGCTGTTTGTTTGTTTTGCTGCCTCTTGTGTGTGTGGAATATATATTATATATGCTGACTTGGTTGGCTGAGTGGTTAGTGTATCAGCTCTCCAGCCAAAAGGCTGCAGGTTCGAATCCCACTGCAGGCATGGATGTTTGTGATTGTCTGTGGAAATACTAGTGGTGGTGGTAGGCAGTAGATGGCATTGGTGTAGTTGATGGAGAGTTGTAGAGTAGGTGCCCTCCCTTGACGAGTCTTTGGACTCCCTGGAGATGTTACGTAATAATAAGTAAATAAATATATATCCACTGGTGTCAAAAAGCAGAGGATGAACTACATTTTTACCTGTATATGAAAATATGTTCATAACTACAGATAAATGTGGACATAAATTTATTGCCAGCATACTAGTAAATTATAGTACACAAAAAAATGTGTTTTTTGTATGAATTAAATTGCAATACATTTCTGGCAAAAGTACAAATTTCGTAAGGCTGTAGTTAAAGAATTAATATACAGTGCTTACAAAAACTATGCAAACAGACATTTCAGTATGGATTATGTCCACCCAAACTGCAATGCAGCTCTCACAATGTTGTACCATGCTTAGCACCAAGTGATTAATGAGTTCCTGAGGCAAACTACCCACTCCTCCTTCAAAGCAAGGATAAGACCTTGTTTGCTTTTTGAAGGGTATTTTCAAGTAGTAATGCATCTCCCAGTTGCATCCTAAATGTGTTCTATGAGGGAGATTTGGGGAGCATGCATGCCACTTGGTTCGATTAATATTCTTGGTCTCCAGAAGTATCTTCACTGCTTGTGTATGATGTGGTTTGGTACTGTCATCCATAAAAATGAATTCTTTGCCTACAGCACCACGGAACAATCAAAGATGATGTTGAAGAACTTTGTTGCAATATCCTTCAACAGTCATGGTCCCTTTTTCCAGCACTTGTAGCTTAGTGCATCTATTAAGCATAATGCTTCTCCACACCATGTCCCCAGAACAGCTCTATCCCTTCCAAAAACATTCTTGTGATGGTAAGAAGCACCACTTTCACACCAGATTAAGTGTCATTTAGAATCAGAGGAAAGACTGAAATGACTCTCATCTGTAAAGATTACATTAGCCCATTGGTTTCTTGTCCAATTTTTATGGATACAACACAATGGCACTGTTAACATGCTCTATGATGAGATGTGGATAAAGTCACATAGACTACAGGCCTTCAGGAATATAGGCCTACTTATTACAGATGTCTTGCCATAGTTTGTAGAGATACCCACATACTTATGCTTGGATGGAGCAAGCTTGCAAGCTGACCTGCCATGGTGCATCAATTCTGTTTGGCTGTTATAACAAAAAATCAGTCTTCATGCTATCTGGTAAGAGTGAGGGTGAACTCTTAGCAAACATTTGGAACACATTCCATTGGTTTGAAACCACTGCCCAGAGCCTGGATATAAGGCTATGGGAAATTCCAAACTGTCTGGTAATATCAGTAATTATTATTATTATTATTACCCCAAGACCTCATTGAGTCAAAGACTCATCTGGGAGGTCCTTTTATCACACACACAGCTCATCATACCGTGCCTTGAACACATTCAAACTCCTTGCAGACACCACACTCTCAGGCAAGGCATTCCAATCACTCAACTGCACGAAAAAAACCTGCCTCTCACTCCCCTACTCACACCCTCTTTATACAGTTTCCAGGGATGACCTCTGGTTCTCTCCCGATCTCTCACTATTTTCTGTAGAACTTCTCCAGCACTGATCTTATAACAACCTCTTACCAACTTGTAGGTCTCTATCATATCTCCCCCTCTTCCTCCTGTCCACCAGACTCTGCAAATTACATCTTTTCAATCTTTCCTCATACTCGACATTCCAGAGGTCAGAAGCTACCTTAGTCAATCGCCTTTGGACCCTTTCCAACATCTCTTCATCCTTCTGAAAACCAGGTGACCAAATCTGGGCACACAATAGTCCACATGTGACCTAATCAAAGCCTTATACAACGGAACAAGAATCTCTCTACTTCTACACGTCAGTGTCCTCCACATCATTCCCAGAAGCCTTTGTGTTGTCTTCACAATTTTGGCTATGTGTCCCCTAAATTTCAGATCTTTATCCACTATCACTCCCAGATCTCTTATTTCTTCTGCCTCCAACAATCTATCCTCACCAAGCATAAATTCTGCATCCCATCTTTGTTTTTGAAATTTTAAAACCTTACATTTTGCAACATTGAATTCACATCCCCATTTCCATGCCTAATCACTCAATTTATTCAAGTCTTCTTGTAAGGCCACAACATCTTCACTACACTTTATGGTTTGTCCCAACTTTGCATCATCTGCAAACAACTTCAAGTTTGTAAGGCCACAACATCTTCACTACTCTTCATGGTTCGTCCCAACTTTGCATCATCTGCAAACAACTGAATATCTCCATCCATATCTTCACGAATATCATTACCATCAGCTCTGTAATTACCAACATCTTTACCATCTACTCCTAATTTTTTGATGCATTCTATTAGTTATTCATGTTCTGTATTGCTAGAGGCCTTTGTGCTGTCAATAAAACATAAGTAGATTTCTTTCTGCTTCTTCAGATATCTTTCTCTAATAGTTCTAACATTGAAGAGTCCTTCTCTAGAACCTTTATTTTCCTGAAAACCAGATTATATTTCATTCATTTCCAGTTTGATTTTTATGTTTCTTTCTTTCTAGGATGATATATAACATAACATTTGCTATCAGACTGATTGGTCTGTACTCTTCACATTTGATTGTCTTAGATTTTTTAGGCATTGGTAGGATTGACAGGTGTCCAGTTTCATATATTTTGTTACGTATGTTGGTCAGTGATCTTCTTGCCTTATCATTTAAAGCCTTTGGTTATTTTGTCATAATTCCATCCATTCCTGGAGCTTTTCCTGGTTTCAATTTCCCAATGGCATTTGTTACTTCTGAGGTAAGAATAGTAGGCCCTCCAAATTTTCTTGCAACAGCTTATCGATTCTATCATGATTGTAGAGTTGTTTGAATACTCTACCGATCAATCCCTTATTTTGTCTTTCTCCATTAGGATGTTTCCATTGGCCTCTTCAATGCAAGGAGAACCTACCCTTTTCAAAGGTTTGCCAGTTAGCCCCCTAACTTTTTCATGAAGTTCAATGGTTTTGTGTTTTTTATCCAAAAGCTCAATTTCCTTGCATTTGTTGTTGAGCCATAGTTCTTTTGCAATCCTACATTCTTTCCTGATCTGCTTCTTTAAGTTCTTGTATTCAGGGACGATTTTTATTATTATTATTATTCCTGACACCTCCAAGGAGTCCGAAGACTCATTGTGGGAGGACACCTACAACTGTCTTAACCACTACACTGAACCTCTACTACGAATCATCTCCATCAACGTCATCTACCGCCCACCACAACTAGTATTTTTTGTCTGTAAATTGTGTGTGTTCTGAAGGGCCGATTTGTCTGTATGTGGGATGAAAACCTCGAGTTTCCGGAAGAAAAAACCCTGCTACCTCCGTATGAGATAGGCTAATTCACCTTCGATTGAAATCGTCCAGATAAAGATTCCTCCCATCGCGACGAGAATCAAACTTAGGCCTATTCCAAGCGAAGGGCGCAATGCACTGTTGTTCTTCCAATTGCACTACGGAGGCCATTATTATTATTACATGATGCCTCCAGGGAGTCCAAAGACTGATCGAGGGAGGGCATCTACTCTATAACTCTCTGCCTCCACAACTACACCAATGGCATCTACTGCTCATCACCACTACTAGCATTTCCACAGAAAATTACAAACATCCATGCCCACAGCGGGATTTGAACCTGCAGCCTTTTGGCTGGAGAGCAGATACACTAACTGCTCAGCCAACCAGGCTGGTAATTTCAGTTTATTTCAGTTTCAATTCCAGGGTTTACTCTTCTTCTTCTCAAATTTGGGAATTGTTTGTTTTATTATCTTTTTTATGCCCTATTTACATTTTTGCTATCTATCCTCAATCTCATCTTTATGGTAAGGATACTTGGTGGAATCAGGAATGTTAACAGCAATGGTTTATTTTATTCCAGAAAAAAGGATTAATGAACATCAATATTACATTAAATATGTGAAACCTCAAACATCTGGTCTGGCACAGTATAGCACTGACACTAAATACAGTATCTGGTGGGATGAAGCTCGTCTTCTCCATAGAAGCAGTTTTAAATATGAATGCTTTTTCAAAGAAAGTTGCAAAGCCATTTTACATTGGCCTAACCTGAATCATAATGATTATATCTCTCTCTCTCTCTCTCCCTTCCTCCATCTCGAAAGTTTGGGAGATTCTCATTTTAATGTTTATCTAATTTTTTAATTATTATTATTATTATTAACATCTGACCTCCATGGAGTTGTTGACTCATCATGGGAGGTATGCACTATTGTACACAATGCTCATCCAACCATGCTTTGAACATGATTCAACATGTTAATAATGTATTAATATCCAACTCACTGCAACTGTTTTTAATTGGTAACCTGATTGTTGTATGTACATGTATTCCTTTTCTTTGATTTGTTTGTTTCTACACACACTGATGATATACTGTTATTTTCAACATGAAATATCTGTACTTTCATTGAAGTTAATTAATGTGGTTGTCATGTAATTTATTGTTTATAGTTATGCCACAGGTACCTTTAAAGATTAGTAATATTGTAAATTAATAATCCAGTAGAATTTATTTGATAAATTCTACAATAAGTTAACAATTTCTTAACCCTTCATTCATTGTTTAATGATTGTCAGCAACCTGCATTTAAAACACTTATACAACTGTTTTTGTTCTAAATAATAATACTAAAAAATGGTAATGTTGTCTTAATTTGGTAGATTCTACAGAAATAGAAGATCTTCTCAAGCCTGACTATCTCTCAGTATATTCTCCAAATAACAAAGTAATAGGTGGTTATTCTATTATAATGGATACTGTTAAATATAATAATAAGCAATGTTTACTGGTAAATATAAACTGTTGGATGACAGTGAACAGTTGTTGGTGGGGATCATCTGGAACCACTTATGTGTCCATGAATCTTGAAACTCTTTATAGCAGACTTCATGATGAAGTTAAGGTATGGTTCATACATATTTTGAAATAAATGGGATGAATTTTTGCTATGCATTGTATTATTAGGTGGTGGAATAAGTACTTTATATAAGTTAAAATGATTATAATTTAAATCTTTGATTTTATGAATTAATGATTTGGAAGATCAGCTTTCAAAATATTACATTGGATTCCCTTATAGAAGCTATTCTTATTTCATATAGTTTTTAAATGATATTGATATACACTGTGATAAGAGTGGGCAAAGAGTTAGTTGTGGAGGGGAGGATGTGTGTTTTTGTGTGTGAGAGAGAGAGAGAGAGGATTAAATCCCAATGGGAAAAATAACGTTTTGTGTACTTCTGTATTCAGATAAAATTCATGTGTTTTCTGTTATGTAGGCCATGTTACTAATATGCACAGAGTGGCCTCTTTATTAGGAACAGCATCTAGGTGTCCAAACTGTGAGTGTCCATTCAACTAAGTGTCCAAAATTTCTTCTGGGATATTTTCCATTCTGTCACAATGGTATTGCCCAATTCTTACAGATTGGATGGTGGCACATTGCTGCTGCGAACAGCTCATTCCACATTATTCCAGATGTGCTCTATTGGGTTGAGATCTGGGGAATGAGCTGGCCACCGAAGTAAAGGAAACTCATTCATGTCCATCGAACCATTTCAACATGCTATGTGTTTTGTGGCATGGTGCATTGTCTTGCTGGAAGTACCCATTTGACTATGAATAAACTGCAGCCATGAATGGGTAAACATGATCAGCAACAATATTATGATAGGCTGTGGCATTCAGGCAGTGTTTATCTGGTATCAGGGGACCTTGTGCAAAGAGAACATTTCCCACACCGTTAAACCTCCACCACTAGCGTGAGTTGTTGCTACTGCCATATTCTGGTTCTGCCATCAGCATGATACAGTACAAACTAGGACTCATCACACTAGTTAACGTTTTATCCGGTAGTGAGCTGTTCAGCATTGGTGACTGTGCCCACCGAAGCTGCACCTTCCTGTTCTTAGCTTACAGTATTGGAACCTGGGATGGTCGTCTGCTCTTGTACCCCATACATTACTGTGTGCTCTGAGATGATCTTCTGACCACCAGTGTTGCACTGAGATGTGATCTGACTTGTTGTAGCCTTCCTGTCATGTTTCACAATCCTCAGCTCATTGATAACTTCATGCATCTATCAATGAATTGTTTCCATTCATGGGACTGCCATTGGCTTAAAGTTGTCTAGTTAATTATACTGCTCCTGGTAGATCCTAAAAACTGTTGTGCATGAAAAGACCAGAATAATAGACATTTGTGAGTACTGGCACCAACAATCATATCATGCTCAGTCACTTAAGTGTCATGCCTTTCACCTATTGTCAAACATAAAAATCATCACACATCAAACATAAAAAACAAAACTGTTGGATGCCTATCTGTCTGATTTATATAGTAAAATTGAGTCATATGACTCAATGTCTTCAAGAAGGGCCTTTTTTTCTAAATGGGAAGGTGTTCCTAATAAAGTGACCACTCATTTTATATATATAGTTATATATATAAACCACTGTATTAGCTGCAGAGTTTTGTATCTTTTATTTTTTTTAACATACTCCTTTCAAAGAATTGCAATAAGTGATATGTCAAAAGAAGTTTAGGGCATTCAGACTAACTCTGATGTAATTAGTGATTAAAATAATTTAACAATAAATGCCTCATGCCTTGTAACCTATTTATCCCAAAATGCATAACATTACATTTTTTAACATTAAACTGATACCAATTACCTTTTGCCCTTACTGGCATCCTGTTTAAATCATCCTGCATGCTCTCCAGATTGCCTTGATTCACTATTACTGTACCTAATTTTGCATTATCAACAAATAATAATAATTATTATTATTATTACATGACATCCAGACTCATCGAGGGAGGACACCTACTCTACAGCTCTCTGTCTCCACAACTCAATCCACCATCTAAACTAACTGCAACTACACCAATGCCATCTACTGTCCACCAAAAGTAGTATTTCCACAGACAATCACAAACATCCATGCCCATGGCAGGATTTGAATCTGCAGCCTTTTGGCTGGACAGCAGATATGTTAACCACTTGGCCAACCAGGCTGGTAAAAAAACACATAAAGATCCATCATGGCCAGAATTAAACTTAGACCTTTTCCAATTGAATGGTGCAACGTACCATCGTTCTTCCAATTGCAATAAAGAGTTGAATATTTCCTTCAGGTTATTTCCTATATTATTTACGTACAAATTAAACAGTAGCAGTCCCAGCACCAAACCTTGAGATACACTAATAATCGCCTGCTTCACCTGGATTCTGTCTCTCTCTCTCTCTGTACACCACTTTTTGATATCTGTCCAGCAGCAACTCCTTTATCCACATAACCAGTGTCACCCATCCACATTTGAGTATCCAACTCACCTGTCACTCTATTATAGAAAGTTAATAAATTATTAAGGTATGACTGACCCTTCACAAAGCCATGTTTCTGCTCATAGAGCATCATATTCTTATCCACCCATTAAATTCCCTTTTTGACCAATTTTTCCAGTACTTTTTTCCATCACTCCTGAGATACAGATTATTATTGTTATGATGATGATCCATGTCTCCATTGAGTCAAAAGACTCATCATGTGGAGGCCCCTCCCAGAAAAACAGTCTTTCATACCACTCATTGACCATACATGCTCTCACCACTCTATTAGGCAGTGCATTCTATGGTTCAACCACCCTCCATGCAAAGAAACCACTCCTCACACTCTTGCTTACAGCTTTCTTTCACAACTTTCTTTCACAACATCATAACTAACATTGTACGGTCCTGAAGCCATCTTTGTTATCTGCCTCTGTACCTATTCCACAGTTAATTTATCCCATTCAAATTCTGTGGACCAAATTTGAGAACAATAGTGCAAGTGTAGTCTGATCAGGGCTTTATGCAATGGAATGACAACTCTTTTATCTCTGCAGGTCAGTGTCTTTCTCATTATTGTAGCACTCCTCTGGGTTACCTTCACCGCCTTTGCAATATGTTCCCTGAATTTCAGGTTTCTATCAATCATCAACCCAGATCTCTTGCCTCCTCCTACTTCCTCCAGTACTGCTCCTCCAACAGAGTATGCAGCCTATCATCGATGTATCCCAAACTTCAAGACTTTTCATTTTCCTGCATTAAACTGATAACCTATCAAACAGCCAATCTTTAATCCAGTTAACTAACCTGACATCTAAACCTATGTGCTGCAACTTAAATATCAGATTATCATGTGGCACCCTGTCAAATGCCTTTGCAAAATAAAAAAAAAATGGCAGTATATGTCTTTTCCTCATCAACTGCTCTTTTTGCCTTATTATAAAAGGCATATTACTAAAGCTAGAATGCCCCTTAACAAATCCATTTTGACTTGTAGATAACATTACCCTCATCTTCCCAACGCTGTATATGGTTCCTCACTAACTTCTCCAAGATCTTAAGAACTACTGATGAAACACAAACTGGTGTATAATTTGCTTCCAGTCTGCTCCCTCCCTTATGCAATGGCACTGTCTTACTCTCCTTCCACTTTCATTGAAAAGCCAGGTTAATGTAGCTGTCAGTTCTTTAGACATTCTCTCAAAACCTGTGGTGAAATTTCATCCAGTCCTACTGTTTTATTGACATCCGTAGTACTCAGTATTTGAAGAAACAGATCCTCCTTTTGCACCTCTAAACCTCAAACCTGCCCTATCTCTCTAGTATTAAAACCTATTTCTCCAGGATGAAATACTCCAATAAAGTGTTCATTGAACAACTCCACAATGTCCCTGCATCAGTCACTATAGATTGGTCTGTAATTTGTTACTGCAGTCTTAGAACCTCCCTTATGCAAAGAAATTATTTTGCCTTTTTTGTCAATCACTTGGAACTCTACCAGAACTGAGACTTTAATTAAAGAGCCTGGTGAAAGGCATTGCCAGTTCCCTTGCATTCTTGCAAAACTTGAGCTGACATCCCATGTAATTCCACAGCTGTATTTACAATGAGGTTTTGCAGTATCCTAAGGACCTTCAATTCATCCACCTCTGTTCCCATAAGTCTGTCACTTAAATCATAGCAATAACCTCACTTGGATCATATACCCTTTCTAAGTGGTCACTCAGTAACTCAACTATTTTATCTGCTTCTGTTACTTTGTCACATCAGCACTCATTAAGGTTATTCTTCATTGTAATTCTTCCTCTTACTTGCCACTGTCTAGAACTTCTGGTGAGGTTGCATTAACCAATGCCCAAAACTTCTGTCTCTTGTTCCTGATACTCCTGGCATTAGTATATAGAAACTGCAACATCTCTTTTGGAACCCAGCTACCTTTTTTTTCCAGAATTTACTACCCTATTCAGTAATTTTGCTTGAAAAACATGATTCTGCACTTTTTGATCATTCTCACCCTCACTCACTTCATGGGTGCCTCCACACATATTCACTTGCATCCAGTCTAATTGCATAAGTTTTCCTAAATTTGCACTTCATCATGTTTGGTATACAAAGTTCTTTCTAGACCTAACACCAAAACCATTTAGATACAGTCCATCAACATTAAAAAAAAATCCTGCTTTCCATAGAATTCAGGCCATAGGTCCACAGACTCAACGTGATTCCTTCTGCACAACCCGTATATTGATTCGTTTGCTATCCACACCCTTCTCCTCAGTTTGCCTATATCATAGCAGTGCAATAGACTTATGATCTTCACCTTTTTGCTCTGCATTTTTGCTTCATGAGGGAATATGTGAAGGAGTTCACATATTCCCTCATACAATACTTTTCCCCTTTCGGATCATTAGTGCCAACCAGCACAATTTGTTCTTTCTCCTTACCTTTTTTTGCAACAGGATGGCATGATTGATATCATTAACTTTTGTGGTAGGGAAAGAAACATGATTTTGTTATACTTTTGTTAGGTATTACTCTGATCATAGTCTCCATACATAATTAGTTTGTTTTTCTTGTTTGTTTACATGATCTTGATTCTTACCTCAGGCCACCTGCTTGTTTGATTGATAATAATCAGATTTTTAACTTTTATACAATTGTTTATTTATACTAGATGTATTTCCTCTGTGTTTCGCTGTCTGTATGACTAACACCATTAACAGGAGGCTTAACATAAATAAAAAAAAAGGTGCAAAACCTTAAATGTTTTCCAACAGCAGTTAATATTTATAGTAGAAAAGACTGGAATGATTGTCTAATCACAAGTATCATTAGGCATGTTATGTGCAGTCTCTCCACTATTGTGTAAACTCTGTATGTGATTGCTGGCATAGGAGAAGTCTGGAATTTTATGCATGTTAATTAATGACTACCAGATGCCCTGAAGGATCAATGCTTGATTTCTGTTTAGTGTGCCTTTTGAGCAAATGATCTTGGAGAACTCCTTGAACAACCTGTCAAAGCAGTTGTCTTCTAAGTATGGCATGATGGAAGTTTTTTCACTTGGCTATGCTACCAATTATATATTTGGTTTAATCTTTTATCCAAGTGTAAGCAAACAAAATTTGTGCCTGAAGTATTTTAAAGACTGGGGCAACTCGTGGTAAAGGTGGAATAAGTTCTCATCACTTGCCTTAGTATCTCCCATAATGCAAAACACGTCTCCTTGCAGATATGTATAATACTGTGCATTAAGGGAAGGGCCACTACCCAGACCGGTTTCGACCTTTATTGAGGTCTCATCAGTGGGAGCCAGACCCAGAGGTGGTGATACTAAGGTGGAAGTAATGGACAAGTCATATTTACATATACCAATTGCCAAAAGGTGTCACACCTTATTATTAAAATTCTCTGGATTAGAGATAAGTTGATGGCAGTTTTTTCACTTGGCTATGATACCAGTTATGTATTTGGTTTAATCCTTTATCCAAGTGTAAGCAAACAAAGTTTGTGCCTGAAGTATTTTCAGAACTGGGGCAACTCGTGGTAAGAGTGGTATAAGTGACACCTTTTGGCAACTGGTATATGTAAATGTGACTTCTCCATTACTTCCACCTTAGTATTCACCACCTCTGGGTCTGGCTCCCACTGATGAGACCTCAATAAAGGTCGAAACCAGTCTGGGTAGTGGCCCTTCCCTTAATGCATAGCATTACACATGTCCACAAGGAGATGTGCTTTGCATTATGGGAGATACTAAGGTAAGTGATGAGAACTTATACTCAGAGTTGCCCCAGTCCTGAAAATGCTTCAGGCGCAAACTTTGTTTGCTTACACTTGGATAAAGGATTAAACCAAATATATAAGTATGGCATGAAGGATGCTTGCCAGTTTATCGTGTAATGTTTTTTGAGTATGTATGCTATGAGTTCCCTTTTTTGATATCATCATTCAGCAATCACATACAGAGTTTACACAACAAAGGAGAGACTGCACATTACATGCCTAATGATGCTTGTGATTAGATATATCAATCCAGTCTTCTCAAGCTAAGGATATTAACTGTTGTTGGAAAATGTTCAACATTTTTGCCATTTTTTATTTATGTTAAGGTAACCTCCTGATGATGTTGTTAGCGTAGACAGTGAAACATGTAAAGGAAATACATCTAGCATAAATAAACAATTGTAAATAAGTTATAAAACTGGTTATTATCATTTAAGCAAATCTACTCATAGTGAACTGGGAAGGGGGGGGGATTGCTTTTTTTTTCTTTTCTCAGCCTTGCTAATCTCTTTCTGCTTCTGCAACTTTTCGATTTTGTACTTTGTCCTGTGAAGGATAACATGCAAGTGCACCATTTCCTTATTTAGGTCTATTTCAGTCCTGTATTTCCAACTCCATATGTTCAATATTAATTCCAACATTAACATTTTCCATTCTACCATCAATACTGTCTACTCTATTAATGTTAAAGATACCAAGCAATTTTATAAGCTAGGTTTTAATCACTTATTCCCAAGTGAAGCAAACAGACAAATAAGTCAAATTTGTGCCTTAACGTAGTTTAAGGCTGAGGCAACTCATGGTAAAGGTGGAGCAAGTTCTGATCACTTTCCTTAGTATTTCCCCCTAATACAAAGCACATCCCCTTGCGGATATGTCTGATGCTATGCATTAAAGGCAAGGGCCACTACCCAGACCAGTTTTGACCTTTATTGAGGTCTCATCACTAGGAGCTGGAGCCATAAATGCCAAGGTTGAAGTGATGCAGAATTATAGATTTTATCTAAACAAGTTGCCACAAGGTGCTTTCACCTTATTTAATAAAAATCTCAGGATGAGAGTAATATATAGAAAGTTTTTTAACTATACTATGTTAAAGATACCAAGCAATTTTATAAGCTAGGTTTTAATCACTTTTTCCCAAGTGAAGCAAACAGACAAATAAGTCAAGTTTGCACCTGAATGTAGTTCAGGTCTGAGGCAACTCGTGGTAAAGGTGGTGCAAGATCTGATCACGTTCCTTAGTATTTCCCCCTAATACAAAGCACATTCCCTTGTGGAGATGTATGATGCTAGGCATTAAAGGCAAGGGCCACTACCCAGACCGGTTTCGACCTTTATTTACCTTGGCATTTATGGGTCTGGCTCCCACTGCTAAGGAAAGTGATCAGAACTGGCACCACCGTTACCACTTTTTGCTTCAGACTTGAACTTCATTCAGGCGCAAACTTGACTTATTTGTCTGTTTGCTTCACTTGGGAAAAAGGATTAAAACCTAGCTTATAAAATTGCTTGGTATCTTTAACATAGTATACCCAAGTTAAAAAATTTTCTACTGTCTACTCTACTAATATTTGCTTTATTTTTCTCACCTAAGTGTCAATCACTATTGAAACACTTAATGTGTATTCACTTACTAGTTTGACCCTCCTTCCATAAATCCCATAATTTTCATGATGAATTCATCTCGCATGCTGCACTGTACAAAATCATGTATTCAAATCACCTAACAACGATGTTTTGCCACCATTATTCTACCATGCATTGGCATCATACAAACTATATTTATTTATTTATTATTATTATTATTACCCCAAGACCTCATGTAGTCAAACACTCATCTGGGAGATCCTTTATCACACACAGCTCATCATACCGTCTCTTAAACACAGTGAAACTCCTTGCAGACACCACATTCTCAAATTCTCAAGGAATTCCAATCATTTACAACTCTACACGAAAAAAACCTGCCTCTCACAACCCTACTCACACACCTTCTTTATACAGTTTCCAAAGATGACCGCTGGTCCTCCCCTGATCTCCAACTATTTTCTGCAGAACCTCTCCAGCATTGATCCTATAACAACCCCTTACCAACTTGTAGGTGTCTATCATACTCCCCTCTTCCTCCTGTCCACCAGACTCTGCAAATTACATCTTCTCAATCTTTCCTCATACTCAACATTCCAGAGGTCAGAAACTACCTTAGTCAGTTGCCTTTGGACCGCCTCCAACATCTCTTCATCCTTCTGAAAACCAGGTGACCAAATCTGGGCAAAATAGTCCACGTGGCCTAATCAAAGCCTTATACAACAGAACAAGAATATCCCTACTTCTACATTCAGTGTCCTCTGCATCATTCCCTTTGTGTTGTCTTCACAATTTTGGCTATGTGTCCCCTAAATTTCAGATCCTTATCCATTATCACTCCCAGGTCATCTATTTCTTCCACCTCCAACAATATATTCTCATCAATCATAAATTCTGCATCCCATCTTTGTTTTCCAAATTTTAAAACCTTATATTTTGCAACATTGAATTCACATCCCCATTTCCATGCCCAATCACTCAATCTATTCAGGTCTTCCTGTAAGGCCACATCTTCACTACATTTCATGGTTCGTCCCAGCTTTGCATCATCTGCAAACAACTGAATATCTCCATCCATATCTTCACCAATATAATTAATATACAAGTTAAACAGTAATGGCTCTAAAACAGACCTCTGAGGCACTCCACTAGTGACTTTCCTTTTCCTGGATATCACTCCCCCATACATAACTTGTTGATACCTATCAGATAGACAGTCTCCAATCCAGTGCACTAATCTAATATCCAACCCCATCTGCTCTGGTTTGACTGTCAACTTATCATGAGGTTCTCTACCAAAAGACTTTGCTAAATCCAAGTATATTAGTGTGTATCCTTCTCCTCTATCCAAGGAAGCAGTCACTTTATTGTAATAAATAAGTGGATTACTAAAACATGACCTCTCTTTAGTAAATCCATGCTGTCCATCAAAGATAATACCATTGTTGTCAACCCAACTCTGGATCCTAATTCTCACAAGCTTCTCCAACAACTTAGCTACAATACCTGACACAATCATCGGCCTATAGTTTGATGCTTGTTCTGTCAACTCCTTTATGAAGTGGCACAATCTTGCCCTACTTCCACTCCTTAGGAACTTGACCGAGTGCAAGACTCGTATTAAAAAAATATGGCAAGGCAGGTGTCAACTCCCCGGAACATTCCTTCAGAATTCCTGGTGATATATTATCTAGTCGCACAGACTTATTAACATCTAGTTTACTCAACTCTCCATACACCTCTTGCTCCCTTAGAGTCAGTCTCTCTTACCCATCATCAAATGCTCTCAATCTCTCCATGAAGTCACATTCACAAGACTAAAAGACCATTATGAACTGCTCATTAAGTATCTCCACTACACATTCTGCAACAGCTGTCTTTATATCATTTTCTCCTATCAGTGTCATCCTTCCATAATCATTCTTTCTTTCTTTTGCTGGCCACGTACTGAAAGAACTCCTTGTGATTCTTTTTGGCTTCAAAAAGTTAACTGATGTTCACACCTCTCTTTAGCTACCCTCACCAACAAAGTCACCCTCCTTGCCTGGTCTTTGTAGACCACATGGAATTGATTATTATCACTTTTCTTATGCTCCCTGCAGAATGCCCTTTTTCTCTGTATCGCATGCTTAATCTCTTTATTCATTCATTCATTTCACACCTACTTTATTTAACCTTCTCACCCTTGGATACATTTAGACATTGCATCTAGCAGACAGTTTTTAAAAATCCCCCAAGCTGCATTGATCTCTTTTCCAGCTAACTCCTCATTTCATACTACACCTACAAGCTGTCTCCTAAGCTCTTCATAATCATCCCCCCCCCCCCCTTGTAGTTCCACATATACCCTTTTCTCACAGAGTTCCTCACACTGCTGGCAACTATGCAGGTAATCACTTCATGGTTACTCTCACCGATTGGTGGATGATTTGACACCTCATTTATAATTACATCCTCTGATTAGATGATCAAATCCAAGACCCTCAATCTTTGTGTGCCCTCTGCTACATACTGTCTGAGGTAGTTATCCCTCAAAAACTCAAGAAATTCATTTTCTTTACTTCCAGTTGCTATCTCATCATTCCAGTCTATATTGCCATAATTAAAACACCCATAATGATCACCTTTTTCTTATTTGCTTGGCCAATTTGATTATACATTTCATTATCACCACTATCCATATTACCTGGTCTATAACAACATCCCACCAAGTATTTGATTCCATTTACCATACAGCCCTCAAAACCACTGGCAATATTTCCCTCCTGCATCTCTAACCTGTATGGATGTAACTCATTCTCTATAATCAGTAGCACTCCTCTTCCCTTTTACCCCTTCTATTCTCACGAAACACATTATACCCTTCCATCTCTATTCCTGTCAGGATGTCATCCTCTTCCAACCATGTCTCACTTATTCTGACAATCTTTGGGTGAACAGACGCAATTAGTGCAACGATTGAGTTTGAGTGGTGGAATCAATCGACCGTGAGATGTGGTGATTAATACCCTTGGAGGGTAATGGATGGCAATGCTGTAGCCACTAAAGTTTTAACTTAGGCTCGGCTATTGCTGTTTCCCTCCTGCCATGATCAGAGCTTTAATAGCTTAATAACACCTACACTGTCCTCTACAGATATAATGGGGAAGATGAAAAGCATTCTTGCTTCGCCAGAGGATGGAAGGAGGGTTTGTGCGAAGTGTGACCTGAATGAGTAATTGATGAATGCAAATATGAAGTTGATGACAGAAAGTGTTAGTAGCAAGATTGTCATGGGGAAAATGAGTGCACGTTTGAAAGAGGAGGATGGTGAGAGGCCAAAAAATGTTAAAAAATCACTAAAAAAGAAAAAGAGCGATTTGAAAACCATAATGGATGTTAAAAGGGATGAAAATGAGGTGAGAGTGGCAGAAGGAAACGAAATTGAGAGAACGAATGAAACTAGAAATGGCGTGATGCAGAAATCGAAAGTGAAAAAAATTGAAAGACTGGACGATAGTGAAAAAAGAATGAATGATAGCGAAAGTTCGACGCATTTTGCATCTGTTCGAACTGCATCTGTTCGCCCAAAAATTCTCGGAATAAGTGAGACATGGTTGGAAGAGGACGACATCCTGACAGGAATAGAGATGGAAGGGTATGATGTGTTGTGTGAGGACAGAAGGGGTCAAAACGGAGGGTGAGCGCTATTGATGATAGAGAAAGAGTTATGTCCATATAAAGTAGAGATGATAGAGGAAATAGTGCCAGTGGTTTTGAGGCAGTATGGTGTGAGATAGAGGTGAATGGAATCAAATACTTGGTGGGATGTTGTTATAGACCAGGTAATGTGGATGGTGGTGATAATGAAATGTACAATCAAATTAGTCAAGCAAATAAGAAAAAGGAGGTCATTATGGGTGATTTTAATTTTGACAATATAGACTGGAATGATGAGATCACAACTGGAAGTAAAGAAAATGAGATTCTTGAGTTTTTGAGGGATAACGACCTCAGACAGTATGTAACAGAGGGCACACGAGGATTTGAGGGTCTTGGATTTGGTTATCTTATCAGAGGATGTAATTATAAATGAGGTGTCAAATCATCCACCAATTGATGAGAGTGACCATGAGGTGATTACCTAGGTGGTTGCCAGCAATGCAAAGACCTCTGTGAGAAAAGGGTATATGTGGAACTACAATGGGGGTGATTATGAAGGGCTCAGGAGACAGCTTGCAGGTGTAGCGTGGAATGAGGAGTTAGCTGGAAAAGAGATGTATGCAGCTAAGGGGATTTTCAAAAACTATCTAGTAGATGTGATGACTAAGTGTATTCCAAGGGCGAGAAGGCTAAATAAGGTGGGTGTGAGATGGATGAATAAAGAGAATATGCATGCGATACAGAGAAAAAGAGCATGTTTAATCTCTTCCATGAGGTCTACAAAGACCAAGCAAGGACTTTGTTGGTGAGGGTAGCTAAAGAGAGGTATGAACAGCAGTTGGCTAGTGAAGCCAAAAAGAATCCTAAGGAATTCTTTCGATAGGTAGCCACCAAAAAAAAAATAATAATAATAATTATGGAAGGATGACATTGATTGGAGAAAATGGTATAAAGACAGCTGATGCAGAATGTGTGGTGGAGATACTTAATGAACAGTTCATAAAGATCTTTCAATCTTGTGAATGTGACTTCATGGAGGGATTGAGAGCAGTTGGTGATGGGGAGGAGAGACTGACTGTAGGTGAGCAAGAGGTTGTATGGGGAGTTGAGTAAACTAGATGTTAATAAGGCTCTGGGACTTTATAATATATCACCACATATTCTGAAAGAATGTGCCAGGGAGTTGACACCTGCCTTGACATATTTTTTTAATATGAGTCTTGTATTCAGTCAGTTTCCTAAGGAGGACAAGATTGTGCCATTTCATAAAGGAGGTGATCGAAATCAAGCGTCAAACTATAGGCCTGTTGTTTGTCAGTTGTGTCAGGTGTTGTGGTTAAGTTGTTGGAGACGCTTATGAGAACTAGGATCCAGAATTGGGTTGATAACAATGGTATTATCTTTGATGGACAGCATGGAGTTGCTAAAGGGAGGTCATGTTTTAGTAATCTACTTACTTATTACAATAAAGTGACTGCTTCCTTGGACAGAGGAAAAGGATACACACTAATATACTTGGATTTCGCAGAGGCTTTTGATAGAGTACCTCATGATAGGTTGACAGTCACACTAGAGCAGATTGAGTTGGATATTAGATTGGTGCATTGGTTTGGAGATTGGCTATCTGATAGGTATCAACATGTTGTGTATGGGGGAGTGATATCCAGGAAAAGGAAAGTCACTAGTGGAGTGCCTCAGGGGTCTGTTTTAGATCCATTACTGTTTAACTTGTATATTAATGATATAAGTGAAGATTTGGATGGAGATATTCAGTTGTTTGCAGATGATGCAAAGTTGGGACGAACCATGAAGTGTAGTGAAGATGTTGTGGCGTTACAGGAAGGCTTGAATAGATCGAGTGATTGGGCATGGAAATGGGGATGTGAATTCAATGTTGTAAAATATAAGGTTTTAAAATTTCAAAAACAAAGAGGGGATGCAGAATTTATGCTTGGTGAGAATATATTGTTGGAGGTAGAGGAAATAAGAGATATGGGGGTGATAGTGGATAAGGATCTAAAATTTAGGGGACACATCGCCAAAATTGTGAAAACAACACAAAGGCTTCTGGAAATGATGCGGAGGACACTGATGTGTAGAAGTAGGGAGATTCTTGTTCTGTTGTATAAGGCTTTGATTAGGTCACACACGGACTATTGTGTCCAGATCTTGTCACTGGGTTTTCAGAAGGATGAAGAGATGTTGGAAAGTGTCCAGAGGAGACTGACTAAGGTAGTTTCTGACCTCTGGAATGTCGAGTATGAGGAAAGATTGAGAAGATGTAATTTGCAGAGTCTGGTGGACAGAAGGAAGAGGAGGAGATATGATAGAGACCTATCATTGGTAAGGGGTTGTTATAGGATCAATGCTGGAGAAGTTTTACAGAGAATGGTGGGAGATCAGGGAGAACTAGAGGTCATCCCTGGAAACTGTATAAAGCGGGGTGTGAGTAGTGGAGTGAGAGGCAGGTTTTGTTCATGCAGAGTTGTGAATGATTGTAATTCCTTGCCTGAGAATGTGGTGTTTTGAATGTGTTTAAAACACAGTATGATGAGCTGTGTGTGTGATAAAGGACCTCCCTGATGAGTCTTTGACTCCATGACACAACAGCTCATTTCTGGATCTACAGCTAGTTTCACTGATACCACTCACTCATTGTGATCTCTCGATGCTCGATTGTGGCTATTCCCTTTCTGCTTCTTCATTTTAGAACCCCCCTTCAATTTTAACCATTTCCTGCTGATCCCAGGGCAACAGATTTCTTTCATGAGACAGACTACAAACTGGAGATGGCTTCTGACAAAAAGATGTAATTAATGATGTAAATTTGTTAAAAATCTTTGCATCTGTTGTGAACCTCTAAGAATTTTGGGAAAATGTATACTCATTTCAATTAAGAATAGTTTGATGCTTCAGAGCTCTTTGAACATATTTCCTCTTGAAAGTGATTTCAATGGTTAGACATGTCTTTGACATATAAATTCTGTAATCAGTGTTAGCTCCATTTTAAGCAAAACCAGATGTATGAGACTTCTGGTAGCAGATGTAGCATATCTGTTCCTGAACTTTTTTCAACAGATTGTTTGTTTGATTTGTCCAAAATATTGAGAGACAGATTGAATCTCACCTAAAAAGCAACCAAATAAGATAATGGGACAAATTTTTGTTTGCAGTTTGTTGATGGGGAAAAAATATTGGCATAAAGTTGTATTACTTCAGGATGCTTCGATTAGCTTGGAGATATCAGACAACTATTCTAGTTATACTTAAGGATAGTTATTATTAAAAATATTTTTGCAATTTTGTGTATCTGGTTATTCATTCCTTATGCCGAAAGTTTCATTAAAAACCATGCACTATTGATTCTTCTACCATGCAGTTTCTCTGCATGGTAAAAGAATCAATTCTTCTACTATGCATTCATATCATTCTGCAAATTGAGAATGCAGCTGCTAGCTGCATTCTCAGTTTATTATAATCACTTGTTTATTAGATCAATATATTATCCCTTTTTAAACCAAACACCCATACAATTTGCTATCAAGTTAAACATGATCGGATTCACCAATTAGAAGAATAAAGGGTACCTCATGTAGATATTCCTAAATGCTATCACCCGATATAATATTCTTGCACCATGAGTCCCTTACATAATTCTGCTTAAGGAAGTTGTCCCTCTAACTATAAATTCTTCTTCCCTTCTCTTGCATGTTTTCTCCTCCCTCCAGCCTTTATCCCAATAATGGACTTCACTGATAATGATTGCTTTATATCTATAAGGTGGTTAACCTGCTTATGCGTTTCAGAATTCTCTTCAGTTGATGATAGGCTGTAGTAGTACCTAAATATCTATTTTATTAATATTATCCAGGAACTCCATGGAGTAATAAGACTACTGGTGAAAGGTTAGCCTTAGAGAACAGTCTATTGTACCAATACTACTACAGAAATGCAATCTCTTAGGAAAATTATGGGAAAATTATTGATAAAATCAGAAATGAATAAATATACAGAATGGATATTTACTAAAATAAAGAGCCAAAAGGATTCACTTCGGCGATGCAAATTTATAAAAATCAAGTGGAGATTAAAACCAACATTATTTCAAAGCTGAATACAGAAACTATAAAAGTTTCATATGAAATTTGACCAGAGAGTTTACGGAAATACACTTACCTGTATTTACAAGTTGCTCTAGTCGGACCTTATAGGAGACAAGCCTGCTACGACAGCGTCCATATATTTGCCTCCTATTAGTCCATTTTGATACAGTTTCACTTTATCACAGTTTCTGGCTAGAGCAACTCATAAATGCTGGTGAGTGTATTCCCTTTAAGCTCTCTGGTCAAATTTCATAGAAAACTTTTATAGTTTTTGTATTCAGCTTTGAAATAATGCTGGATTTAATATCCACTTGATTTTATAAATTTTGCATTGCCAAAGTGAAGCCTTTGGGCTCTTTATTTTAGTAAATACTTTTATGCACTGACCAAGAGTTCACTTACTAAAAATATACCTCTGTGATGTTTCAAGATCCTTAGTGCTGAGAGTTTTTGCTCTCTTAAGGTTTATTCTGGAATTTCGCTCCTAGTGAGGGGGGTTAGATTTTGGGGGGGGGGGTTGCCTTCAGAGAGCAATTTGAGACTTCGGAGAAAGTGTTTTCCTGGCATGGCACATGCAGGGCTTTATTAGTGGATGCTTTTCCCTGGAATATGAGCGGTTCTGCTCAGTGGTAGGGTGAGCTTGTCACAGTGAAACAAAGTTAGACGATCTTTCAGTCACTCGTAGGGAGTGGTCCCGGGGATCGCCTAATTTTTCGAGAGGCCCTTTACTTAAGCACTGGTCTCTGACAAAAACCAACCTGTTTGAAACAGCTGTCAGGCCAGTGAAACCTTATCAAAATGAACTAATAGGAGGCGAATAAATGGATGTTGTCATAGTGGGCATGTCTCCTATAAGGTCTGGCTAGGGCAACTTGTAAATACTGGCGAGTGTATTCCGTTAAGCTCAGTGGTTAAATTCTAAATGAATAAGCTCCAGGGCCCTTAAAGTAAGAATCATAAACATTTTTTCTAATTTAATTTATTTATTTATTCTGCTGTAGTTAAAGCCATCAGGCCTTCTATTCCACACCACCAGAAACATTAAATACAAATACAAAATTACAAATTAATATAATACTTCTAACATATTAAAATATAATTAAATTTAGGATAACATTAATATCAGCTTGTTATGTAAATGCAGGAAAGAAAAAAAAATTCTAATTTAACTTATTTAGACTGTAGGAACATTGAATAATTATTGTCTTATTGATATTTGAATGAATATGCTGTAAAATGTAAAATAATACTGTACTTTTTAAAGATAAAGTTAGACAAACATATGTGTTTACTCATATCAGTAAATTAAATTTGAAATATAACTAGTGAAATGTACAGGAAAGTGCACAAAAATATTGAGGCTTACTCTTAGTTAACAGTTGCAGGAGGTCTACAATAGTTTCCACAAGGCTTCCTTCGATTTGTCTGTTTCTGAATCAAGTCTCTTTTTACAATAACCAACAGCACTGTTTCTCCTTTGGAACATCCAGCGTTTAACATATGGAAGAGATAGCGACTAGGAAATTGGTGGACCACAACTATTTACTATCAGCAAAGATGAGAAATTTTAAACCATGAGCGCAGTTCTTGGTGTCACAATATTGTTCAAAATGCTGACCCCCCCCACTCACACTCTACATTGCTCACTGGTATTGTTTCAACACACTTCAGAAGTTTCTTCATGGCATCTGGCACATCTGAACCCTCGCTGACAGAGACAATAGAAACAATACCAAAGCAAGATGTACTAATTATTGAAGGAGATTGGAATGCCAAAGTCGGAATAGATAATGATGGTTGGGAAAGTGTCATGGGAAAATATGGTTTCGGAGAAAGAAATGAACAAGGTGAATAAATGTTAGAATTTGCTCTGTATCCTTTGTGCATTTGATGGTGATCTGTAACACAAGATTCCAACAAAAGGACTGTAGAAAATGGACATAGCTATCAATTGAGAGAAAAACCAAGAATATGATCAATATGATTACAATTAAAAGAAGATGGATGACATCAGTATAGCAGCGTCAAACTTTTCAAGGAGCAGATATGGATTCGGATCATAGTTTAGTGATTGCAAACATCAAGTTGAAATTAAAAAGAAAAATATAAACTCCATCACCAGAAACAAAGAAATATAGCAAGAATAAGTGAAGCAGAAATAGGAAGAAGGTACAGAACAGTGTTAGAATAAGAACTTAAAAGTGTGGACAAAGAAAAAAATTCGAATCTAAGAGTGAAAGGAGTAATGAAGGTGATAGAAAGTGCAGTCTAAGAAACAGTACTGGAAGAAGAGAAGATCAAGAAGAAGTGGATCACTGAAGTTGGTACAGGAGAAAAGAATGTTGAAGATAGGAATATATCAGAACAAATAGAGGAGCAATATAAAAGAAAGTGTAATGAGGTGAAAAAAGCAGTCAGAATGGATAAGATGAAATGGTTAGAAGCCCAATGCAATAATACAGAACAGCACTATAGAGAGCATAAAACTAGGGAGGTGTACAAAATGATTAGAGCTATTAATAGAAGATGGCAACCAAAACAGACAACAATTAAAGATGAAAAAGGCAAAGTATTGATGAATAAAGATAAAATTGTACAGCAGTGGAAAAGATACTGTAGTGAGTTATATGATAAAAAACTAGATTTAGATAGCGTTGGGAAACTGACTGAAGAATTGAAGCAGATATCACCACCAGGTAATGAGTATGATATGGACATTTTAAGAGGAGAGGTAGAAAAAGAAATAGGATGGCTAAAACATAACAAGAGCTCTGGTAATGATAACATCATTTAATCATTTCTCCATAACATTATGGAGAAATGATTAAATATGGTGGCAAAAGTATGGTTACAGAAATGCACCAACTACCTAATATGGTATGGAAAGAAGGAAAAATGCCAGAGGAGTGGGTGAAATTGATATTAGTGATAGAAAGGAAATAAGCTAGAATGTAAAAATTATAGAACAATTGCCCTGACAAGTCATCTTGGTAAGGTGATAATATTGACAGAAAGATTGAGAACACAATTGGAAGCACACCTTGCAGATGAGTAAGCAGGATTTAGAAATATAGATAAAACTACAATTCAACAGATTTTGGCAATGCAGTTAATAGCAGAGAAAGCTAGGAGAAAAAACAAAAACATATATGCTTTCTTTGTTGATTTTCAGAAGGCATTTGACAGTATCGACCAGAAAGTGACATTAGCCGTGCTAGAATCCTATGGAATCGACAAAAAACTATTAGCTATATTAAAATATGTTTATAAGAATGCAGTTGCAGCAGTTAGAATAGGTGATGATTTGGGGAAATGGTTTAAAACAAGCAGAGGTACTAGACTGGGGGGCCCAATATCACCAACCATTTTCATCGCACATTTAGAACGAGCAATGGATAAAATGAAGGAAGATGTAAAAGGAATATTAGTGCATGGGATGAGAATTAACAATCTGAGGTTTGCAGATGACATTGTTATTATTGAAGAAGGTGAAAGAAAACTACAAAAAACATTGAAACTGTTAAACGAGGAAGGGAAAAGATTTGGACTTGTTATGAACTTGTAAAAAAACAACAACAATGGTATTTGGGGAGAAGAACATGAAACAAAAGATGCAAATGGATGGAATTTATATAGAAAATGTAGAACAATTCACATATTCAGGAAGTAAAATGAGATATGATTTTGACTGTAAAACAGAAATAAAGATCAGGATTGCAAAGGGAAGAACAAATATAAAGATCATGGATAACATCTGGAAAAGTAAAGTGATCAGCCTGCAAACAAAACTAAGAGTACTGGAAACATGCATCTTTAGCAGTGTACTCTATGGATCTGAAATGAGGTAATAAATAAGGAATCAAGAAAAATAATTTTGGGATTTGAAAGAACTTGTTACAGGAAGATTCTAAGAATAGGATGGGTACAGAAAGTCACAAATGAAGAGCTCTATCGGAAGGTACAACCAAAGGAGAATCTAATGCAGAAGATTATAAAACGCAAGCTGCAATTATTTGGACAAATCTGCAGAATGAGTGAGGACCAGAAGATAAAGACATTTATGTTTGGCATTATGGATGGTGTAAACAGAAGAGGTAGACCATACAGAGAATGGATAGATGACATAAAGGCCTGGTGTGGAATGGGTGTACAGAAACTGTGACACTGTGCACTGGACAAAGAAAGGTGGAAGAAGATAGTGAAGGAGGCATCGGGCACCAACAGACAGTAAGCCAGTGGTTCGTGATGATGATCTGACACATGCTTACCTACACTCTGCTTAAAATCCCTATAAGATTGAATCACCTCATGGTAACACAGAAAAAAACAAATCATACAGATATTTCAATTCTTGTTCACCATAGTCCATGGAAATATCATCCGGCCAATTATTTCTGAGTACTTTGTATCCTTATCTGTCATGCACCGACTTGTAAAATTTGTGATTACGCTCTCATAAAATTGTCCTTGATTTATTTCCACTATGTTGTTCCTACCCCAAAATACTTTCAAGGGAACGCCTTTGAATTGATTTGCTTCTATATCTTTCTGAACGTCTCTCCAGTAAATACCTCCTCTCTCTTTGTGACCTTTAAATACTCCTCTTTTCTGTGAAGGAGTTGGTTTGCTCTAGTTAACGTCACAGTTTGTTTTCGAAAAGATTCTGAGAGCCTATTAAGCTCAGATAGCACATTCATCATTATTCTTAAATTTTTTATGAAGTACATTTCTTGAAATTTACCAGCTAGCCCTTGAAATGTTGCTCTTTCTTTACTATCTTGATTTCCATCATGAGCTGCATGTGTAAAGAAACTGTGCAATGATGCATAGTTATTCCAAATAGAATTCACAGCCTGAAAAATTGATGTAACCCAATGAGATGACAACATCTTTCTCACTTTGGCGAGACTTTAGAACAACTGTTTTGCACATTTCCTTAGTTCATGTAAGTGTTTTGGAGATATACTAAAAATTGAATATACCTTATCAAGTAACACCACAAAATGATTCGTTGTCGTAACGTCTTTCATCAAATTGTGCAAGCAAGTTCTAAGTGATGATTTATACAGTGGCATGTTGTGAAGAACTTCTGATGTGAAGAATTTGTGCTGGTTGAGTATCCAGCAAGTCAGTAAATCTTTCCTTTCGTTCAATGTATTAATATTATCACACTGCAACTGAATGGAATCCTGTGTTTCTGTGGATTCGTTACAAACTTCTTTCTCTTCAGAAACTACACACAAACTGTCATTACAAACTTGTTTTGTATTATCACTGTCATCCAAGCTATTTTTCTGTTTAAAGAAGATACCAATGTACTTTTCCAGATCACTGTTCAAAACAATTAGGTGATATTTTAGTTTCTGTTGGATAATTATAAATTTCTGCAAATAATTATAACTATTGGGTACTTTATACATGAATAAATATTTCTTAGTTATGGATAGGGTGTAATTGATGAGATACTGTTTAAATAATCGATATTTATTACAAATTTAACAGATTATGCATTTTAGTGTGAAATAATTTTAACAAGAATAACAACAAGAATAATCAAAAACGCTTTTGTTAATTTTTAAAAGGGTGTATGGTCTCCATTGACAGCCAGGACAGTGGTACATCTTGATTGCATGAACCGGATAAGATGATCAAACAGTTCGGGATATTTCCCCACTCTTCTGTGAGAGCAATTTTGAGCTCTTGAAGCGATTGTAGTGGCACCAGTTGAGCAGAAATGCAATTACCTAAAGCATCCCAGGCACGTTCAATTGGATTACAATCCAGTGAACAGGCAGGCCAGTCCATTTGTTCAATCCCTTTTTCCTCAAACCACTCTTGTACTAAATTTGCACGATGTGGACAAGCATTGTCATCCATAAAAATTAATTCTTGTCCCATTGCAGCAGCAGCAGCAGCATATGGACGAATTATAGATTCCAACATCCCATCATGATACCTTTTGGACTGTTAAGGAACCGTTTCTGATAAAATAGAGATCGGTATGGCCACCTATACTTATTCTAGCCCATACCATCAAACTCCCACCTTGATGTTGGCGTGTCTATCAAAAAAACTATGGATTATTTCTTGTTCCACTTTCATGCCATATCAATATACGTTGGTTATCTGGTTGCAGAATGAACCTGGACTCGTCACTAAAACGTACACGAGCCCAATCCTCATTTGTCCAATTGCAGTGTTCCTGTGCCCAAATTCTTTGGGCTGTTTTATGATTTGCAGTAAGTGTAATGAAAACCATTGGTCTTTGAGCATATAAATCTATGGCATGAAGATTTTGAACATTTCCTGTCTCCAGAAAGCAATTCCAAAGTTGCAAAATTATGCTTTGAGATACATGACACGCTTCAGCGACAACTTGCTGCATTTGTTCAACATCTAGTCGACCAATGGCCCTCTAAGCCATGGATTCCAGGATATCATGATGCTCTGCCATTTTTAACAAAATAATGGATGGTAGGTGACACAAGTTTACAATTGAAGTGATAATTATACACTGTGGAAGTGAGCGCAACAAGCAATGCTTTTATACCCCCACATGCTAATATGGCTGAGACATGTTTCGACAAGTCTTAACATGATTTTGTACACAGTTGCATGTTTTACACAGTTGTATATTAAGAATATTTTTAAATAAATGTGTTACATTTGTAAATTATTTTTATTACTTTATAATTTATAAAAACCAAAATATCCCCTAATTGTTTTGAGCAGTAGTAGGCCTACATAGACACAAAAATATTACATGCTTTTCTTTGTGCTTCAGACAGTCACGAGCTCTGAAAAACAACTAATAATCTGCTGTTGTTTGTTGACTGCTGCTGACAGTGTTGCCCACCAGTAAAGGCAATCAAGGCAATCTAGTGTTGCTACAAGTCTGTAAAAATTCTGCTGTACCACACTGCAATAATGTTTGCTTGTCAATCGCTGCAAGAAAACGCATTACAGGAAGCTCCAAACCTCCCGTCCCTTTCATCATGCATTTGTAATCAGGTGACTGTTGATATTGACTTTATATACGCATTCAAAACTGTAAACAATTGTTGAATAATAGCACAATAATGTAGGCATAATTACCATAAAGGGAGAAAAGTCACAAAACAGAAAAATGTTCCGGGTCCAGGCGCTGCATAAAAAAGTTCCAGGGCTGGGCCCCCCGGCTGAATTTAACCCCATGTAAGCTCTCTGGTTAAATTTCATATGAAACTTTTATAGTTTCTGTATTCGGGTTTGAAATAATGCTGGATTTAATATCCACTTGATTTTTATAAATTTTGCATTGTGGAAGTGAAGCCTTTTGGCTGTTTATTTTAGTAAGTACTTTTATGCACCTCCGAGAGTTCGCTTACAAAAAAATAAACCTCTCCAATGTTTTAAGTTCCTTAGTACTGAGAGTTTTTGCTCTCTTAAGATTTCTGCCTGGTCTCTGATGAAAACCAACCAGTTTGAAACAGGTGTCAGGGCAGTGAAACCATATCAAAATGGACCAATAGGAGGCGAAGAGGCTAATATATGGACGCTGTCATAGCGGGCATGTCCGCTATAAGGTCCAGCTAGAGCAACTCGTAAATACCAGTGAGTGTATTCCCTTAAGCTCTCTGGTCAAATTTCATATGAAACTTTTATAGTTTCTTTATTCAGCTTTGAAATAATGCCGGATTTAATATCCACTTAATTTTTATAAATACAGAATGGATGCTTTATAACCAATAAATGAAGATAACAAACAGGAAAAAGGAGTTAAGAGAATGAAAAAAAGACAAATAGAAAAATTGAAATCAAGTACTAGAAGACTGGTTGGCAAACCAGTTGAAGTGTGAAAGGATGAATTCTAATGAACAGTGTTGCAACAAATCTGGGATTTAAGGCAAAATAAAAAGAACTTTGATACCAGGTTTAATGCCACTTTCCTTCCTAATCTGATTCATATAGATGATGAATGACAGTTAGAATATTATCCTTCACATCAAACAATCTTCCTTTCCATCCTTCAGTAACTGTTGATTTACAATTTAAATGCAGACTACATATTCTTCTGTATAATGTTCTTTTTCTTACACCAAGTACTGTGAACAGCTTTTCTCTTAGCACCCTGCTGCCATATGATTTTTCCAGAACCACGAAACTTAAATATGAACCCTCATTATATTCCCATAATTTCACAACTGTTTGTCTTAAATTGAAAATCTGATTGTGACAACCCCTACTTGGCTGAAACCCATCTTCTCCAAGTTTTTCTTCTATAATTTTTCTTAGCTTCTTCTCAAGTATGGTTATAAATCTTACTGAAACACTCAAGGAAAGTCCTCAGTAAGTCTCACATTCAGTTTTATTTCTCTTTTGTGAGAGCTCTGTTCTAATTATCCAATTATCTGAAATTTACCATTTTCACCATGCCTTCTGAATGATCATTGCAGTCACTGCAAAACTTTTATGCCTCCATATTTGAATTTCTGTGTACTCCAGTGACTATTCATATTTTGAGTTTTTTTAACCTCTAGTATTGATATGTGCCAGCCAATTTGACCAAATGGTTAGCTTATCTGATCTCCAATCAAATGGCTGTGGATTCAAATGCCACCTTGGTCATTGATGTTTGCAATTGTCTTTCACCTTCACACATTCATTCATACATTCACACATACTTTTCCAAGATGGACTGGGTCACTATGGGAGAAGTAGACCTAACTCTCCTGCAGTGGGAAAGACCTTCACCAAGCATTGGGAATGATACAGGCTGAATATCTTTATCATTATCATTCTTATTATACAGAAAATTCTGTTGAGAGTGAAAATGCATTATGGTAAGCCCACTTAAATGTCCTTAAACTCATTCATTAGCAGTGTACTGACCACTTCATAACTAAAAAATCTAGTCCACACATCATTGGTAACTATATTCTTACATAACTTTCAGGGATAACTCTTGTTCTCTCTCTCTTATGTACTGAAAAATTTTTTCTGCATCTATCCTAAAAATCCTTTTCGTAATATGTTTCTGTCATCCTTTAGTTTCTGATACCAAAGCTTGTAACCAACTAATTTTTCATCTGTCTTCATAGTGTGCATTTCACAGAATTTTTATCATCTTGGTAATTAGGCTCTGGATCCTTTCCACACATTCCATAAACGCAACTCGCCTGATCAAATCTGTGCACAGCAGTCCAGATTCTGTCATGTCAAAAAGCTTATAAACAAATTCTGGTATGTATTCAGACTTGATACATTTAGCAAGGTAGGCATTTTTGACTTATTAAGACATAATTTTTGTTTTTGTAAAATTCATGTCAAGTTTCATCAGTTTATCTTGCTCAGTTCATTAATCATCTCCATCAGTTAGTGAAGTCATCTGAAAATATGCAATATCATCAGCAAACATAAGATGGCTTAGCTTCTTTCCTAAGATATTGATATACCTTGTTGGCAATAGTTTTCTGGACACATGTTTAAGTGTAGTTGCAAAAGTGTAGAGGCTGTCGGGTCATCACCTTGTTTAAAAGCCTTTGCAAAATTTAAATATACTACTGTATGTCCATCTCTTTTTTTTGTCCAATGAAGCCATGATCTGAGGAAACAGACATCCCATGAAATGGAAATAGCAGTTAAAGTCATGAATAAACTTCTCAAGTAGTAGTAATTCTCAAGATAATAAGAAAGTTCTCAGAAAATATAAAGAACTATCTTATGATAAAAAGATTTACTCTTCAGAATATTTATTTCTTCCCAGGTCATTTCTCTTCTTCTCATTGACTGAGAAGTTTAATTGATTAGTTATAGTCAGAAGACTGATAATCTATTTGATATATTTAATATTTCTACTTGTAGTTATAGGATATAAAACTGATTAGTTTGTAGTTATTTATTATTATTATTAGTAGTAGTAGTACGGGCAACACCAAGGAGTCCTTATACTCATCGAGGGAGGCCCTAACATCATGTCAAGAACAACTATTCAACATTCACACAGTATCTATTATACTTTGCCTTGAACTCATTTACAGTCATGGCACCCACAACAGACTCTGGCAGCTTATTCCACTCATTCACCACTCTCCAAGTAAAAAACCTAGCTCTAACACCCTTGCTAACCACACTCTTTCCCAGCTTCCATGGATGGCCCCTAGTCTTCCCACCACCAGGCCTATTCTCAAAAATATCTTCTGAATTAATCTTATAGAAACCCTTCAGTAATTTGAATGTCTCAATCATATCACCCCTTTTCCACCTATCAACCGATTCTGCAACCCACAAATCTTCAACCTGTTCTCATAAGGTTCATTCCATAGACCTGCTATCATCTTGGTCACTCATCTCTGGATCCTCTTCACCTGCTCCCCCATCAAGAAGAAACCCTGTTGCCCAAATTTGGGCACAGTAGTCTAGGTGGGGTCTTATCAAGGCTCGATACAGAGGAACAATAACCTGTTTGTCTCTGCTCGTCAAAGTATTTTTCAGCAACCAAGTGATTTGATGAGCTGATTTAGCCACTTTTGCGATGTGCCCCCCTAAACTTCAATTCCCTATCCACCAACACTCCCAAATCCCTGGCCTTGTCAATCTCCTGGAGTATAGTTCCACCAATGTGGTATACTGCTGCTAATCTTTTCACCCCCCCCCCCCAAATGCATAACCTTACATTTTGCCACATTAAATTAACATCCATTCTCCTTAGCCCAGCCCTCCAAACTATCCAAATCATCCTGCAAAATTTTGACATTCTGTGCATTCACTATTGCTCTACCCAACTTTGCATCATCAGCAAACAAATGAACAGTTACTCTCAGATCCTTTCCTATATCGTTAATGAACAAATTAAACAGTAGTGGTCCAAGAACAGAACCCTGCAGCACACAAATAGTCACAGGCCATCTTTTGGACTCTACTCCTGAATGAACCACTCTCTGATATCTCTCCATCAACCACCCGCCTATCCATCTCACCAACCCTATATCCATCCCAATATGCTGCAGTTTACTGATTAGAATTCCATGTGGTATCCTGTGAAAGGCCTTAGCAAGGTCCAGTAGGATCACTGTAAACCCATTATCCTTTTCCAGTTCAGCCATCAATGTGTTATAAAATGTGAGCAAGTTACTGAGGCATGATCCAGCCTTCATAAAACCATGCTGTCCCCCATACAGTATTCCATTTTCATCTATCCATTCCTGTATTCTTTTCTTGACTAATTTCTCTAAGACCTTGACAACGATTCCTGATATGCTGATCAGTTTGTAATTTACAACAGCACTCCTTTATGCAGTGGAACTATTTTCCTGATTATCATTTCCTGATATTCCCTATATATCTGATTTAAAGTTTTTCTTGTGTGAAAGGGTTATCTTTAATTTTAGTCATTATGTTCTCTTATATTCTCTGATAATAATATTATTGTAGAGTTTAATCAGAATAGATAAAAAAACTTGGACTTGAAGAATTGTTATCAGATTAACAATTACCTCTTTTGTGCTGAGAGTTTAATATTTTTCATCTTATAAAAAAGAAAAATTCTTTAATGTCTTTTATTCTCCCAAGGAAGTAAGTGAGAATATTTGGCCTTAACTTTTTGAACATTGGAGAATTAATCTCTTAGTGATCACTGGTAGTTGACATAAGGCTATCACTGATTCATAGGTATATGCAGTGGCAGCTGGTGACAATAGAAACAGGTGGGGGCCAGGGGCCAAAAACAACTTAATTTTTTTATATTTATATAGTGGGTTCTATTATTGATTTCTAGTTATTATTTCTATTACAATAATGTTTAGTCAGAATCCACATGCATTCAGCTATTAATTTTTTAAATTGTTAGGACGTAACATATACGGGCTCAACGTATTAATTGCATGAAAACTCAAAAGATTTGCAGTTACGGGCATAGCTCAACGGACTAGAACAAAAAAAAAAAAAAAAAAAAAGAAGCTCAGCGGACTAGAGCAGTGAACTGGAAATCCAAAGACACTGGTTCGACTCCAGCTGGCTGCCCTGCAAAATGTTTTCATTTTTCAAGTGTTAAAACACAAAAGTTATTATTTCTATTATTTATTTTATAAATCAATGTCGAAACTTCCTAGATTCCGAGAAATAACGAGAAACGTTTTTCCAATAAACTATCGATTTTGTTCATAGTTAAAATGTGTTGGAGTGTGTTTGAAGGAAAAAGGCAGTTGTATGCTAGAGATGGACTGCATCTTAACATGGAAGGACATAAGAGATTGAAGAAGTTATTGTTTTCTGAACAGGTTGAAGTTATTGGGCAGGGAAACTAATATTGAAAAGGTTGAGTGTAAGAGAGAGAAACTTTAGCACTGATTGTGTATGTAAGACTCACCCACATAGTAAGAAAAGCTAAATCAGATTATGAGAAGACCTTAGCCAAAGAGATCAAGGGTAATCCCAAAGAGTTCTTCCGCTATGTGGCAAGTAAGAGGAAGAATGACTTCGGAAGGATAACCTTAGTGGGTGCTGATGGTATTGAGGTGACAAAATCAGATGTAATAGTCGAGTTACTGAGTGATCACTTCTCAAAAGTCTATCACCCAAGTGAGGATATCTCTATACCTATAGCAATACCTAATGTGAGAATTGAAGCTAAAGAATCAGAGGTATTAAATATATTGCGAAACTTAAATGCAAACACTGCGGTAGGCTTAGATGGAATATCAGCTCGGGTGTTGCGTGAATGTGCAAATGAATTGTCAACCCCTCTTACTTGGATATTTAATTTAAGTTTGAACTCTGGTATGGTCCCTAGGGAGTGGAAGTTAGGCAAAGTGGTTCCTTTGCATAAGGGTGGCTCTAAAACTGCAGTATTGAATTACAGACCAATCACCATCTCAGGAGTAGTGGTAAAAGTATTGGAAAAGTTGGTTAAAGACAAAATTCAAGAATGGGTGGATCAGGATATGATACTCTATAGAGGCCAACATGGTTTTGTTAAAGGTAGATCCTGCCTTAGCAATCTATTAACTATCCATAATAGAATAACATCAGAGTTGGACAAAGGAACTGGCTACACAGTGGTACTTCTGGATTTTGCTAAGGCTTTTGACAGGATACCCCATAGAACACTGTTACGCAAATTGGAGCAGATGGGAATGGATATTAAATTGGTGATATGGATAGGAGAATGGCATAGGGAGAGATACCATAAGGTGGTATATGGAGGAGCCGAGTCCAGAATGAGGCAGGTGACCAGTGGTGTGCCTCAGGGCTCTGTGCTTGGGCCAATGTTGTTTAATTTGTATATAAATGATATAGGAAACGGCTTAAAGGGAGATATTCAGTTGTTTGCTGATGATGCAAAGTTGTGTAGTGCAATAAAAAATCAAGCTGATGTTGAAAGTTTGCAGGAGGATTTAAATAAGCTGGTAAAATGGGCAAAAGAAAATGGATGTCAGTTCAATGTGGAAAAGTGTAAAGTCTTGCATTTTGGGATTAAAAGATTACCAGCTGTGTACTACATAGATGGAAAGGTACTCCAAGAGATTGATGAGGCTAGGGACTTAGGGGTATTGGTAGATAGGGAGATGAAGTTCAGAGGACACATTGCTAAGGTGTCCAAGATTGCACATAGGATTACTTGGTTGTTGAGGAACACACTGACATCCAGAGATAAAGAGGTTATTATTCCCCTTTATAAAGCATTGATACTTCCACATTTGGATTACTGTGCTCAGGTCTGGTCACCTGGATTCCTTGGAGATGAGGAGGCTGTGGAGAGGGTTCAGAGAAGAGTGACCAAGTTGGTGAGTGATATAAAAAATGCTCCCTACATTGATAGATTGAGAGCTTGTGGATTGCAGAGATTGGTTGATAGGCGAAGAAGAGGGGATATGATAGAAACATTCAAATTACTAAAAGGTTTTTATAGGATTGATGCAGGGGAAATGTTTCAGCTGTGTGATAGTGATGGAAGAACAAGAGGTCATCTCTGGAAATTAAAGAAGAGTGTGGTTAACAAAGGTGTCAGAACAAGGTTTTTTGCCTGGAGGGTGGTGAATGAGTGGAATTCATTGCCTGACTTAGTTGTGAGCTCTTCATCTGTAAATGAATTCAAGAAGAGATATGACAGATATTGTTTTGCTAGCTTGGGTCTCCCGCGATGAGTCTACTGACTCCATGGAGATACCCGTAATAATAATAATAATAATAATAATAATTATGGACGTAATAGAAATTTAAAACTTTAAAATAAATTATAACAAAAAATGACAACAATAATTAAACACAATAAAAACAATAAAACAGATCAACAACGAGAATAAATAATAAGACAATGGATTGACTAACTAGGGAATCAGCTGAGAAGACTAGGAAATATGTTCCTTATTCCATGCATAACATTCTCAATTTCTGTGCTACTGATTGCCAGAACAGCTTCTGAATTATCATAACAGGCCAGCAGTGAAACAAAGGAGTTGAAGTTAGAATTAAAGAAATTACAATTAGCAAGTAAGTTTTTAAGACCATCTCTGTTGTTTGTAGGTTTCCCTTTTTTCATTTTTTTATTTAGTTTAATACTGTGTTAGCATAAACCACTCATTAAATATAATTGTAATATTAGCATACTACATATTTTTTCTACTCTCTCTCTCTCTCTCTCTCTACAAGCTGAGATATTGTCAGCAATATCATCAAGATATTGATGAGTCTTTTGACTCCATGGAGGCCTAAATAATAATAATATCATCAAATAAAAAGAAAGTTCTCAGAAAATATGAAGAACTGTTATGATAAAGAGAATTATTGCTGTTCAAGAAGAGAAATGACCTGGAAAGAAATAAATATTCTGAAGAGTAATTCTCATTATCATAAGATAGTTCTTTATATTTTCTGAAAACTTTCTTATTATCTTGAGTATTTATTAATGATAAGTTTATTCATGGCTTTAACTGCTTCCATTTCGTGGGATGTCTGTTACCTCAGATCATGGCTTCATTGGACTAAAAAAAAAGAGATGGATATACAGTAGTATATTTAAATTTTGCAAAGGCTTTTGATAGATTACCACATGATAAGTTGATGGTCAAACTAGAACAGATGGCATTGGATATTAGACTAATGCATTGGATTGGAAATTGGCAATCTGATAGGTACCAGCAAGTTATGTATGGGGAAGCAATATCCCTGAAGAGGTAAGTCATTAGTGATGTGTCTCAGGGATCTGTTTTAGGTACCATTGCAATTTAGTGCATTTCTGTTGTTTGCACATGATGCAAAGTTGGGATGAACTATGAGAAGTAGGCAAATGTTGTGGCCTTACAATAAGACTTTAATATATTCAGTGAATGGGCAGGCAGGTGGGGATTCCAGTTCAATGTTGCAAAATGTAAGGTTTTAAAATTTGGAAAACAAAGATTGGATGTAGAATTTATGCTTGGTGGGGATATATTTTGGAGGTGGAGGAAATGAGAGATCTTGGGGTGGTGGTGGATAAGGATCTAAAATTTAGAGGGAATGATGTGAGGACTCTGACCTGTAGAAGTAAGGAGATTCTTGTTCTATTGTATAAGGCTCTGATTAGGCCACACATGGACAACTGTGCACAGATTTGGTCACCTGGTTTTCAAAAGGATAAAGAGCTAATGGAAAGGGTTCAGATGTGACTGTCTAAAGTAGTTTCTGATCTCTGGAATGTTGAATATGAGGAAAGGTTGAGAAGATGCAATTTACAGAGTCTAGTAGGAGGAAAAGGATGATATGATAGAGACCTGCAAGTTAGTAAGGGGTTGTTATAAGATCAGTGTTGAAGATGCTTTTCATAAAATGGTGGCAGATTAGGAGAGAACAAGAGATCATCCCTGGAGAGCAAGTTTTTTTGCATTGAGAGTTGTGAATTATTGGAATGCCTTGCCTGAGAGTGGTGTGTGTGTGTAGAGAATTTGAATGTGTTTAAGGAGCAGTATGATGAGCTGTGTGTATAACAAAGGGACCTCCTAATGAGTCTTTGACTTCATGGGATCTTAGGGTAATAATAAGATAAATTTTGTATTTCCTTGTTGAGATTAGTTCTGCGTACATATTATCCTGAATTACTTTGGGATTATATCTATATTTTTTTTCTTGAACCATTTTTATCTGTTATGGCTCAATCTGTCCTCGTACTCCACATTCCAAAGCTCACTGACCATCTTTGGAACTTCTCTGGACCCTCCAACATATCCTCCTCATCACTATGAAAACCAGTGACCAAATCCCTGCACAATAATCCATATGAGACCTGATCAAGGCCTTATACAATGGCATCATAACCTCTCTATTTCTGCATGTCAGCGTCTTCTGCATCATTGCCATTTTCCAATATGACATCTTCACAACTTGTGCAATGTGGTCACCATTACTCCTAGATCTCTCATCTCCTCTACTTCCTTTGAAGTTTGCCCATGAAGTGTATACTTAGCATCCCATCATTGCTTACCAAATCTCAAAACCTTATGCTTTGCAACATTGAACTAATAGTTCTACTTACCTGCCCATTCATGCAATCTATTCAAGTTCTTCTGTAAGGCCATAACACCGGCTTGACTCTGCATTGCTCTCCCCAATTTTGCTTCATCTTCATTTCATCTTCAAACAGCTGAATATCATTAATTAAACCTATCCCAATATCATTATTATTATTTTCCTGACCTCCATGGATTCACAAATGAAGCAAGATGAAAGCATTCAAGAAACTTTTTGAAGAAGGTGGAGATGAGAGATCTGGGACTTATGGTAAACAGACACTCAGAGCATCACAATGAATTATAGCAGCAATGAGAGAACCTGAACATGTAGAAGCAAAGGAATTATGATACCCTTGTATTGAGGACTTAACCAGTACACACATGGACTGCTGAATGCAGATTTCATAATCTTATTTTGAAGAGGATGTTTAGAGAGGGAATAAAGCAGATTCACTAATGATGATGATGGTGGTATTGTTTTTGGAATATGAAGACAGATTGAGAGAAATTCAATGAGTATCTGAGCCTTGTTAATAGAAAGAGAGGGGATATGTTTTAAACATAAGTTGGTGAGTCGTTATTACCAGATTAATTTGGAGATGTTTCATAGAGTAGAGGGCAACAAGGATAGAACATGAAGCATTCATAGATGCTGTGAGGAGAATGCGAGTAAGGAGATGAGAAATATTTTTGTATGGAGTTGAGTGGAATGCATTGCCTGAGAGTGGTGAGTTTAGAAACTGTGGGTGGTTTATTTCACAGTTAGATGAGTGAGTGAGACTATGGACCTCACATGATGGGTTTTTGATTCCATGGAGGTCTGACGGTAAAAAGCTAAGTTTTTGTAGAAATTGAAAAGAACTCATACAGAATTGGGCAGATGAGGGCAATATTTATGCAAGCCAGCATAGATTTGTGAATGTTGTTCTTGTTTTAGTAATCTGGTTCCTTTTACGGTACAGTAACGAGCAGTGGATGATGGTTAGTCATATATTGCCTTTATTCCAAAAGCATTTGATAGTGTGCTACATGTCAGGTTGGTTTTTAAGTTGCAACATATGGGATTTGGATATCAGGTTAGTGTATTGGATTGGTAACCAGCTTTCTGATAGATATTGAAGAGTTGTATATGGGATGACAGTATCAGAGAGAGTAGAAAAGTTACAAGTGGATTTCCACAGGGTTCAGTACTGGCACCATTACTATTCAATCTTTGTCAATAATATTGTCATTGGACCACATTGTGATATCCAGTTGTTTGCAGATGTGAAGTTTGGGAGAGTTATTAGTAATAGTGCTGATGTATTTGTTCTTCAAGAGGATTTGAATGCGCTGGAAAGGGGGAAATGAATGGGGATATCAGTTTAATGCAAGTAATGTAAGGTTTTGAAATTTTGGATCCACAGAAGGGATGTGGATCCAAAATTTGCTTCACACTCACTTGCTGCATGGAGTTATACTGGAAGAAGTTAGAGAGGTATTGAGTGATTTTAAATAGATTGTTGACGTTCTAAGGACATATTGCAAAGGTTGTGAAGAAAACTCAGAGAATTGCCACAATATTGAGGAGTACATTGACCATGATGGATGAAAAGTTGGTAGTTCTATTATATAAAGATTTCATCACACTACATCTGGATTGTTGTGCTTAAATTGGGTCACTGGGATTTGAAGGAGATGAGACAACCTTGGAGAGGATGTAGAGATGGAAAATAAAAATGATATGAGGATTGTTCAGCGTTGGTTGTGAGAATAGACTAAATAAATGCAAACTGCAGAGTTTGGTGGATACAAGATGAAGTGGGGATATGATTTCGACATTTAAGCTATAGAAATTTATTATCAGATTGACTGGAGAGATTTCTGATATGGTAGAATGAAGGGAAGGAAGAGGATAAGAAGCTATCAGTGTAAGTTGCAAAAGGAAGTTGTGGTAAGAAGTAAGGCTTTTGCATGGAGAGTGGCAGGAGCATGGAATGCATTGCTTGAGAGAATTATTATTATTTTATTATTATTTCTTGACATCTCCATGGAGTCCAATCGAGAGTTGATTATTAAAATAGATTAAGAGAATATAGGTTTTGAAATTTGTTGGATGGAAGAGACACGATATAATAGAAATACAAGTTAGTAAAGTGATTTAGTAGTCCAGATACAAGAAAAATATGATTTGTGAGAGGTAAGGAGATTACAAATGTTCATCCAAATTATTTCACTTACCAGGGATGAGTAACTGGAATAATTTGTCGGTGGAAGTACTGAGCTTTCTCTCTGAATTGAGTTCAATTCAGATGAGAAAGAGGGGGGGGGGAGAGGAGCTTCTTAAGATGAGTGGAAGGGACACCACCCATTGAGGTACCCAATCAATAATAATAATAAGAAAAAGAAATCTAAAATGTGTAAAATGTGTATAAAATTTTATGTATAAAATTTGTTTAATATTATAGCAAACTTTAGTTGTGTATTTAGTAACTGAATTATTGGATTATTTAGGTATTGCATTATCATTTGACAAAAGACATGACTTTGTACAGAACGAAAAAAGGCCATCTTGTTAGACATTTAATGTGTGATAACAAGGTAACACTGTATATATTTATTTATTATTACTGATTTGACTGTTTGTTAAAGTTATTACATAACATATAGTATACATCCTATATTGTGTTTATAATTTCAAGACTTTAGCTGATCACTGATGAGATGAGCCATATATATATATATATATATATATATATCGCCTAATTCAGCTATTAATGAATAGAAATGGAATACACAAAGTTTTTGTGTGACAAACGTAGTAAGGAAAAAAATATAATAAATTATTGAAGAATGTCATTGTAAGGAGATTTCATTGTTAGAGATAAGATGAATGAAGGAATTCACAAAATTGTTTGCAGAAAAGAGAATAAGCAGATAGATTGACGTTTTGAACATGTGGAATAAATGAATGATGGGGAGGTGATTAGTGAAAATAGAAACAAACATTTGGATGGCAAAAAGAGAATGAAAATGGATATAATGTAGCGAGAAATAGTTTCTATCTGGGTAAGATAATGATGAACTCAGATGAGCATGGATGATGAATATGTTGGCAGATGTGGAAGGAGAAGAGTAATGGATAAAGCTGTATATTATTACATGGACATCTGTATGGAGCATGAAGACTCATTGCAGGAGGCCAATACTATCCATTATTTACACAATGCTATTGTTAATAATTGGTTGATTTTAATATAGATAGAGTATTCGTTAGTTGTTATCTTAATATTTATCCTAGCATAGAGATGATCTCTGTTTCTAACAATTATTTTTTTAATTATTTTCGAGTGTACCTATATGTTATTATATGCACAAGGGTTCACTCCAATTGGTACACTGATCTTAACTCTTTCTTTCAGAATCCAAATAATCACTGACTCAAGACCAAAATACAAAATAAACACATTTAATATAACACACACACACACACACTTCAAACAACTTTACATAACTAACTACAAATTTAATTGGATCCAAGGCCTTTTTAAAATAAACTTACACTTAAGACTAAACTAAACACTTTGTTTGCACAATCACAAAATGTTCATAGCCAGTTTCTTTCTCTATCAAGGCCTTTTCCAAGATATGTGACTTTATTCTTCATTTTCACAGGATCCTTTACCATCACTTAGGTAGCACACATTAATTCTTCCTGACTTAATTCTGTCTCTTCTCCAATAGAAATAATAGTTAGGTCTGGTGTCCTTAATACAGATGAAACTTCTTAATCAGAGTTTTCTCAAACATTCCTTTAGAACTTAAATAGCAACTTCTTCTTTTATTCACTTATGCTTATTGACAGTCTCTTCCACTTAAAAAAAAAAAAACTCACAGTTCTACGATTCCCTTTTTGGAATCTACTATAAATCTTCCAATTTTCATTTCCTCCAATATTCCGTTTAAAACGCAGATAGCAATATTTTCTTTTATTTATCCACATTAAAACTTAATAGTTCCACGATTCCTTTTTCGGAATATACTATTAATTTTCCTCTGACTGTCACATAAAAACTTAAGTTCCTCTGAACCTAAATATCTGCCGGCCTGTGTTCTAAATTCCTTCTGAACGCTCTCTTGTTTACAGCCATTACTCAGATACCGAACGCTTTCTTGTCAGCTGTCAGTCACTCATCAACCTTCTCGGCTAGCATGCGCACTCCATGAAACTGGTAAGCAAGAAGTTAGGTATAAATAATGGCTGACACGTTGTCTCCATTAGTGACAAGAGAATGTCTTCATAAAACACAACCTTTGATAATTTTAAATTACAATAAAATTCTTTTAAGTAATATAAATATAAAAACTGGTAAGTACATCAATTTTTTGACTTCTTTACATATCACTTTTGACAAAACAATTTCCATAACGGGCACATTGCAAGTGCCGACAATGCGTGTTATGAAAACAAAACTAATAAACATTTTAACATAAACAATTCGTAAAAATATTCAGAATTTTAATTATGATTATTTTTACACTATCATGCTTCTCCTAGAACTCATTCACTGACTGAACACTCATAATGGACTAGCAAATCATTCCACTTTGTTAATGTGAAAAACTCTACATGTGAAATATTTTGTTTTTTTGTACCCTTGATAATACACTCTTACACAATTTCCAAGGGTGACCATTTGTTCTCTTTCTCTCTCTGTACTGAAAAATCCCCCACTGTACTGAAAAATTTCTTCTTCATCAATCCTATAAAATCACTTTCATAACTTATATATCCTCATCATGTTCACTCTTTTCCACATATGAACTAATTTCCACAAATCCTCAGTCTATTCTTATAGGGAACAGGCTTCTCACTATCTTGTCACCAGATCCTTATTGCTACATCATTGTACTTCAAGAAACCAAAGCAACCAAATCTGTGCACAGTGGTCCTCGACAATTCTTCATCTTCCTACATGTTTACATCCATACTTCTAGTGTCATTAATTTCCTGCAGTCCAGATCTTCCAGTGTTATATACAGCTCATATTTTTTTTCTTTTCAGAGTGCATGCCTTACACTTTGCAACATAAACATTAAAGCATTATCTTTTGCCTACACCTGTCTGTTTAAATCATCCTCCAATGTCTCTGTCATCTTTATTAAAATTTTCCTGCCTTAGTTTTGCATTATCAGCAAACAACTAGATATTTTCTGTTAGTCATTTCCTCTACTGCCAATGTGCAAATTAAATGGAAGTAGTCAGAGCCCTGTGGTACTCCTCCATTTGTCACCCACCTTTTCCACTAGTAACCAACATTCTTTTCCATACACTAATTCCTGATGTCTGTTATGTAGTGACAAGTGGCTATATGTGATGGCCAGATTTAGTTTTCTGTGCTATTCACAAGGCATGTGTTCTTCATAATAAACAGTGTTCAACTTCTTATAATAAATTATGGAGACTACTACGTGTTGGACTGTTGTAATTAATAACCTTAATTTAGTATCTCAGTATAGCTTTATGTATAGTAAAATGTATGAAAATGAACCACAACCCAGGCGATCATGAAGTGATCACTTGGGTTGTGGCTAGTCATATGCAGACTTTTGTGATTAAAGGATATATGTGGAATTATAAGGCTGGTGATTATGACAAGCTTTGGAAACAGCTTGGAGCTATAACATGGAACGAGGAGTTGAGCAGCAAGGAAATAAATGCTGCATGGAACTGACAGAGAAATACATAACATCATTAATGTGTGAATGTATTCCAAAGGCGAAAAGGCTGAATAAGGTAGGTGTAAAATGGATGAATGTTGCTTAAGCATGAAATCTGGAAAAAGGAGGTACTTTGGAGGAAGTACAAGATGAATGATGGTAATAATCAGTTACATGAAGAGTATAAAGAACAAGTTAGGAGAGTGTCTCAGTTAGTAAGGGAAACAAAAGTGCAGTATGAGCAAAAAATTGGCAAACCAGGTGAAGAAAAACCCTAGAGAGTTTTTTAGATATGTGGCAAGTAGAAGGAAGAATGATCACGGTAAGATGATGTTAATGGATGAAAGTGGGAAAACCTTCATTGGAACCTTGGTATCTATTCTTGGTCTGGCTCCCACCGATGAGACTTCCATAAAGTCGAAACTGGTGTGGGTAGTGGCCCTTCCCATAATGCATAGCAATATACATGTCAGTAAGGATATGTGCTTTGCATTATGGGATGCTAAGGCAAGTGATGTAAAGTCATTAGTCTCCATATATGACATCAAGGACTGATCCTTGAGGCACACCATTGGTTACTTTGTAATCTTGCAGACCCCCCCTCCCCCCCATATATGAATTTTTGATATCTGTCAATGTCAGCCAGCCAGCCTCTTATCATGCTAATAGTTCATAATCCAATCCCATATTCTCCAATTTATGCAACAGTCTTCCATGCTGTATTCTGCCAAAATTCTTAGCAAAATCCAAAGTATCATGGTGTATCCATTCCCTTTGTCTAACTCAGTGGTAACATTATTATAGAATGTGAGCAAGTTGCTAAAACATGATCTTCCCTTAGTAAACTCATGCAATTCATTGCAAAGTACAGACTTTGTGTCAACTAATACCTGAATGTGAACCCTAACCAACTTTTCCAAAATTTTTACTACCACTCCTGAGATACTCATTGGTCTTTGCATCACCCTGGTGCAATGGAATTGCCATAAATTCTTTCCACTCCTGTGGAATCTTCCCTGTTCTCAGTCTCAAATTATATAGCTGGTCAAGGGAATAGCCATTTCAGCTAAACACCCTTTTAACACCCATGCTGATATTTCATCAATCCATATTGCTGAATTCTTATTCGATTTGTGCAACAACTCTGGTACTTATTTCTTATCCACATGAGTTTCCTTATGCAGTGAAGAGGTAGTGGTGAGTTCAGTGTTGCATATACCAGGTTGATTGCTTTTAGCAAAATGGCTGCTCATTAGTTGAAAAATCACTTCTGCGTCAGTCACCCACATACTGTCTGCATTCAGTAGGGTTATTCTTTCATATTCATTCTTTCTTTCTTTTACTTGCAGCATAATGACAGAATTCTTTTGGATTGTTTTTAACTTGCAGAATCAGTTTCTTTTCATACTCGAACTTAGCTTTCTGTACAACACTTATGACTCTTCTGGCCTGCTGCGCATAATTATCATAACTGACATCATCCTTATTTGACGATATTCCTTCCACATAATATTTTCGTATGAATCACTTGCCTAATTAGATTACACATCCATTTCATGCCTACTCTATTTATTCTTTGAACTCTAGGGACATATTCTGATATTGAATTATTTAACTGTTTTTAAACACTTCCCACACACTGTCGATATCCTTCCCAACCAATAACTGATACCATGTTACAGAACCCAACGTACCCCTCAGTTGGTCATAATTTTCTGCTTTGTTGTTCAGCATGTTACCTTTTCTGAATGGGACATTCATAATCTTAGTCACTTCAAGTGAATACCAAATGACCTGTCACCAACTGGAGGCAGAAAAGTTATGACTTTAACTGAAATCTTCTCTGACACTATAATGAGATCTAACACTGTTAGAAGTTTTTTCACTCAGCTATACTATAAATTAAAGATAGCAAGAAATTATATACTTAGTTTAATCCTTTATCCAAGTGTAAGCACTTGGATAATCCTTCATCCAAGTGCTTACACTTGGATAATCACTTAGGGCACAAACTTTGTTTGCTCCTGAAGTATTTTCAGGACTAGGGCAACACATATAAGGAAGCTATGACTTCACATCACTTGCCTTAGTATCCCATATTGCAAAGCGCATCTCCTTGGAGATATGTATAATGCTATGTATTATGGGAAGGGTCACTACCTAGACCAGTTTTGTATCACCTCTGGCTCCCACTGATGAGACCTCAATAAAGGTCGAAACTGGTCTGGGTAGTGACCCTTCCCATAATGCATAGCATTATACATGTCTGCAAGGAGATGTGCTTTGCATTATGCGATACTAAGGCAAGTGATGTGAAGTCATAGCTCCCTTATGCGAGTTGCCCTAGTCCTGAAAATACTTCAGGTACAAACTTTGTTTGCTTACACTTGGATAAAGGATTAAACCAAGTATGTAATTTCTTGGTATCTTCAATTTAGAGATGCAGTGCTCTTTGACCATGAGTTCCTTCTGTCACATGCTATTTGAGGAAGTTGTCTCAGAAGAGCTCAATAAATTCAGTTTCATTCTTCTCATGTGATTTCATAACTACCCAATCAGTGTTCAGATAATTAAAGTCCCCCATTATAATTACTCTTTTTGCACCCATTGTATTTATTTGCTGATGTATTTCTTCATCGTTATCAAGTGATCCACTAGGTCTGTAGCAACACTGTACTATGTCTTTAATCTTCTTAGACTCCACCTCACACCAAATGGCTTCAAACTCACTGCTACATGAAAAGCTGTTACTAGTATTGCAGTCATAGGTCTCAGCTCTATCTGGATTCAAGTCATCTGATATCATTAGAAGCAAGTCCCTTCCTCTCCTATCCTCTCTATCCTTCCTAAAAATACTGTACCCTTTGCACTCAATACCAGTTAGTATATCTGCTTCTGATTGTCAGGTCTCACTAATGCTTACAATATGAGGTCACAATATATTAAACAAGGCAACAAACTGTACTCCTTTGTTTCTGGTACTCCTAGCATTTGCATATAGACATAATAAATTACCTGCTCTTTTGTATCGACTTGTCTGTGGTCTTCATGACAATAACTGATGCCATGATGCAGAACCCCAGCATACCCCTCAGTTGGTCATAATTTCCTGCTTTGTAGCTCATCATGTTACCTTTTATGAATGGAACATTCAAAAACTTATCATATTGCATCTTAAAATCCTTAACACACACTGCATTAACAAGATATTGCGGTTATGCATTCTATTTGCTAGCAATTTTCCAAATAAAAAATCTGCTCCTCTCACCCCTCTTCACCACACTCTTATGTAACTTGCAGGGATGGCCTTTGCCTTCTACTCTTTTTTATAATCCCCTCTGGATTGATCCGATAAAATCCTCTCACTAACTTAAGCATCTATATCATATTCTCTTATTCACCAAATCTGCAATCCACATTTCTTCAACCTTTCTCCATAGCCAGCATTCCAGAATCCTGATATTGTTCTAGTCACTCATCTCTGGACCTCTCCAATGTTTCCATGTCACATTGAAAACCAGGTGACCAAATCTGAGCACATTAGTCAAGCGTAGTCTAACCAGTGCTACAGTGACATAACCACCTTACTCAAGAAGAGCCTAAGAAAATTTGAAGGGAAACTTGGAGAATAACAACCTTCATGTCAGTGTACTTCTTATCATAGCAGCACTACAATGTGCAGTCCTTGCAATATTGCCCTCTGAACTTTGGTTTAGAGGGCATATTTGGTTCAACTGTCACTCCCAAATCTTGAATCTCATCCATTCCTGCAGTACAGCACCATCAATATAGTACACAGCCTTATATTTCTGCACTCCAAAATGCACCACCTTGCACTTAATATTAAAACTACAATTTCACTCCTTTGTCCAAGTCAAGAGTCTTCAAATCTTCCTGAAGGGAATTAACATCAGCATCTACTTATTTTCTCCACAACTTTGCATCTTCAGCAAACAATTGAAAATCCCTTGTCAGTATGATATATCATTTACAAGCAAGTTAAATGGCAAGGCTCAAGAACAGAATCCTGAGGTATGCTTCTGGTTACCCTCCTTTTTTAAGACACTGTTCATCATACACAATTTGCTGGTATCATTCAGAGAGCTAATCACCAATCCATCTAACCATTATAACCATTCCCATTAGAGCAGCTTGTACACCAACTTATGTGGTGGTCTATCAAATGCTTTTCAAAGTCCGAGAATATCATATTATATGATTCTTCCTCATCTAACACACTCGTCACTTTATCATAAAATGCAGTAAATTGCTAAATCAAGTCCTACCATTTACAAATTCAGAAGGAATGGATTAAGGCCTATTAATCCATTATTTAGAAGACTATTCAAGAGGAATGGATTAAGAAGGAGCACATATGAATACTTTAGGTAGTTCTTTAGGTAGGAAATCAGGTGGATAGATATTTAACCAGAAGTATGGAGCTATAAAAGTGTCACAGTGTCCACACTGCATAATTCAGAAGGCAGGATCAGAAGACCAAATTCCAGATGATTGAAGCAGGGCTGTATAGTATCCATCTATAAAATCGAAAATAAGTCTGAATGTGAAAATTACATAGGAATTTTCCTGGAGTGCTCCAGGTAAAATCTATGCAAGCATACTCAAGAAGAGGCTAAGAAAATTTGAAGGGAAACTTGGAGAATAACAAGCTAGGTTTAGGTCATATAGGGATAGTCAAGATCAGATATTCACTTTAAGACAAATACTTCAGAATCCCTTCAAGTTTTGGAAAAGTCCTGTGACACAGTTTCCACAGTCACGGCTAAGTCTCTAGCTCATTTGCATCTCATATCCAAAACATCAGTTGTCCTATTTATTTTTACTCCTGAAAAAGAAAGCAATGGTGAATAAGAGGGTGCACCTTGTGCACCCTCTTAATACATCACCTCTTTTTTCACTGTTTCTTTTTTTTTTTATTATTCCATACCTTCAAACCCTTCTATTCATCTCCATGAAATGTCTAATCTCATTCTCACATACCTCGGAGTCCATCAAAATATTGCACTTTATGCACTTTCTCCATACCTTCTCACTTCTGTTGTTCAGTTTCTTATAATCTTGATCTACTCCTTCAAATCTTGCCTTCTTTCCATTCCAACTGTCCTCCTTCATTCTGACATTCATTATCTCTTTCATTTGGCGCACTCTCTCTCTCTCTGTCTTTTATTTTTACAATCATGCTTGCTTTTGTTCTGTCACTCTCTTTTATAGTCACAATCACATTCTCAACACTTCTTTTTTCCCTCTCACCCTACTGCTTAATACTGCTGACAACTTTATGCTCCTCACTGCCTTTTGCTCTTTTTCTAACATTCACTTCTCATTCCTTACTTTGTTACTGTTACCTTGCAGTCCATCAAAATATTGCACTTCTTGCAGATCCATGCTGTCTCACTTCTGATGTTTAGTTTCTTTACTAACACATCTTTTAGATTTCCCTCATACATACTGCACTCCAAACAACAACGAGTCCTCAGAAAATGTGTTCTTAACCACTGATTTTCAAGTTGCACAATGTAGTGTCTTTATACTGCCAGTTGGCTTTTCTTTCACTCAGGCTACAAATTATATGAAAAAATGTAATGATTAATGCAGAAATCTTTTAGTGTTACACTATTTCATGTTACATGAAATAGTGTTACATTTACAGAAAAGGGAAATCTTATCTGTTTGTGTAACATTGATCATCCATTTGATGGACCAATCCTTATTTAGGTAAGAATTTCTTGACATATCATTACAAAGAATTATATGAGGCTGTGTGCTCACTTAGAATTCTAAATAAAAGTCAGTGCCAGCTGTTGCAGTTCATATTATTAACTATAACAATAATCAGTGTCATAGACAACTGATAGATATATTTCTTGTTGGTGAACCAAAGTTATTCATTGTTTTATTATCAGTGTTTACTGTATTGTATTATCATTATTGGATCTCCAGAGAGACAAGGACTCATCATGGGAGGCCATACATCACTCACACCAGCTGTCATACTTTCTCTTAAACTCATTCACACTAGATGCACTCACTACTTCAACTGACAAACTGTTCCACTTGTTCATGGTTCTGTGAGAGAAAAATCCAGCTCCTACCCCTTTCTTAACTGCACACAAACTTTACTCTCATGGATGTCCCCTTGTTACTCTCCTCAACACTTCCATATAATGAAAAATTTTATCAACCAATATGTTATAATGCCCTCTCAAACGTTTATAGACCTCTATCTTATCACCCCCTCTTTCTTCTGTCTATCAATGTCTGCAGCCACATTCTCCGAATCTATCCTCATAATCTATATCCCATAATCACAATATCATCTTTGTAACTTTTCTTTGAGGAGAGGAACAAGGGAGGCATCCATGGGAGTAAAGTTTGTGTGCAGTTAAGAAAGGGGTAGGAGCTGGATTTTTCTCTTACAGAACTGCGAGCAAGTGGAACAGTTTGTCTGTTGAAGTAGTGAGTGCATCTACAGTGAATGAGTTTAAGAGAAGATATGACAGCTGATGTGGGTGATGTATGACCTCCCATGATGAGTCCTTTCCACAGCTTCTTTATTTCTTTGGAACCTAGGATACCAAACCTAGGCGTACAAGTATACTGTGTATCCTAGGAACATAGGATACACAGTACTCTGGGTACGATCATATCAAGGCCTTTTAAAGAGGCAAAATAACTTCCATATCCTTATGCATCAGCGTTTGTTTCAACATCAACAATTATCCTCTGAATAGTATTTGCAATTTTTGCAATGTAACCTTTGAACTTCAACTCTCTATCCTACATAACTCCAAAATTTCTACCATCATCAGTTATCCCAAGCATAATCCCACCAACATAATATACTGTTTGATATCTCATCGCACCACAGTGCAAAACTTTACACTTGCTGACGTTGAATCGATAGCCATTATAGTGATTAAATAAACGCAAGGGGGGGGGATGCCTCAGTTGGTAACAGTAGCAAAAGTGAAGTGTTGTGAGTAGCAGTTAACTAATGAAGCCAAAAAAATCCTAGAGTTCTTTCAATATGTAGCCAGCAAAAAAAAAAGAATGATGATGAAAGGATGACATTGATTGGACAAAATGGTATAAGAACAACTGCTGCAGAGGATATAGTTAAGATATTTAATGAGCAGTTCATAAAGGTCTTTCATTCTTGTGAATGTGACATCATGGGGAGATAGAAAGCAGATGATGATGGGGAGGAGAGACTGATTGTAAGTGAGCAAGAGATGTATGGAGAATTTAGCAAACTAGATGTTAATAAGGCTGTTGAACTTGATAATATATCATCACATGTTTTGAAGGAATGTGCCAGGGAGTTGACATCTACCTTGACATAATTTTTTAATATGAGTCTTGCACTTTGGTCAAGTTCCAAAGCAGTGGAAGGAAGGAAATATTGTGTGCTTCATAAGGGAGGTGACAAAATTTAAGCATCAAATTATAGGACTATCTGTGTCAGTTGTTGTGGTCAAAGTTTTGGAGAGGCTGGTGAGAACTAGGATCCAGAATTGGGTTGACAACAGTTGTATTATCTATCATCGACAGCATGGATTTGCTGAAGGGGAGATCATGTTTTAGTAATCTCCTTACTCTATAATAAGGTGTTCATTGGACAAAGGAGATAGATACACAGTAGTATACTAAGATTTTGCAAAGGCTTTGATAGTTTACTGCATGATAAGTTGATAGTCAAACTAGAGTAGATGAGGTTGGATATTAGATTAGTGTATTGGATTGGAGATTGGTTGTCTGATAGGTATCAATAAGTTGTGTATGGAGGAGAAATGTCCTGGAAGAGGAAAGTCATTGTGGTGTGACTTAGTGGTCTATTTTAGGGCCATCGCTGTTTAACCTGTGTGTTAATGATATTGGAGAAGATTTGATTGGAGATATTCAGTTGCTTACAGATGATGCAAAGTTGGGAAGAAAAGAACTATGAAGAGTAGAACAGATTTTGTGGCCTTAGAAGAAGACTTGAATAGATTGAGTGAATGGACATCGTAATGGGGATTTTGTGGCCTTAGAAGAAGACTTGAATAGATTGAGTGAATGGACATCGTAATGGGGATGTCAGTTCAATGTTGCAAAATGTGAAGTTTTAAAATTTTGGAAACAAAGATGGGCTGTAGAATTTACCATTGGTGGGGATATGTTGTTGGAGGCAGAGGAAATAAGAGATTTTGGGGTGATGGTGGATAATGATATAAAATTTAGACCATCAGTCTTTGCACCAGACTTGTGCAATGGGATTATTATTATTATTACACCCTCCATGTAGTTGACAAACTCATCATACATTTTTTTCTATTTCTGTGCAATATTTCCTGAGCTTACACTCAAATTATACAAAAAAGTCAAGGCCAGTTCAGTTGAACATTGCTTTAACAGATGTGCTGACACCCTATCTGTCCCAATTGTCCAATTCTTATTCAAATTATGCAACAACGCTAGAACCTCCTTTTCATGCATCTCTATCTCTTCATCCAATGTAGTGGTAGCACTTTGTACTGTGTTACATATACCAGGTTGATCTTGGTGAAGTAAGCACTCATTATTTGAACTACCTCATCTTCTGATACTAGAGTACCATCTGCATTCAGTAAAGATATTTTCTGCATTTATTCTTTCTTTTACTTGTCCATAATGATAAAATTCTTCTGAGTTGCCTTTAGCCTGTCAGCCAATTTCTTTTTCATACTCCAACTTAGTTTCCTGTACAATACTCATAACTTTTCTGGCCTGAGCTTTATGTTTTTCATAACTCGTCTTATCTCATGATGTTCCTTTCACATCATCATCTCTTCTTATGAATCTCTTGTTTAATGAAATTCTGTATTCATTTGACTCCCATTTTATTTGTTCTTCAAACTCTAGGGATATATTCAGATACAGCATCATTTAAGCATCTTTTCAAAGTTTCCCATGTATGGCTGAGATCCTTACCACTCACCAACTGATATCATGAAACCAAAGATGGTATTCTGTTGAGTTTGTCATAATTTACAGATTTGTAGTTCAGCATATAACTTGTCCTGATTGGAACATCCATATAATTGGCTACTTCACAGGTCAAATATGCAATGATCACTGTCATCAACTGGTATAGCAGCCACATTCTTACCTGAGACACCTGATGCTATGATCAAGTCTAACACTCTTCGTCCTTGAGCTGCTTCTTTCATAATTTTTTTCACAAATTTATATATTTTATATATATATATATATGTATGTATATGTAAAAGTACTAGAAAAATTGGTGAAAAAGAGAATTCAAGAATGGGTAGATAAAGATATACTTTATGAGAGTCAACATGGCTTTGTGAAGGGTCGGTCATGCCTTAGTAATTTACTAACTTTTTATAATAGAGTAACAGCTGAGTTGGATAATGGAAATGGCTACACGATGATTTTGCAAAAGCATTTGACAGAATACCACATGGAACACTATTATGAAAATTAGAACAAATGGGGATGGATATGACACTGGTTAAGTGGATATGAGGGTGGCAGCTTTGCTGGACAGATATCAAAAAGTGGTATATGGAGGGGCAGAATCAAGGCAAAAGCAGGTGACTAGTAGTGTGCCATGAGGTTCAGTGCTGGGACCATTGCTGTTTAATTTGTACATAGATGATATAGGAAATAACCTGAAAGGAAATATTCAGTTATTTGCTGATAATGCAAAATTAGGTAGAGTAATAGTCAATCAAGGCAATGTGGAGAGTTTACAGGAACAACTTACAGGAAGATTTAAATAGGCTGTCAGTATGGGCAAAAGATATTGGGTGTCAGTTTAATTTTGAGAAATGTAAAGTTATGCATTTTGGGATAAATAGATTACAAGCTGTGTATTGCATGGATGGCACTGTACTCCAGGAAATAGATGAAGCTAGAGATTTAGGGGTGGTGGTAGACAGAGAATTAATTTATAGGACATATTGCTAAGGTTGCTAAATTAGCCCATAAGATTACTTGGCTAGTGAAGAACACATTAACAAGTAGAAATAAGGAAGTTGTAATTCCTCTTTATAAAGCCTTGATAATCCCACATCTGGATTACTGTGCTCAAGTCTGGTTCCCTGGGTTTCTTGGGGATGAGAAAGTGATGGAGAGGATTCAGAGGCGAGTGTCCAAGATGGTGAGTGGCCTGTGGAATGTTCCATATGAGGATAGATTGAAGGTGTGTGGATTGCCGAAGTTAGTTGATAGGAGAAAAAGAAGGGATATGATAGAAACATTTAAGTTGCTTAAAGGAATCTATAGGACAGATGCAGGGGAAATGTTCTGTCCCTTAAGTTTCAGCACTTGAGGGACAGAACAAGGAGGTCATCCCTGGAAGTTGAATAAAGGTGTGGTCAGTAGGGGTGTGAGGACTAGATTTTTTGCTTGGAGAGTGGTGAATGAGTAGAATCGGTTGCAAGTGCTTTGTCTGTTAGTGGGTTCAAGAGAGGTATGATAGATTGGGTCTCCTGCGATGAGTCTTCGGACTACATGGAGGTGCTCACATAATAATAATTTTTTTTTCTTGCATTGACATTGCAGCCAAAATATTATGACGAACAACCTAATAGTTTGTAAACTCCCTCTTCTGCCAGAACTGTCACTAAGTGATGTGGCACAAACTCAAAGACTTCGAATATTGCAATAGCCATGCTGTATCATGTTGTCAGGGCTTTATGTAGATCTGCAAATGTTTGGAACTTTCGATCCATGTAATTTCAGAGATGCCACTTGGGAATCAGTTCCACTGAATTTGACAACCATGGTAATGTTTGAAAGTTGCTGTCATGTTAGGTGAACCACATTAGAATGATGTTGGTGACATGTGCAATAGCTTGCTGAAACATACCTGTGCCATTTGGGAAGACAATCACCATAAAGGGTTGTACCTAATTATTCGTAGTGGATTAGCATTCATAATACAGACTAGTTCATGATAACAGAGTGATTCTCTTCCCTAATTTTTCATGTTAAACTATGTACCATGACATCCACATGACGTTACTAGAAATGAGATTCTTTCAAAAAGGCAACTTTTTTTTAAGCCTTCAATGGTCCAGTGATGTCTCATAAATGCAAATTATAGATGTTGTGATTAGGCATAATTATGGGTACCCTGATCCAGCATCCTCTTTGGAAGCCCATATGGAGGAAGGTACATAAGATTATTGCCTGGGAAATGCCACTATTTATCTCCTGGTTAAATTCCACGGTCAGCTGTTCCACAGTTTTCTTTTATAGCTTGCATAATGCAGGACAACTTACATTCACGATGAGCATCAATGAGGTGTGAGCTCTCAGTGTTCACCTAATCCTGTTCTGCCTTTTGCTGTGTGAGCACCTTAACTACAGCACTTTGCAAACAGCATATAATGTTGGCATTTTCCTGGACGTTGCTACACTTAAACAGGCATTCTACCAAGCATGCCTTTTTTTGAAGTCCTCAGATGATATCCCTGGCCCATGTCAGTCAGCAATTTCAAACAACTTTACACAATTTAAGTATCATATATCTTGTTAAAAAACCATTTACAAGTTCCACTTCACAGAGTGGAATGGCTAATTTTGCAATAATGGGAATTGTCTTAATATTTTAACTGAGCTGTGTACATTACCTTGATAATACTATTAGATTTTGGCAACAAGAACATGTCATGAATGTGATTTATGTGAAATCTGTAACACATCCTGCAATGAATATATTAAAAAATGAATTTTAGCTATGCTAATGATGTTGGTCAAAAAATTAATAAAGTTAGTGTAAATTTTTTCCATTTAGGGCATCTTGGTTATTTTGATTATAAACTCAGAATTTTGTAGTATTGTCATTGCTGCATAATATGAATACTTACAGTAAATATATTAAGTTGCAATTTTATTAAATCTCACCCTGTTTTATGTACAGTGTAGTTATTTGCATATAGTGTTATCAAAAGTGTGAGAGAGAGGAGGGGATGGAGATATGTTGATTTATATGTAATGCTATGGAATCTTTGTTTAGTCTGCTTAGATCAACTTTGTCTCAAAAGCATCTGCATGGGCATGTTTCTTTTCAGAAGAAGAAAGTAAACTGTGATCATCTTCCAAAGCAGAGTACATTATTCATAACTGAAGCAGCTGGTATTATCATACAGAAACTAATGGTTAGACGAGGAATAGAAGAGAGGTTGCAGTTAACTAGTCTTAATATGGATGGAAAACAAACATGGGTTGTATTTGTAAGTTTTTTTATTTCTTTTCTTGTCAGATTATGCAATGTTTATCACACCTTTCTTTCATTCCATTAATGCAGTGCTTATTACCATCTTCTTTTCATCCAATTCCCTTACTGTCAGAAAAATCATCTAACCCTAATTGAACTCCTAGTTTGCTTTTAGGATGATTCCTTATTCTCTTTCTTCCTGCTATATGTTATTATTATACAGGCTCCTGCAGGGAGTACAGGTACTTAAGGGATGGTTGCATAAGTCACTCATGCTTAAATACATCTCTCATTGAACACATTCACTGAAGACATATTCATGACATCAAGATTATTGTATCAATGAAACATGATTGACAGAATATGGCACAACAGGAATAGAGCTGAAAGGTGTATCATATTAGATTACTTGGCTAGTAATTATGAAAAACTTAGAGGACCTTGGAACTATAGTATGGAAAGAGAAACTAGGTCAAAATGAGACAGATGCTTCTTGAGCAATGACCAATAGTTATTGATCAGTGCTCTAAAACTATGAGGGGAACTACAAGAGGGAGACTGCTGTGAGAGGAGCTGTGATTGCAGTGTTGCAGAGTGTAAAATCAATTTGTGGGCAAAGATGGGATGTAGAGTAGACAATTAATGGGAAACTTTTTGAAGGAGGTAGAGGAGATGAGAGATCTAGGAGTTACTAGTGGTGGACCAAAGTTGAAGTTAAATTGGGGATTGCATTGCATAACACTGAGGGCATCACAATGGATTATGGCAGTGATGATGATGAGGACTATAACATTCAGAAGTAAAGAGGTTATGGTTCCATTGTGTATTTTCCACTTGGAAAAGTATTATTCACTTTTCTTCAATTCACATAAAGTTTTTTCAATTTGCACGATAACATTAGGAAAGTAGTGAATAATATTTATTCAAAAGCCATATATTTCAGCCTAAAAATAACAGACTTTCAGTGGCAATGTTAGTTAATTAGAAATCAAATAATGGCTTGATTTGAAACAGTGCCACTTGACAGAGTGGAATGGATGGTTATGAAATAATAGGGACTGCTTAATATTTTGACTGTACTGTGTATATTACCTGTGTACATTAATTACTTTTTAAATTAATAATGCAGTTTGAATGTGGGCTACCGCAAGATAAATAAATTTTATATTTTAATGTGTGCCAATATTGTCTAAATTATAGACTAATTATTATTGTGAAATATTTGAGTGCAGAATGTGGTGTTTGGATAAATTTCTTAGGTGATATCATAAATTTATTGTTTTTTTTTGTTAGCACAATGATTCAACATGGCAGTTAAAGGTAAATCATCACATAAGTCTGTGTGGAAGACAAATAAAGAAAACAGAATGGATTTCTCAAAAATGGTATGGTGCTGTGAATGTAATATGTATGCGTGGGAAGATGTCATAAATATTAATGTAGAGAGGCTGAATAAGAGAAAAGAATGAGTATGGGCATGTAGAAAATGAAATATTTTGATGGACCATAGACTTGCTTAAATAGTTTAAAGGTGAGTAGGAAACATGGCGATGTAACTGACACGGAAGTTGAATATTGTGTGAATGTTCAGAATGTATGTGGAAATGATAGCAAGGAAAAAGATTTGATTGATCAATAAAGCAAACAGTCATTTATACGACATTATAAAACATTACAAAATGAAGATTTATTGTTACATAGACCATATATTTACAACGTACTTAAGCTCTTACAAATTGCCTACCGGTTTCGCTAGTAACTGACCAGCTTTCTCAAGGCTTGCATAGTACAAAAAAGAGGTAAATGCAAAAAAGGTTTCAAAATACAAAGAACCGTTAGTACCTGTTAGGTAGCTAGGGTGACACGTTCGCGTGACATAACTACTCAGCATCATGAACACGTGTTACATGCAAACGCGTAATATGGTTATTTGCGTACTGTAGCTCTGTTGAACTGAGGGAGTTAATTAGATGTTTCCAGGTATCGTTCAGAATGGCCCCTTGATTTCTGTTTAGGTTACTTCCCGTACGTGGTTCTTTGTATTTTGAAACCTTTTTTGCATTTACCTCTTTTTTGTACTATGCAAGCCTTGAGAAAGCTGGTCAGTTACTCGCGAAACCGGTAGGCAATTTGTAAGAGCTTAAGTACGTTGTAAATATATGGTCTATGTAACAATAAATCTTCATTTTGTAATACTTTATGACCAAAACATGTATAATTATAAAACATTGTGAAATTAACAATAATGTGGGCAACAATGATGTTGAAAAACACAGTGCAATTAACAGTAAGGTGACATTCGAGGTTTATGGCAAAGATGTGTGTGTGTGTGACTGGGATAAAATAGTGAGAGCGAATGACAGCAAAAAAGGACACAAGAGTTGAAAGATGAGTTGCTGAAGATGAAGCAGGAGATGAAGTGGATGCAGAGTGAAATAAAGAGAATTAGAGATATGTGTGGAAGAGTAAAGAAGATGAAAAAAAATAATATCAATATGAAACAAAAGGTAATGAAAGACCCGTGATTGGCATTGTATGTTTATTTGTTTATTAGAGATGTGGTAAATGAGAAGATGCACAAGGTTTATTTCCCTGGAGGTAAAATTAATGGTGATTGAGACATTGAATATAAGGAGTAAGGAACCACATGGATTGGTAGTTGTAGTTTTTTTTTTTTTATGTTAAGCCCATACATGACAGGTTGATAGATCAACCTATAGTACATTAGCACCGTGTATGGGTTGGGAAAGAAGGTACTTGTTCACATTGGTTGCCCGCAAGTCTTTAAAAAAAAAGTTAAGGCTGAAGGAGCTCCATTTACCACCACTACCTTAGGGAATAAAGGCGTTTGAGGATTTGTTTTATTTTATTAGGGAATGTAGACTGCAGAGTTTGATGGATAGAAGAAGAAGAGGTGATAAGATTGAGACTTTTAAACTGTTGAGAGGTGGTTACAGGGTTGACACTGGGGAGTTCATTTGCTTGGTTGAACAGCGGGAAGGAGTGATGACAAGGGACCATCCCTGGAAGTTATAAAGGAAACTGTGAGCAACACTGTGAGGAGTGGTTCCTTTGCATGGAGGGTGGTTGAACCATGGAATGCATTGTCTGATAGAATCTGATAGAGTGGTGAGAGCGAGAACAGTCAATGAGTTTAAGGAGTGGTATGATAGACTTTGTGTTTCCTGGGAGGGACCCCCCATGTTGAGTCTTGATAGACGTGTTTCCTAGGAAGGACCTCCTGTGATGAGTCTTTTGACTCCTTGGAGGCCTAAATAATAATAATAATATTGTATTCCTTAGGGAACACATCAAGGGGAAGACTTCCATAGTATAGCAGTTGCAGGGATGAAGGAGGAAGAGGAGAAGAAACTTGTTCTGTTCTGTGGGTTTCGAGGTGCACTGTGTAGGGATGTTGAGCAGCAGCCGCACGTGTTCCAACGAGCTTAGTACTAAGTGGGGGAATTATTGATGCTATTTTGGATGAGCATTTCCCATGGATATAGTTGTAGAAGACACATAATGCAGAGACGGATCATGTGTAAAATTGGGGGGAAGTGAGTTGGTAAGAAATGGGTCATTAATAAGTCTCATTGCTCTCCTCTGTATTGAGTTGAGCATTTTGAGGGAGCTTTTGGGGCTCCACCCCATATGTGGGAGCAGTATTCGATGGTTGGGCAGATTTGTGATTTGTATAGAGTTAACAGCTGTTCAGGGGTGAAGTAACATCTTGAGCGAAAGAGAAATCCTAGTTTTTTAGAATCTGAGGATGCAATGGTTGTTATATGTTTATGTCAGGAGAGGCTTGATGTCAGGGTAATTTCAAGTAGAGAAATCTCAGATTGTCTGGAAATATGGGTGTTGTCAAAAATAATACTGGGAGAAAATGATTCTTTTTTATGAGACATCAGATGGTACTGGGTTTTATTTGCATTCAAATTGACTAGGTTATCTGAACCCCATTGGAGGATGGCTTAGAGGCTGAAATGAGGGCAGTAGTGGTTCTGTTCTGTAGGTTGAGGTAAGTTGTGTGGAGTGAGGTTTATCAAAAGAAAGGGAGGAGTGCAATGTGCTGTCATATGCAAAACTGTGTATTGGGTTGGAGGTAAGCTGAAGTATGTTATTGATATATAGTAGGAAGAGGGTTGGTAAGAGGACAGAACCTTGTGGAACCCTGGCATTAGTTGAATGGTGAGAGGATAAGGAGCCATCCACTACCACACACATAGTGTGCGTCCAGACAGAAAGCTGGCAATTCAACTACAGAGGTCTTGAGATAGACCAAATGATGGCGGCTTGCTTAGTAAGCCCTTGTGCCAGACCCAGTCAAACGCTCTGGAGATATCAAGTCCAACCACTTGAGATTCGCCAAACTTCTCCATGGCATTTGTCCAGAGATGGGTGACATATGAGAGCAGATCTCCTGTTGATCAGCAGCGACGGAATCCACTAGCGATCATTTATTAGATGGATAGCTTCAAGGTAGTGTAGGAGTTGGGAATTGATAATTTTTTCCATTACTTTAGACAGAACTGAGGTGAGTGAGATGGAGTGGTAGTTGGATGCAGTGACTTGTCACCCTTCTTGGGAATGGGTTGAATATAGGCCAATTTCCAGGCTGTGGGATAGATACCCATGGAGTAAGACAGTATATATAAGCGACATAGGACAGGAGACAGTTCTGGTATGCAAACCTTCAGGACAATTGGAGGAATGGCATCAGGGCTGGGAGACTTTTTTTGTGTCTAATTTGGACAGTATTTTGCTGATAACTTTCTCCCAAAAGGATATAGTGGGCATCTGGAATGGTTAGGGGGACATTTGCCATTGTCAATTATGCATGCATTGGAAGCAAAGTGTGAGGCTAGGAGCTTGACCTTTTCTGTAGGTGAAGATGCAATGGAGCCATCTGGGTATGATGGAGGTGGGAATAGTGTTGGGTTGAAGTTACGACTGATTGCTTTGGCGAGGGACAAAAAGGCTTGACTGCCACTTGGAATTACTGCTAATTTCCTGCTTTTTTGAACTCTGTTTTGGAAACATTAATTGTTTTTTTTGCATTTATTTTGGGCTTGGGTATAAGCTCTAAAGGAGGATGGGGTTCTTGATTTGAGCCAGTAATGGTATGTTTGTTTTTTTTATTTGTACAGCCTTGGTGCATCTTTTGGAAAACCAGGGTTTAGTTATTGAACCCCAGGTCAGAGTACTGTGGGAAATGTATGATTCCATGCCAGTGAGGATTACTTTGGTTATGAGTTTGGTACATGTGTTTGGGTTGGAAGTTCAGAATCAATAGTTTAACCATGGGAATGAGGCATAGACGTTGCAGAGGCTGTCCCACTTGGCACTGTTATAATGCCAAACTACTCTTGTATGGGAGTGGTTATGTAAGTGTTGTTGCATGGGGGAGAAGATGAGCACTAGGTTGTGATCAGAATTGCCTAGCGGGCTCTCTACATTCACTGTGTATTTGGAAGGGTCATTGGTCAGGAGGAGGTCTTGGGTATTTGGAGAGTGGTTTGGGTTATCAGGTATTCTGTTTGGCATCTGAACTAGTTGTGTAGGGTCATTAGTGATGGCGAAGGTTTCAGCATCTCTGCTTGCAAGAAGATCTGTAGAGCTGGAGGAGGAAAGCCAGTTGGTGTTGTGGACATTAAAATCTCCTAGGAGAATGATTTTGCTGTTGGGAAAGTGAGACTGGAGAAAGTCAATTTTTAGTGAGAGGAAATTGAAGAGCTCAGAGTGGTTGGTTGCATTAAGGGAGTGATAGAGACAGCACATGAATTTGACTGAGTTGGGTAGGGATATTTTCATTCAAAGAAGGTCAGTTCTAGGCTGGGTGCTCTCTAGCAAGGTATGTCAGAGCAGATGCATGCACAGATGCTGGACTTGGGTAGTAATAGCAAATGACTTGACTGCAAACAAGGAGAATGTGAGATTGGAATTCTGGTAGTTGTTGAGATGGAGAAAAGTAAATAGTGTGATAGGAAAGGTAGTGAGTGTGATGCCCAGTTATGACAGTGATGAGATGAGGCAGGGATCACTCTCAGTATTTTCTGAACATTTCATCAGGACTGACTATGCAGCCTTCTTACCATTCTGCCATATTGTGGACTGTCAGGCAGCCAACCAACCTACCTCCTTCCTACCCTTTGTGAGCAGATTGCCAGATTTCTCTCTGGTTGTTCATTGTGTCATGATGAATGTTTATTTCTTGTCTGCTTTTTCCATCAATGCCGGAGTACCTTAGGACTCTGCTTTTTCTTACATCCTTCCTTCTGTATGTCAATGATCTTCTCTCCTTAACATTCAGCCCTATTCATAGCATTGCTGATGGCAATACATTCATTTCTCGTTGCCATTTACAAAATCTTGTTATGCTCCGATAACTCAAAGATCTCTAGCCAATGATGTAAACCCCATTCTTCTAGCCATTTTCAAGTAAGACAAAGATAATTTAGTGAATTCTAATGTACCAAAACATGGTCCCTTGTTTCCCAGAAGAAACCGTTACTCACTTTCCCTCAGTTTTCACATCATTAAAAAAGGTGTTTTGCTTGGTTATCAAGCAAAACAACTTTTATTATAATATAATAATAATAGACAAGAAATTATATTCTTGTTTCAATCCCATTCTCGATGAGTCTTTTGATTCCATGGAGTACCTATATAAATAATAATAATAATGATACTCAAGCATGAGCAAACAAAGTTTACATGTGAAGTATCTTCACTACTAGGCTCTACTTGTATATAGAACCTATTTAGTTCACATCAATAGCTTTAGCATCCTAATGCAAAGTACACATCCTTTCAGATGAATATGTTGCTATGCGTTATGGTAAGACCAGTTTCAACCTTTATTGAGGTCTGCTCAATATGAGCAACTCAGGAATATACTGATTAAATCAATGTAGAAGTCATATTTTCCATATATAAGTAATAAAATTATGTATCACCATAGTTTTTCAAAACACTCTAGATTATAGATAGTTGTGTAGAATGTTTGAACAGTTTGTAGAACAAGACTGAAAAGACTTCAGTATGTGTTGAAATTGGTCTGGATAGTGACCCTTCCATTATGGGCAGCAGTACACACATACAAAAGGAAATGCACTTTGCATTATGAGATGCTAAGGCAAATGGTGTGAAGTCTACGGTCTCTAATATACAAAGTAGCCTACTTTCAAAGTTTGTTTGCTTATGCTTCAGTATTAAAACAAGGGTATCATTTCTTGTCTGTTATAAATAACATTCTACTAACCAACCAAGAACTGTTCATTCTTCTTGGGTTGACTTTAACATCTTGTCCACCCTCACATAAAATCATCATGTCCATACTTCTCAGCCTCCAAAAAAAGCTTGGTATTATTTTTCATTTTAAATGTTACTGCTCTTCTGCTCAATTTCTAAAAATTTATAAATCCTAAATCGATCAAACCTTAGAATATTGTTCTTACAGAGTGCACCAAACGTCTCCCTCAGAATGATTAATTGTATCCAGAAGAGAGAACTATTTGCTTAATAGATGAGATCCTTTCCTCACTGACTTTCTTCAATAGCTTTGCCAAAGGTGCTGCTTTTTTCTGCATTATGTCTTTGCAATAGCTTTTTCAATGGAACACTGCTCTACTGAACTGGCTGATGCTATTCTCTGCTTCCCTCTAATCATATACAAATACTGGCAGCTGCTGATCAACATCCATAATGCAGTTTGGCTCTGGATTTACTGAACCATCTTCCCATATCATTTTCCACAATGAATAGAAGAAACGCATGGTACAGATTCCTTTCTTCTTTCTAATCACTTGTACACATGCACAGTATATAAGTAGGTGTGACACCAAAAAAAAAAAAAAAAAACTATTTTGAATTTGGTTAAAATCATTGAATACTAAAATGCATAAAATTGTCTTTGCAGGAAGCTGTCTTCCTGCAATTCTTCCTGTTCCTTTTAGTTCATTTGAATTTTTCTGAGTGGTTAGTGTTTCTACATGTTGAACAAATCTAACATGCATACATGTGAAAGGATCAGAACTTGCAGCCAAAAGTTGTAGGTTTTAATCTTTCCACATGTATGTTTGATCACCTTTAGATAGGAGATCAGTTTCATTGTCCAGTTGGAGACTACCTCCTGCATAATCAGGCTTGAAGTGGTGTGAAACATATACATTTGGAATCTAGAACAGGATTTGTGGATTATGTTAAAAACAACAAAAAAAAAAATTAAAATGATTTTTTCAGAGGATCTTGGACTGTGTTTAAAGTCATCTCTTGCATTGTTTAAAACTGCTGTATTCCAAATCTGGGTCTAAATTGGTTGAATGATGTAACCTGTTGAGGTGTCTACAAAGGATGTGATCCCTTACAGCCCAACTTCATTTTTGTCCAACTGGGCTGAAATTTCCATGTGATTATAAGCAACATAAGAAATTACTATATCAAATTCAGAATTGGTTGAATGAGATGACCTGGAAGGGGAAAGTAAAAAATGCTTTATTTGCTATACCTCATATTTTGCATTTAACTTATAATGAAATTACATTGAGTTAGATTTTGGCCATAGTGATATATGCAGCATGAGAGAGAGAGGATATGAAAGGATTGTTGGAAGAAGCAACAAAGAAAAGTGTGAGAATGACCATTGTTAATTCTTAACCTGTTACCAAGATACTCATATGATAGTTAAGGAGGGCAGCTCAGTAGCAAATGATTTGATATGCAAGCAGTGTAGAAGAAATGAGCATGATTTCCAGATGTGTGGAGTAAGATGAATGGCAGAAAGATGTATGAGAAGGATGGCCTGCACCTGAATGAATTTATCATCATGAGCCTGGAGAAATTTTTAGTAGAGTGAGAATTAATACAGAGAGGCAGGGAAACTAGAGCATATTGGAGGAATGATAAAAATGTATGAGTGCATCTAAGGTATGCAAATATAATAATGATATGAAAGTCAGAGTTAGTTATGAATCTGGTGAAAGAGTGAACATGTAGATTAGCTTATAATGGTTGAGTGTATGTGTGAGGAGAAAGATAAAGCCAAGCAGATTACAAATGTAAATATACAAAAAAAAAGCCAAGAAGTAACTTATTAAGTCTGTAACCAAATGCCAAGAGTGTCTAGAGAACAGAGGTTGAGACCTGAGATTTTTGGTATTGGTGAAACTTGACTTTCACTCAGATGTAGTAAATAGAATCATGACTGTAAACGGTATAGTATTTTCACCAATGACAGAAGAAGTTGAAGGGGAATAGCTGCTAATGATATTAGGTGATGAAAAAGAAAGTGCAGTTAATGGTAAGATGGCGAGTGGAACTGACAGTAATATAGCAAAATAATGATGCACAATTTGAAAGCTTGAGTTGGCAAAAATTGGGTAAGAGATGTTGAATGAAACAAAGAGAATTGCAGATGTGTATAGAAGAGTAAAGACTGAAATGAATGCTATCTGTAAAAAAAAAAAAGAGGTAATGAAATACTCGCAAGTGGCATTGTAATGGGGGTTCAATTATTTAGAGGTGTGGTGAATAAGGTGTGTTTTCTGAGAGGTGAAATGAGTAGGGTGACTGAGACATTGGATATGAGGAGTATTATAAATGATATGGTAGGGGAATGTGTGAAGAGAAAAGAGTTTGATGTGTGGGATTAGTTTAAAGGATATAACCGTATAAGAGTGATGGACTGCATTTGAATGGCTTGGCATAAGTAATCTAGAGATACTACTGCTGCTGGAAGGAGCGTAATGATTGCAGAGAATGGATCTGAAGTAAGAAGCAATGTGGATGAGCTGAAAAGTAAGGAAAGAGAGAATGCAGTAGCTTTCGAATGGAGAAGAGAATAGCATTAGTGTAGAGAATGAGAGAACAAGCATGCAAAACAAGATAGGGAAATGGGAAGAGAAGAAGTGAATGTGTGAGTATACAAGAAAGTAATGGATCCAGTATGTAGGACAAGCAAAGGTTTGAAAAGTATTCTGAGATAGGTAATGAATAAGACAAAGGAACAACTCATGGAAGGCACAAAGAAGTCACATCTAATAATAACTCATTATAGATCCAGAAATTAACTTTTATGTTTGTATAAGAATTCTAGAAGTATCAGAAACAAAGGAAATGAAATGGATGCATTGAGTTTGTTCAACCAAAAATTGTCAGAATTAGTGAGACATAGTTGAATGACAGTGAAACCTGACAGGAATAGAGAGGAGAAGGTATGTTTTTTTGTGAAGATTGTGAAAAGAGAAAAAGAGAAATGGAATGTTGTTGATAGAAAAGGAGTTATGTCCATGCAGTGTAGAGATGCAAGGGGAAAATAGTCAGAATGGTTTTGAGTCAGTATGATATGAAGTGGAGAGGAATAGAATGAAATACTTAATTGTTTCTGTAGACTTGTTAATGTGGAGGGTAAAAGGACAACGTGGTAGCACTCAGCAGGATAAAAGGCAAAAGACTGCACTAAGCAAATTGTGTTTCAAGGAAGTTCTTTTCATGCAGGAATAAAGTTTCAAACTTTGGATGTCTTGTAATGTCTCAAAGACATCATTTAAATGATTTCATGCAGGGAATAATTATTGGAAAGCTTGAAGAAGGCTGCCGAATTATATTGCCAGAGAGTTAGGAATCTCATAGTTATATCCAAGTTCTGGGCAGCATTTTATACCAATGGAATGTGATTAAGATGTTTGCTAAGAGGTCACCCTCACTCTACCATGGAGCATGAAGACAGATTTTTGGTTCCTCATAACTTATTTTTAATGGTATTAACAACACCAAATGAACTATTTTATAAAAAAGATGTTTTATTAACTTGCTTATATTTCGCTGAATTTCAAATCATCATCAGAGCACAACACAGCATGTATATGTGACAGTGAGTATATATGAAGCAATACAGTTGTAATGTACAAAAGATCTAAAGTCCTAATTTGGCACTATCTAATGTTGTTTAAAAAAGAGTATTACAGCTATGTAGGAGTTGCTCTTAAGATAATTTGGAGTGGGGCTCCTAAACACTCCCTCAAAATGATTGATTCAATACAGAGGAGAGCAATTAGACTGATAAATGATCCATCTCTTACCCACTCACCTCCCTCCCCCACTTTCACATAGATGTTTAGTCTCTGCAATTTGTATATTCTATAAATATTTCCAGAGGGCAAAGTCTGACTGTCACCTCCTCGTGGTGCCCTCTGGATGATCTGATGACAGCAGCATTTCTTCTTTTTTCCCATTATGGAGACAAATTTCAGTGATTATACTTATGCTACCATGTACAGGGAAGCCTCTTGATTTGGAAATGATGTCAGAGTTGAGAAATGAGCAAGGTAATTTAAATCATCCAATGTAATTTAAATTATATTGTTACCCCAGCAAGCAAAGAAAAACTAAATGAACTGTTACTACTAGCTGATATTATCTGCATCCAGGAAACCAAACTTCAACAAACCAACAGACTAAACATTAAAAACTATGAAATCATAAGACAAGATAGGCCTACGGACCAAAATGGAGGAGGGTTTCTGACACTAATCCGAAACTTGTCATATAAAGCTGTTGAGTTAGACATAGTATCAGAAGGAACTGAAATACAAGGAATCCAAATACTGGAACCAAGTAAAAAGCCATTAAACATATTCAATTGTTATCATCCTCCTGACATACTTGGACCAAATCTTTCCAACCTATCCCATCTCATTGAAGAAAACTTCATTATCTTAGGAGGCATGAATAGCAAACACCTGTTATGGGGTTCTGAGGAAATAAACCCAAGAGGAGAAAACCTGAGTAATTTCTTAGATGAAACAGGACTAATAACTCTCAACAGTGGAGAACTTACTTATCTGTCTCATGGTACAAAAGATGCCCTAGATATCACTGCGGTGTCTCCTGATCTTCACAACAAAGCTATTTGGTCTGTTTTGGAACCAGCAGGAAGTGACCATACCCCAGTATTAATCAATCTGAACCCAAAAAAGAAAATATCATTGGAACTTCCAGAAGGCAAATTGGAAGAAATACAAGGGTGAAGTAAGTAAAATGCTGAAAGATCATATATACCATTATGACTTAGACAAAGACTATATAACGTGGAAGAATACTATCTTAAATGCAACAAAGAAAAGTATCCCAAAGGGCTACAGGAGAAAAGTTGTTTCAAACTATACAAAGATTCACCAGGAACTTGCCAGTAAAATAACTAAACGAAATGAATTATTTAATATCTTAAAAATTGAAAGCTCTCCAGAAACCAGGATTGAATACAACAAGATAAATGCTGAAATTAAACAAAAATATAATATATTACAAAGAGCTAGGTGGCAAGAATTTTACCACAACTTAAATCCAAACATTTCAGATACCAAACTTTGGAAACTGACTGCTAATTTACAAAGAGACCTATCAAAGGCAAGTGAGACTAACACGCTAAAAGATCCAGATGGAAATATCAAAATTGGAGATAGGGAGATCTCAAATACCTTGGCCTTTCATTTTCAAAATATAAGCAAACTAGAGATGAATACTAGGAAAGGGCATCAAATATAAAAACAGGCTTGACAGCAGAAAAATGCTGCAAACTCCCCAAAATATCAAAACAAACTATTCTGGGATCCATTTACAATCTCTGAATTGGGAGATGCCTTGGGCATACTAGATATAAATAAATCATGTGGACCAGATAACATACAAGGAATTATGATCAAACATCTTCCTTCCTTAGCCCTAGATTGGCTACTTCGCCTATACAACAATAGCCTAAAACAAGGAAAAGTTCCGAAAGACTGGAAGACAGTCACAATCATACCAATCTTAAAGCCTAACAAATTGCAAGACCAACCAGGAAGTTATAGACCAATTTCACTGACCTCATATAATAAAATAAGTTTAATCCTTTATCCAAGTGTGAGCAAACAAATTTTGCACCTGAAAGTATCTTCACGACTGGGGTAAGGTAGTACAACACCGGACAACTCGTTGCAAAAGTGGAGCAAGCTAACATCACTCCTATCTCAGTATCTCCCATAATGCAAAACACATCTCCTTGCGGATATGTCTAATGTTATGCATTAAGGGAAGGGCCACTACCCAGACTAGTTTCGACCTTTATTGAGGTCTCTTCAGTGGGAGCCAGGCCCAAGTGGAGATACCAGGCAGAAGCATTAGCAGGTTATCTCCACCTATAGGAGTTGCCAAATGGTGTGCCACCCTTTTTTTAATAAATTACTCTGGATTTAGAGAAAGATGTTGAAAGTTTATTTTTCACTTGGTTAGAGTATAATAAAATTAGTTTAATCCTTTATCCAAGTGTGAGCAAACAAAGTTTGTGCCTGAAAGTATCTTCAGGACTGGGGTAAGGTGGTACAACACCAGGGCAACTCGTTGCAAAGGCGGAGCAAGTTACCAACACTCCTACCTCAGTATCTCCTATAATGCAAAACACATCTCCTTGCGGATATGTCTAATGTTATGCATTAAGGGAACGGCCACTACCTAGTGATGTTAGCTTGCTCCACCTTTGCAACAAATTGCCCTGTGTTGTACCACCTTACCCCAGTCCTGAAGATATTTTCAGGCGCAAACTTTGTTTGCTCACACTTGGGTAAAGGATTAAACTAAATTTATTATAGTCTAACCAAGTGAAAAATAAACTTTCAACATCTTTCTCTAAATCCAGAGTAATTTAATAAAAAGTGGCACATCATTTGGCGACTCCTATAGGTGGAGATGACCTGCTAATTCTTCTGCCTGGTATCTCCACTTGGGCCTGGCTCCCACTGAAGAGACCTCAATAAAGGTCGAAACTAGTCTGGGTAGTGGCCCTTCCCTTAATGCATAACATTAGACATATCCGCAAGGAGATGTGTTTTGCATTATAGGAGATATTGAGATAGGAGTGTTGGTAGCTTGCTCCACCTTTGCAACGAGTTGCCTCGGTGTTGTACCACCTTACCCCAGTCCTGAAGATACTTTCAGGTGCAAACTTTGTTTGCTCACACTTGGATAAAGGATTAAACTAATTTTATTATACTCTAACCAAGTGAAAAATAAACTTTCAACACTTCACTGACTTCAATTCCAGGCAAATTAATGGAAAAAATGATACTCCAATGTTTGAATTACTATCTAAACACAAATAGTATACTACCACATTTTCAGGCTGCCTTTAGAAGAAATCACTCAACAACTGATCAACTTTTCTACTTAATCCAGACAATTCAAGATAACTTTCAGACCAAACCTACCAAATCCACCATTGCAGCTTTTATAGATTTTAGCAATGCCTTTGACAGGGTGTGGAGGCAGAAACTCTTTTCCAAACGTTGTCATATTGGAATAGAAGGGAAAGTTCTTAACTGGGTCTATGACTTTCTAAGAAATAGAACAATTCGAGTTAGAATAAATAATACCTTTTCCAAGAAAGTGAAAATAAGACTGGGACTGCCTCAAGATAGCATTTTGAGCCCACTCCTTTTTTCCATCTACTTGAATGACTTAGATAAAAATATAAATAAAGAAACAAAGATAGCTATGTTTGCTGATGATTTGGTTCTATTCTCAGCTCACAACAACCTAGAAACAGCAGAAGTTCACTTAAAGCCATTGAAAGTTTAGCTACATACTGTGAAAACCAAAAAATCAAAATTAACCCTACTAAATCAGAAATCTGTGTTTTTACTATTAATAACCACCTCAGAAAGTGGAGACCAAAGATTAAGCTAAACAGTCAACTAATTACATTTAATGAAAACCCAAAATACCTTGGAGTTACTCGGGATCCATCGCTAAGCTTCAATAAACATATCAACAATGTTGCAGTCAGAGCAAAAAGAAGACTAAATATCATGAAAAGTATCTCAGGTAAAGAGCGGGGAGCCAATGCTAAAACCTTAAAAGTCACATATACCTCTATTATCCGTCCCATAATGGAATATACTTTGCCAATCTGGATACAAACATCACAAACCAGTTTAGACAAGCTTATAAAAATTCAGAAAAATGCAGCTAAAATCATACGTGGACTAAGGAATATAACTCCTGGAAAAATAGCAGAATTCGAATCCAACCTTGTTCTTTTAAAAATTAGGCGGCAAGAAAATCTTACCAAATTTGTAGAAAAAAGAGCCAACCTTGCATATTATAGAACAAATGAACTTTTTAAAAACTGGAAACCAACAAACAGAATAAAGAAAAAATCAACAATGCATGAAATCATAGAAAATAAAATTCCCTTGGGTAGTTCAAATAAAATAGCCGACTATGCAGCATTTCCTCCAAATCAAGACAGGAAAAATATAGTTATCAACTCTGAAATAGGGAAACATGAGAAAAAAAGCCTAGAATACCCTGAAATCTTGATATCATTAGCCCTTTTAAAAATAATGGAATATGGACCTGACTCAATAAAGATCTACACAGATGGCTCCAAAAATCCAAATGGCAGTTCTGGGAGTGGCATACTGAACTATGGCTCTCATAATATAGAACTAAAAACAACTAACAGTATTGGATGCAACTCATACCATGCAGAATTAATAGCCATTAACACCGCACTGCAATATTTGGACAAACAAAACCCGAAGGACTTTATATTTTTCACAGATTCCTTAGCAGCCCTACAAGCTATTAAGAACTGCTACACTAGCCATCAAAAAATACTTAGAGACAGCAAAAAAAACATAAACAAACTACATAATTTCTAGAATTCTTGAGGGACAAATGTCTTAGGCAACATGTAACAGAGGGAACAAGAAGTTCAAGAGATTTGGATTAGGTTATAGCATCAGAAGAGTTGATAATAACTGAGTTGACATCTCTCGCACCAGTTGGAGAGAGTGACCATATGGTTTTGACTTGGAAAATGAATAGACATGCAGGAGTATCAAAGAGACGGGAACTTATGTGGAATTATAATGCAGGTGATTATAATAGTCTTAGATGTCAACTTTGGGAAGTTTCATGGAGGGAGGAATTGGAAGGCCGGGATATCACCAGTGCGTGGGAAATTGTGAAAGAATATTTGTTATCAGCAATGGTAAGTTGTATACCACGAGTGAAGAAGAGGACGCAATTTGGAGTAAAGTGGATGACAAACAATATTAAACAGGAATTGCATGCGAAAAAGAGGCTATGGAAGAGATATAAGGAGACAGGTGAAGAGAAGATGCATGAAGAATATAAGACACAGGCCAGAAGAGTGAATAGTGTGGTAAGGAAAGCGAAACTGGAATATGAGAGGAGATTGGCCCTAAGATCCAAAGAAAATCCTAGGGAATTTTTTAGCTATGTGGCCAGTAGGAGGAGAAATGACTGTGGAAGAATGATATTGTGGGATAAAAATGGGAATAGAGTGACTGATGCAGAGGACATAGAGGAATTGTTCAATGAACACTTTATTGGAGTATTTCATCCTAGAGGAGTCAGTTTTATTTCTAAAGGGATAGGGCTGGTTTGAGATTTAGAGGTACAGAAGGAGAATGTGTTTCAGATACTGAGTACTCTGGATGTCAGTAAAGCTTTGGGACTGGATGCTATTTCACCGCGAGTTTTGAGAGAATGTGCTAGGGAACTGAGAGTGCCTTTAACCGGGCTTTTCAATGAAAGTCTGGCTTCGGCCAAGGTGCCCAGGGAATAGACGGAAGGTAAGATAGTGCATAAGGGTGGTAACAGAAGAGTCTAATTATAGGCCAATCTGTGTATCATCAGTAGTTGTTAAGATCTTGGAGAAAGTAGAAAGGGACCGTATACAGCATTGGGCAGATGAGATTAATGTTATCTGTGAGAGTCAATATGGATTTGTGAAAGGGCGCTCTTGTTTTAGCGATATGCTAGCCTTTTATAATAAAGTTACAAGAACATTAGATGCAGGAAAGGCATATACTGCAATGTTCTTAGACTTAGCGAAGGCATTTGACAGGGTGCCACATGATAAGCTGATATTTAAAGTTGCAGCACATGGATCTGGATGTCAGATTGGTCAACTGGATTCAGGATTGGCTGTCTGATAGGTATCAGAGAGTTGCGTATGGTGGAGCAGTTTCAAGGAGGCAGAGGGTTACAAGTGAGGTCCCACAGGGCTCAGTACTAGGACCTATATTGTTTAACCTTTATATCAATGACATTGCCAGTGGATTACAAGGGGATATTCAGTTGTTTGCAGATGATGCGAAGCATGGAAGGGTTATTAGTAATAGCGCAGATGTGGTAGCTCTGCAAGAGGATTTGAATAAGCTAGATAGATGGGCAAATGAATGGGGGTCTCAGTTTAATGCAGCAGAATGTAAGGTCTTGAGGTTTGGGAAACATCGATGGGATGCTGCATACTCTATGGGAGGAGTTATACTGGAGGAAGTTGGGGAGACAAGAGATCTGAGGTTGATGATTGATAGAAACCTGAAGTTTAGGGGACATATTGCAAAGGTGGTGAAGGTAACACAGAGGATTGCTGCAATTATGAGAAGGACACTGACCTGCAGAGATAAGAGGGTTATCATTCCATTGTATAAGTCTCTGATCAGACCACACTTGGACTATTGTTCTCAGATTTGGTCCTCAGGATTTGATGAAGGGGATAAATTAACTGTGGAAAGGATACAAAGATGGATGACAAAGATGGTTTCAGGACTGTACAAGGATAGTTATGAGCATCGACCGAGCGAATGTGGACTGCAGAGTTTGGTGGATAGAAGATGGAGAGGTGATATGATCGAGACTTAAACTGTTGAGAGGTGGTTACAGGGTTGACACTGGGGAGTTCTTTTGCTTGGTTGAACAGTGGGAAGGAATGATGACAAGAGGCCATCCCTGGAAGTTATTAAAGGAAACTGTTAGCAAGAGGGTGAGGAGTGGTTTCTTTGCGTGGAGGTTGGTTGAACCGTGGAATGCATTGCCTGATGGAGTGGTGAGAGCGAGAACGGTCAGTGAGTATTAAGAAGTGGTATGGTAGACTTTGTGTTTCTTAGGGGAGACCTCCCACGATGAGTCTTTTGACTTCATGGAGGCCTGAATAATAATAAGGATTCCGAAATAATCTTCCAATGGATCCCATCCCATGTGGGATTAAAAGGAAACGAAACTGCAGATGAAGTAGCAAAAATGGCCGCAACATCAAGTGATTCCACAGATTTCGATCTTTTTAAAACAACCCCCAAAAAGAAAACATAAAAAGAACAATTCTTCAGGACATGACCCACCACGGGTACTCAGCAGAAAATCCAGGAGCTACCATCAACTCCAAGTTTAATCACAATGACACTACCATGATCTCTTGCCTCAAGACCAGCCACACAAGACCAATCAAGTTTAGCAATGGCATAAAAGTCTTCCTCACCTAAAAAATCTGTAACACCGAGGAAGCACCACCAATGAATTTGCTAAACGCTACGAATATTTCCAAATGTGAACTCTATAACAACCCAGAAAAGGTGCTGTATAAAATACATGAACTTGACTTCTATGATCTGGTGTAATAATACCATGGAATAATTAAAAAAATAAAATAAATAACTATTTCCATGGAAAATATTCATCTGAAACAGCATCAATAATTCTCCCACTCTGTACTAAGCCCATTGGAACATGTACAACTGCTGCCCACAGTACACCTTGAAACTCACAGAACAAGTTTCTTTTCCTCCTCCTCCATCTCCTGCTACTGCTGTACTATGGAACAGTCTTTCCCCTGATGTATTTCCCAATGAATACAATATACGGGCTTTTAAATTGAATGTCAACAAGTTTCTCCTTTCCCATCCCACTAACCATATACCGCACTAAAGTGCTATAGGTTGACCAGCCAACCTTTCATATATGGGCCCAACATAAAAAAAAAAAAATCTAGTTTCAGTATTTTTTCCCCTCTGGAAAAAGCTTATGACACAGCCTGGAGATGTGATATATTAAAAGATCTCTATAATTCAGGTGTTAGTGTTAAATTGCCTTTGATAATGCTAAACGAGATCATTTAGCATTACCAAAACATTGGCTTGCTAGCCTGGTTGGCCGAGTGGTTAGCGTATCCACTTTCCAGCCAAAAGGCTGCAGGTTCGATGTGGGATGTTTGTGATTGTCTGTGGAAATACTAGTGGTGATGGATGGTAGATGGTGCTGGGGTAGTTGTGGTTGCTGGATTGAATGGTTGAGGCAGAGAGCTGTAAAGCGGGTGCCCTCCCTTGATGAGTCTTTGGACTCCCTGGAGGTGCCACATAATAATAATGTCTCCCAAATTTTTGGCAAATTAATAGAACCATGTTTGTTCGGGTTAGGAGAATTTACTATAGCCATGGCTGACTCAAAAAATAATCTTTTGATCTGTAATGACTTCTAAATAGCACATTAGTTTTCTTCCATCTAATCCTGTGTGAAGGGATGTCCAAAGCATATTTTTCCAGTCTTGACTTGCCATAATAATGGTAGTGAATGTATTTTTTATGTTCCAGACAAATGTTAACAGATCTTCCTGTCTTCCCATAGTAGGCCAAGTCAGTTACAAAGAACTTCATAACTCCAGGGTAGTATGCTAAAGGGCAAAGTTTATCCTTAGGAGAGTGGATCAGAGTTGCGAATCAGTCACATTAGAGTGTGAAGGCCATGTTTCATTAGTAAATTGGCTGTCTTCTCTGATGTGCCTCTGACATAGGGAATAGGAATAGTAATGTTGTGTTTCTGTGTATTAGAGGAATATGGGGCTATGTAGTATTTTATCTATTTTGTAGTAATTGTAGCCATTGGCCAAGAAAGTATGGTGCAGATATTTAAGTTCTGTGGACAGAACTGTATCATTAGAACAAATGGCTCTGGCTATGCGTGTAAGTGTTTTTAAAATACCATACTGTTGGGCTGAATGATGATGTGATCTTCTTGTGTGCATTGACTTTCTGTAAATGCAAAAAGATAGTGATCCATCTGAAAGGCAGGTTAGTAATGTGTTAAGAAAAGGTAAACAGTTATTAGATTCTTGATTTGGGGTATTGGCTGTTTAGGTAGGTGACAAAAGCACTAATGATGCAGCTCTGTCCACAGAACTCAAATATCTGCACTTTGAGCACAGTATGTTTCAGTATGTTGTATCCATAAAAATTGGAGAAGACACCAATGGGCTAATGTTCTCTTTACAGATGAGTCATTTAGTCTTTTCTCCAATTCTAGATGACATTTGATCTGATTTGTAAGTGGTACTGCTTACCATTGCAGGAATATTCTTGAAAAGGATAAATACGGCAGTACTAGAGTCATGACGTAGGGAGCATTATGTTTAATGAATGCACCAAGCTTCAAGGGCCATAAAATGGGACTATGGCTAGTATATGATATTGCAGTGAAGTTCTTCAATGTCATGTTTGATTTTTCCATGGTACTGTAGGTGAAAAATTCATTTTCATTGGTGACAGTGCCACACCACATTGTACACGAGCAGTGGAGATACTTTTGGAGACTGAGGATATTAAACGAATTGAGTGGCCAGCACACTCCCTCCTCAACCCCATAGAACCCATTTGAGATACAATAGGGAGACACATTGCTGCTAGAAATATCCCTCCAGATAACAAATAAGTCCTTCCCTCCTTGCTCTCAGGGAGGAGTGGGCCAGTTTGCCTGAAGAACTCCTGAATCATTTGGTGCTAAGCATTATGCATTGAAGCACTGAACATTAATTCTTTAACTACATATTTAGGATATTTACAACTTTTGCTAAAAATATATTGCAATTTAATTTGCACAAAATTTATAACACATTTTTTTGTGCAGTATAATTTATTAGTATACAGGCTATAAATGTATGTCCACATTGGCTGTAGTGATGAAACTTTTTTTCATATACAGCTAAAAATGTAATTTGTTCTTAGTTTTGGACACACGATGTATATAACAGAGGACATGCATGGATGGCAAGGTCTTGGATCTCATCAGAGGATGTTATTATAAAACATGGTATCAAATCTCCTTCTGGTTGGTGAGAATGATCACGAAGTGATTACCTGGTGGTTGCCAGCCATGTGAGGAAAGGATATATACATGGAATCACAAGGCTGGTAATTATGAATAGCTCAGAGACTGTTACAGCTGTAGCATGGAATGAGGAGTTGGGTGGAAGGTAGATCAATCCTGCATGGATTCTATTCAAGAACTATGTAGTGGAAGCATTGTCTACATGTATTCCAAACCAGAAGATTAAGTAAGTTAATATGAAATGAATGAAATTAATATGAGTTAAAGAGAAAATGATATAAGGGCTAGGGTGTACCCCTTAAGTGACACGCAGCCACATCGCCCTACAGCTACGAGAAGTGGACGAGGGCTACCGCATCAAGGGCAGGTGCAGTTAAAGAAGTGAGCCCAGTAGATGGAGAAGATATTGCAAGTGGGAACACTGAATGTTGGAAGCATGACTGGAAGGGGAAGAGAGGTGGCAGACATAATGAGGAAGAGGAAGTTGGACATTTTATGTGTGCAGGAGACAAGGTGGAAAGAGGGAAAGGCAAAGGAACTGGGAGATGGATATAAATTTTTCTACTCTGGAGCGAATAACGAGGGAAGAAATGGTGTAGGAATTGTGGTGTGTGGCAGAATGAAGGGTGAAGTACTGGACGTGGGTAGAAGGAATGACAGGATCATGCGAATGAAATTGGGTCTTGGAGAAGAGCGGATGGTCGTATTATGTGTATATGCCCCGCAAGTTGGTTGTACAGCATAGGAAAAAGATGAGTTCTGGAACGTGTTAGATGAAGAAATGAAGGAATTGGAAGAAAATGAGATGGTGATTGTCGGAGGAGACTTGAACGGGTACATAGGAAGACAGAATAGAGACTGTGAAAGGGTGCATGGTGGCCACGGAGTGGGAATGATGAACCAGGAAGGAGAGAGGGTTGTGGACTTTGCAGTAGCGTTTGATCTGGCAATTGTGAACTCGTTTTTCTTAACATTTAGGAGTGGTAACAACAGCTCACAAATTGACTACATTTTGACTAGAAGAAAACATCTTAAGGTTGTGACAAATTGTAAAGTAATTCCAACAGATCAAGTAGCACAACAACACCGACTGCTGTGCACAGACTTTAAAATAAGATCGAAGATAAGAACTTCTGGATGCCATGGGATGAAGACAATTAAGTGGTTTCGCTTAAAAGAGGAGAGTGTGAGGAATCATTTTAGGGAGAGGGTGTTAGAGAGGATTTCGGATGGACTGGAAAGTGTATAAGATTGGTGGAAACATAATTCAAAAGTAATCCTGAGCTGTGCAATCGAGGTGCTTGGTGAGACATCTGGAAAGATTAGAGAGCAGAAGGAGGGTTGGTGGTGGAATATTGATGTACAAGTGGCAGTGACAGCTAAGAGGAAGGCAAAGCAGAAGTGGGATGAGTCAAGAGTGGAAGAGAACAGAGAGGTGTACAAAGAGAGAAAGCAAGAAGCCAAGAGAGTTGTGGCACAGGCGAAGGCCATGGCATATCAAGATCTGTATGATCAATTAGAAACAAAGGAAGGACAGAGAAAAATTTACCAACTAGCAAAATGTAGAAACAAAGCAGCAAAGGACATCTTACATGTGTGACAGATCAAAATGCTGAAGGAAGAGTATTATGGAGGGATGTGGACATAAGAAACAGATGGAAAATATACTTTGAGAGACTTTTGAATGAGGAAAATGCAAGGACTCACAGAGGAGATGGGCAGCCTTCTGAGGGGATGGTGCAGAACATCAGTAGAATGGAAGTGACGGTGGCCATGGAGAGGATGAGGAATGGAAAATCGTTGGGTCCCGACAGAATTCCAGTGGAGGCATGGAAGGCACTGGGGGAAGAGGGAATTGACCTGCTGTGGGACCTGTTCATGAAAGTTTGCCATCAGGAAAATATACTCAAGGAATGGAGGGAGAGTACTCTTGTTCCTTCCTATCTACAAGGGTAAAGGGGATGCACAAGACTGTAAAAATTACAGAGGAATAAAGTTGATGTCCCACACAATGAAGATCCTATAAAGGGTTCTTGATGGTAGATTGAGGAAGGAGGTGGAGATTTCAAAGGAACAATTTGGCTTCATGCCTGGTAGATCAACAACAGATGCTATCTTTGGGTTACGACAGATGATGGAAAAATATCGAGAGAAACAAAGGGAGCTACATCTGGTATTTATTGATCTGGAGAAAGCATACGATAGAGTGCCAAGGCAAGAAGTCTGGAGGTGTCTGAGGGAGAAGAAGGTGCCGGAGAAATATGTCAGATTGGTGTGGGAAATGTACAGAAATGTGAAGACAAGTGTTTGGGACAGACAGAAAGTTTTCAAGTAACAGTTGGCTTGCATCAAGGGTCAGCATTAAGTCTGTTTCTGTTTAATATTGTGAAGGAGGTTGGTAACAGAGGAGGTGAGAGAAGATGCGCCTTGGACAATGTTGTATGCAGATGACATCTTGCTGTGTGTAGATTCAAGAGAAGAAGTGGGAACTAAACTGGAAAGATGGAGAAAAGTACTGGAAGAGAGAGGTATGAGACTGAGCAGAAGCAAGACAGAGTATATGTGTTGCGCAGTAGGCGGCAGCCAGGAGACAGATCTGGAGCTGGAAGGAAATGTCATCAGGAAGGTGAGAGACTTTAGATACTTAGGTTCAACAGTGGAAGAAGATGGAGGAGCTGAGAAGGAAGTGGGATGCAGGATACAAGCGGGTTGGAGGAACTGGAGGGAGATGGCTGGAGTGTTATGCGATAGGAGGGTGCCGATCAATCTAAAAGGCAAAATTTATAGGACCGTAGTGAGGCCAGCTATGACATATGTTATAGAAACTGTAGCCCTGAGGAAAAATAACATCAGCAGAATGGAAACTGCAGAGATGAGAATGCTTAGGTGGATGTGCAGTGTGACCAGAAAGGATCGTCTGAGAAATGACTGTCAGGGGAACAGTGAAATTTACGAACTTAGGAGCGAAAATACAGGAGGCAAGGTTGAGATGGTTTGGTCATGTGATGAGGAGGGAGGACGAATATGTGAGAAGAAGGGTCGTGCAGATGGATGTGCAAGGAAGGCAGAAGCGTGGGCGGCCAAAGAAGAGATGGAGGCAGCTGGTAGAAGAGGACTTGAAGATGAAGAACTTGGATGTGGTGACAGTCCAAGACAGGAAGGTGTGGAGGAGACTCATTACAAAAAGTGACCTCACTTAAGTGGGAGAAGCTGCAGAAGAAGAAGAAGAAAATATGAAATGAATGAAGAGATTAGGCATGCAACACAGAAGAAGGCATTACAGAAACAGCATAAGATGAATAATACTAGACCAGGGTTTCCCAAACTCTGTTCCACTGAACACCAGTGTTCTGCAGAAGGTGAATAAGTGTTCCACGAGAAGTACTCCTGGAATTCACACATTTTAGTTTTCTAAGCATTTTTCATGAATAAATATTTTATTATGGAAATATTCTGAGGAGAATAATATTCATGACTATGTCGAAAAGCTCAGACCCAGAATGCCTAATAACATCTGTGTGGCAAATGTTAGTGACCAAGCCATGTATTTTTAAACATGGAAGTATTCATGAATTATCGTTAATTTTCCACATCAAAACCTTTCACCATTTGGGAAAGGGAATACTGCTGTTCATGACTGGTCATAAAATTTGCCTACAACAAGATTACAACAATGGGCAGCGTATCCTCTGTTCTCAAAACTGAAGGAAATGACATCTGTTACCAATGTCAGTGATCAAGCCATATTTTTAAACATGGAAATATTCATGAATTATCATGAATTTTCACACATCGAAATCTCTCAACAATTGGGAAAGAGAATACCTCTGTTTATGACCGATCATAAAAATTGCCTGCAAGCCAATTACAACAATGGGCGGCGTATCCTCTGTTCTCAAAACTGGAAGAAATAACATCTGTGTTGCAAATGTTAGTGACCAATCAGCAAGGAAGTATAAAGAAAATTTTTCCACTTAAATTGACGATGAAGGTAGTCTGTATCCTGTTCTCAAATCTAATAATACTGAATATTTTCTTTGCAAGTTCGTATTGTAGGGTGAAAGTTTCAAAACCATAGTGCCATGATTTTTTAAAAGTAATAGGCCTGCAGATTTAAATTTTAATATGAATAAGAGACAAGGAACTTTGTTTAAATTTGGTAGTAAGAAATCTCTTATTGAATGTGTTTGTGATGCAAAAGATAGTGATTCATCCACCTGCAGTCTACAAAGTGATCTCCAGGATGTACAGAAGGAGGAGAAAACTACCAGCACACAGGAGAAAAAGTCTGCATTCACTCGTAAGTACTTATAATAATATTATAAATTTTTGGTGATCAGAATGGGATATGTCAATGAAGATCGGCGCAAATTAATTTAATGATGTTTATGTTTAATTGATGTTTAATTAATTATCAAGTATTAATTAATAATAAAAAACAGCTAAATTAACAATTATTAATTAATATATTACAAAATAACCAAGGTGCTCTGTGAAAATTTCAGGATTTGTGAAGTCGTAGGAAAAGTTTGGGAAACGCTGTACTAGACAGTTCTATGAGGAGCTCAAAAAATAAGCAAGGAGGATGACTTAGTTGGTGAGGATAAAAAAAATGCAGTATGAGCAGCAGTTAGCTAATGAAGTGAAAAAAAAAATATATATATATATTTAGCTAGCTGAAAAAAAATAAAGTTCATGGAAGGATGACATTGCTTGGAGAAAATGCTATAAGGATAACTGTTGTGAAGGACATAGTTGAAATATTAAATGAGCAGTTCATAAAGGTATTTCATCCTTGTGAATGCGACAGCATGCCAATTTTGAGAGCAGTGGAAGAGGTGAGGAGGAGAGACTGACTCTGAGTGAATAAAAAGATTATGTGGAATTGAGTAAACTTCATAGAAATAAGGCTGTAGCACTTCACGAAATATCACCATGTATTTTGAGGGAATGTGCCAGGAGGTTGACATACTTGTTTAATATGTCTTACTTTGGATCAAATTCCAAAGGAGTGTTAGGAAGAAAAGATTGTACCACTTCATAAGGGAGTCGACAGAATTCAAGCTTCAAATTTAGACCAATCTGTATGTCAGGTGTTATGATTAAAGTGTTGGAGAGGTTACTGGGAACCAGAATCCAGAATTGGGTTAACAAGAGTATTGGTATTCTCTATGATGGACAGCATGGATTTGTTAGAGGGAGGTCATGTTTTAGTAATCTGCTTAGTTATTAAAATAAATTGACAGCAGCATTAGACATGGGAGATGGATATACAGTAGTATACTTAGACTTTTCAAAGATTTTGATAGATTACTTTATGATAGTTAAGCAGATAGGATTGTATATTAAATTAGTGCATTGGATTAAAGATTGGTTGTCTGCTAGGTATCTGATATATAGGTAACTTATTGGTGGCATGGCTCTTCAAGGGTCTGCTTTAGAGTTATTGCTTTTTAACTTGTATGCTAATGGTATCAGGGAAAGTTTGAATGGGGATGTTCTGTTGTTTGCAGATGATGCAAAGTAGGGAAGAACTATTAGGAGTAGAGGTGATGTTGTGACTTTACAAGAGGATTTCAATTGATTGTCTGAATGTGGAAGTGAGTGGGGATATCAGTTCAATATTACAAACTATAAGGTTTTAAAATTCAGAAACAAAGATGGGATATAGAGTGTACACTTTCTAGGGATATGTTGGAGTAGCTAGAGGATATGGAGATGATAGTGGATAGGGATCTGAAATTTAGATGACACTGCTAAAAGTGTGAGAACAACACAACGAATTCTTGTAGTAATGTGGAGGACACTGACTTGTAAAGCGATTCCATTGGATAAGGCCTTTATTAGGTCATGTAAAAATTTTCAACATGTAGACTCATAAACAAATATTATTCAACAAAAAAGAAAATTTTGAAGGCAAGAAGCAAATCTTCTCAGATCATGAAGTAAACATTCATGGATTGATTCAGCCAGAGAGGCAGGTGTGTGATCAGCTTCTCTGCAAGGATAGCAAAATTATAACTCCATGGAGGATTCAGGGAAATTAAAGAAGAGTAGTCAAAGAAAAGTAGAAATCATATCAAAAGTTGCTATCAAGTAAGTCACCATTCGTTCTGAGAGAATACAGAAAGCGAAGCAATGTGTAAAATGAGTTAAACAAAAGTGAGGAAAAGACTAATAAGAACATAGAAAATAAATATCAGGAAGGGTCTAAAAGATTCTGGAGGCTATGAAAAGCTTAGAAATGTTGGAAAGATTACTATTAAAGGAATCTAAAGAGATGATAGAGGTGACATGAAAACAGAAGATTAAATTATTCTAGATGTTTCGGCAGTTACTTTGAAAAATTGTTCAATGAAACAAGTGGTAACAGCACAGTGGTAGAAAGCACTTGAGGAATGCAGTCATGAGTACATATTAACCCTTTAACTGCTGCGGTCGAGTTAACTCGATTTAAACTTTCAATGTGTAATACTCATTTAATTTAGTTTGTGAAAGCATTTGAATTGAGCGGGTTTATAGTGCCATCTCTTAGGATTAGAAGGAACTAATTTTCAAGCTAGCCCTTTAACTGTTGAGAACATATTATTTGAAATTTGAACTGGTGCAACTAATCATATTAAGTGCCTCCGTAGCGCAATTGGAAGACCGACGGTATATTGTACCCTTTGATTAGAAAAGGCTTAAGTTCGATTCTCATCGTGATGGGAGGAAGCTTTATATATGGACGTTTTCAATCGAAGGTGAATTAGCTGATCTCATACGTAGGTAGCAGAGTTTTTTTCCCCAGAAACTTGGATTTTTCAGCCCACATACAGACAGACAGATTGGTCCTTCAGAACACGTGCAATTTACAGACAAAAAATACTACTTGTGGTGGAGGACAGTAGATGGTGTTAATGTGGATGATTGGTAGTAGAGGTTCGGGTGGAGACTGAGAGTTGTACAGTAGGTGTCCTCCCACGATGAGTCTTCAGACCCCTTGGATGTGTCAGGAATAATAATAATATGCAGCATGATGCATAAACCACATGACTGCAGGGATTTCTGGGATGTCACAATATGGCATCTACCAGTAAATATCCACGTTATCTTACTGATGATCAAATTGATTAATTGTTAACAACAAATAAGTAGGGAGAAGAATTGTCTGAGTTAAGTGAGTGTACTTCAGATGAAGAAGATCCTGGTGATTCTACATAAATTAATGTGCATAATTTGCATAATTAAGTGGACACCCCTTGATTATGCAAATTTTAAAAAACACTATTAATGCCATTTTTGTGAGTGAACAAGTGTATATCAAGAATGTATGATGCTGTCTGGACTTCTTACTTCAGTAAGAATTTTAATTGATTTTATTTATACATTTTTTACATAATTAATTAAGCACATGGGACAATGTCAGTAGAATATAAAATCAGCAGTTAAAGGGCTAATAATTGAGGTGGAGTAGTGATATTCGACCAAAAATGCTCAAATCATGCTATGCTGCATAATTCAGAAGCCTTGTCAAATTCCAGATGATTTGAGTAAAGCTCTCATAATACCAGGCTTCGGAATATAACAAGGATCTGTATTTAAGTATATAAATCTGTATATAAATATAATAAATTTTCGGAATATAACAAGGATCTGTATTTAAGTTTTGTAAATCAGGAAAGGTATATATATATATATATATATATATGGCAAGTTGCCAGCAGAAAATTTTCAAAACACTGCAATTATATGGTGTAAATGGGACATTGTATCAAGCAATACTTAATTCTTATCAGTAGTTAGAATCGAATGAGGTAGAATAAGATGACATGATGTTCAATCAGGTGTGCGACAAGGGTATACATCATCTCTCCACTGTTGAGAGCATTAGGAAGGAAAGTGGTATTAAACTTGATAAAAAAAAAAAAAAAAAATGGATATGTTAATCTTAGCTCTTTACTTTATGACAATGATATTATAATTGTAAATAAATAAATAAATCCAGTACAAATCTGCAGAATTTTCTGACTAAATTGAATTGTTATAAATCAGCATTAAAAGACAATGAAGATGAAAAAATGATTGAAAATGTCAACTGCACCCTTAATGGAGAATCTATAGAACAAGTAAAACATTTTAGCTATTTAGGCACAGTTTTCAGTGATGATAGCAAATTAAATATGGAAATAGACAACAGAATTAGTAAAGCTGGTATAATAGGAAGTCAAATGAATAAATTTTATGGAACAAGAGAGAAATTAGTCAAAACACTAAACTAGCTGTATTCAACATAGTGTTCAAGCTAATTTTAACATATGGATCAGGGAGCTTAGTTAAAAAAAAAAAAAAAGGCACTTGATCAAAGACTGGAGACCACAGATATAAGAGTTATGAGAAAGATTAGGGGAGTCAACAGATGGGATCAATGGAATCATATTAAAAATGAAGATATTAGGAAAGAACTTGCTATTTTTAGCATTCAGGAATGTGTTAGCAGAGCTAATCTCAGCTGGTATGGTCACTTAAACAGAATGGGAAAGGGAAGATTTGCAAAACAAGCGTTCTTTGCCATTTTGGCAGGGAAAAGACCCAGAGGAAGACCAAAATCTATGAAGTTTAGTAGTGATGTAAACTTTCATGTATTACTACACAATCAGATGAAATATATTCAGACACCTCCTTTGTAGTAGTAGATATGGTATATAAATCAAAACCATGACTCATGCAGGTTTTGATTTATATTAAAACGAAGCACACAGTCTTGTAAACTTCATAGACAAACATTATCAGTAAAATGTGCTGTACTAAAGAGCTCATTGACTTTCGGTATTTTATTATTATTATTATTATTTGACACCTCCAGGAGAGTCCAAAGACTCATCGAGGGAGAGTGTGCCAACAGCAGTGAACGATTGGTCCCCCTTCCAACTACTAACCGCACTCAAACTTACTTAACTGAGCCATTAGTAGTAGAGGCTCTACCAATCGACCAACCTTAGTATGGCTGTTATAGGATGCCACCTTTCCAACAAATTTTCATGAATTTTCTGCCCTGCTGTAGCCACTACAATTAACTGTAAGTGATATTATTGTGAAGTGAAAACACCTAAGCGTAACAACAGCACTCACGACCTGATAAACTTGAAGCACATGGTCTGAAAAATTCACCTGTCCTTAGTTAAAAACACCTTGCTACTGAGTTATGAAATGTCTCTGCAAGCAACGCCAGCACCAACAAATATTCATTGGTTGTTGAAGAACATGGGTTTCCATAGCTATGTCTTGTATATGATCATGGCATTTATATGTGATGCAGAGTTCACAATTGATTGAGATAAAGGAGGTGGAGGAGATGAGAGATTGGGGGGGGGGGACTCATATTAGACAAGGACCTAAAAAAGGATCTTCTTCTTTGAGTGCCATCTCCTATCAGAGGTCGGCGACCACCTTGAAAAATTTTGAGCGATCCTCAGCCACTCTAAACAGTCCCTCAGAGCTCATGCCAGTCCACTGTCTGATGTCTGCCAGCCAAGATTTTCTTCGTCTTCCTTGTCCTCTTCTTCCATTTATCTTCCCCTTTATAAGCAATTGAAGTATTTTATATTTTTCATTACGAAGTAGGTCACCAAGATATGCAGTTTTCCTTCTTTTTATGGTATCTAAAAGTCACTTGATTTCCCAATTTATTCCAGTACTTTCTGATTGGACGTTTTTGCTGTCCATGGAATTTTTAACATTCGTCTGTATAACCACATCTCAAAGGCTTAAAGTTTTTTTATTGATGTTGTCTTCAAGGTCCAAGTTTCCACCGTAGAGCAGTATAGACCATACATAGCATTTAACCATGCATACTGTAAGCTCTAAGTTTAAATTGTGGTTACACAGTGTTGATTTCATCAAGAGAAAATTTTTTCTTGCCATTTCAATTCTAACTTTTATTTCCATTTCTGGATTGCATTCTTCATTTAACCAGCATCCGAGATATTTAAACTTTGTCACTCTTTCTATTTATTTCCCATTTAAGGAAAGTGATGAATTAAGAATTGGTTTCTTGCTTATGACCATGAATTTAGTTTTGGTGATATTTATTTTTAATCCCATTTTTTCACTCTCTTCATTCACTAGTACCAGAAGATTTTGAAGATCCTGAATATTGTCAACCAAGAGAGCTGTGTCATCAGCATATCTGATGTTACTGATGATTTCACCATTTACATTAATCCCTTCCTCTCTTCCTTTTAAGATTTTTTGGAATATATCTTCTGAGTATATGTTACAAAGAAGAGGTGACAGCACACATCCTTGCCTTACTCCTCGTTTGATGATAATGGGGTCTGTAATAATGTCATCAACTTGAACAGATGCCTTTTGGTTCCAATATAAGTTTTGAATGATCCTGATGTCTTTACCATCTATTCCAATTATCTTTAATAGTGCAATCATTTTAGTATGTTGGACTTTATCAAATGCTTTCTCAAAGTCAATAAAGCAAATGAATACTTCCTTGTTTTGATCAATACAATGGAAACAATACAATCATTAAAAAGGGATACAATGCTAAAATTGTGAGGACAGCACAACAGGCAATGGAATGGAGGACACTGACACATTATGGATCCATTGTATAAGGCTTTGATCCTGCTTCATATGGATTACTGTGCATATATTTGATCCTTTGGTTTTTTAGAAGGTGAAGAGATATTGGAAATTAATCCAGAGATGGTTGACTAAAGGGAAAGAGGAGGAACAGTTTTTTTTTTTGCTTGAAGAGTGGTAGATGATTGGAATGCATTACCATCTCTGCACTACCTATATTCTCAATGCACAGAGTGTAGGGAGTGAAAAGATGGTGAATGCATTTAAAGTATGGTGTGATGAGCTGTGGGTGTGTGTGTGTGTGTGCAAGAGAAAGAGAGAGAGAGAGAGAGAGAGTATGTGACAGTAAGACTTCCCACAATGAGTCTTTCGACTTCATGGAGTTTATTATTCCAGACCTCCATGGAATCATAATCCACTGCTGTGAGATCTGATGATAACAGTTATAATAATAATATCAAATAATATACTAAAAATGCCGAGTTCTGTTTGACAAAGGAAATGAGAACATCTAATAGAGATTTACAACTGAGTTAGAGGATTTTATTGTACTCATGCAGGAGAGATTTTTCAATTCATAACAAGAGAAAGAACAGGGATAAAGGAAACCTTTCTTGTAAGGAAAAAAAGACTGTGGTTATTCTCAGTGAGTTGTAGTTTGTAATGAATAAATGAAATGGAGAAGAAAAGTGAATACATTATTAATGAATTTAAGAGAGTTATGATAAATGTCTAAGTTAGAAAGATACTCTTGCAATGAATGCTAAATGAAAATGTTCAAACAATAATTATTATTTTTTGATTCTCACATGCTATTTTTAATTTTCCATGTCAGCAACCTGAAGACCAAATTGTTGATGTTTTAAGAGATTCATCTGTGAAGAGAAAAAGCATAGTTAGTAAAATTATATCAGAAGATGGGAGTAAAGTTGTATGGAATTCTCACTTCCATAAATCTGGGTTAGTATTATCAGCAAATCAATTAGTATTTTTAAAATAACACATTGCTTTAAAAAACAAAATGTTAGTTTTAGTGTAAATAATTCTGGTAGATAGGCTTATACCTTGTTACTCATAACTGTTATTTTTCAGTAAACAACAACAACATATACTAAAATATTTTGTATATATAAAATATTATATATTTTATATATACAAAATATATTTAATATATTTTAAATATATATTTTATATATATATTTAATATATATTTAATATATTTTATATATTAAATATATAAACGTGTGATATTTAAAACAGCAATTTAGACTAATAATTCTGATAGAATTCACATCAAAAATCACTCATACACACACTTCGTTCTCAAAAATAAATAATGAAACCCTAAAATTTATGAAGCACTTATCTTTCTGGAGCTCTTTCTGACATAACACAACTTATTAACATTTGACCTCCATGGAGTCAGAGACTCATCGTGGGAGGTAATCATTATTGCATACAATGCTCACCCAACCACATCTTAAACTGATTCAATGTGTTCACATCCACAACACACTCAGGCAATGCATTCCATTCACCAACCACCCTCCATGCAATGAACCTGCTTCTCACACCCTCCTTATACAGTTTCCAGCAATGGCCTCTTGTTCTATTCCCCTCTCCCATTCTATGAAAAATCTCTTCCATGTCTACCTGATAACCCAAAGATGGCTTCAAAGATCACTGATCATCTTTGTGAATCTTCTCTGGACCCTTTCCAACATATCTTCATCATCATGAAAACCCAGCGACCAAATCTGCGCACAGTAATCCATATGAGGCCTGATCAAGGCCTTATACAATGGAATCATAACCTCTATTTCTGTCAGGATTCTCTGCATCATTGCCATTATCCAATGTCTTCACAACTTGTGCAATGTGGCCCATGAATTTCAGGTCCTTGATCACTCCTAGATCTCTCATCTCCTCTACTTCTGTTAAAGTTTCCCCACCAAGTGTATACTTTGCATCCCATCTTTGCTTACCAAATCTCAAAACCTTACACTTGGCAACATTGAACTGATAGTTCCACTTACCTGCCCATTCATGCAATCTATTCACGTCCTCTTGTAAGGCATTAACATCAGCCTGACTATGCATTGCTCCCCAGTTTTGCATCATCCACAAACAGCTGGATATCACTAGTTAAACCCAGCCCAGTTTTTCAGAACTTTCACTTCTACATTCCTGCATTCTTTCACTCTGTCAATCTCTCTATCTTTTGTTACATTTCCGTTTCTTTCATGTACACTATCTTTTTAGTTAGTTTCACATTCTGTGCATCGTGGTCGAACAGTGTATATCACACTTACGACAAATCCATAATTTCTCTAGTCTTTCGCTCATTCTCTCCCTCTCCACAAAGACATCTCTTACATTCTGCCATGCATACATATCACACTCAAGACATCGAATCAGTCTTGAAAAGTCTATGTCGCCAATGCTACTTGATTTTTGCGGCATTGTGGCAGTCCACAAAAAACATTGATATATGCATGTGGACACTAACCCTGGGCAAATCAGACTGAAGAAAGGCAACAGAAGTTGGGCCTAGAGTCCTAAATTGCATCCTCTAGGGGGCTAAATTGGGTAGTCTTGACTGTTGGGCTGAAGATCTGAGAATTAATGCTTCCCAAATTTGGGGCAGTCTCATGCACTCAAATTTGTTGAGGTTTGAAAAATTTTTCATGGTTGAGGCAGATTCGAGGAACAGCCTTTCATATTCATATTTCCTGTGGTGTAATTGAGTGGCCTTTTCCAGTGTATTCTGTGGTGGGTGTCCAAAGAATGATCAGCAAGTCCTCAGTGGCTGTATTAGTGGAACCGGTTGTGATGTAGTCTTTGTGTTCAGAAATTCTGGATGCCCTGCCTGTTTGGCCATAGTAGGATAGTTTGCAACTGTAAGGGACCTGGTAGGTCTATGGAATATGACTGGTCTTTGGTGGAGCAGATAAGGGATGCCAATTTTCTATGTGGTCTGTAAGGTTTGTAAGGTTGTATTTCATTAAGATTTTTATAAATTTTTTGGATGTGCCCCAGATATATGGAAAGGTGATAGATCTCAAGTAATCTCTACTTTAGAGGAGGAAGTGAAGAGGGTTGCAGTTACAAGGTTTAATATTTTTGGGGAATTGTAGCCATTAGCTAAGAAAGTGTTGAGAATATTGTAAAGTTCATTAGTTAGGAGTACTGCTATCAGAACTGATTAATTTTGCCCTGTTATATAGGATTTTTTATACCTGATATTTGGATGCATGAGAGTGCTCAAAATTTGGGAAGCATTAATCCTCAGATCTTCAGCCCAATGGCTAAGACTATCCAATTTAGCCCACTAGGGGTACCATTTAGAACTCTAGGTTTGACTTTGGTTGCCTTTCTTCAGCCTCATTCATCCAGTGTTAGTGCATGCGTGCACATAATATTTGTTAGCAGCAATGGTAAGTTGTATATCACGAGTGAAGAAGAGGACACAATTTGGAGTAAAGTGGATGACAAACAATATTAAACAGGAATTGCATGCAAAAAAGAGGCTATAGAAGAGATATAAGGAGACAGGTGAAGAGAAGATGCATGAAGAGTTATAAGACACAGGCCAGAAGAGTGACTAGTATGTTAAGGAAGACGAAACTGGAATACGAGAGGAAATTGGCCCTAAGATCCAAAGAAAATCCTAGGGAATTTTTTAGATATGTGACCAGTAGAAGGAGAAATAACTGTGGAAGAATTATGGGATAAAAATGGGAATATAGTGACTGATGCAGAGGACATAGTGGAATTGTTCAATGCACACTTTATTGGAGTATTTCATCCTGGAGGAGTCAGTTTTAATGCTAGAGGGATTGGGCAGTTTCGAGGTTTAGAGGTACAGGAGGAGAGTGTGTTTCAAATACTGAGTACTCTGGATGTCAGTAAAGCTTTGGGATTGGATGGTATTTCACCACGAGTTTTGAGAGAATGTGCTAGGGAACTGACAGTGCCTTTAACCTGGCTTTTCAATGAAAGTCAGGCTTTGGCAAAGGTGCCCAAGGAATGGAAGGAAGGTAAGATAGTGCCATTGCATAAGGGTGGTAACAGACTGGAAGTGTCTAATTATAGGCCAGTCTGCATGTCATCAGTAGTTAGTAAGATCTTGCAATTGAGGGACAGTATACATCATTAGGCAGAGTGAGAGCCAACATGGATTTGTGAAGGGGTGATCTTGTTTTAGCAATATGCTAGCCTTTTATAATAAAGTTACAAGAGCATTAGATGAGGGAAAGGTATATACTGCCATTTTCCTAGACTTAGCGAAGGCATTTGACAGAGTGCCACATGATAAGCTGATATTTCAGTTGCAGCACATGGGTCTGGATGTCAGGTTGGTCAACTGGATTCAGGATTGGCTGTCCGATAGTTATCAGAGTGTTGTGTATGGTGGAGCAGTTTCAAGGAGGCAGAGGGTTACAAGTGGGGTCTCACAGGGCTCAGTACTAGGACCTATATTGTTTAAACTTTATATCAATGACATTGCCAGTGGATTGCAAGGGGATATTCAGTTGTTTGCAGATGATGCGAAGCTGGGAAGGATTATTAGTAATAGTGCAGATGTGGTAGCCCTGCAAGAGGATTTGAATAAGCTAGATAGATGTTTTTTTGTGAACCTTGATTGTGAAACTTTGAGAATGTAGCATCGCCAAAATAGAAGAAAGTATTAATTAAAGTATAATCTTAGTCTAAATAGTAATTTAAACAAAGCAGAAATCATTCCAGATTGGTGTTTGGAGTTGTTAAGGTGTTAGAGAAGTTGTAAGGGCTAGGATTCAGAAATAGGTTAATAATACCATTATTCTTTATGATAGTCACCAAGGTTTGTTATGGAGAGGTCATGATTTAGCAATCTGTTTACATATTACAACAAGGTGACAAATACACTTGATAAAGGAGATGCATATACAGTGGTATACTTGGATTTTTCAAAGGCTTTTAATAGACTGCCACATGACAAGCTCATAGCTAAATGAAAACAGATGGGACTGGATAATAGACTAGTGAGATGGAAAGCTGATTGGCTATCAGATAGGTATTAACAGGTTATGTATGGAGGAATCATATTCCAAAAGAGGACAGTCACTAGTGGAGTGCAACAGAGATCTATTTTGGGACCATTATTATTTAACTTGTATGTTAATTATATTGGGATGGGCTTATCTGGAGATGTGCAACTGTTTACTGATGATGCAGTTGTGAAGAATTATGAGATACAGGGCAGATGTTGTGGTCTTACAGGAGGATCTCAATGGACTAGGAGTGGAGTTATCAGTTTAATGTTGCAAAGTGCAAGGTCCTAAAATTTGGTAGGTAAATTAGCAATATATAATATGGGTAAAATTTGAAGGAATAGGTCTGGGAGTGATGGTGTACAGAGACTTGAAGGTTAGGGATCACATTACTAATATTGGAAGAACATCACAATGGATTATGACAATAAAGAGAACATTGACATGCAGAAGCAAAGAGGTTATGGTTCCTTTGTATAAAGCTTTAATCAAGCCACATGTGGAATTCTGTTCACAGATTTAGGTTCTCTGGTTTTCAAGGAAATGAGGATGTAATCTCTGATTCTGATTTACAAAGTCAGTGACAAGTTTATGGAATGTTGGATAAGAGGAAAGAATGCAACTTGCAGAGCCTAGTAAACAGAAGAAGGGTGTGGGGTTTTTCCACTTGGTTATACTATAAATTAAAGATACCAAGAAATTGTATACTTGATTTAATCCTTTATCCAAGTGTAAGCAAATAAGTTTGTACCTGAACTATTTTCAGGACTGGGGCAACTCGTATAAAGAAGCTAATGACTTCATATCACTTGCCTTAGTATCCTATAATGCAAAGCACATCTCCTTGCGGATATGTATAATGCTATGTATTATGGGAAAGGTCACTACCCAGACTGGTTTTGACCTTTATTGGGGTCTCATCAGTGGCAGCCAGACCCAGAGGTGGTGATACTAAGGTTGAAGTAATGCAGAAGTCATATTTTCATATTGGAGTAGCCAAAGGGTATCACACCTTATTATTAAAATACTCTGAATTAGACCAAGCATAACCTTCAAGCTTAGTATCACCTCTGGGTCTAGCTCCCACTGATGAGACCTGAATAAAGGTCGAAACTGGTCTGGGTAGGACTCTTCCCATAATGCATAGCATTATACATGTATGCAAGGATATATGCTTTGCATTATGGGATACCGAGACAAGTAATGTGAAGTCATTAGCTTCTACATATGAGTTGCTGATCATAAAATTACAGGTAAAAAAATCAGAACAGTACCAAAGTATTATTACTTTTATCCTAATATCCCATATCACATACTCACCTAGGAGGTTCCTTTTGTTCTACACACATTTCAGTATCCTATTAGTCCTATCCTCTCAGTGGTCCTAACAAGCACTTATGCGTCCATGACCTTTCCAAGTATTCTTGGGCTTTGCAACCGTAACTCGAGGATAAGATGGCCCTATGCCTCTCAGTGTGTCCTATGTCTGTAGATGTATTTGTGTTCACGGGAGTCTGTTTGCCAGTTCTGGGGGACAAAAAACCCGAGTTTCCAGGTGAAAAAAAACCCTACCTCCATATAAAACCGACTAACTCACCTTTCATCAAAAGAGACTAGATAAAGGTTCATCACGTCATTGATGGGAATCGAACCCCAGGTCTTCTTCTATAAACTAAAGGGCTTCTTCTATACCACTAAGCTACAGAGATGCAGTTCATCATATCATGCCTTAAACACATTCAAATTCTCTGCAGACAATGCATTCCAATCATTCACAACTTTCCATGCAAAAAACATGCTTCTCGCTCCCTTGCTCATACACCCTCCTTATATAGCTTCGAGGGATGACCTCTGGTTCTCCCCCAAACTCTCATAGTTTTATGAAAACCTCTTCAACATTAATCTTATAGCAGTCTGTTCCAACTTGTACATCTCTATCATTACACTCTTCTTCCTCCTATCCACTAGATTGCAAATTGCATCATCTGAACTTTTCTTCAAATTCAGCATTCGAGATCAGAAATTATTTTGGTCAATTGGACCTCCTCCAACATCTCTTCATCCTTTTGAAAAGTAGGTGACCAAATCTGTGCACAGTAGTCTATATGTGGCCTTTTCTTTTCTTCCCAACATTGCACCATCTGTAAGCAACTTTATATCCCATTCAAATCTTTCTCAATATCATTAACATACAGGTTAAACAGGCCCTAAAACAAATCCTTGAGGCACAACTCTAGTGACTTTCCTCTTCTTTTGGGATATTAAGCCTATCAGACACCCAATCTCCAATCCAATAGAGATTGGGGGTCTGATAGGTATAAGACAAACTAATATCCAAACATATCTGCTATTATTTGACTATCAACTTATCATGGTACATGGCATTAGATATTGAGCACATTTCAATAACCAACAACATCTCTCATTGCAATGAGAGATGTTGTTGGTATATCTCTAGGGAGTTGGAATGAGAGATGTGAGCAAGAGATCAAGTGTTCTAAATGGGAATAGTGGTAGTGCGGACCTACTACTTCCAAGGAGAATAGACCTTGGAAGTAGTAGTAGTGAATATGTGTATGGGGAATGGTCAGTAGGGAATGATATGGCCTGGATATAATGAGGTTGTAATTGTTTGTAAGGAGATATAGTTTTAGTACACTAGTGTTTAAAAACTAAGGACAAACTACATTTTTCCTGTATATGAAAAAATTTTCATGACTACAGCCAAATGTGGATATAAATTTATTGCCAGCATACTAATAAATTATATTACACAAAAAACGCATTATATTTTACAAATTAAATTGTAATATGTTTTTGACAAAAGTTACAAATTTCCTATGGACATGGTTAGGGAATTAATGTACAGTGCTTACAGAAAATTATGCTGAGATACATTTCAATATGGAATATGTTCACTCTGAATTTCAGCGCACCTCTCACAGTGTCGTTTTGAGACACCTCCCACCATGCTTAGCACCGAGTGATTCTGAAGTTCTTGAGACAAACTCCTCTATCAGAGCAGGGATATTGCCTTGTTTCTTTTCTGCGGAGGGGGAATTTTGAGCAGCAATGTATCTCCCTATTGCATCCCAAACATGCTCTGTAGGGTTAAGATCTGGGGAGTGTGCTGTAGCTTGGAGTGGTAAAGGTAGTAGGTAAAGAATTCAGAAATGAATTCTTTGCCTATAGTACCACAGAAGAATCAAACATGACATTGGAGAACTTCGTTGCAATATTATTCGCCATTCATAGTCCCTTTTTCCAGCACTTGTAGCTAAGGGCATCAATTAAGCATAATGCCTCCCCCCACACCATGACCCCCAACTTCACTGTATCTATTCCTTTCAAGAACATCCTCATAATGGTAAGCAGTTCCACTTTCATGCCAGATCAAGTGTCGTCTAGAATCAGAAGAAAGACTAAAATAACTTTCATCTGTAAAGAGTGCATTAGACCATTGGTGTCCATTATGAATACAACACCATTGATAATGTGCTCTATGTTGAAATGTGGATAAAGGAACGCAGACTATAGGCTTTTGGGCATATAGGCCTACTTGTCCCAGATGTCTTACCACACTTTGTCAAGATATCTGCATAGCTGTGCTTGAATGGATTTGACTTGCAAGCTGACCTGCCATAGTGCATTGATTAAGTTTTGCTGTTAATAACCAAAAAAATCTGTCTTCCTTCTCCATGGTAGAGTGAGTGCGACCTCTTAGCAAATATTGGAACATATTTCATTGATTTGAAATACTGCCCAGAGTCTGTATACAATACTTTGTGAGATTGCAAACTCTGACTATATCAGTAATTCTGCAGTCTTCTTCAAGCTTTCCAATAATTCTTCCCAGCATAAAATCATCTAGATGATGACTTTGAGAAATTATAGACATCCAAGTTTGCAATTTTATTCCTTCATGAAAAAAGCTTCCTTCAAACACATTTTGCTTAGTGCAGCCATTTCCTTTTTTTTTTTTTTTTCCCCTGTAGAGTGCTACCAATGATTTGTATAAAATTCGAAAATTTGAACATGTACCCACTTTCTACTTGAAATCATCAGTTATACAAATTGCCATAAGCTGCTTGTTTAAATTTGCAGTTTTAATCTTCAGAAGTAGTATTAATCTTGAGGTTTTGGCCACTAGTTTATTACATCCAAGCCACCATGGAGTCTTAAAGACTCTCAAAGCAGAAGGTAAAATACTCACAGACCACAATAACTATCATACCTTGTTTTGAACTCATTGCATGTTGGAGCACTCATCACTCATTCTGGCAATGCATTCCATTTCACTCACCACCCACCAAGCAAAAAATCTCTTTCTCACCTCTTTAATCATATGACCCTTGTACAGCCTTCTTCGATGACTTCTAGTTCTTTCATCATCCATTATCCTATGCACTGATTCTCCTGTATCTATTTGATATGCTTCTCTCACCAGCTTATATGTCTCAGTTATATCATTCCTTCTCCTATCTGCCAAACTCTGAAGACCACATTCCTTCAGTCTGTCCTCATAATCAATATTCTAGAGTCTGAGACAGCTTAGTTATTTGCCTCTGCAATGTTTTTCCCATTACCGATATAGTCAAGTGATCAGATCTGTGCACATAAATTCAAATGAGGCCTAATTTGCAATATATAGAGTGAAACTATCATGTCCTTTGCTTTATATGTCTCAGCATTCTTTGCATTATTGCAGCAGTTTTTTTGGTAACCTCACAGCTTTTGTGATGTGCCCCCCCCCCAAAAAAAAAAAAAAAAACTTCAGGTTCCTATAAAGATGCTGCCAGGTACATAAGTTTATACTTAGCAACACTGCATTGAAATCCCCATTCTTCAGCTCCAAGTACCATCCCGTTCAAATCCTCTTGTAACAACACAACATCACAGCTTCCTGACATCACTCTTCCTAATTTAACATCATCAGCAAATAACTGAATATTTCCTTTCACAATGTGGACTATAATCATTGATATACAGGTTAAACAGCAGTGATCGAAGAACAGATACCTGTGGTACCTCACATCTCCCCCATCCAGTATGTTAATCACCCTACAATGAAATATATAACTAAGTTACTAAAGCATGATAACAGATTTATGAGTTTGATCAGTGATTGGCTGTCAGGTGGGTATCAGAAAGTGGTATATGGGGGGGGTGCAGTATTGCAGAAGGTCACTAGTGGTGTATCACAGGGGGTCAGTTTTGGGACCATTGTTGTTCAATTTGTATGTTAATGATATTGGGATAGGTTTAAGTAGTGATAAGCAGCTGTTTGCAGATGATGCAAAACTGCATCATGTTATCTCCTTACAAGAGGATTTGAATAGATTGCATGAGTGGGCAGGTAAGTGGCACTATCAGCTCAATGTTCAAAGTGTAAGGTATGAGATTTGGTAAGCAACAATGGGATGTGAAGTATACACTTGGTGGGGAAACTTTAAAGGAAGTAGAGGAGATGAGAAATCTAGGAGTGATGGTGAACCAGAAATTCAGGAGCCACATTGCACAAGTTGTGAAGATGTCACATTGGATAAAGACAATTATGCAGACGACCCTGACATGCAGAAATAGAGAAGTTATGATGCCATTCATGTGAGGCCTTAATTAGGCCTCATATGAATTATTATGCACAGATTTGGTTGCTGGGTGTACATGGCGATGAGGATATGTTGGAAACGGTCCAGAGAAGATTCACAAAGGTAGTCAGTGGTCTTTGGAATGTGGAGTGTGAAAACAGATTGAGAGAATGTGGGTTGCAAGCCTCGTGAATAGGAGGAAAAGGGGGGGGGGATATGATTGAGACATATAAGCTAGTCAGGGGTTGTTATCAGGTTGACATGGAAGAGATTTTTCATAGAATGGTAGGGGGAGTAGAATAAGAGGCCATTGCTGGAAATTGTGTAAGGAGGGTGTGAGGAGAAGGTTCTTTGCATGGAGAGTGGTTGGTAAGTGAAATGAGTTGCCTTGAGGGTGTTGTGAATGTAGATACATTGAATCAGTTTAAAGCACGGTTGGATGAGTGTGTGCAATAGTGTGTACCACTCATGATGAGTCTCTGACTACATGGTCAGATGTTAATAATAATAATCTCCCCCACCTAACAAACCAATACTGCTCTCTTGAAAGCCTTCCATTCTCAATAATCTAAGTTTGAATTCTAACACTACACCTTTTGTCATGTGTCACCTTCACCACTACACTTGATATACACACTATACTTCGACACTACTGACTTGGTTTTTCCCTTTATGCAGTGATGCTATTTTTCCTTCTTTCCACTCTTCTGGGACTGTTCCTGTTGCCAGATTTCTGTTGAACAACCAAGTCAAGGGTACAGTGAGCTCTTTTGCATTCCTTTAATATACATGATGATATTGTGATATTCCATTCAATCCCGCAGCCTTATTAACATCAAGTTTGCTTAAAATTCTAAATAGTATAATAAATTTAGTTTAATCCTTTATCCAAGTGTGAGCAAACAAAGTTTGTGCCTGAAAGTATCTTCAGGACTCTTCAGGACTGGGTTAAGGTGGTACTACACCAGGGCAACTCGTTGCAAAGGTGGAGCAAGCTACCAACACTCCTATCCTAGTATCTATCTCCCATAATGCAAAACACATCTCCTTGCAGATATGTCTAATGTTATGCATTAAGGGAAGGGCCACTACCCAGACCGGTTTCGACCTTTATTGAGGTCTCTTCAGTGGGAGCCAGGCCCAAGTCGAGATATCAGGAAGAAGCATTAGCAGGTCATCTCCACCTATAGGAATTGCCAATTGGTGTGCCACCCTTTTTTAATAAATTACTCTGGATTTAGAGAAAGATGTTGAAAGTTTATTTTCCACTTGGTTAGAGTATAATAAATTTAGTTTAATCCTTTATCCAAGTGTGAGCAAACAAAGTTTGCGCCTGAAAGTATCTTCAGGACTGGGTTAAGGTGGTACTACACCAGGGCAACTCGTTGCAAAGGTGGAGCAAGCTACCAACACTCCTATCCTAGTATCTCCCATAATGCAAAACACATCTCCTTGCGGATATGTCTAATGTTATGCATTAAGGGAAGGGCCACTACCCAGACCGGTTTCGACCTTTATTGAGGTCTCTTCAGTGGGAGCCAGGCCCAAGTCGAGATATCAGGAAGAAGCATTAGCAGGTCATCTCCACCTATAGGAATTGCCAATTGGTGTGTTCAATAAAGGTCGAAACCGGTCTGGGTAGTGGCCCTTCCCTTAATGCATAACATTAGACATATCCGCAAGGAGATGTGTTTTGCATTATGGGAGATACTAGGATAGGAGTGTTGGTAGCTTGCTCCACCTTTGCAACGAGTTGCCCTGGTGTAGTACCACCTTAACCCAGTCCTGAAGATACTTTCAGGCGCAAACTTTGTTTGCTCACACTTGGATAAAGGATTAAACTAAATTTATTATACTCTAACCAAGTGGAAAATAAACTTTCAACATCTTTCTCTAAATCCAGAGTAATTTATTAAAAAAGGGTGGCACACCAATTGGCAATTCCTATAGGTGGAGATGACCTGCTAATGCTTCTTCCTGATATCTCGACTCGGGCCTGGCTCCCACTGAAGAGACCTCAATAAAGGTCGAAACCGGTCTGGGTAGTGGCCCTTCCCTTAATGCATAACATTAGACATATCTGCAAGGAGATGTGTTTTGCATTATGGGAGATACTAGGATAGGAGTGTTGGTAGCTTGCTCCACCTTTGCAACGAGTTGCCCTGGTGTAGTACCACCTTAACCCAGTCCTGAAGATACTTTCAGGCGCAAACTTTGTTTGCTCACACTTGGATAAAGGATTAAACTAAATTTATTATACTCTAACCAAGTGGAAAATAAACTTTCAACATCTTTCTCTAAATAGTAGGACCCCTGTATCGGTAGTTCGATATCTGCGGTTTCACTTATCCGGGTCAACCCCTGCCTGAAGATATTAACATACAAAAGGTCAACTTATGAAACTTTAATAGTCTCTACAAACATTCGGCTTTGAAATAATGTTGGATCTATTATCCACTTTGCTTATGTAATTTTACATCGAAGAAATGAAGCCGTATGGCTCTTTCTTTTAGTAATAGACAGTTCGGCTGATCGCAGAGATTGTCCCACACCAGGGCAACTTGTTGCAAAGGTAGAGAAAGCTACACATAACTGAGGTTGCTAAGATTCCATTCACATTCAGATACCTTTATTATAGTCTGTTTTATTATTAGTTATTGTTCTTAATCTCTTACTGTGCGTAATTTATAAATTAAACTTTTTTATAGGTATTTATGTATAGGAAAAAACATAGTATATATAGGGTTCACTACTATCCATGGTTTCAGGTATCCATGAGAGATGATGGAACCAAACCCCATGGATATGGGTGGGGGGCTACTATATTTCTCATTCATGTACTGTCAGTTGTCCATTCTCCTTCCCATTGCTATTCAACACTACTCTTAGCCTCTCTACCTGAAATACACTAACAAAATATTTATTAAACATTTCCACAATATCTTCAGCAGAGATAGGACCCTTATTCCATCTGCAGCAACTAAAATTGGCCTTCCATATTCACCCTTTCTTCTACTAACAACATAACTACAGAATTTTCTAGGGCTTTGCTGCTTCAGCCAATCTCTTTTTACATGCTGGTTTCTCTTTCCTTACTACACTTTGCCACCTTCCTAGCTTGCACTTCATACTCCTCATGGTGCTGATGGGTACCCTTTAGCTTTATACCTCCTCCATAACATTCTCTTTCTCAGAACTGTCGCATAATTCTATGATTTATCCATTTCACTCCTATTTTATTTATCCTCCAAACCTTAGGAATACAATCGAACATTGTCCTAAGTAATTCCTGACCAAATCTGAGGCATTACTGATTTTTCTCTCTCTTTCAACTGATCAAACCACTGCACATTACCAATCTGTTTCCTTAATTTATTGTAGTTCCCTGCTTTCTAATTCCACACATATCTCTTGTTTCTCAAAGCTCGTACCTGGCTAGCCACTCCTCAATTCAAAACCACATGATCACTCTCTCCAACTGGTGGCATTTTGGTGACACTTCTATTATCACTGTATGAGATGATGATATTAAATTTAACACTTAAGTCCCCCTGTGTTGCCTCAGCTACGTGCTACATAAGATAATTGATCATGAAACTCTATCTCCACACATATTTCTTGCTTCCAGTCAATACTTCCATAATTAGTCACCTATTATTATTATTATTATTATTATTATTATTATTATTATAACCCTTCTGTTGCTCACCAGTATCATTTGTCTGAACATTTCGGAATCTTCTACATACCTTCCCAATGAATATTTAAAATTTTTGCCAGCCTCAGCTTCACACCAAATGGCCTGAATGCCACTATCATCACTGCTTTCTTGAAGTTCACACATTTTATTCTCATAAATACATCATCCTCTGTTAACCATGTCTCACCAACATCAATGATTTGTGGGCTGACTAACTGTGTCAACCTTGGTTCCTCCTTTTATTCCCACAGTTCCTTATTCCATCATTCCAGTAATTTGATTCTGTTGATCCCACTGAGGCCATCCCTGCATCCCTATCTTGTTTTCCTTTGTTCCTTATCTCAATTTTGGTATCTCACACACACACACCTTCTTTCATCAACATTCTTCAACCCATCTTCTCACTCCTGCTCTCACTCAAATGCAAATCATCTGTAGAAAATGGCTTTCTCCTACCTTCAAATTTATTTCACACATCAACAAACTCAAATCCTCGCTTACATTCTAGCTATCATGTTATTTGGGATCATTGCTCTCCTCCTCAGCTCTCCACTGTCATACTTTAACACACTCATAATTTTACCATTGTTACTTCACTTCACTGTCTCCAGCAGCACTCTCAAATCATGGACTATTCCATTCCATTCATGCTTCCTCACCAGTCATATGTTCAACCAGCACAGTCAACTCCTCTGCATTTCCACTCATCTCCACAGCCTCAGTTACTCTTCCTATTGTTTCTCCCCTCAGATATACTTTTGCACCTTCTCCATTTTTACATCTTTCACTATCAAATCCTCACACACCATTACAGCTTTCCACTGTTCCACTGCAATCATTCATCTCTGATTCATTTGCCACTTTATTTTTACACTTCCAACTATCAGGGTCTTCTCTAATTGTCCTAACTGTGTCCTAACAGATCTCGCTCTGTGCACACTTTCATTCATTCCTCAGCCTTCCTAATTCTTTTTCAATAACCTCACTTGTGTTCATATCTTTCATATTATCTTCTTTGCCATTCCTCATTTGTTTTTCTGCCATTCCACCATCTTTTGCATCTTCCTCTGTCTTACTACACCCTGCAATGCTATTTACCACATGTGCACCACATTCACTACTCCCAACTTTCACTACATTCATATCACTTTTTTTTTATTCTTGCTGGCATAAATTGTTTCATTCAGCATATTACTCATTTACTTTTTCACAACTTTTTTATTGCACATTCTCTGCTCTTCAGTGCCTCTCTTCTATCAGATGAGCACTCATCCTTCTTGTTGCATTCTTGCTACTGTCACCTTCAGTTACCGATACATTATTGCCCATCAAGTCCGTATTCAAATCATGCTTTGCACACATTCTGCCTTAAAATCCATAGTTTATTGACATAATGTAATGAACACACATATAGCACACCTCACATTTCACAAAAGTACTAAAGTCAAAATTTAACTCTTGTAAAGACTCCACTTTAAGTTTAGCAATTTTATAAACAAACTCAAACAAATAAGCCCATGCACTACAAAAACTGCAAGCACACAACTTCAACCACAGCTCTTATGCATAAACACACAATTATTCACAATTAATTAGTCAAAAAGCTTATCTGAATTACGAGCTTTCTTTTCACAAACCTGCCAGCAAAATGCCACCTGGTGATAAAGGCAATTGGGAATGGACAGGTGTGGGGAAATTGCAACCAACAAGTGATATGGGTAGCATTGGACCTAAAAGTTAATTGCTGTGTTTATTTATAAATTCCAGAGGTATCAGAAATAAGAGACAAAGTTGCTGACCAAGTTTGTTCACCCAAAAATTGTTGAAATAAGTGAAACATGGTTGGGTAAGGAAATATCCTGATGGGAATAGATATGGAAAGGTATGATGTTTTTCTTGGGATAGAAAGAGCAAGAAGGGAGTGGGAGTGCTTCTGGTGACAGTAGGGGAATTATGTCCATGCACAAAATGGAGATGCAAGATGGAAAAGGTTGCAATGGTTTTGAGTCAGTAAGGTGTGAGGAGGATTGATAGAACACAATATGTAGTCAGATATTACTATAGCCAGGAAATGTGGAGGGTGTGATGAAGAAATATATAAGCAATTTGGGTTAGTGAATGAGGGAAGAGTGATCATTATGGGTGATTTTACTTATGGTAACAAATTTAAATAAAGAGATTACATTTAGTAATAAGGAAAATGAATTGCTTGAGTTCTTGAGAGACCACTATCTTAAGCATTATGTAAGAGAGGACATGTGAGGATCAAGAGTCTTATATCTAATTATTTGATCAGAGGATGTGATTATGAGTGGGGATGTCACATTTCCCAACAGTTGGTGAGAGTTACCATTAGGTGATCACCTGGATGGTGGCAAGTCACGTGAAGACTTCTCTGAGGAAAGGATATATGTGGGCCAACACCTTCTTCTTCTTCCTAGCATTATATCCTGCGTGCAGGGTCCACTGTTTTGCATTTGGTCCTCCATTTCATTTGGTTTGCAGCATCAGTAGGGCAGACACCCATGGCTCACATGTCTTCTTTTAGGCAGTCCATCCATCGCTTTTTTGTGTGTCACTAAGCTCATCGGCCATCTGGACTAAGTGTGAGGGCCTCCTGCAACAGATTCCTTGTCAGCCCTGTTCATGTGCTCATACCATCACAGCCGTACTTCCCTCATCTTCTCTGGGATTGGGCAGTTGTCACGGTCCTTTGCCCCTTTCCATTTGATGACCTTGGAGTCTATTACTAGTTTCAGCTATCTTCTCTGTATCATGATTTACATGATTCTGAGAAGCATAGGAGGAAGCTTGATGCTATAGCACAAAGTGAAGGGTTAAGCAGGAGAAAGATAAATGCTGAAGAGGAACTGCCTAAGAGAAATTTAACCCCATCATTGTGTGAATATATTCCTAAATTCAAATAAGTGAATGAAGGAATTAAACATGAAATCTAAAAGAAGGAAGGTACTGTAAAAGTAGCACAAGAATAATGGTAATAATCAGTTGCACAAAGTATAAACAGCAGGGCAGGAAGGTGACTCAGTTGGTAAAAATAACAAAAGTGAAGTGTGAGCAGAAATTAGTAAAGCAGGCCAAGAAAAATCACTATTTTTGTATATGCTGAAATTAGAAGAAAGAATGATTATTGTAAGATGCATAGCTGAAGATAGAATTATTATTATTATTACTACATGACACCTCCAGGGAGTACAAAGACTCATCGAGGGAGGGCACCTGTTCTGCAACTCTGTCTCTACCACTCAATCCAACAACAATAATGAACTGCAACTACACCAACACCATCTGGTGCCCACCAGTACCACTAGTATTTTCACAGACAATCGCAAAATTCCATGCTCACGACAGGATTCGAACCCGCAGTCTTTTGGCTGGAGAGTGGATATGATAACCACTAGACCAACCAGGCTGGCTGTGGGATGGTATCAACTACAAAGGACATTGTTGAGGTATTCAGTGAACAGTTCATAAGAGTGTTTCATCTTCATCAGTATGAAATTATGAAAAGCTTAAGTGTGTAGGAAATGATGGCTTAATTGAGAGTGAGCAGGGATTATATAATGAATTAAATAAGCTTGATGTCAATAATGCAACAGGATTTGATGTCATATCTCCTTGTATTTTAAGAAATGTTCCAGGGAATTTGCAGTAGCATTGCTATGCCTGTTTAATAAGTGTTACAACAGCATAAGTACCAAGGCAGTGGAAAGAAGGTAATGTTTCCACTGTATAAAGGTGGTGATAAGGCATTGACTACAAATTATATGCCAATCTACATATTATTATTATTATTAACACCAGACCCCCACGGAGTAAAAAGACTCATCATAGGAGGCAAACAATGCCACATATAAAGCTTATAAAGCTGCTTTAAACTCGTTCAGCATATCTGCATCTACCACAATGTCAGGTAAAGCATTTCACTGACCAACTACTCTTTATGAAAAGAACCTACTCCTTATGCCCCTGCTCACACCTTCTTTATACAACTTTCTTTCAGGTTTGTCTCCTTTTTCTACCCCATCCCCATTCTATGAAAAGTTTCTTCTAAATTACCTGGTAACAACCCTTTACGAACTTAAATATCTCAATCAGATCCCCCTCTCTTCATACTATTCACAAGGCTTTGCAAACTGCAAAGTCCTCAATCTGTCCTCATATCCAACATCCCAAAGGCCAATTATGACCTTAGTCAGTCTTCTCTGGACCCTTTCCAACATATCCTCATCACTATGAAAACCAGGGGACCAACTCTGTGCACAGTAATCCATATAAGACCTGATCAAAGGCTTATACAATGGAACAAGAACCTCTTTATATCTACAAGTTAAGGTTCTTCTCATCATTGCCATAATCTGATGTGACCTCTGAACTTAAGATTCTTGTCCAGCACCACTCCAAGGTCTCTGTCTACTCAGTTTCCTCAAAATTTTTTACCAAGTATTTACTTTGCATTCCATTGTTGTCTACCAAATTTCAAAACCTTGCACTTGACAACATTGAATTGATAGTTCCATACTGTTGTCCACTCATATACAATCTATTCAAGTCCTCCTGCAAGGCCACCACATCTGCTTGATTCCTCATCACTCTTCCTGGTTTTGCATCATCTGCAAACAGCTGTATATCTTAACCTATCCCAATTTCATTAATATGCAAATTAAATAACAGTGGTCACAAAACTGACTCTTGAGGTATACCACTAGTGACTTTCCTCTTTCCTGCTGTTACAAGACACTTGTTAAACAGGCTGATGCTGACTCCTTGGAACATTTCCTTAAGACATGTAGTGATGTGTCATCAAGTCCTGTTGCCTTATTAACATCTTGCTCATCATTAAGTCTTCTCTCATTTCATTCTTTACACTTGAGCTTATGATTTCACACTGAGGAAGAAACATCCTGATGAATTGCTCACTAAGCACTTCGACTATGTCCTCTGTAGCAGTCAACATGCTCCCACTTTCATCCATTAAGACCATAATCATTCTTTCTTCTACTTGCTACATATTGAAAAGCTCATGAGGCTTTTCATGGCCTGATTTGCTAATTTCTGCTTGTACTCCACTTTTGTTGTCCTTACCAACTTAGTCACTCTCCTGGCCTGCTCTTTATACTCTTCATGCAACTGATTATTACCATTATTCATCTTGTGCTGCTCCAAAGTACCTTCTTCCAGATTTCGTGCTTAATCTTCCTCATTCATGCTGGCCTGGCTGGCCGAGTGGTTAGCGTATCCGCTTTCCAGCCAAAAGGCTGTGGGTTCGAATCCTGCCATGGGCATGGATATTTGTGATTGTCTGTGGAAAAACTAGTGGTGGTTGGCAGCAGATGGCGTTGGTGTAGTTGCGGTCAGTCGGTGGATTGAGAGTTGTAGAGTAGGTGCCCTCCCTCGATGAGTCTTTGGATCCCCTAGAGGTGTCTAATAATAATAATAATAATAATAATAATTCATCCATTTTACACCTACCTTATTTAGCCTTGTGACCTTTGGAATACATTCACTAATGCTGTTATGTATTTCTTTTTCAGTTCCCACTCAACTCCTCATTCCATTCTATAGCTCCAAGGTGTCTTCTTAGCTTGTCACAATCACTGGTCTTGTACTACCACATAATCTTTCTTCACAGAAGTCTGCATATGTCTAGTCACAACTTAAGTAATCACTTCATGATCACACTCACCAACTAGAAAAAGCAAAACCCACTCACAATTACATCCTGTGATGAAATGATCAGATCTGGCATTTATTGATCTGGAGAAAGCATACAATAGTGCCAAGGCAAGAAGTCTGGAGGTGTCTGAGGGAGAAGAAGGTGCCAGAGAAATATGTCAGATTGTTGCGGGAAATGTACAGAAATGTGAAGACAAGTGTTCGGACCTGTCTGGGACAAACAGAAAGTTTTCAAGTAACAGTTGGCTTGCATCAAGGGTCAGCATTAAGTCCGTTTCTGTTTAATATTGTGATTGATGTGGTAACAGAGGAGGTGAGAGAAGATGTGCCTTGGACAATGTTGTATGTAGATGATATCTTGCTGTGTGCAGATTCAAGAGAAGAAGCAGGAAATAAACTAGAAAGATGGAGAAAAGTACTGGAAGAGAGAGGTATGAGACTGAGCAGAAGCAAGACAGAGTATATGTGTTGCACAGTGAGCGGCAGACAGGAGACAGATCTGGAGCTGGAAGGAAATGTCATCAGGAAGGTGAGAGACTTTAGATACTTAGGTTCAACAGTGGAAGAAGATGGAGGAGCTGAGAAGGAAGTGGCATGCAGGATACAAGCGGGTTGGAGGAACTGAAGGGAGATGGCTGGAGTGTTATGCGATAAGAGGGGGCGAATCAATCTGAAAGGCAAAATCTATAGGACAGTAGTGAAGCCAGCTATGACATATGCTATAGAAACTGTGGCACTGAGGAAAAATAACATCAGCAGGATGGAAGTAGCAGAGATGAGAATGCTTAGGTGGATGTGCGGTGTGACCAGAAAGGATCGTCTGAGAAATGACTATGTCAGGGGAACAGTGAAAGTTACAAACTTGGAGCGAAAATACAGGAGGCAAGGTTGCGATGGTTTGGTCATGTGATGAAGAGGGAGGGCGAATACGTGGGAAGAAGGGTCGTGCAGATGGATGTGCAAGGAAGGCAGAAGTGTGTGTGGCCAAAGAAGAGATGGAGGGAGCTGGTAGAAGAGGACTTGAGGATGAAGAACTTGTATTTGGTGACAGCCCAAGACAGGAAGGTGTGGAGGAGACTCATTATCAACAGTGACCCCACTTAAGTGGGAGAAGCTGCAGAAGAAGAAGATGAATGATCAGATCTAAAATTCTTGATCCTTGATTGGCTTCCTTTACACACTCCTTGATATAGTTGTCTATCAAGAACTTGAGAAATTCATTTTCCTTATTCCCAAATGCTATTTCTTCATTCCAATCTATACCATCATAATTTAAATCACCCATAATAATCACCCTTTCCTTGTTCATTGACTGAAGTTGCTTATAAATTTCTTCATCACCACCTTCTATAACATATGGAGGGTGATGATGAATAAACATATATGAACAGATAAACTCCCAAATTTTTTGGCAAATTAATGCAGCCATACCATGCTGTATACTATATGGCTCCATTAATTTGCCAAAAATTTGGTAGGCTGTTATCTTAAGATCAATTCCTACACAGATGTAATAATTCTTGTTTACAACATTAGAGGGTGTCAAATTAGGACTTCAGATCTTTTTTCCCATTACAATTTAAATTGTTTCTTTTACTCATTGTTGCATGTAAACTGTAACATGTTTTATGTTCTGAAGATTATTATTATTCAGGCCTCCATGGAGTCAAAAGACTTATCGCAGGAGGTCCTTCCTAAGAAACACAAAGTCTATCAAGACTCATCGTGGGAGGTCCCTCCTAGGAAACACAAAGTCTATCATACCACTCCTTATACTCATTGACCATTCTCACTCTTGCCACTCTATCAGGCAATGCATTCTATGGTTCAACCACCCTCCATGCAAAGAAACCACTCGCCCTCTTGCTCACAGTTTCCTTTCGTAACTTCCAGGGATGGCCCCTTGATATCACTCCTTCCCACTGTTCAACCAAGCGAAAGAACTCCCCAGTGTCAACCCTGTAACCACCTCTCAACAGTTTAAAAGTCTCAGTCATATCACTTCTTCTGTCCACCAAACTCTGCAGTCTACATTGCCTCAGCCGATCCTCATAACTAACATTGTACAGTCCTGAAACCATCTTCGTTATCCGACTTTTTATGCTTTCCACAGTTAATTTATCCCCTTCAAATCCTGGGGACCAAATCTGAGAACAATAGTGTAACTGTGGTCTGATCAGAGTCTTATACACCTGAATGATAACTCTTTTATCTCTGCAGGTCAGTGTCCTCATTATTGCAGCAATCCTCTGGGTTACCTTCACCACCTTTGCCATATGTCCCCTAAATTTCAGGTTTCTATCAATCATCAACCCCCAGATCTCCTGTCCCCCCCCCACTTCCTCCAGTACAGCTCCTCCAATAGAGTATCAATGTGTCCCAAACCTCAAGACCTTACATTTTGCTGCATTAAACTGAAACCCCCCTCCCATTCATTTTCCTATCTGTCTAGCTTATTCAAATCCTCTTACAGGGCTGCCACATCTGCACTATTACTAATAACCCTCCCCAGCTTCGCATCATCCACAAACAACTGAATATTCTCCTGCAATCCACTGACAATGTCATTGGCATAAAGATTAAACAATATAGGTCCCAGTACTGAGCCCTGTGGGACCCCACTCGTAAACCTTCTTCCTCCTTGACACTACCCCACCATACACAACTCTCTGATACCTATCAGACAGCCAATTCTGAATCCAGTTGATCAACCTGATGACATACAGACCCATGTGCTGCAACTTAAATATCAGCTTATCATGTGGCACCCTGTCAAATGCATTCGGTAAGTCCAAGAAAATGGCAGTATATGCCTTTCCCTCATATACTGCTCTTGTAACTTTATTATAAAAGGCTAGCATATGACAAAAAAAAGAGCACCCCCTTCACAAATCCACATTGATTCTCACAGATAACATCACCCTCATCTGCCCAATGCTGTATACAGTCCCTCACTAATTTCTCCAAGATCTTAACAACTACTGATGACACACAAACTGGCCTATAATTAGACACTTTCAGTCTGCTACTGCCGTTATACAATGGCGCTATCTTACTTTCCTTCCATTTCCTGGGCACCTTTCCTGTAGCCAGACTTTCATTGGTTTGAAATCCGGCAAAACTGAAACAGTTAATAAGCATATTTTTTTATAACTTACTTTGTTTGGTTTTGCCAGATTTCCCCATCTGCCTTTGTAACTAAATTATAAAATCAAATAAGCTAAATTTTAATTTAATTTATCTTATATGATTTTATAATTTAGTTACAAAGGTGGATGGGGAGACTAAGGCTGCAAATTATATGTTGGTCTAGTCATCAGTGTATTTGGGTTTTGGAGGTATTGTGAAGGTTAGTGATGACTGATATTCAGAATTGTGTTGATAATAGCAGTATTAGTCAGTTGAAGTGGTCATGTTTTAGCGATCTGCTTATGTACTAGAACATAGTGGTGAATTCACTGGATAAAAGAGATCTGTATATTGTTGTGTAATTATATTTTTCAAAGGCCTTTAATAAACTGCCATACAACAAGCTGGTAACTAAATTGAAACAGATGGGATTGGATAAGAGACTAGCTAATTGGCTGTCAGAAAGATATCAGCAGGTTGCGTAAGGGGAGTGGTATTCCAAAAGGTGAAGGTGACTACTGGAGTGATACGGGGATCTGTTTTGTCACCATTATTTTTTAACTTGTATGCTAATGATATTGGGTCTGAAATGACTGGAGATGCACAGCTGTTTGCAGATGATGCAAAGTTGGGAAAAATTATGAACAGTAAGGGCAGATGTTGTGGCCTTACAGAAGGATCTTAATAGATTGAGTGAGTAGGCAAGTGAGTGGTGCTATCTGTTTTAATGTTACAAAGTGCAAGGTCTTGAAACTTAGTAGGCACAGATGAAAAGCAGTTGCATACAATTAATGTAGAAACTTTGGATGAGATGAGAGATCTGGAAGTAATGATGATGAACAGACTTGTGGTTTAAGGATGACATTGATAAAATTGTGAGAACATCACAACAGATTATGACAATGATGAGGAGGATCTTAACATGCAAGAGCCAAAAGGTTATGGTCCCGTTGTATAAGACTTTTATCATACTGCATATGAACCCTATGCACAGATATAGTCTACTGATTTTCAAGGTGATGTAGATATCTTAGAGAAAGACCAGAGAAGATTCACTAAGTTGGTGTTGGATCTATTGAATGTGGAAAATGAAGACAGGTTGAGGGATTGCAATTTGCAGAGCTTCATGAATAGAAAAAGAAGAGAAGATATGATTAAGATTTTCAAGTTGATGAGGAATTATTTCCTGATTAGTGGTAGAGATCTTTCATACTTGGAAGCTGTATAAGGTGGCTGTCACTAGCAAGCAAGGAGCAGGTTCTCTGCATGAAGAGTGATAAGTAAGTGGAATGTGTTACCTGAGTGTGGTGAGTGCAGTAACTCTGAAGGGATTTAAGGCATGGTTTAGTAGTGTTTTTGTGTGAGTGTAGACTTCTTGCATTGAGCTTTTTTGACTCCTTTTGAGGACTAATGCTAATAATGCATCCTTTCCTCTTTCCAGTCTGTTTCCCTGTAACTGAAGTTGTCCATAATAAGTATTCACCCTCTATTCAATGGCAATTTGCACATATATTTATTCAGTGCTTTTTTTTTAATGGTGGTACGCAACGGTACACAGTACTGGCACTGTTTTTCTTAAGTTGTTAAAAATTTGCGATTTATTGACAGCAAAATGTATTATGAATATTCTGGTAGATGGCACTGTGTTCACGAATTGAATTTTCAGTTTTGATTACTCATAAGCAAAGGTTGGTCGATTGGTAGAGCCTCTGCTACTAATAGCTCGCAAAAAGTTAAGCAAGTTTGAGCGTGGTTAGTAATTGGAAGGGGTTAATCATTCAGCTGTTGTCACATTCTCCCTCAATGAGTCGTTGGACTCCCTGCAGGTGTCACATAATAATAATAATAAGTTGGCACCCTGCTTTCCTGTTTAATAGGTTGGTACGCAACTGGAAACAGGAAGTCGTGTTCACCTCCGATCTTCCAATATCAGTTTATCAGTTCTATATTCACTCTACAACAGGCAGGTGTTCACATGAGTTTTGAATTAATCTAAGTTAAGTCAGTGCAATCATTGTTTAAAAATGGCTGCTCTGAGGTCGTCATTCTGCAGTTGATACCAAAAGCAAGAAGCGATCTAGACATGATGAGGGTATATCGGAGGATATGTTAAAAGTGTTGAAGTTTCTCTAATAACATCTTCACCTTTTTTTACAGAAAAAAAGCACTGTATATATTACTAATTTTAAACTTATACTATTTCATTTTATGAATTTTAATGCAATAATCAAATGTTATTTTAATTTATGAAATATTGACATTTATAAATACAATATGAAAGTGAAATCCACTGTTTAAACAATTTCTGTGTAGATGCAAACAAAGAGAACATTATAATTTTATGATAACATTATTATTATTATTTTTTTTTTATGTCATTTCCAAGTAGGATATGTGAAGTGGAGTTCCCTACAGCAATGATCCTTAAACTCTGATTAGATCCTTAGTACCTTAATCCTCCATCAATATCATTCCTTTGGTAATTTCAGAATTTTCATTTCAACACACTGTTCTGCCATTTTTATTATTTTTATTTATTTATGCTTTTGGTTACATGAAACTGGTAAGTGAAAAGTACAATCACAATTTCCAGCAACAAATGATGAAAATCTTAACATATAAAAGTTAATTACATAAAAGGCACAACCAGATTTCTAAGTCTTTCCATTTTTTTTTTTTTTTGTTTTTTTAAATAAAGCAAAAGTAACTTGTCATAATCAAGCCAGGGACAATTACCATGTCATACTATAACAAGTATGACAAGGCTGATGTTCTCACAATACTTCACAACATAAATGTAGCTGTATCCTAGGTACATTTATGTTGTGAAGACCTTGTAGAAGGTTTAATTAGATTCAAGGCCTCATCCATGGATGTCCTGTAGGCCACCACCGTGAAATTGATGCCTTGGGCAGTTGTACACAATATGAGTAATCGTTTGAGCCATGGGAGAACAATCACAATAAGGGTGATCTGACAGCCCCCATTTATGTAGAAGGTTGCGACATCTTCCCTGACTAGTTGTGATCCTGTTTATTGATGACCAAATCTTCCTAGGAAGATCAAAACCAGGCTGCGGAGCACAAGGATCTTCTACCAGGAAGCCGTTTGTTGGTAGATTGTTGGACCAGTGTTCTCTCCATATGTCAGATATTGATGGCAGCACAGCTGACGAGAGTTCGTCCATGGACCAGAGAGGCTTTCTAGATTTGAGGCGTAGACTAGGTGGGTTTATGAGAGTCTGATGTAGGGGTAGGAGTGGGTTGCTCACTGTTTTATTAAATTCCTTAATCAAAGCTTGTCTTCTCCTTATGTGTGGTGGAGCAATGTTAGATAGAACAAGCAGCCAGGAGAGAGGGGTGCTTCTCACTCTCCCACTAATTGTGCGCATGGTAGAGTTTAGCTGGGTGTCTATAATGTTAGTGTGTGTACTTCTTTCCCAAAAATATTTTGATTAATTGTGGATTATCAATTGACTGTCAACTGATGAATTTTTGTCCTGTAAATTTTCTTTCAATTGCATTTTTGATAAATCTAATCTTTAAAGGTACCTGTGACATAACTGTAAACAACTCTCCCAAAACTTTGGGAGATTCTCATTTTATGTAAACATCAAAATTGATTTTAATATTATTTATTAATATATTAATATCTACCTCACAGCAACTGTTTTAATTGGTAAACCAATTGTTGTACGTACCTTGTATTCCTGTTCTTTGATTTGCTTGTCTGTACTTTCATTAAAGTTAATTAATGTGATTATCATGTGATTTGTTGTTTATTTTTTGATAACGTGTTATAATTGATTATTTTCATTGAATCTTCATTACCTCTGTATAGTGAAGTATATTAGTATATTCTGCAATCACTAACAATAAATGTAATTTCTGTTTGTTGTCATGTTTTGATGTTTCTGCATATGTGACTTTAATTAGCCTTTTTTTATATACATATATCAGGTTTCTGCTTTGTCGTTTCCAAGAAGATCTTCCAATAATGATGAAGTTGCCTCCATTTCCATCACCATCAAATGAAAGTAAGATTTTATGTTGCTTATTCTTTAGACCATCAGCAAGCAACCATTTAGTTCATTTGGTTATGCTCAGTTAACTTGGAATTTGTTAGGTCACATATGACAGTGGTGAGCTATGGAAATTTTAACAAAGGGCTCGCATCGTCGAGCAAAAAAAAAAGAGGCCTAACTTAGCCCTTATAATACTTATATTGCGACTTTGTAGAGCTTCTGACAGATATAATTCCTGTAGGATATCAATCATTAATGCTAGATCTTTTAAAAATTCCAAATTGAGAAGTCGGTTTAAAAGGCCCTTACATTTATCGTTCGATGCAAAATGCTTGCATAAAGCTGGATAATTTCTCCACACAGCAAGGGCTGTTCATAAACTGCAAGTTGCCCATTGTGGTCCAAACACAAGGTCAATCTTTAAAATTTCAATACCAAGGTCTTTTGTAATCATATTTAATTCTTGTTGATTTTTTGGTGATTGATGATAAAAATCATATAATTTATCCAGAAATATTTCAAAATAATTTATTTTGTTTAATGTTTTTTTATCAAATTGTCTAATGCTAAGTGTAAACGATGAGTGCAATGGTAAATCACAATATTGGGAAATTTTTGTAGACGTTTGCTTGCAAAACCTGATTTGTTTCCTAAAATTACACTAGCGCCATCAGAACAAAATGCAATGAAATGATTTTTTATATAGTTATAAGAAAATCCACATGAATTTAAAGCAGCAATTATAGTAGCATGTATACATTCTATGGTGGAATGTTCTAGTTCTACAAGATTATTAAACAGGAAGAACAAGGGGCTTGCAAATTTGAGAAAAATTTAACAAAGGGCTCGTGCAAGCCCCTTATAGCTCACCACTGCATATGACCCTCATTTACATTTAAAAAAAATGTGTGTGGGGGGGGGATAATGCTCTCAAATGCTATGAAGGCCACAAATCCCTATATAATCATTCAATTAATGTTTAATCCTTTTAATTGTTATCCAAGTGTAAACAAGTTTGTGCATGAAATATCTTCACGATTTGGCACTTGTGTATCGAATATAATGATTTCACATTAATTACCTTACTATCCCAGAATCCAAAGAACACATTCCTTTTGAACAGGTATAATGCATTATGCCTTATTTTGATCTTCATTGGTCTCTTCCATAATGCATAATATTACACACATCCAAAAGGGATGTCTACTTTGCATAATGGGATACTAAGGCAATTAATGTGAAGTCATTAGACTATATATATGAGTATCCTAGTCATGAATGTACTTTATGTGCGAACCTTGTTTGCTTACACTGGATAATCAGGGTGGACAGGCGTACACAGCGTGAGAAAGGTGGATGCTCCAAAAGGAGGTGAGAGCATGTGTAGGCAGGAAAGTAATGGGATGACCAGGGATCAAGAGGAAACAGATGGAATTGCAAAGAGTTCTAAAATGAAGAAGCAGAAAGGAAAATGGCCCCAGTCCAGCATGGAGAGATCACATCGAGTGAGTGGTATCAGAGGAACTAGCTGTAGATCCAGAAATGAGTTGTTGTGTTTGTACCAATGCTAGAAGTATAAGAAATAAGGCAGAGGAAATGGTTGCACTAATTGCGTCTGTGCACCCAGAGATTGTCGGAATAAGTGAGACATGGTTAGATGAGGACGACATCCTGACAGGAATAGAGCTGGAAAGGGATGATGTGTTTCGTGAGGATAGAAGGGGTAAAAAGGGAGGGGGAGTGCTATTGATGATAGAGAAAGAGTTATGTCCATAAGAGGTAGAGATGCAAGAGGGAAATAGGGCCAGTGGTTTTGAGGCAGTATGGTGTGAGATAGAGGTGAATAGAATCAAATACTTGGTGGGATGTTGTTATAGACCTGGTAATGTGGATGGTGGTGATAGTGAAATGTATAGTCAAATAAGCCAAGCAAATAAGAAAAGGGTGATCATTATGGGTGATTTTAATTATGGCAATATAGACTGGAATGAAGAGATAGCAACTGGAAGTAAAGAAAATGAGTTTCTTGAATTTTTGAGGGATAACTACCTCAGACAGTATGTAGCAGAGGGCACAAAGATTGAGGGTCTTGGATTTGGTCATCTAATCAGAGGATGTAATTATAAATGAGGTGTCAAATCATCCACCAATTGGTGAGAGTGACCATGAAGTGATTACCTGGGTAGTTGCCAGCAGTGTGAGGAACTCTGTGAGAAAAGGGTATATGTGGAACTACAAGGGGGAGGGTTGATTATGAAGAACTCAGGAGACAGCTTGTAGGTGTAGCATGAAATGAGGAGTTAGCTGGAAAAGAGATCAATGCGGCTTGGGGGATTTTTAAAAACTGTCTGCTAGATGCAATGTCTAAATGTATTCCAAGAGTGAGAAGGTTAAATAAGGTAGGTGTGAGATGGACGAATAAAGAGATTAAGCATGCAATACAGACAAAAAGGGCATTGTGGAGGCAGCATAAGAGAAGTGGAAGTAACCAATTTCAAGAGGTCTACAAAGACCAGGCAAGGAGGGTGACTTGGTTGGTGAGAGTAGCTAAAGAGAGGTATGAACAGCAGTTAGCTAATGAAGCCAAAAAGAATCCTAGGGAGTTCTTTCGATGGAGAGATTAAGAGCAGTTAATGATGGGGAGGAGAGACTGACTGTAAGTGAGCAAGAGGTGTTTGGGGAGTTGAGTAAACTAGATGTAAATAAGGCTGTGGGACTTGATAATATATCGCTGCGTATTCTGAAGGAATGTGCCAGAGAGTTGACACCTGCCTTGACATATTTTTTTAATACGAGTCTTACACTTGGTCAAGTTCCTAAAGAGTGGAAAGAGGGCAGGATTGTGCCACTTCATAAAGGAGGTGATCGAACTCAAGCATCAAACTATAGGCCTATCTGTGGGTCAGGTGTTGTGGTTAAGTTGTTGGAGAAGCTTGTGAGAACTAGGATCCAGAGTTGAGTTGACAACAATGGTATAATCATTGATGGACAGCATGGATTTGCTAAAGGGAGGTCATGTTTTAGTAAACTACTTATTTATTACAATAAAGTGACTGCTTCCTTGGACAGAGGAGAAGGATACACAGTAATATACTTGGATTTCGCAAAAGCTTTTGATAGAGTACCTCATGATAAGTTGACAGTCAAACTAGAGCAGATGGGGTTGGATATTAGATTAGTGCATTGGATTGGAGATGGGCTATCTGATAGGTATCAACAAGTTGTGTATGGGGGTGCAATATCCAGGAAAAGGAAAGTCACTAGTGGAGTGCCTCAGGGGTCTGTTTTAGGGCCATTACTATTTAACTTGTATATTAATGATATTGGCGAAGATTTGGATGGAGATATTCAGTTTGCAGATGATGCAAAGTTGGGACGAACCATAAAGAGTGGTGAAGATATTGTGGCCTTGCAAGAAGACTTGAATAAATCGCGTGATTGGGCAAGCAAATGGGGATACGAGTTCAATGTTGCAAAATGTAAGGGTTTAAAATTTGGAAAACAAAGATGGGATGCAGAATTTATGCTTGGTGAGAATATATAGTTGGAGCTAGAGGAAATAAGAGATCTGGGGGTGATGGTGGATAAGGATCTAAAATTTAGGGGACACATTGCCAAAATTGTGAAGACAACACAAAGGCTTCTGGGAATGATGCAGAGGACACTGACGTGTAGAAGTAGGGAGATTCTTGTTCCGTTGTATAAGGCTTTGATTAGGCCACACATGTACTATTGTGCCCAGATTTGGTCACCTGGTTTTCAGAAGGATGAAGAGATGTTGGAAAGGGTCCAAAGGCGACTGACTATGATAGTTTCTGACCTCTGGAATGTCAAGTATGAGGAAAGATTGAAAAGATGTAATTTGCAGAGGCTAGTGGAGAGAAGGAAGAGGGGAGATATGATAGAGACCTACAAGTTGGTAAGGGGTTGTTATAGGATCAATTGTGGAGAAGTTCTACAGAGAATAGTGGGAGATCAGGGGAGAACCAGAGGTCATCCCTGGAAACTGTATAAAGAGGGTGTGAGTAGGGGAGTGAGAGGCAGGTTTTTTTCGTGCAGTTGAGTGATTGGAATGCCTTGCCTGAGAGTGTGGCGTCTGCAAAGAGTTTGAATGTGTTAAAAACACGGTATGATGAGATATGTGTAAGATAATAGGACCTCCTAGATTAGTCTTTGTCTCCATGAGGCCTTGTTTAATAATAATAATAATAATTGATTAAACACAAATGTAATTTCTTGGCAAGTTTAATTTAAATTATAATCAAGTGAATAAATACTTTCTACAACTATCTCTAATTTGCTGAGATGGACTTGACTATCTCTGAGGTGATACAAATAGATAAATTCTTAGATGTCATAGATTTTGTCAAAATATTAACGACATCAAGGTCATTTCTGCAGAAGTGTATAAGCCCAGCCCCGTGTCTCTGTATATGTGGAGACATATCTAAAAGTCAATGAGGGTACATCTTGCAACATTTTACTATATTCAAAAGGAAACACTGTGTTGATCAGTTAATGGAGGAGTTGTCATTTTTATGGCTTCTCAAACCTCATTCTATCATTGTTCTCAAAATTTTAAAACTTGACATTTCTCAATATTGAAGTGACATCCCCACTCCCATACCCATTAACTCAGTCTATTCAAGTCTTCTTGTAAGGCCACATCTGCTCTACTCCTCATAGTTTGTCCCCGCTTTGCATAATTTGCAAACGACTGAATATCCCCATTCAATTCTTCCTCAATATCATTAATATATATAGGTTAAAGAGTAATGGTCCTAAAGCAGCCCCTTAAGGCAAGCCACTACTGACTTTCTGCTTCTCGGATATTCTTCCCTATACACAACTTGTTGATAGGTATCAACAAGTTGTGTACAGGGAGATTGCCTCATCTGACCAATGCTGTAAATGATCCCTCCCTAATTTTCCCACGATCTTAACAAGTACTGATGAAATACAAACAGGTCTATTGTTTGACACTTCCAGTATACTACCACCAGGTCTATAGTTTGACACTTCCAGTATACTACCACCCTCATGCAATGGAACTATCTTACCTTCTTTCCACTCCTTAGTTCCTTTCCCATGGCCAGACTTTCATTGAAAAGCCAGTCAACTCAGCTGTCAGTTCTTAAGCACATTCTCTCAAAACCCATGGTGAAATCCCATCCAGTCCCATTGCTTTATTGACATCCAGAGTACTCAGTATTTGAAACACACTCTCTTCTTGCACTTCTAAACCTTGAACCTACCCTATCCCTCTAATATAAAAGCCTACTTCTCCAGGATGAAATACCCCAGTGAAGCGTTCATTGAAGAACTCCATTGATAACCTTTGCATCAGTCACCTATTCTCAGTTTTATTCAACTCATCTTATATTTCTCTTATCCCTTACTAGTTTTGTCTTCCTTACCATACTTGTCACTCTCCTGGCCTGTGTGTTATACTCTTCATGCATCTGTTCTCCCCCCCCCCATACTTATGTCTTTCCCATAACCTCTTTTTTACCTGTGTTTCCCATTTATTATTGCTTGTAATCCACTTTACACAAAATTGTGTTCTCTTCCTCACTTGCAGTATACAGCTTGCTATTTCTGCTAATAAACATTCCTTCACAAGTTTCCAAGCACTGATGATATCTTGCCCTTCCAATTCCTCCCTTCATGGAACTGCCTCAAGTTAATGTCTAAGATCATTATAATCATCTGCCTTATAATTCCACATACAGTCCTTTCTCTTTGACACTTCTGCATGTCTATCTCCCAAATCAAAACAGCATGGTCACTCTTTTCAACTGGGGACAGAAATGCCATCTCATTTAGAATCAGCTTTTCTGATGCTATGACCAAAATCTAAAACTATTGAAGCTCATGTTCCTTCTATTACATGTCGCCTAAGACATTTGTCTTTCAAGAATTCGAGAAATTCCATTCCCTTATTACTATATGCAGTTTCCTCTTCCCAATTTATATTGCTGGAGTTAAAATCTCCCAGAACAATCATTCTTATTGCATATGCCAAGCTCAACTACCTAAACATCTCCTTCTTTTCTAAACATCACCCTCTATGCTTCCTGGCTTGTAGAAACACCCGACTAATATCCCACCCTGCCCACTTCTACTTCACACCATATGCTTTCAAAACCATTAGTACCATTTCCCTGCAAATCCTCCACTCTGAGAGGACACAAGTGATCACTTATAAGCAGTACTCCTCCACCGTGTTTTCCATTCCTATCTTGTCATAAAATGCTATACCCTGCTACTTTTACATTTCTGCCAGTATCTCATCTTCTGTCAACCACGTCTCAGAGATCCCAATAACCTTTGGACAAGTTGATGCTGTTAGCACCAGCAATTCATCTCCTTTATTCCAGATACTACTAGCATTAGTATAAAGAATCAAAGCATTGTCACTCCTTCTGTACCGCTCATTATCCCTTCCAGACACCACTGGATTCAGCATTAGCCGATGTATTCCCCCTTTTCCCAAGTACCTACGAATGAGCAAAGATGTAGATGACTACGTCTTTGCTCATTCAGATTCAAGCTGTCTCTCGCATAGTTCCTTTCTGTCCTGAAATGCCCTCCAAGCATCCACGTATCCAAGCCTCTCTTTTGAGAAATTCTGGACATTATACTATTCATTATTGATGCTCTTCTCCAAAGCTCTTCATTATGCCTGGGCAACACACTCACTATCTTCTCCTTCTCAGTCTTCTTTTGTACAACTTGAAGCATAAAACTCATAAAACTCAGATCTCTTGCCATCTGATATACACTGCCTTTCAAGTCATTCATTTCCACCATCACAGTGATCTCATCTCATCCACTCTTTCATCTTGCTTAATTATCATAGTCACACTACCGTTCCTCCAGGCAAACACTCCTCTGGCATTCTATCTTGTACACCATGGATCATTGAGTCTCCATACATCACAACTCTTACTACTCTGTTTCTTCCTTGCTCACCTGCAACCCTCACTCTCTCTCTCCTCACACTTTCTCTCTTTGTTCCCCCTTCTTATTTCTTGTTCCGTCTTCTTTCCATCCGTGGTTCCAGAACTATCTCACATTTTTCTCATTCCCTCTCTTTTAATGGTTCTCCTATTCTTTCCTGTTTGGTCATTTCCATAACCCTCTCTCTCTCTCTCACACTACCACTCTGATTTGCTTTGCATTCATTGTTTCCAGTCACCTAATCTCTTCTTCCTCACTTCTCAACTCTGCAGACATTGCACTTCTCCTTTCATTGCATTTCTCTCTCTCTCTGCAAGTTACCTACTGTTGTTCAGCATTCATCCTTCCAATTAATACCTTCTTCGAAAATTTCACAATGTTTTATACTTACTATACTTCCTACATTTATTTTTTTCATTCACATTCTGCTCGTTATCCTCACCCTCAATCATGCTACTCGTCTCTCTTTTGGTTGTTATTCTCCCTTTTCTAATGTAATGCTGTTGGGGTCTTGGTACTCTCCCTTTTCTAATGTAATGCTGTAGAAGTCCATCATACTAATCTCTAAATCAAAAGTTCATCCCATTTTCTACATTTTTAGCATATATGCATCTACTGATCTACCACCTGCCACATATCTAACTGTTGGGATTCACACCACAAAATCCCTTAGTATGCTGTCTAAAATTATTATTATTAGCTCAAGACCTCATGAAGTCAAAGACTCATCTGGGAGGTCCTTTTATCACACACACACAGCTCATCATACCATGTCTTAAACACACTCAAACTCCTTGCAGACACCACACTCTCAGGCAAGACATTCCAATCATTCACAACTCTGCACAAAAAAAACCTGCCTCTCACTCCCCTACTCAAACCATCTTAATACCGTTTCCAGGGATGACCTCTGGTTCTCCCCTGATCTTCCACTATTCTCTGTAGAACTTCTCCACCATTGATCTTATAACAACCCCTTACCAACTTGTAGGTCTCTATCATATCTCCCCTCTTCCTCCTCTCCACCAGACTCTGCAAATTACATCTTCTCAGTCTTTCCTCATACTCAACATTCCAGAGGTCAGAAACTACCTTAGTCAGTCGCCTTTGGACCCTTTCCAACATCTCTTCATCCTTCTGAAAACCAGGTGACCAAATCTGGGCACAATAGTACATGTGTGGCCTAATCAAAGCCTTATACAATGGAACAAGAATATACCTACTTCTACACATCAGTGCCCTCTGCATCATTCCCAGAAGCCTTTGTGTTGTCTTCACAATTTTGGTGATGTGTTCCCCTAAATTTTAGATCCTTATCCACTATCACCCCCAGATCTCTTATTTCCTCTATCTCTAACAATATATTCTCACCAAGCATAAATTCTGCATCCCATCTTTGTTTTCCAAATTTTAAAATCTTATATTTTGCAACATTGAACTCACATCCCTATTTCCATACCCAATCACTCAATGTATTCAAGTCTTCCTGCAAGATCACAACATCCTCACTACTCTTCATGGTTCGACCCAACTTTGCATCATCTGCAAACAACTGAATATATCCATCCAAATCTTCACCTATATCATTAATATACCAGTTAAACAGTAATGCCCCTAAAACAGATGACTTTCCACTAATGACTTTCCTTTTCCTAGATATTGCTCCCCCATACACAACTCATTGATAAGGAAAAGTTAAATGGAAGATGGATGGAGTACTTATCAGATCTCCATGATGATGATAATGTTAACATGTTGGATGATTCACGACACCTTAAGTTAAATGTAACAATAGATACCACTCTACCCACAAGAAAGGAGGTAGAACATATAATTAAGAATCTTCCTAATAATAAATCCCCTGGGTGTGATAATATTCCGGCTGAGCTGCTGAAAGCTTTGACTGGCAATAATAACAACTATTTAGTGGAATCCATTCAACACATCTATAAAACAATACAATTACCTGAAGTTTTTGCAATATCTATCTGTATACCAATTCCAAAGCAACATAATGCACAAAATTGTGAGGATTACAGAACTGTGAGCCTAATATCCCATGCTTCTAAAATTATTTTAACCTTCATTAACAAACAAATTGAAAGAGCCATAAGCAGTGAATTGAGTGAACAACAGAAAGGCTTCAGAAGAGGAATGGGAACCATTAATGCTATCCTGGAACTAAAAATACTAATAGAAAGATCACTTGAAAGAAATAGGAACATTTACATATGCTTCATAGACTTTCAGAAGGCTTTTGACCAGGTAAAACATAATGAAATGTTTAATATGTTAGATAAATTAGACATAGAAGATCATGTACTTAAGATTATAAAAATGATTTACACCAAACAGAAAATGCAGCTGTTTAACTCTGAGACTTCTGAAGTGAAAATAAAAAGAGGAGTTAGACAAGGTTGTATACTTTCACCAAATCTATTTAATATCTATAGTGAGACAGTGATGAAAAAGATTGAAAAACAAAAAACAGGAATTAGTATCAATGGTATAAAATACAACAATCTTAGATATGCTGATGATACCATTCTAATAACAGAAACAAACTAATAAAATTACAGAAGCTACTAATTGAAGAATGTAAAGAATTTGGATTAGATATTAATGCAAAAAAAAAAAAAATTTATGCAAATCTCAAAAGAAAGTAGATCCAAGCCAGAAATATTCATAAACAATATGAAAATTGAACATATGACAGAATACAAATATTTAGGCACCTACATTACTGCAGATGGAAAGTAAGATAAAGAAATAAAAATAAGAACAGCCATAGCTGAAGATGCATTCTGGAAAAATAAAGATCTGATCAGAAGTTCTGTGAGTATTGAGACAAAGAAAAGTGATAAGAACATTAGTGTGACCAATTTTCACATATGGAAGTGAGACCTGGATATTCAAGAAGAGAGTAAGGCAACAGATAATGGCCTTTGAAATGTGGTGCTATAGGAAAGTTCTGAAAATCCCATGGACAGAACATGTGACAAATACAAATAAAGAACATGTCCTACAGAAAATGAGAACACAGAGATCTTTATTACAGGAAATGATCCAGAGAAAGATGAGATTAGCAGAACATGTACTGAGAGGTTCAGCAGGACAGAGGATATTAACAGTTTTAGAAGGAAATATTGGGAAAAGGATCAAGAGGCAAAAAACGAAGGACATGGCTTGAAGATATAAGATCATGGACAGGATCATATGGCTAGTACATTTCTGTACTAGATTTCTGGTACCATGTGTACCAGAAACAAAAAGGAAAGCCACCAACAGAGAGAACTGGAAGGACATGGTGCTGCACCCTCTCACTGAGGAAGCTACATGAAGAAGAAGAATTTGATTATATATTTCATTATCACCACCATCCCCGTTACCTGGTCTGTAACAACATCCAACCAAGTATTTGATTCCATTCACCTCTATCTCACACCATACTGCCTCAAAACCACTGGCACTATTTCCCTCTTGCATCTCTACTTTGTATGGACATAACTCTCTCTCTATCATCAATAGCACTCCCCCTCCCTTTTTTACCCCCTCTGTCCTCACAAAACACATCATACCCTTTCATCTCTATTCCTGCCAGGATGTCATCCTCTTCCAACCATGTCTCACTTATTCCGACAATCTTTGGGTGAACTGATGCAATTAGTGCAACCATTTCATCTGCCTTGTTTCTTATACTTCTAGCATTTGTATACAAACACAACAGCTCATTTCTGAATCTACAGATTGTTCCACTGATACCACCCACTCGATGTGATCTCTGAATGCTCGACTGGGGCCATTTCCCTTTCTGCTTATTCATTTTAAAACCCTTTTCAATTCCAACTGTTTCCTCTTGATCCCAGGTCATCCCATTCTTTTCTACACATGCTCTCACCTCCTCTCAGAGCATCCACCTTTCTCGTGCTGTGTACACCTGTCCTCCCTGAGCCTCTCCGCTTTCCTGTTCCTCTTGCACACTCATTCTCTCATTTTCTATACTCATACCACTCACTTCCTCATTCATAACCACCTCTTCAATCTCTCCTATCTTACTCTCCTGCTCTTCCACATCATTTCCCGCTTGATCTGATTTATTTTCTCTCTCACTCTACTCACTTTTCTACCTTCCAGCAGCAGTCTCTCCAAGGGACTCACACCATAACCACTCAAATGCAGTCCATCGCTCATATACAGTTCACTTCATCCCTCAAACTCATTCCACACATTAACAAACTGCACTCCCATCTCCTCACACATTTCAGCTAGCATATCATTCATAATCCTTGCTCTCCACCTCATCTCACCATAGTCATACCTAGGCAACATGCTGACCACCCTTCCTGTCAGACTATTCTCTTTTATCCTTCTAAGCAGCCTCCTGATATCCATTCTGATGCTCTCTTTGTCCTCTGTCAAATCATTCGTACCGATTAAAACCACTAACTCCTTTGCTCGCTCCCTCCTCATATCCAATGCCTCAATCACTCTACTCATTTTACCACCTGGAAAACATACCGTATGCATCTTATCATCCAGCACACCTTTAATAATGGAGTCACTATACAATGCCACTCACTCATCTTTCATTAACTCTTTCTTACCATCATGATTTGTTTTAATATTTTTTACCCAAATTTTCTTAATTTAATTCTGCATCTATTTCATCTCTTTCCTCATCCAATTCAACTTCTGAATCCCGCGTCACATTCTCTCTTTCATTCCATCTTCCTAATTTTCTAACTCTCAACCCCCCTTCTCACTTTCACTCTCATTCATCCTTCTGTGCTTCCGTACTTTCAGTTCAACATGCGTCCAAAATGTAGTCCTTAAATGTGAGGGGACTTGGTGATAATCCACTAGCAAACTGAGCTGCAGCTGCCACCATTATTAAAATACTGCATAAAGAACTAAGCACGAAACACTACTACAGACTATACTGAAATATTACATGTTTAAGTACTAATTCCCCAACTGCAAATTACTCACAGACTATATATCGTATCTAGCTTAGATTTCCTGTAATTTAAAGTAAAAAACTAATAAACACAAAGAAAACTTATCTTTTTTTTTTTTTTTGCTGCTATATCTTAATATGTATGACTTTTCAGTGTTTCATTTTTTTTTTCCAATAATGTTCGTATAACCAAGTCTACAATTTGCCTGTAAAAGCTGCTCAACTTTAATTTTTTTAAAACTTTCTTTCATAGTATTGTTTTCAATGTGGTATCCATTTTTATCCTGCTTAGTACTAAGTAATAGTCACTTCCAATTTCAAATCCTATGTACACGCTTGTATCCTAAACCGGCATGATGATATCACTGTCAACAGTGACATGGTCAATGAGGCTTTCCTTATTTCTTGTGTCTTCTCTACATGTTAACTCGTGACATCTTTATGTTGAAACATGGTGTTAGTAATGACTAGTCTGTCTACTGAACAAAAGTCCAATAAATACTTACCATTATTATTAGCTTTGTCCTTTTCTCCAAATTTTCCAAAAGATTCCTATATGCCTGGTAGATTCAATAATAATAATAATTTTATTACTTTATAAAATAATTTATAAAGTAATAAAATTGCAATTTTATTCTTTAAATTTATATTCTTTAAAAATTTATTAATTATAAAAAGGTAATTTATAAATTTATAAAGAATAATTCATTCATTATTGTATATTATTATTATCAGTGTATTATATATATATATATATATATATATATATATGTCATATCACTTCTCCTTTCATTTGGCATTATCTCAGTTTGTTCTCATGTCCACAGACCTTACAGTATGCTTTTAACTTTAATTTTACATGGGAATGTCCATCTCTTCATTGCCATATTTTCTAGGTCCTGTATCAATACATCTCCACACCTTTAAAAAGCAGTATCCAATCCTTGTTTTTCTAATTTCAGAATATGATATTTTGTGATATTTCACTGAATTGTAAGCCCTACATAGTTCATCTTGAGTGAAACTGGCATTGTAGACCCTAAGAGGATTATACAAATTTTGCCTCATCTGAAAAAAAAAAAAAATTACATTCTCTGATTTTTTTATCCCACCTCACCCCATCTGTCCCAATTTAAATATTAACTTCTCATGCAGTTAGTGACTTTTGCAATCAGATATATTACATGTGCATTCCACTTTTCAAGTGCTTCTATCACTCTGTTGTAAAATGTTGTAAAATGTCTATCACTCTGTTGTAAAACTGCTAAATGAAAAACAAACCACCTCTTAACAAATTTATACTATTCTTCATAGATAATCTTTCTAAATAATGTTTAAAAAAAGCAAAAGCAAAATGCTTATTTAACAAAATATTAACTGAAAAATTTCTGATGTGAAACATGGCTTCACATTACCTGAAAGTTTCTATTTCTTTTCTCCTAGTTTCTCATACTCCTGGCATTCCTTAAAAAAAAAAAAAAGAAAAAAAAATCAACTCATTTTGGTATCTGTAACCAGTCTAACCTTTGCCACTTCTCAGTTGCACACCAGACTTCAATCCCTTTCCTTTATAGCAATTTGTTTTTAATTTCCTCAGATTATACTAATCGCTATGAAACCCAGGTCATGCTCTCTTAATGATGAGCAACTTTATATACCCTTAATATTTTGATGTAATACAGCTGATGAAAATGATAAGGATTTATATAATTTTAATTAAGTGAATTCTGGAATGCTATTCTTTATTAGTTTATAAAATTATCTGGTCATCTGAGAAATAAGTAGGGGAGAATGAGAAAAACCAGCATAAGCTGTCTTTTAAATTGGAATTATTGAATTTCTAATTTGAAGTTTTAATATTTGATTAGAACAGTATTTGTTTTATTGCAAAGTGTTTGCATTTATCCACAGAATGTTAGATGACATTTTTCTAGTTTCTAAATTACTATAACATTACAAATAGCTGCGTATAAGCAATTTGAAGTGTTATTTAAATAAATCTTTAATTTTTCAGGTGTAAGTTTTGTGGTTCCTCATGTAAGGCAGTTTCAAGGTGACAGTATTCCTTTTAAAGAATTGAAAGTTATAAGTAAGTATTTTTTTTATTACAGTTATCTTTCTAATGAATGGCTTTTTTTTTACCGGAGTTGCACTTCTGCGACAGCTAGGCCTTTAACCAGAGGCATGTTTTTGAGACAACCGCGTGATTTGCTTTATATTTACTTCCGGAGTCTTTTATAAGACATAATTTATTAAAACAAGACCTAAAACAGACAAGAAAATAAAAAATAAAATGGTTATGTTAATTATAAAAAATTACCTCATTTGACACAATGGTAGTGCTAGAAAGCATCGTGAGCGATAATACAGTGTAAACGAACCGCCATGCATGTGGTTAGAGTTTTATTAGGCCTTCTACACGTCATTGTTTATTGAAACAAAGTAGGTAACAGTAAGAAAAGATAAAAACAATGAAAAACTAATTAAAAGTTAAACGTGTGGACAGACTTATGTGTTCATCGTACATGTTGTCTATTTTTTAACGGTATATATTAGAACACAGAAAAATAAGTAAATAATTAATTTATTAACTTATTGCTGATATTTCGCTGGTGTTATAACCAGCATCTTCAGAGCACAAAAACACAGTTTGTCACAATATGCAAGACTATAACAAGATGATGTAATCAACGGACTAGTTAAACAAAATTGTAGCAGCAACACAAAGACTAGAGTCCTGATTTTGGTGCCCTCTATATGAAAAAAAAAAAAAATTGCAGCTATCACATGAGACTAGAGTCCTAAAACAGAGAAAAAAACTGGTACTAGTTTTTTCTTAAGATGACTGTCTCCCAGATTTTAGACAAATTTGGCGCAGCAACTGAACAGGTTAGCCTTCTTAAAGAGGTGCCGAGACACCAATTTAATACCGAACTGTGTTAAAATCAAAAACAAGTTCCACTCTACCAAAGCCCAATGCATTTATAAACGAATGAGTGTAGCGCTATTACGTGAACAGATTAACGTCTGGAATTAGCAAAATCAAATTCAACCCTCAACGCACTATGTGAATCACTATATAATATTCTGAATACAGAACTATGGGAGATCCTAGATAACATCACCGACACAACGGCTAAAAAATAATTCAACATAGTCAAAAACCGGCACCAAAATAAGTTTGAAAATCTCCAACGACACAACACTATACAATGACCGCAATTACAACAAGACCTCGTCGTCACAAATTTATCGTCGCTCACCTTAAGCAAAGAAGCCACTAGTGCTTTAAGTCGAGGGCACAATTTTGCTGTGACTCCCAAACAAGTTCTAAAAGCTGAAATAATGGTGTCCATTGAACGGGAAATATACGACCTGCCTCCAACAATAGTCAACAACATATGTTTAGATGTGGCCAACATCCTAATCAACTCTAAGCCTCCCAAAAATAATATCCCGCATAAGGAAATCATTGCTGTAAAAGAGCTACAGAATAATAGTCAGATTATCATAATAAAAGCAGACAAAGGGAATGCAGTCGTGGTGATGGACACAACAGAATATGAAAACAAAATGCACACACTGTTATAAGATCAGTCAACATACAAATTTATAGATCACAATCCCACCAACACACAAAAGAATAAGGCTTGTAAATTATTGAAAAAAAGTCACTTCCTGGCCCAAAGACACAGTAAACAAACTCAAGCCATTCCATGTTAAAACACCTAGGATCTATGGAGCACCAAAAATTCACGAACAAGGTATACCCTTATGCCCAATTGTGGACAGTATAAATAGTCCTACGTACAAACTGGATAGACATTTAGCTAAGCTACTTGCCACTCTCACAAACAATTCTCCCTCCTTTGTCAAAAATTCAGCCTACCTAAAAAGCATCTTACAACACCATACCCTAAAAAGCTCAAACTTAATAGTAAGCTTTGATATCATCTCACTATTCACAAATGTACCACTAATAGAAATCCTCAATCTACTGAAGTCACACTTTCCCCCTGTTATATTTGAACTATTCAAATTCACAATACATACGATGTGCTTGCTATTTGGCCACATGGCCCAGAGACATTGGAAACATTCTTAGCACATTTAAATAGCCAACATCCAAAAATCCACTTTACAATGGGAAGCTAATAACTGTCTGCCCTTCCTGGATACACTTATGATTCACACATCTTCCAGATGGTTCCTTATCATTTTCAGTTTTTAGAAAATTCACACATACAGGGAGATATTTACACAAATAATCACACCATCACCCTTCTCAACAATATGGCATTTTAAAAACGCTAACCCACAGAGCAAGAGCAATCTGATCCAATGACAAAGCTCTTGCTGCTGAACTGGCTCACTTATGCCACACCTTCTTGGCCAATGGCTATAATCCCCATAGGATAATCAAAATACTAAACACTCCTAAGAAACCCCTCCCACTATCCACCACAGAGAACTACAACAAAACAGTCACCATCCCATACATTAAAGGCACTTTCGAAAAGATTCCAAGAATTCTTAATAAACATGAACTACGCACCACATTCAGACCGTGTGGCAAATTAGCAACTCTTATCCACTCACCCAAGGACAGCATTCCACCTTTATCACATCCAGGAGTCTACAAAGTACACTGCTCATGTAATCAAGCCTACTACGGTCAAACAGGAAGAACTGTGAACATCCGCATCAGTGAACACCAAAGATACATCCGGTATTATCACTATGGCAAGTGGGGGCCTAGCAGACCATTCTCTGGATATCCCTTCACACAGGATCAACTGGAAGAAAACAAAAGTACTGTACAGAAGCTCTTACAAGTCGGAGAGATTGTTCTTAGAGGCAACAGAAGCCCTGGAACACACTCCAAATCTCAACAAATATGGCTGTATAAATTTGCCTAAAATCTGGGAGATAGTCATCTTAAGAAAAAACTAGTACCGGTTTTTTCTCTGTTTAGGACTCTAGTCTCATGTGATGGCTGCAATTTTTTTTTTCTTTTTTTTTTTTCATATAGAGGGTGCCAAAATCAGGACTCTAGTCTTTGTGTTGCTGTTACAATTTTATTTAACTAGTCCGTTGATTACACCATGTTGTTATAGTCTCACGTATTGTGACAAACTGTGTTTTTGGGCTCTGAAGATGCTGGTTATAATACCACGAAATATTAGCAATAAGTTAATAAATTAATTAATTACTTATTTTTCTGCATTCTAATATATATTATTAGAAATAAACAACAATAATTAAAAGTTAATTTAAATTAAATTCGTCATCTAACTAAAGCAGAAATTCTGAGGTACCCCCTTTCCATGATGCTCTAAGCACGTGCTTATTTTTCTTAATGGTTAATCCATCCCTGTATATCACCACGTATTCTGAAGGAATGTGCCAGGGAGTTGACACCCGTCTTGACATATTTTTTTAATACGAGTCTTGCACTCGGTCAAGTCCCTAAGGAGGGCAAGATTTTGCCACTTCATAAAGGAGGTGAAAGAACTCAAGCATCAAACTATAGGCATCTCTATGTGTCAGGTGTTGTGGTTAAGTTGTTGGAGAAGCTTGTGAGAACTAGTATCCAGAGTTGGGTTGACAACAATGGTATTATCTTTGATGCACAGCATGGATTTGCTAAAGGGAGGTCATGTTTTAGTAATCTACTTACTTATTACAATAAAGTGACTGCTTCCTTGGACAGAGGAGAAGGATACGCTGTAATATACTTCGATTTTGCAAAGGGTTTTGATAAAGTACCTCATGATAAATTCATAGTCAAACTAGAGCAGATGTGGTTGGATATTAGATTAGTGCATTGGATTGGAAACTGGCTATCTGATAGGTATCAACAAGTTGTGTATGGGGGAGCGATATCCAGGAAAGTCATTAGTGGAGTGCCTCACAGGTCTGTTTTGGGGCCATTACTGTTTAACTTGTATATTAATGATATTCGCAAAGATTTGGATGGAGATATTCAGTTGTTTGCAGATGATGCAAAGTTGGGATGAACCATAAAGAGTAGTGAAGATGTTGTGGCCTTGCAAGAAGACTTGAATAAATTCAGTGATTGGGCACGGAATTGGGGATGCGAGTTCATTGTTGCAAAATGTAAGGTTTTAAAATTTGGAAAACAAAGATGGGATGCGGAATTTATGCTTGGTGAGGATATATTATTGGAGGGTTTAGTGTATATGGATCTGAAATTTAGGGGATACATAGCCAAAATTATGAAGACGACACAAAGGCTTCTGGGAATGATGCAGAGGACACACGTGTAGAACAGGGAGATTCTTGTTCTGTTGTATATAAGGCTTTGATTAGGCCACACATGGAACTATTGTGCCCAGATTTAGTCACCTGGTTTTCAGAAGGATGAAGAGATATTGGAAAGGATCCAATGGCAATTGACTAAGGTAGTTTCTGACCTCTGGAATGTCGAGTATGAGGAAAGATTGAGAAGATGTAATTTGCAGAGTGTGGTGGACAGGAGGAAGAGGGAAGATATAATAGAGACCTGCGAGTTGATAAGGGTTCGTTATAGGATCAATGCTGGAGAAGTTCTACAGAAAATAGTGGGAGATCGAGAGAGAACCTGAGGTCATCCCTGGAAACTGTATAAAGAGGGTGTGAGTAGGCAGAGTTGAGAGGCAGGTTTTTTTTGTGCAGAGTTGTAAATGCTTGGAATGTCTTGCCTGAGCGTGTGGTGTCTGCAAGGGTTTTGAATGTGTTCAAGGCACAGTATGATGAGCTGTGTGTGTGTGTGTGTGTGTGTGTGTGTGTGTGTGTGTGTGTGTGTGTGTGTGTGTGATAAAAGGACCTCCAAGATGAGTCTTTGACTCCATGAGGTCCTTGGGGTAATAATATTAAAAAGTAGGATGACAGTATACAATCCTTCTGCACCCGTTATTCCACTCAAACACTGTCTGTTTCTCCAAAGACTGATTTTTCTGAAGCTTCTTCGTTGTCATACAGCTTTCTTATCAAGAGAATTAGATGTTCAGGTATTCCCATTGATCTCATTACAATCCACAGTCTGTTGCAATTCACACAATCGAAAGCTTTCCTATATTCAATAAAACAGATGAATACTTCCTCCTTGAAATTCTCTTGTTCTTACCATAATCCATCTGATGTTTGCTATTTGGTCTCTAGTTCCCCTTTCTCTCCTAAAGCTTGCCTATTCTTGTGGCATTTCTCTATTTACATATGGCTCCAACCTTTGTTGGATCACTTCCAGCATAACTTTAATTTGCATGTGAAATTAAAGTGATGGTTCTATAATTCTTACAATTTCTGGGATTTGATTTTTTTGAAATTGGGATGAGTACTAATGTTTCTCTAGGCCAGTATATTTTCTTCCAAACCTCTTGACAAATTTCAGTTAATATATTTACTACTTCATCCAGAGCTGGATGAAGCTGGATTTTGGATGCTGATATCACTTCACTTTTCATTATCATGGGTTTCTCAACAAATTCTCTCCTTTCAAATTCTCCTTCAATATTATTATCTTTTTTGTACAATTCCTCTACATATGCTTTTCATCTTTTTTTCACTGCTTCTTCTTCCATCAGACATTTTTTATTATTATTATTATTATTATTACCACGGGCTACTCCAGGAGTCCTTAGACTCATCGAGGGAGGCCCTAAACATCATGTTCACACAGCTGTTCAACATTCTCACAGTATCTATCATACCTTGCCTTGAACTCGCTCACTGTCATAGCACCCACAACAGACTCTGGCAGCTTATTCCACTCATTTACCACTCTAAAAGTAAAGAACCCAGCTCTAACACCCCTGCTAACCACGCTCTTGCCCAGCTTCCATGGGTGTCCCCTAGTTCTCCCCACCAGTCCTGATCTCAAAAATATCATCTGAATTAATCCTATAGAATCCTTTTAGCAATTTGAATGTCTCAATCATATCTCCCCTTTTTCGCCTATCAACTAGTTTCTGCAACCCAAAAATCTTCAACCTGTTCTCATATGGTTCATTCCATAGACCTGCTATCATCTTAGTCACTCGCCTCTGGATCCTCTCAACCTCCTCCCCATCAAGAAGGAACCGAGGTGACCAAATCTGGGCACAGTAGTCGAGATGAGGTCTTATCAGGGCTCGGTACAGAGGTACAATAACTTGTTTTTCTCTGCTCGTCAAGGTATTTTTCAACAACCAAGTGAGTTGATGAGCTGATTTAGCTACTTTCGCAATGTGCCCCCTAAACTTCATCTCCCTATCCACCAACACTCCCAAGTCCCTGGCCTCATCAATCTCTTGGAGTACAGTTCCACCAATGTGGTATAGTGCTGCTAATCTTTTCACTCCGAAATGCATAACCTTACATTTTGTCACATTAAATTGACATCCATTCTCCTTAGTCCAGAACTCCAATCTATCTAAGTCATCTTGCAAGACTTTGACATCTTCTACATTCACTATCGCCCTACCCAACTTTGCATCATCAGCGAACAAATGAACTGTCCCACTTAGACCATTCCCTATATCGTTAATGAACAGATTAAACAGCAGTGGTCCAAGAACAGAACCCTGTGGCACACCACTAGTCACAGGCCGTTTTTTGGACTCTACTCCTGAATAAACTACTCTTTGATATCTCTCCATCAACCACCCAGCTATCCATCTCACCAACCCTATATCCATTCCCATATGTTGTAGTTTACGGATTAGAATTCCATGTGGTATCCTGTCAAACGCCTTTGCCAGGTCCAGCAGTATCACTGTAAACCCATTTCCCTTATCCAGTTCAGCCGTCACCTTGCTATAAAACTTGAGCAAGTTACTGAGGCATGATCTACCCTTCACAAAGCCATGCTGTCCTCTGTACAGTATCTCATTTTCATCAATCCATTCCTGTATTTTTCCCTTGACTACTTTCTCCAAGACCTTGACAACGACTCCTGATATGCTGATCGGTCGGTAATTTGCAACCATAGTCTTGGATCCTCCTTTATGCAGTGGAACTATTTTCCCCTCTTTCCATGCCTTCGGGACTAAGCCAGACCTGAGACTCAGATTAAACAACATGGTCAAGGGCACTGATAATTCATTAGCCGCTTCATGCACGACCCGTGCCGGTATACCATCCAATCCCACAGATGTATTCACATTAAGGTTCTGTAATAGACTATTCACCTCCACTTCATTCATCACAATTCCCATATAAACTAATGGTTCCTTCATTTTTTCAACGTCACCACCTGGATGATATACTTTTGCAAAGTGCGCACTCAGTAACTCCACTATATCGACTGGTTCAGTGAACTCTTTACCATCGTCATTCCTTAAAATCATTTTGCCATGTACAGTTTTTTTCTTGTTTGCAGCATATTGAAAGAACTGTTTGGGATTCTCTTTTGCTTGCATAGCTAGTTTCCTTTCATAATCGGCTTTTGCTGTTTTTACCACACTCGTTACCTGAATTTTCCTGAATTACTTTTTTACAACTCCTAATCTAGGGATAAACTTCCCTGTAACATTATTTAATTTTAAATTAGATATCTTGTTCTACCTGTAATATTGCTTTCTTCAATTTCTTTGCACTTTTTGTTTAGTTGTTTTTTCCTTATGTTTCCTAGCTTGTCTTTTGGAAATCTGCATTCAGATGTCTAACTTATTCCTTATTTCTGTGGAGTTTAATTTTTCTTCTTTTCTCTGCTATTTGAATAGCTTTTTTTTTTTTTTATGTTGGGCTCATACGAGAGGTTGGTAGATCAACCTATAGTACATTAGTACTGTATGGGTTGGAAAAGAAGATACTTGTTCACATTGGATTTGAATGACTGTTTATTGTATTCCTTAGGGAACACATCAAGGGGAAGACTGTTCCATAGTATAGCAGTTGTAGGGATGAAGGAGGAGGAAAAGAAACTTGTTCTGTGGGTTTTAAGGTGCACTGTGTTGGGATGTTGAGTAGCAACTGCACATGTTCCAACGAGCTTAGTACTAAGTGGGGGAATTATTGATGCTATTTCGGATAAGCATTTCCCATGGAAATAGTTGTAGAAGACACATAGTGCAGAGACCGATCGTCTTTGTAAAAGTGGGGGGGGGGAGCGAGTTGGTAAGAGATGGGTTATTAATGTCTCATTGCTCTCTTCTGTATTGAGTTGAGCATTCTGATGAAGCTTTTGGGCACCCACACCCCATATGTGGGAGCAGTACTCAATAGCTGGGCAGATTTGTGATTTGTATAATGTTAACAGCTGTTCAGGAGTGAAGAGACATCTTGAGCGAATCTGCCCAGCTATTTTTTTTGACAACACCCAAGAAGAGAAATCTCAGATTGTCTGAAAATTTGGGTGTTGTCAAAAATAATACTTGGAGAAAATGGTTCTTTTTTTTTTATGAGAAATAAGACAGTACTGGGTTTTATTTGCATTGAAATTGACTAGGTTATCTGAATCCCATTGGAGTATAGCTTGGAAGTCTGAATTGAGGACAATGGTGGTTGCTGTTCTGTAGGTTGAGGTGAGTTGTGTGGAGTGAGGTTTATCAAAAGAATGGGAGAAGTGCAATGTGCTCTCGTCTGCAAAACTGTGTATTGGGTTGGAGGTAAGCTGAAGTATGTCATTGATATATAGTAGGAAGAGGGTTGGTGAGAAGACAGAACCTTGTGGAACCCTGGCATTATTTGAATGGTGAGAGGATAAGGAGCCATCCACTTCCACACACTGTGTCTGTCCATCTAACTACAGAGGTCTTGAGATAGACCAAACGATGGCAGCTTGCTTAGTAAGCCCATGTGCCAGACCCAGTCAAACGTCTTGGAGATATCAAGTCCAACCACTTGAGATTTTCCAAACTTCTCCATGGCATTTGTCCAGAGATGGGTGACATATGTGAGCAGATCTTCTGTTGATCGGCAGCGACGGAATCCATACTGACGATCATTTATTAGACGGGTAGCTTCAAGTTAGTGTTGATGATTTTTTCCATTACTCTAGACAGGACTGTTTTGAGCGAGATGGGGTGGTAGTTGGACACAGTGATTTGTCGCCCTTCTTGGGAATGAGTTGAATATAGGCCAATTTCCAAGCTGTTGGATAGATACCCATGGAGTAAGACAGTATATATAAGTGACATAGGAAAGGAGACAGTTCTGGTGTACAAACCTTCAGGACAATTGGAGGAATGCCATCAGGGCCAGGAAGACAACCATTTACAATCTTTCTTTCTTATTACTTTTCTTAGTCTTCTTTGCTGCTTCAAAGACTATACATTTTGTTTCTTCCCACAGTTCTTTTAAATCTTCTCCAAACTTTTTAACTTCTTTCCAAATTTTACTTTAAATGCTTCATTTATAGGATTTAAATAAAATCTGATACTGTCTTTTTGTATAATATCCTTCATATTATATTGTATTGTTATAGCCTTTCGGCTGCTTAGGGGAAGCTATATATACGCCACCATCTACGGAAATTACTATGAGCGAGGTGGTTTCCCATTGCTCTTGCCATACTCTATCCTATGGCTGTATCCTGTGTGTTCATTTGGCCAATTTGCCTGCTTGTGGGATGAAAAACTCTAGATAAACTAGTGGAAAAAAGCCTGTTGTCCATGCCCAAGACCAGCTAACTTGGCTATGGCTGAGGAAGATCCTTAAGCTCTTCACGTCGTCAATGAGAATCTCACCTTGGACACTCCTTACCTAGGCATATGGTTGCAAAGTGCATAGCCACTAGGCTAACCACACGGACCTTCATAATATATCATAAATTAAATCACACTTTTCTTACAGCAGATTTTTTTTTTACATGGTGTGGATGAGTGGAATGCATTTATCTTATATTCTGACAATGTATTTCACTCTACTCATCATTCTTGATGTAAAAATCTATTCCTTATTCCCTTGTTCACCACACTCCTGTAAAAAAACTTCTAGGAAAGAGAAAGTTTTTTTTTTTCCCTAATTCCTCTTTTATATATAATCACTTCAATATTAATCTCATAAAACTTTTTCCCCAACCATTCTCTACCATGTCACCTTTTCTCTGCAATTTAGGTTTTTTTCACCCTTACCTGAAAATTTCAGATTATACTGTTCTTCATAAATAAGGAAACACATGCTATAGTGGGATTTCAAATCATAGCAGAGACAATAGTTTAGAGATGCTTTCTACTTGACCAACCAGGTAAACATTTGATATTGCCTTAGTTACCTATTGATGAGCACTCTATAGAGCTTCCTTTTACAGAAGAAACCAGGTAACCAAATTTGAACCATGTCAAATTTGGAATTATAGGAATTATCTGTTTCCTTCACAGTAATCAGATAATTCCTGTGGAGCAGGAATATTATCTGTTCCACACATCTCCTCTCCATTCCATGAATTTGTTATCAATCCATTCTCATCTACCTCAATTTATACTTAGCATGCTATATGGCAATATGTCAAATGCTTTTAAAGTCCAAAAATATCATCATATATAACATTAGGTCTACTCCAAAAATATCACATTAGAAAGTAGATGAATTTCATCTCTTCTTGTGAGACTACAATCCCACTTATTAGAGGCCTGAAGTGGCCAGAAAAAGTTCTATGTTTGGTTTCTAGTGTAGAAGATCCAGATTATCTAACCTAAGCTCATATATGAAACTTCTGTATGATAACTTCCCAACCTTTCATAGGCGGTATTCATACAAAATATATATGTATATTTCCCTTAACCAGCATACTCTCATTTTGTTATAAAATGCAAATCGATCACTAATTTAAGGCCTCCCCTTTATATATACCATCATAAAGAATCTTGACTATCAAACCAAATCTGTGTTCTAGTCCAAACTCCCTTCTTTAATATTTCAAACACAACTGAAGATAATTGGGTTCTGTAATTGGAAAGTTCTGTCTTAGCACAACTCATGATTCCCTTCTACTTCTTTGATATCATGTCTGTTGCAAGACATTCATTAAATAACTGGGTTAAGGAATAAGTCAACTCATTTGCACATTTCCTAAAAAAAAAGTGACCTTTCAGCATCTTGCCCACAATCATCTTATCAACCTGATAAGATGATTGTGGGCAAGTTGTTCATTGATGTTCATTTTCTTCTAGTCCCTTTTATCATTTTTATTTCTTTTTTGACTTTGTACACTATCATTTTCATCAGAATGAAATCCACTTATATACTTACTGATCATTTTCATGCTCCATACCACTTAAGGCTGAGATCTGTTTTCTCCAGTTATAGCTGTCTTATGCAACTAATTCTGCTGCTCTCCACCTCTACGAACCAACCATTCTTCTTTCTTGTTCTGACAGTCTATGCCAAGTTAGTTTAGGCTTTTATCATTTTTATTTCTTTTTTGACTTTGTACACTATCATTTTCATCAGAATGAAATCCACTTATATACTTACTGATCATTTTCATGCTCCATACCACTTAAGGCTGAGATCTGTTTTCTCCAGTTATAGCTGTCTTATGCAACTAATTCTGCTGCTCTCCACCTCTACGAACCAACCATTCTTCTTTCTTGTTCTGACAGTCTATGCCAAGTTAGTTTAGGCTTCTTTTTTTTGGGGGGGGGATCCTTGTCAAAGCTACCTTTGAAATCACTTCCCTGTCCATTTTCAGTACATGTCTGGGCCATTTACATCTGCATCTTTTTATTATTATTATTATTATTATTCAGGCCTCCATGGAGTCAAAAGACTCATCATGGGAGGTCCTTCCTAAGAACATAAAGTCTGTCAAGATTCATCGAGGGGAGGTTCCCCCTAAGAAACACAAAGTTTATCATACCACTCCTTAAACTCATTGACCGTTCTCACCCTCACCACTCTATCAGGCAATGCATTCCACGGTTCAACCACCCTCCATGCAAAGAAACCACTCCTCACCCTCTTGCTCACAGTTTCCTTTCGTAACTTCCAGCGATGGCCTCTTGTCATCGCTCCTTCCTGCTGTTCAACCAAGCGAAAGAACTCCCCAGTGTCAACCCTGTAACCACCTCTCAACAGTTTAAAAGTCTCAATCATATCACCTCTTCTTCTTCTATCCGCCAAACTCTGCAGTCCACGTTCCCTCAGCCGATTCGCATAACTATCCTTGTACAGTCCTGAGACCATCTTTGGCATCTGTCTTTGTATCTTTTCCACAGTTAATTTATCCCCTTCAAATCCTGGGGACCAAATCTGAGAACTATAATCCAAGTGTGTTCTGATCAGACAACAGAATGATAACCCTCTTATCTCTGCTGGTCAGTGTCCTTCTCATAATTGCAGCAATCCTCTGTTACCTTCACCACCTTTGCAATATGTCCCCTAAACTTCAGGTTTCTATCGATCATCAACCCCAGATCTCTTGTCTCCCCAACTTCCTCCAGTATAACTCCTCCCATAGAGTATTCAGCATCTCATCGATGTTTCCCAAACCTCAAGACCTTACATTTTGCTGCATTAAACTGAGACCCCCATTCATTTGCCCATTTATCTAGCTTATTTAAATCCTCTTGCAGGGCTACCACATCTGCACTATTACTAATAATCCTTCCCAGCTTCGCATCATCTGCAAACAACTGAATATCCCCCTGCAATCCACTGGCTATGTCATTGATATAAAGGTTAAACAATATAGGTCCTAGTACTGAGCCCTGTGGGACTCCACTTGTAACCTTCTGTCTCCTTGAAACTGCTCCACCATACACAACCCTTTGATACCTATCAGACAGCCAATCCTGAATCCAGTTGACCAATCTGACATCCAGACCCATGTGTTGCAACTTAAATATCAGCTTATCATGTGGCACCCTTTTATTTCATTCATTGTAATCACTTCATGATGCCTATTGCCACAATGGAGTGAGATGTGACATCCCATTCATAATCACATCTTCTGATGATATGATCAGATCTAACACTCTTGTTACTTATATGACCACTATACATACTGCCTATGACAGTTGTTGCTCAAGAACTAAAGAAATCTCTTTCTTATTCCTAGATGCTCTATATTCGTTTTAGTGTATATTAACCTAATAATATGATCCATTCTGATCACCTTTCCTTATTCACTAACACAAGTTGCTTATTATCATTATTATCTTAAGATCCCATGGAGTTGAAGACTCATCTAGGAAGTCTCTCTGTCACACACACAAAAGTCAACATCATCCTTATTATTATTATTACACCCTCCGTGGAGTCGACAGACTCATTGTGGGAGGTTCATTCAACTGACAACATATTTATCATATAGCATATTAAAATCCTTAACACTCCTTGCATTAACAGCACATTCTGGTAATGCATTCCATTCACTAACAATTCTCCATGTAAAAAATCTACTCCTCACACCCTTCTTCACCCCACTTTTATATAACTTTCAGTAATGACATCTGGTTCTTCTCCTCTCACCTTCTACTCTTTTTATAATCCCCCTCTGGATTAATCTGATAAAATCCTCTCACTAATTTAAATGTCTCTATCATATCACCTCTTTTCCTCCTGTCCACCCAACTATGCAATCCACATTTCTTCAACCTCTGTCTCCATAATCAGCATTCCAAAGTCCTATTATTGTCTTATAGTGAGAATTCATCTTTGTTTAAGGTGGTTGATAAACAAACATGAACTCTTGCTACTCAGGAAAGGTCTAAATTTTGCCATAGCACCTAGATCGATGAATAAACTGGATTTTATTTGTAATATTGAAAGAGGCTTAAGATTCATCCCAAATAACATAGCAGATAAAATACGTTTAGAAACTGCCAACATTTTAAATATAAATCATAAGAAAATAATAACAAGCAACTTAACGAAACACGAATTAACAGTGGTGAAATTAAAATCAAATCCGAACATCGAATCTCGGACAATAGTACATAACAACTTGTTAACTACGACCCAACAAATAGAATAAAAAAGAAAACAGAGAAACTACTTAAATCAATTACTACATGGCCCAAAGATACAGTCAAAAAATTACTTCTGCACTATGCTCGTTCCCCAAGAATTTATGGTCTACCAAAGATACACAAACAAAACGCACCACTCCGCCCAATAGTTGAAGGTATAGACAGCCCGAATTATCACCTAGCCAAGAAATTAGCAGCAACACTCAAGGAGTTGGTAGGTCATTCCCCCTCCTATATCAGAAACATACAACACTTCATAAACATAATCAAAGACATTACATTACAAAAAGATGATTTATTAGTCAGTTTTGACATCTCTGTGCTTTTTACAAATGTCCCAATCAATGACACAATCCTTCTTTTACAGAACAAATTCAATCCAGCACTCTTTGCACATATATTACATTCTGGTTATTTTGTATGGCAAAACGCTTTATACTACAAAAAGAAGGCACAGCCATGGGCTCGCCATTATCTCCGCCCCCCCCCCCCCCCATTGCTAACTTTTATATGGAACATTTTGAGCAACATGCTCCAGATTCCTCTCCTTTAAAACCCAAAGTCTGGCTTAGATGCGTTGATGATGTTTTCGTGATCTGGCACTCATGGCCGCCAGACACTAGACACTTTCCTTAGCCATCTAAGCAAACAACACACATGCATACAGTTCACAATTGAGATTGAAAAACATAACACACTTTTGTTTCTAGATATACTTGTCACATGTCTTCCTTCTGGCAGTCTGTCCTTCACTGTTTACTGGAAACCGACACGTATTGGCCAATATATACACATAAACACAAAGAGGGCGCTAGTGGGTCAAGCGCTACGAACGTGCTTCGAAGAGCTCCTGATTCAGATAAGTTTTACTAGGAATAATTAAGTATATATGCGTAATATATAAACAAGCATGTGTCGTGAGGTTCAGAAGGTGAATTGGATTGGATGAAGCAAGAAATGAAATGGATGCGGAATGAAATTAAGAGAATGCAGGTCAAAACTATTAAAATAAATCATGATGGCATGAAAGAGTTAACAAAAGATGAGCGAGTGGCGTTGTATGGCGACTCCATTATTAAAGGTGTGCAAGACGATAAAATGCACAAGGTATGTTTTCCAGGCGGTAAAATGAGTAGAGTGATTGAGGCATTGAACATGAGGCGGGAACGAGCAAAAGAGTTAATTGTATTAATTGGAACAAATGATTTGAGAGAGAACAAAGAGCATGTCAAAATGAATGTCAGGAGACTGCTTGGAAAGATAAAGGAGAATAGTGTGACAGGAAGGGTGGTCAGTGTGTTGCCTAGGTATGATTGTGGTGAAATGAGGCGGAGAGCAAGGATTATGAATGATATTCTGGCTGAAATGTGTGAGGAGATGGGAGTACAGTTTGTTAATGTGTGGAATGAGTTTGAGGGACGAAGTGAGCTGTATGGGAGCGATGGACTGCATTTGAGTGGTTATGGTGTGAGTCGCTTGGAGAGACTGCTGCTGGAAGGTAGAGAAGTGAATAGAGAGAATGAATCAGATCAAGAGGGGAGTGATGTGGAAGAGCAGGAGAGTAAGACAGGAGAGATTGAAGGAGTGGAAATGAATGTGGAAGTGAGTGGTATGAGTATAGATAATGAGAGAATGGGTGTGCAAGAGGAGCAGGGAAACGGGGAGGCTCAGGGTGGACAGGGATACACAGCGTGAGAAAGGTGGATGCTCCAAGAGGAGGTGAGAGAATGTGTAGGCAGGAAAGTAATGGGATGATCAGGGATCAAAAGGAAACAGATGGAATTGCAAGGGGTTCTAAAATGAAGAAGCAGAAAGGGAAATGGCCCCAGTCCAGCATGGAGAGATCACATCGAGTGAGTGGTATCAGTGGAACTAGCTGTAGATCCAGAAATGAGTTGTTGTGTTTGTATACCAATGCTAGAAGTATAAGAAACAAGGCGGATGAAATGGTTGCGCTAATTGCGTCTGTGCACCCAGAGATTGTCGGAATAAGTGAGACATGGTTAGATGAGGATGACATCCTGACAGGAATAGAGATGGAAAGGTATGATGTGTTTCGTGATGATAGAAGGGGTAAAAAGGGAGGGGGAGTGCTATTGATGATAGAGAAAGAGTTATGTCCATACAGGGTAGAGATGCAAGGGGGAAATGGGGCCAGTGGTTTTGAGGCAGTATGGTGTGAGATAGAGGTGAATAGAATCAAATACTTGGTGGGATGTTGTTATAGACCTGGTAATGTGGATGGTGGTGATAGTGAAATGTATAGTCAAATAAGCCAAGCAAATAAGAAAAGGGTGATCATTATGGGTGATTTTAATTATGGCAATATAGACTGGAATGAAGAGATAGCAACTGGAAGTAAAGAAAATGAGTTTCTTGAGTTTTTGAGGGATAACTACCTCAGACAGTATGTAACAGAGGGCACAAGAGGATTAAGGGTCTTGGATTTGGTCATCTCATCGGAGGATGTAATTATCAATGAGGTATCAAATCATCCACCAATTGGTGAAAGTGACCATGAGGTGATTACTTGGGTGGTTGCCAGCAGTGCAAGGACCCCTGTGAAAAAAGGGTATATGTGGAACTACAAGGGGGGTGATTATGAAGAGCTCAGGAGACAGCTTGCAGGTGTAGCATGGAATGAGGAGTTAGCTGGAAAAGAGATCAATGCAGCTTGGGGGATTTTCAAAAAATATTTAGTGGATGCAATGTCTAAATGTATACCACGGGTGAGAAGGTTAAATAAGTTAGGTGTGAGATGGATGAATAAAGAGATTAAGCATGCAATACAGAGAAAAAGGGCATTGTGGAGGCAGCATAAGAGAAGTGGAAGTAACCAATTTCATGAGTTCTACAAAGACCAGGCAAGGAGAGTGACTTGGTTGGTGAGAGTAGCTAAAGGGAGGTATGAACAGCAGTTAGCTAATGAAGCTAAAAAGAATCCTAGGGAGTTCTTTCGATATGTAGCCAGCAAAAGAAAGAATGATTATGGAAGGATGACATTGATTGGAGGAAATGGTATAAAGACAGCTGTTGCAGAATGTGTGGTGGAGATACTTAATGAGCAGTTCATAAAGATCTTTCAATCTTGTGAATGTGACTTCATGGAGAGATTAAGAGCAGTTGATGATGGGGAGGAGAGACTGACTGTAAGTGAGCAAGAGGTGTTTGGGGAGTTGAGTAAACTAGATGTAAATAAGGCTGTGAGACTTGATAATATATCACCGCGTATTCTGAAGGAATGTGCCAGAGAGTTGACACCTGCCTTGACATATTTTTTTAATACAAGTCTTGCACTTGGTCAAGTCCCTAAAGAGTGGAAGGAGGGCAAGATTGTGCCACTTCATAAAGGAGGTGATCGAACTCAAGCATCAAACTATAGGCCTATCTGTGTGTCGGGTGTTGTGGTTAAGTTGTTGGAGAAGCTTGTGAGAACTAGAATCCAGAGTTGGGTTGACAACAATGGTATAATCTTTGATGGACAGCATGGATTTGCTAAAGGGAGGTCATGTTTTAGTAATCTACTTACTTATAATAAATTTAGTTTAATCCTTTATCCAAGTGTGAGCAAACAAAGTTTGCGCCTGAAAGTATCTTCAGGACTGGGTTAAGGTGGTACACACCAGGGCAACTCGTTGCAAAGGTGGAGCAAGTACCAACACTCCTATCCTAGTATCTCCTATAATGCAAAACACATCTCCTTGCAGATATGTCTATTGTTATGCATTAAGGGAAGGGCCACTACCCAGACCGGTTTCGACCTTTATTGAGGTCTCCTCAGTGGGAGCCAGGCCCAAGTCGAGATATCAGGCAGAAGCATTTGCAGGTCATCTCCACCTATAGGAATTGCCAATTGGTGTGCCACCCTTTTTTAATAAATTACTCTGGATTTAGAGAAAGATGTTGAAAGTTTATTTTCCACTTGGTTAGAGTATAATAAATTTAGTTTAATCCTTTATCCAAGTGTGAGCAAACAAAGTTTGCGCCTGAAAGTATCTTCAGGACTGGGTTAAGGTGGTACACACCAGGGCAACTCGTTGCAAAGGTGGAGCAAGCTACCAACACTCCTATCCTAGTATCTCCTATAATGCAAAACACATCTCCTTGCGGATATGTCTATTGTTATGCATTAAGGGAAGGGCCACTACCCAGACCGGTTTCGACCTTTATTGAGATCTCTTCAGTGGGAGCCAGGCCCAAGTCGAGATATCAGGCAGAAGCATTTGCAGGTCATCTCCACCTATAGGAATTGCCAATTGGTGTGCCACCCTTTTTTAATAAATTACTCTGGATTAGTGGCCCTTCCCTTAATGCATAACAATAGACATATCCGCAAGGAGATGTGTTTTGCATTATAGGAGATACTAGGATAGGAGTGTTGGTAGCTTGCTCCACCTTTGCAACGAGTTGCCCTGGTGTGTACCACCTTAACCCAGTCCTGAAGATACTTTCAGGCGCAAACTTTGTTTGCTCACACTTGGATAAAGGATTAAACTAAATTTATTATACTCTAACCAAGTGGAAAATAAACTTTCAACATCTTTCTCTAAATCCAGAGTAATTTATTAAAAAATGGTGGCACACCAATTGGCAATTCCTATAGGTGGAGATGACCTGCAAATGCTTCTGCCTGATATCTCGACTTGGACCTGGCTCCCACTGAAGAGACCTCAATAAAGGTCGAAACCGGTCTGGGTAGTGGCCCTTCCCTTAATGCATAACAATAGACATATCCTCAAGGAGATGTGTTTTGCATTATAGGAGATACTAGGATAGGAGTGTTGGTAGCTTGCTCCACGTTTGCAACGAGTTGCCCTGGTGTGTACCACCTTAACCCAGTCCTGAAGATACTTTCAGGCGCAAACTTTGTTTGCTCACACTTGGATAAAGGATTAAACTAAATTTATTATACTCTAACCAAGTGGAAAATAAACTTTCAAAATCTACTTACTTATTACAATAAAGTGACTGCTTCCTTGGACAGAGGAGAAGGATACACAGTAATATACTTGGATTTCGCAAAAGCTTTTGATAGAGTGCCTCATGATAAGTTCACAGTCAAACTAGAGCAGATGGGGTTGGATATTAGATTAGTGCATTGGATTGGAGACTGGCTATCTAATAGGTATCAACAAGTTGTGTATGGGGGTGCAATATCCAGGAAAAGGAAAGTCACTAGTGGAGTGCCTCAGGGATCTGTTTTAGGGCCATTACTATTTAACTTGTATATTAATGATATTGGCGAAGATTTGGATGGAGATATTCAGTTGTTTGCAGATGATGCAAAGTTGGTACGAACCATAAAGAGTAGTGAAGATGTTGTGGCCTTGCAAGAAGACTTGAATAAATTGAGTGATTGGGCAAGCAAATGGGGATGTGAGTTCAATGTTGCAAAATGTAAGGTTTTAAAATTTGGAAAACAAAGATGGGATGCAGAATTTATGCTTGGTAAGAATATATTGTTGGAAGTAGAGGAAATAAGAGATCTGGGAGTGATAGTGGATAAGGATCTAAAATTTAGGGGTCACATCGCAAAAATTGTGAAGACAACACAAAGACTTCTGGGAATGATGAGGAGGACACTGACGTGTAGAAGTAGGGAGATTCTTGTTCCATTGTATAAGGCTTTGATTAGGCCACACATGGACTATTGTGCCCAGATTTGGTCACCTGGTTTTCAGAAGGATGAAGAGATGTTGGAAAGGGTCCAAAGGCGACTGACTAAGGTAGTTTCTGACCTCTGGAATGTCGAGTATGAGGAAAGATTGAAAAGATGTAATTTGCAGAGACTAGTGGAGAGAAGGAAGAGGGGAGATATGATAGAGACCTACAAGTTGGTAAGGGGTTGCTATAGGATCAATGGTGGAGAAGTTCTACAGCGAATAGTGGGAGATCAGGGGAGAACCAGAGGTCATCCCTGGAAACTGTATAAAGAGGGTGTGAGTAGGGGAGTGAGAGGCAGGTTTTTTTCGTGCAGAGTTGTGAATGATTGGAATGCCTTGCCTGAGAGTGTGGTGTCTGCAAGGAGTTTGAATGTGTTTAAGACCCGGTATGATGAGATGTGTGTGAGATAAAAGGACCTCCTAGATGAGTCTTTGACTCCATGAGGTCTTGTTTAATAATAATAATAATAATAATAAACTCCTACTGCCACCTAGGTGTCATTAATACTCTAAAAAAACAGGGCTTTGAAGATCTGCTCCAATGAACAAGCACTGAAAGATGAATTTAAATTTATCAGCAATACTTTTCTAAAAAATGGTTACAGCCAAAACACCATTAACAAAATTCTCTACAAGACCTCACTAAAAAACAAAGATAAACCAGACTACAATAAAACTATAACTATTCCTTACATTAAAGGGACATCAGATAAAATAAACAGAATACTACAGAAATACAACCTCAAAGCCACCTTTAAACCTCCTGCAAAATTAAAATGCTTACTCAACTCTTCCAAAGACCCACTCCCCCCACTGGCCCACCCTGGAGTATACCTAATTTATTGACCTGTAATTTACCATATATAGGGCAAATAGGATGCACAATTCCTATCAGACAAAAGGAACATAAATGACACATTAAATATAATAACTATGGTGAAGCTGGCCTTTCTGATCATGCCCTGAACACTTTACTTAGAATTGACTGGAAAAGCACCAGTTGTTTACATCACACCAAAACATGGTGTGAAAGCAAAATTAAGGAAGCCTGTGAGATTCTTATCAACAACCCCAATTTGAAAAATAATGATTTTCTAAAAATTCCAAACATATGGAAGGCACGTATTCTACCCACGGAACCTTTCTCCCACCCTATAAACAGGACTGTAGATAATCCAGAATCCTAAATCTAATATAACTATCGTAATGTTAAAAATAGGACATCATTGTTACTGAAAGAAAACTCTGTATAAGAAAGAATGTTGCTCTCATGTTATCTTAAATAGAATTTAGCTTTGATGTAGTTTCTAAATAATTAATTAATTTGTAATTTTATTTGTATTTTTTTTTTTCACTAGAGGTCATTTCAGTAGAATAATCGGTGATCAAATCATTGTTTCTTTAGCTTACTGTGTGAAAGGTAACTCAGCTTGTCCTTGTATATTTGTATATGCTCCAGATGATGACCTTAATATGAAGGTCGAAATATTGGGAAATTAAAATAGTTATTTATAACACTGTTGCAAAATCCATAATTTCTAAAATGAATTCTGTATCCTGGTTTTCACCAGCCTTTGCAGTGCTTTAAACCACTACACCTGCCACACAGATTGGCCAATAATTTGATACTTGAGTTCTGTCACTTTCCTTATGAAGTTGTACATTAGCGTTATTCGTGTGGTGCAATCGGTAATGTGCTTGCTTGTGATGATTCATACATGTGTCTGACTAGTTTGAGGATACCGTGTATGGGCGGTCTGAAGCATTAAGTTTTAAGTTAAGCATACAGAACGAATCATCGGAAAATAAAAATGATGACACTGATGCAATGAGTGAAATAGCTCTGTTACGGGTAGCGATGCATGGAGTAAACCAGCAACTGGAACGTTGGCAAAAATCTTTAACAAGCATACCGACTAATAATCGGCAAAAGTATGATGGAAAAAATAAGGGCATGATTGTGAGTGCAAACAAAATGAAAGAGCGTGTGTTGTATGGAGATTCCCTAGTAAGAGGTGTGTTAGTTGAGAGTTGAACAAAATCGTACCAACCCTGCGCGACCGTAAAGAATGTAAGCGAGTCAATTAGAATGCAAAAACAGCAGGTGAAGGAATTGATAGTGGTAGTGGGTAAAAATGATTTGAAAGGAAACAAAAAGGCTATGAGTGAGGATGTGAAGAATTTGCTTGAGGTAGCAAAAGAAAAGAGTGAGAGAGTTAGGATGGTCAGTCTGTTGCCACGGCATAGCAGTGAAGAGTATAGAAGGAGGGCTATAATTGCTAATGACTTTATGTGTGAATTATGTTTGATGAATGATGTGGAATGAGTTCGATTGGTGAAAGGATTTATATAAAATGGATGGATTACATTTGAATGGATTTGGTGTACGGAGACTTGAAAAGGTGTTGTCGAATGTGGTGGAAGTGAATGTACAGAACTAGGGAAACTAGAGTTATTAAGTGGGGGGGGGGGGGTAGATATGCAGATTTTAGGGAGATAGTTGAGTGTGTGAATGTGTGTAATATGCCCAAGCGAGTAGGAAAGACCACAAATCAGAATGGGATAGTTAGTATAAGGCATCAAAATAGGGATGGAACAAATCAGCTTCTTCAGTTCATGTATACAAATGCCAGAAGTATTAGGAACAAGAAGGAAGAATTTTTGGCCTTGGTTGGCACTTCCAAACCACAGGTTATTGGCATTAGTGAAACATGGCTGACAGAAGATGACACAGCTAGTTGGATTGAATGTGAGGGGTTTGGTGTGTTCAGGAGAGACAGGGAGAATAAAATGGGGGGAGGTGTGTTATTGATGATAGCAAATGAACTACAGCCAAGGAGAATAGAACTGCAGGATAGAGACAAGAACACATTTGAGGCTATTTGGTGTGAGATTGAAACTAGCAGAACAAAATATACAGTTGGGTGCTGCTATAGACCAGGTGATGGAATAGATAGTGAAGATAGTATGCATAAGCAAATAGAAGAAATGAGTGGAAGGAGGGTAATTATTATGGGAGATTTCAACTATGGTAACATTGATTGGAAGGAGGAGAGGACACATGGGAGGAAGGAATTGGAATTTATGCGGTTATTAAGGGATAACTATCTGCGACAGCACGTAATGGAAAATACTAGGGGTAAGAGAGTGCTTGACCTAGTAATTGCATCTGAGAATTTGGCTGTAACGAATATGACCACGCTGCTATCAATTGGTGAGAGCGATCATAGGGTCTTGACTTGGGAGGTGGCTAAAGGTGTGGAATTTACAATTAAGACAGGGCACATGTGGAATTATCGGGCTGGTAAGTATGACAAGCTTAGGAGATTGATTGGTACAGTGCCATGGCATGTAAAACTGCAAGGGCTAGAAGTTGACAGTGCATGGGAGGCAGTTAAGAAGTGTTTGCATGAAGCAATGGCTGACTGTATACCTGGAGTCCGAATAATAAATCAAGTAGGAGTTAAATGGATGAATAACATCATTAAGCTTGAGTTGCAAAAAAAGAAACAACTATGGAGGGAATTTAAGGAGAAAGGTGACCGGCAGACACATGAACAGTATAAAGCACAGGTCAGAAGGGTATCAAGTGTGGTAAGAAAAGCATAAAAAGGATTACGAAAGAACATTAGCCATGCAGGCTAGAGACAATCCTAAACAGTTTTTTCGATATGTTTGAAGTAGAAGAAAAAATGTATATTGCAGAATGATTTTAAAGAATGCCGATGGTAGGGAGGTAACTGAATCAGTTGATATAGTTGAATTACTGAGCGAGCACTTTGCAAGAGTATATCATCCAGGTGGTGACATTGCAGAAATGAATGAACCAAAAGTTTATACGGGAATTGCGGTGAATGAGGTGGAGGTGAGTAGTCTATTACAAAACCTCAACGTCAATACATCTGTGGAATTGGATGGTATACCAGTTTGTGTCATACGTGAAACGGCTAAGGAATTGTCAGTACCCTTGACCATTCTGTTTAATCTGAGTCTCGGGTCTGGGTTAGTCCCGAGGGAGTGAAAAGAGGGGAAAATAGTTCCACTGCATAAAGGAGGTTCCAAGACTGCTGTTGTAAATTACCGACCGATTAGCATAACAGGAATCGTTGTCAAGGTCTTGGAGAAACTAGTCAAGAGAAGAAAACAGGATTGGATAAATGAAAATGGGATACTGTATGGGGGACAACATGGTTTTGTGAAGGGTAGATGATGCCTCAGTAATTTGCTCATATTTTATAACACAGTAACGACTGAACTGGATATGGTTTTTCAGTGATTTTACTGGACCTTGCCAAGGCCTTTGATAGGATACCACATGGAACTCTAATCAATAAACTGGAGCAGATGGGGATGGATATAGGGTTGATGAGATGGATAGGAGGGTGGTGGATGGAGAGATACCAGAGAGTGGTTTATTCAGGAGTGGAGTCCAAAAGACGTCTTGTGACTAGTGGTGTGCCACGGGGTTCTGTTCTTGGACCACTACTTTTCAGTTTCTTCATTAACAATATAGGAAAGGATCTGAGAGGAAGTGTTCACTTGTTTGCTGATGATGCAAAGTTGGGTAGAGCAATTATGAGTGCACAGGATGTCAAAATTTTGCAGGATGATTTTGGATAGCTTGGAGGACTGGGCTAAGGAAAATGGATGTCAGTTTAATGTGGCAAAGTGTAAGGTTATGCATTTTGGAGTGAAAAGATTAGCAGCAGTATATCAAATTGGTGGAACCATACTCCAGGAGATTGATGAAGCATTGGATTTGGGAGTGTTGGTGGATAGGGAGTTGAAGTTTAGGGAGCACATTACAAAAGTGGCTAAAACAACTCATCAAATCACTTGGTTACTGAGAAATACTTTAATGATCAGAGACAAACAAGTTATTGTTCCTCTATATCGAGCCCTGATAAGATCCCATCTGGACTACTGCCCAGATATGGGCATGGGCACCAGGGTTTCTTCTTGATGGGGAGGAGGTGGAGTGGATCCAGAGACGAGTGACCAAGATGGTGGCAGGTCTGTGGAATGAATCTTATGAGAACAGATTGAAGATTTGTGGGTTGCAAAATTTGGTTGGTAGGCGGAAAAGGGGGTATGATTGAGACATTCAAATTACTGAAGGGTTTCTATAAGATTAATCCAGAAGATATTTTTGAGAATAGGGCTGGTGGTGGGAGGACTAGCAGCCATATGTTGAAGCTGGGCAAAAATGTGGTTAACAGGGGTGTTAGAGCTAGGTTCTTTACTTGGAGAGTGGTAAATGAGTGGAATAAGCTGCCAGAGTCTGTTGTGGGTGCTATGACTGTGAATGATTTTAAGGCGAGGTATGATAGATACTGTGTGAAAGACGAATAGTCGTTCTTGACATGATGTTAGGGCCTCCCTCGATGAGTCTGTTGACTCCTTGGAGTTGTAATAATAATAATAATCTTACCTTTCTTCCAATCCTTTGGAACTTCACCCAGCTCATCAGCTGAGCTGGGTCAAGTTCCAAAGGATTGAAAAGGTACTTTTCAACTTGGTTGTTGAAAAGTACCTTGACGAGCAGAGACAAGCAAGTTATTGTACCTCTGTACCGAGCCTTAATATGACCTCACCTCGACTACTGTGCCCAGATTTGGTCACCTAGGTTCCTTCTTGATGGGGAGGAGGTGGAGAGGATCCAGAGACGAGTGACTAAGATGATAGCAGGTCTATGGAATGAACCATATGGTAACAGGTTGAAGATTTGTGGGTTGCAGAAATTAGTTGATAGGCAGAAAAGGGGGCGGGGTAGATATGATTGAGACATTCAAATTGCTAAAGGGTTTCTGTAGGATTAATTCAGAGGATATTTTTGAGATCAGGACTGGTGGTGGTGGGAGAACTAGGGGACACCTATGGAAGTTGGGCAAGAGTGTGGTTAGCAGGGGTGTTAGAGCTTGGTTCTTTACTTTTAGAGTGGTGAATGAGTGAATAAGCTGCCAGAGTCTGTTGTGGGTGCTATGACGGTGAGTGAGTTCAAGGCAAAGTGTGATAGATACTGCGAGAATGTCGTATAGTTGTGTGGACATGATGTTTAGGGCCTCCCTCGATGAGTCTAAGGACTCCCTGGAGTCGTCCGTAATAATATACTGTGAAATCCTACTGCCTTATTAACATAAAGTTTACTGAATTCTTCATATATCTTGCTCATGCATTCTACACTCCAACATCTCTTGATGTTGCCTGTCTTCATGAGGATGAAATATACTGAAAAACTGATCACTGAATAATTCAACTATATTCTCCACCTTGGTTACCATTCTGTTAGTGTCATTAATTAACATCATCTGCCCATAGTCGTTTTTTCTTCTACTTGCCACATATCAAAAGAATTCATTAAGTTGTTTTCTTACCTAGATTGTCTAATTTCTTCTCATATTGCATTTCTGCTGTCTTTACCAAATGAGTCACCTTCCCGAAATTGATCCTTACTAGTATTCATGTGGTGTTGCCTCCACAATGTCTTCTGCTTCCAGGTTTCATGCTTAATCTCTTCATTCATCCATTTCTCTCCTACTTTGTTTAGCACTTTTTTTGAATACACTCAGATATTGCTGCTGTTACATGTCTCTTGATCAATACCCAGGCAGTATCTATATCCCTCCCACTGAACTCCTCTTTCCACTGAATAGTTCCCATTTGTCTCCTAAGCTTTCAATAATTACCAGCCTTGTAGTTTCACATATATCCCTTCTTAATAGAAGTTTTGTGAATGACTGCAACCTATGTGATCACTTCATGATCACTCTTTACAACCTCGTTTGCCCTTTGTGAAATGGAATAATTTTTCTCACCTTCCATTCCTGATTTTTGTCCCTTAAGTGCTCAAAAAATTCATTCTCCTTATTCCTTGAGATTGAAAAACAGAACACACAAAGAAAATCAATATTGCTTTAGTTGAACTCGCCCATAATGATCATCTTTTGCTTGCACACTAAGCCTAGCACACTAGGTCTGGCTCCCACTGACGAGACCTCAATAAAGGTCGAAATTAGTCTGGGTAGTGGCCCTTCCCTTAATGCCTTGCATTATACATCTCCGCAAGGAGATGTGCTTTGCATTATGGGAGATACTGACAAGGAGTGATGAGAGTTTGGTCCATCTTTACTACGAGTTGCCTCAGTCCTGAAGATACTTCAGGCCAAACTTTGTTTGCTTACATTTGGATATAGGATTAAACTAAATTTATTACATTCTGTTATTATTATTATTGCACCCTTCATGGAGCCAGCAGATTATGTTTCAATCATATATCTTTGGTCTAGCTAATCATCAAACTTTGAAGACCACTTTCCTTCAATCAATCGTCATATGTACTTTTCCACAGCCCAGTTATCATTTGATTACCTGCCACTGGAGTTTTTCAACTGTCTTCCCATCTGCTGGTAACCTAGGATCTGTGTGATGTAGTCCAGTTGTGGTCTCTCACAGCCTTCTAAAATGAAACAACTTCCTTTTTCTTACATGTTAGTGTTCTCTTCAACATTGCAGTTTATAGTGGCTTTAATCACCTTAGCAATGTGGCTCTTAAACTTTAATTTCATCACTGAGCACTTGCATCACATTTCCATTAATATATAGTACTCTGCTTGCAATTTACCATACCATCTTCCATTTGTGTAAGGCACTGGCCTGTCATGGCCAAGTAACTTGGCATCTCAGAAACCTGATTACTATTTATGATAGGGTAGTTAATTAGATTTGTAATGCTTGCTATCTAAAAATTGTGTGTTCTGCCTGTTGTTTTGCAGAATGAAAGACTCAAGTTTCCAGGAGGGAAATCCTGCCCTTCTTCTGTCCTTGATTTCTTTATCACCAAAGGGCATTGTTGATATGAGCTATGGAGGTTCTTGCTTGCAATGTCATCATCATCATCATCAAATTCCTGCCATATACCCTCAAGGGGTGTACAGGATATGACAGTACTACATGAAAAAATTACATCATTACTAACTTCCTATCTACAATTTTCCTCCAAATCAGTCTGTTACTTGTCAAGACTCCAACATTATCAGATCTTATATTTCTATCGTCTAAGGCACTTTGTACCGTATCAATCCACCTATATCTTGGTCTTCCTCTGGGTCGTTTTCCTGCCAACCTGGCAGAGAACACTTGTTTTGCTAATCTTTCCTCTCCCATTCTATTTAAGTGACCATACCATCTGAGATTAGCTCTGCTAACGCATTCCTGGATGCTGACAATGTCCAGTTCTTTCCTAATATCCTCATTTTTAATATGATATTGCCATTGATGCCATCTGTTCACGCCTCTAATCTTTCTCAGGACTCTCATATCTGCGGTCTCTAGTCTTTGGTCAAGTGTTTTAATTCTGACCCAGCTCTCAGATCCATAAGTTAAAATTGGTTTGAACACAGTCTTGTATACAGCTAATTTAGTGTTCCGACTAATTTCTTTCTTATTCCATATGAATTTATTCAATTGACTTCCCACGATACCAGCTTTGCTGATTCTGTTGTCTATTTCTATATTTAGTTTACCATCTTCAGTAAAAATTGTGCCTAAGTAGCTGAAATGTTTTACTTGTTCCACAGGTTCTCCATTCACAACACAGTTGACATTTTCAATGATTCTGCCTAGTTTCATTGTCTTTGTCTTTTTATTGCTGACCTTCATACCATATTTATTACAACAGCTATTCAATTTAGTCAGAGAATCTTGCAGACTTGTAGCGGATTTATTTAGAAGTATAACATCATCCGCATGAAGCAAAGAGCTGACATTAACATCTCCAATTTTGATATCAGGTTTAATACCACATTCCTTCATAATGTGATCCATGTAGATAATGAATAACAGAGGGGATAATGTACATCCTTGTCTCACACCAGATTTAACATTAAACCATCTTCCTGTACTTCCTTCAATTCTAACTGCTGACTCACAACTCAAATAAAGACTAAGTATTGCTTGATATAATGCCCCATTGACACCATATAACTGCAGAGTATTGTATAGCTTCTCTCTTGGCACCTTGTCATATGCCTTTTCCAAATCGACAAAACTTAAATACAGATCTTTGTTATATTCCCATGCTTTCTCGACTATTTGTCGTAAAGTGAAGATCTGATCCTGACAGCCTCTATTTGGCCTGAATCCAGCTTGTTCTTCACCAAGCTTTTCTTCCACAATTCTTCTCAACCGTTTCTCAAGTATACTTGCATAGATCTTGCCAGGAACACTCAGTAGGGAAATACCTCTGTAATTCTCACATTCAGTTTTATTTCCCTTTTTATATATGGGTACTATGAGAGCTCTACTCCAATCATCGGGAATTCGTCCCTCTGTCCAGGCTTTCTGAACTATGCAGTGCAGCCACTGTAAGACTCTTATACCAGCATACTTCAGCATTTCTGGTCGAATATCATCTACTCCTGCTGCCTTTCCACATTTCAAGCCTTTGATGGCTTTTTCTACTTCAAGTATGGATATGTATTCCTGACCGCATCTTGTTTAATTTTTTTAAGGTTATGCACTCGGGTTGAAAAGGTTGAATATGGTGTATCATATTGATAGTACTGGAATGCAGGAAAATGATGAGGCTAGGTACTTTGGGATAAATTGACTAATTGATAAATTCATTGATAAATTGAAATATATTTTATAAATATATAAAATATATTTCATCACCTGGATGAAATCTGGATTTTATCACTTGGATTTCTTGGAGACCTGGAGGTGTAGAGAAGAATCAGAGATGAGCAACTAAGCTGGTTATAGGTCTGGATTCAGAAATGAATAACTAAGCTGTTTTATAGGTCTGTGCAATGTTCCCTATGAAGATAGGTTAAATGTTTGTGGGTTGCAAAGTTTAGTTAAGCAGAAAAAGGGGATATGATAGAAACTTTTAAGATATTAAAGCGTATTTGTCATATGCAAAATATTTCCTTTGCATTAATTGTATAAATCTCCTTTAATATCTTAAAAGTTTTTATCGTGTCTACTCTTTTCCCCTTATCAAGAAGTCATCCAAACAAATCATGTAGGAGTGTGGTTAGTAAGGGTGTACTGACTAGATTTTTTGCATGGAGAGTGGTGAATGAGTTTAAGGAGAGGTATGATAGGAATTGTATTATATTGAAAGTTTATTTTTCACTTGGTCAGACTATAATAAATTTAGTTTAATCCTTTATCCAAGTGTGTGCAAACAATGTGCCTGAAAGTATCTTCAGGACTGGGGTAAAGTGGTACAACACCGGGCAACTCCTTGCAAAGGTGGAGCAAGCTACCAACACTCCTATCTCAGTATCTCCCATAATGCAAAACACATCTCCTTGCAGATATGTATAATGTTATGTATTAAGGGAAGGGCCACTAGGAATGTTGGTGGCTTGCTCCACCTTTGCAAGGAGTTGCCTGGTGTTGTACCACTTTACCCCAGTCCTGAAGATACTTTCAGGCTCAAACTTTGTTTGCACACACTTGGATAAAGGATTAAACTAAATTTATTATTGTGTGTATTATAGTTAGTTTGGGTGATTCTCTAGATTCTCTGGAGGTACCACATAATGATAATAATCTAGCACAATTTCTGCTTCATGCACACATGGAGTTGAGATTCTTAATCACAAGTTTAATTTCAAAATGTAGTTTCCAACTTTTTTTTTTTTAATGATAGGTATAAATTTTAACTTTCAACTAATAAATTTACCATATACATAAGAGAAAAGTTAAGTCACAGCTGATACACAAAAAAAAATATCACTAAAAAAATAAAAACATCCAATCTGATGGAAAAAGATAAATAACTAAATAAATGAAGCATGTAATGAAAAGTCTTATCAAATGGATAGTGAAAATAATTGGTTTGTGATTTGGATATAGTAGATAGGCTGTGACAAACAGTAAATAAAGATCAGTGGGCCAAATATTATGAATCTCATGAGTCCACCGAAACTTAAAATGATATTAATTAGGAATACTAATAGTATATTTTTATAATAATTTCTTTTTAGTTTAACTAGTGATTGTTTGTGTATTTTTTAGATAAAAGACAACCTTTATTATCTTCTGAATACTTTCATGTTTCAAATATTGCCTCATTGACTTTTCTTAATTCTGTAGGTGAGTATTCTATAAATTAATATTAGAAAAATTAGGAAATGAAGTATTAACTGGTTTATTATTATTAACGTATGAGTCGGAAATTCGTCGTAGGAGGTACATACTATTGCACACACAATGCTCATCCAACTCTAACCTTGCCTTGAAGTCATTCAATGTGTTTACATTCATAACACACTCAGGCAATGCATTCCACTCACCAACCTCTTTCCATGCAATGAACCTTCTCCTCACTCCTCTGCTCACACTCTCCTTATACAGTTTCCAGCTATAATATCTTGTTCTATCCTCCCTCTTCTATTCTATGAAAAATTTCTTCATTGTAACCTGATAACCCCTGAATAAGTTATATGTCTCAATCATATCCCTCCTGCTATTCATGAGGCTTTGCAATTTATATTCTCTCAATCTGTCGTCATACTCCACATTCCAAAGATCACTGATCTCATTTGTGAAGCTTCTCTACCCTTGCCATCATATCCTCATCACCACGAAACCTCTGGACTAAATCTGTGCACAATAATCCATATGAGGCCTGACCAAGGCCTTATACAATGACTATGACATAATAATCTCTTTATTTCTACATGTCAGGGTTTTCTATATCATTGAAATTATCCAACGTGATATCTTCACAACTTGTGCACCCTGAATTTCAGATCCTTGTCTACCACCACTTCCAGATTTCCCATCTGGATACAAAGTGTATACTTTGTATCCTATCATTGCTTAAAAATATTTCAAACCTTACTTTGCAACATTGAACTGAGAGTTCCACTTACCTGCCCATTCTTGCAATCTATTCAAGTCCTGCTGTAAGGCCAAAACATCTGCTTGACTCTGCATTGCACTCCAATATCATTAACATACTAATTGAACAAAAATGTTCCCAAACTGACTCCTGCAGCACAACACTAGTGACCTTCCTTTTTTGGGATACTGCACCGCAGTATACATCTTTCTGATACCTATCTGACAGCCATTCACTGATCCAATTCAGAAGTCTGTTATCCATTCCCATCTATTTCAGTTTATTTAACAGCTTATCTTGTGACAGTCTGTCAAAATCTTTTGAAAATTCTAACTACACTGCTGTATATGCAGTCCCCTGTCCAAGGAGAGATGCATATACAGCATCTCCTCTTGGACAGGTATGTCCTAATGATATGTCACCTTGTTATAGTATATAACTTAATAAAACATGATCTCCCTTTAACAAACCCTTGCTGATAATCACAGAGAATATTACTGTTATCAACCCATTTCTGCATCTTACTTCTCACTACAACTCCAGATATATTGATGGGCCTATAATTTGAAGCTAGTCTTATCACCACCTTTATGTAGTGGAACAATGTTAACTTCTTTATACTCCCTTGGAATCTGTGCTATTGTAAGACTTATTACAACAGGAATGCAAATGCTATTGTCAATTCTCTGGAACATTCCTTTAAGATGCACAGTAATATATCATCAAATCCTGTACATCAAGATTATTTCCTAAAATACCTGCTGACTCACAATTAAGACATCCTCTCCTATGTTTTAAGTTCCTCATGATTCCACCCTGATGAGAATGAAACACCTTATAAATTGAATACCTCAACAAGGTCTTCTGCAGCAGTTACTGTTCTACCATTTTCATCCATTAACATCATCTGACCATAATCATTCATCCTTCTACTTTCCACATATTGAAAAAAAAAAAACTCTGGGGTTTTGCTTACCTTACTGAGTCACTCACCTGGCTTGTTCTTTATACCTTTCATTTAATTGATTATTACCATTATTAAGTTCTTTATACCTTTCATTTAATTGATTATTACCATTATTCATGTTGTATTGGCTACAAACTACTTTCTTCTAGGTTTCATGCTTAAGTTCCTCATTCATCCATTTTACAACTACCATATTCAGACTTTTGGCCTTCAGAATACATTCACACATTGATGCTGTGATTTATTTCTTTGTCAGTTCCCAAGCAGCATTTATTTTCTTAATTTTCAGCTCCTCATTCTATGCTATATCTCCAATTTGTCTCCTAAGCTTGTCATAATCACCAGCCCTGTATTTCCACATATATTCTTTCTGCACAAAATCCTGCATATGGTTAACCACAACCCAGGTGATCACTTCATGATTACTCTTACCAACTGGAGGAAAGAGCGAAATCTGATGAAATCATCAGATCTATAACTCGTGATCCTCGCATGCCCTCCTTTATGTGCTAGCAGAGATAGTTATCTCTCAAGAACTTGAGAAATTCATTTTCCTTATTCCAAAATGCTATCTCTTCATTCCGACCGATTTCACCATAATTGAAATCGCCCTTAATAATTAACCTTTGTTTCTTCACTAATCCAAGTTGTTTATACATTTCTTCATCACTACCCCTCCACATTCTCTGGCCTATAACCACATTCAACTAAATATGTAAACCTGTCGACCTCCAATTTACATCACATTGCCTCATAACCATTGCCACTATTTCCCTCTTTCATGTGTATCTTATGTGAACATAATTCTCCTACTATCCTCAGCAGCAATTCCCCTCCCTTCTTGTCTGTTCTATCCGTGTGAAAAATACTGTATCTTTCCATCTCTCCTATTAGAATATCATCTTCATTCAACTATGTTTCATGTATACCAATCATTTTGGAGCGAATAAACTCAGTCAGTGAAACTATTTTATCTTCCTTATTTCTAATACTTCTGGCATTTATAAACAAACACAGCAGTTCATTTTTAGGTCTGTAATCAGTTCTTTCCAAGCCACTTGTTGGTTGCGATTTCCTCACTATACCTGCCCTTGTACAATCCTTGTTATTACCAGTTACCACTTATATCCACTCAGTCCTTCTCAACTTCACTACCCACATACTCCATCTCCATGCCAATCATCTCCACACACACACACACATTTACTGCTACTTTCAACATTCACTTTCCCTATGCCATGTCTCCATGTCCACCTGGGCTTCTCCATTTATTTGTTCCTCTTGCATTCCAATCTGGTTGGCTGAGTGATTAGCGCATCCACTCTCCAGCCAAAACTCTGCAGGTTCGAATCCCACTGTGGGCATGGATGTTTGTGATTGTCCATGGAAATATTAGTGGTGGTGGAGACAGAGTTGTAGAGTAGATGTCCTCCTTTGATAAGTCTTTGGACTCCCTGGAGGTGTCAAGTAATAATAATAATAATAATAATAATTCCCTTTCTCTCTTCATCTCTCACACTACTACTACTACTGTGTTTACTGCCATGCACTTTTCTCTCTTCAATATGCCACTCTCCTGATCTTTCACTTCATCTCTTACTTCTGATCTCTTGCTTGCATCACACACACTGTACTTCCATATAGCAACACTTTTTTCTGGTGCACCCACTCTAAAGCCATTCAAATACAACCCATCACACCTACTTGCTACATATTGAAAAAACTCTCTGAGGTTTTGCTTACCTTACTGAGTCACTCACTTGGCTTGTTCTTTATAACCTTCATTTAATTGATTATTACTGTTATTCATCTTGTACTGGCTACTACAAACTACCTTCTTCTGAGTTTCATGTTTATGCCCCTCATTCATCCATTTTACGACTACCATATTCAAACTTTTGGCCTTCAGAATACATTCACACAATAAATCAATCTTCCTCTGCATAATTTCACTCTTCCCTCAAACACATATCATACATCCACAAACTGTACTCCCTTCTCCTCACACAGCTCTGCAAGCATACCATTCATGATTCTGGCTCTCTGTGTCAACTCATCTTTGTCATACCTCATCAGCACACTGACAACTTTTCCCACCATACTGTTATCTTTTGCTCCTCTCAGTAACCTACTTATATTTGCCCTTATATTCTACTTATGTCCACTTAAATCAATCTTCCCCATTACCACCACTAATTCTCTTGCTCATTTTCTCCTCATGTCCAAATCCTGAATTATCTTGCTCATTCTCCCTCCTGGATACCAGACCTTATGTACTCTTTCATTAACTAATCCTCTAACCATGGAATCTTCACACACTGCTATTTTCGAATCACTCATCACTTCTTTTACCTTTTTTCTTGGATTCTATTCTTTTGCACACTTTCATTAGTTTCCACAAAACATCTAATATCACTCTGCATATTCCTCATTTCATTTTTCATTTTCATATTTCCTCAAATCTTGCATTGAGACAATTTCACTCTGTCACTTTCGTAGTCTCACTAGCTCTCGTTCTGCCGCACCTTACTTCCATTTTCTCATTCATTCTTCCTTTCACTCCATTATCACTACTACATTCTTGCATTCTTTCACTTCCTCTGTTTCACTAGCTTTCATTTCTGTTTCTTTCATTTACTCCATCTTTTATTTCTTCAGTCTGTTTCACATTCTTTAACTCATGGTCTAATAATGTATTGCACTTCTTAGAAATCCGTGCTTTCTCTGGTCTCCCATTCAGTTTCTCCACAAACACATCTCTTACATTCTTCCATGCATATATATTACACTCGTAATATTCAACTATTTTTGAAAAGTCAGTCATTAATGCTACTTGATTTTTACGGCACTCACCTAGTCGCACGTGTTAATGCCCACATGGTCAACCTTATGAGTACTGTCATTGTGTTCTATTTAAAGAATGCAATTTGAATTTATAAATCATGCAGAAATCACCAAAAGTCATATCCAGACACACTATGTAATGAAAAATAAAGAGTAACAAACACCGAATTTCAAGCATTATTGCCAATTATTACTCAAAATAGCACTTATCTATAAGGATCCTCTCCTCCCATTAGCACATCCTGGAGTCTATTGCATCTGCTCCACCTGTAACTTACCGTACATTGCTGAAACAGGATGGACAATCCCTATACGCAGGAAAGAACACATTAGACACATTAAATATAACCATTATGGTGAAGCAGTCCTCTCAGACCACACGCTCAACACCTTACACCAAATCAACTGGAAAAACACCTGCTCTTTACACCACACAAAAACCTGGTATGAAAGGAAATTTAAGGAAGCCTGCAAAATCCTGATAAACCACCCAAATATCAACAACAAAGATGGCATGAAAATTCCAAGGATCTGGATGGCACACATTCAGCCTACCTAATATATAAGATCCAGCATAAGTCAGGACTCTAGCCAGTCTTCAGCTAGTATTAGAAACCATTCCATACCAACTGGCTGGAATGTACTAGTATAATCATGATGTTAATATATGTATATTATTATTATTATTATTATTATGGGCAACTCCAGGGAGTCATTAGACTCATCGAGGGAGGCCCCAAATCATATTCATCACAACTATTCAACATTCATACAGTATCTATCATACCTCGCCTTAAACTCATTCAATGTCACAGCATCCACCACAGACTCTGGGAGAGCATTCCACTCATTCACCACTCTAAAAGTAAAAAACCCAGCTCTAACACCTTTACTAACCACACTTTTGCCCAGTTTCCATGGATGTCCCCTAGTCCTCCCACAACCAGCCCTGTTCTCAAAAATATCTTCTGAATTAATTTTATAGAAACCCTTCAGTAATTTGAATGTCTCAATCATATCTCCCCTCCTCTGCCTATGTAGATAGATACTTGTTGTTGCGCCCAATGTATTTCTACAACCAACAGATAACACTAATAATAGGCCTCTAGCATTGATGTGTATGTATATATATATATTTTTTTTTTTTTACCAGAGGTCAGGCCAACAATTGTTGTAGTTGGATTGTAGTGTAACTTGTTTTCTGTGTATAGTTGTATGACCTTGACATAAAGGTCGAAACATCGAATGTAGATTTTAGTTATATTAAACTAAAGTTTTTATTCAAACACGGTAGTTGTCTCCATAATTTTCAAAAATGCATTCGGACCACTGTGTAAGCTTAAAAGAAAGGATCCCTTAATGAGTCTTTGGACTCCCTGGGGGTGTCATGTAAAGTGATTCACGAATAGCAGTGTGTGAAGAGTCCATTGTTAGAGGATTGGTTAATGAGAGAGCCCATAAGGTCTGCTATTAGGAGAGAGAATGAGCAAGATAATTCATGCTTTGGATATGATGAGGAAACAAGCAAGAGAATTAGTGGTGGTTGTGAGGTCAAATGATTTAAGTTAACATAAAAAGAATGTAAGGGCAGATATCAGGAGATTATTAAGGAGAGTGAAAGATAACAGTGTGATATAAATAACAGGGTATAGTGGGAATGATCGTTAGTGTGGTGCAGATGTATGTTGATGTATGGTATGTATTTGAGGGAAGAATAGAATTATACAGACTTGACAGATTGAATTTGGGATTTGGAGTGAGTGAACTGGAGAAACTCTTGATAGATGGAAGTACAATGTGTGATGTAAGCATGAGATCTGAAGTAAGAAGAGGTGAAAGATGAGGAGAGTGGTATTGAAGAGATTGAAGTGCTTAGCAGTGGGAACTCTAGTAGTGTGAGAGATAGAGAGAATGGGAATACAAGAGGGGAGTGGGGAAGGGTGGACAGGGAGATATGGCTTAGAGTGTGTGTGTGTGTGTGTGTGTAATGGGAGTAATATGAATGTATGGATATAATTAGAATAGATCAGGATGCTAGTGAGGTGGTTGAAATTCAGTGGATACATGTGCTGAGAGGTAATAAATGTGATTGAGTAAGCACAAGTGTGGTTAACAAATCGTAACCAACAAGGAACTGCTGTATTTGTGTACAAACCCCAGGAGTATCAAAAATAAGGGAGACGAAATTTTGGTTACTCCAAAATTGTTGGAATAAGTGAAACATGATTGAATGAAAATGATATCATAACGGGAATAGGAATGGAAGGGTACAGTATTTTTCTTGAGAATTGAAAGAACAACAAGAGAGAGAGCTGCTGTTGATGACAGAAGGAGAATTAAGTCCACTTGAGGTAGACATGAAATTGGGAAATAGTAGCACTGGTTTTGAAGCAGTGCAGTGTAAGGTGGAGGTGACAGGAAGAGAAATTTAGCTGGATGTTGTTATAGGCCAGGTAATGTGGAGGGTGATGACGAAGAAATGTATAAGCAACTTCAGTAACTGAACAAGGAAAGGGTGTAATAAATTTAGTTTAATTTAGGATTAAACTAAATTTATTATACTCTAACCAAGTGAAAAATAAACTTTCAACAAGGAAAGGGTGATTTTAATTATGGTGGTATAGATTGGGAATGAAGAGATAGCATTTGAGGAATAAGGAAAATGAATTTTTTTTTTTTTTGAGTTCTTGATTGGTAACTGAGCCTCTGTAGCTCAGTCGGTTTAGACAAAGCCCTTTGGTCGGAAAGACCTGAGTTCAATTCCTGTCAGTGATGTGAGGAACCTTTATCTGGTCTCTTTCAATTAAAGGTGAGTAATCCAGTCTCATATGGAGGTAGAGGGTTTTCCCACCCAGAAACTCAGGTTTTTCGTCCCTCAGAACAGACAAACCGGCCCCGTGAACAGTCATGAATTACAGTCATGAATACTTACGACAATATGTGGAAGAGATAGGGCCCTCACCACATGTTGTTATGCTTGTAGTTAACCATGAGCCCATTCCATTCCTCTCATCCATTCCACTCATGTGATGTCTCCTATCTAGGAGGCAACACATGAATGGAATGGATGAGAGGTAACTATCTCAGGCAGTACATAAGGGATCGCATGGATGGAGCAAAAGTTTTGGATCTAATCATTTCATCAGAGAATGTAACTGTGAGTGGGATTTCACATTTCTACCCAGTTGGTGAGAGTGATCGTGAAGTGATAACTTGGGTTCTGGCTAGCAAGATGAAGACTTATGTGAGGAAAGCATATATGTGAAACTACAAGACTGGTGATTTTGACATGCTTAAGGGACAGTTTGGAACTATTGCATAGAATTGAGGAGTTGGGCACTAAGGAAGTAAATGATGCTTGGGACCTGACAAAGAAATATATAAGAACATCAGTGTGCGAATGTATTCTGAAAATCAAAAGGCTGAAAAGATAGGTTTTGTAAAATGGATGAATGAGGGAATTAAGCATGAAATTTGGAAGAAGACACTTTGGAGGCAGCACAAGATGAATAATGGTAATAATCAGTTTGCAAGAAGAGCATAAATAACAGGTGAGAGATTGGCTTAGTTGGTAAGGACAACAAAAATGTAATATGAGCTGAAATGAGCAAATCATGCCAAGAAAAACCCTCATGAGTTTTTTTCAATACACAGCAAGTAGAAGGAAGAATGATTATGATAAGATGTTGTTAATGGATGAAAAGGAAGATTGTTGACTGTTGAAATCAGAAGTTCAAGGGTAAAGAATGAAATGAAATGAGAAAATACTTAATAGTGAGTGAGCAAGTATATGAGGAGTAAAGTAAGCTAGATGTCAATAAGGAAATAGGACTTGATGACATATTGCCACTTGTCTTAAGGGAATATTCCAAGGATTTAGCATCAGCTTTGGCCTACTTTGAGACTTGTGCTGTTTAGACTCTTAGGTCCCAAAGGAATGGAAGGAAGGCAAAATTGTTCCACTTCTCTAAGGATAGGGTATCAAATTATTGGCTGATATGTATATCTGGAGTTGTGTTTAAGGTATTGAAGAGGTTTGGGAAATATAAAATATAAAACTAGTTTGATAACAGTGGTACTCTTTGGGTTTGTTAGAAGGAGGTTGTGTGAAAAACTAGCTTATGTACTCTAACAAGATGACGAATGTATTGGACAAGAGAGATAGATGTAAAGTGATATATTTAGATTTGCAAAGGCATTTGATAGATTGCCATACCACAAGTTTGTCATAAAATTGAAACAGATGAGATTGGATGAGAGATTGGTGAGCTGGATAGGTACTATTGGTGAATACAGTGGTTTGCAGATGACTCAAAATTGGGGAGAGTGATCAAGAATCAAGCAGCTGTGGAGGATTTTAGAAGAGGACTTCAATAGATTGTATATGAGTGGGCAACAGTATGGAACTATCAGTCCAATGTTGTCAAGTGTAACGTTCAAATTTGGTGGGTGTTGGAAGGGTTAGTCTGTTGCCGCGGTAGAGAGGAGTTTAGAAGGAGGGCCATAATCGCAAATGACATTATATGCAGGTTGTGCAGACGGTGTGGTGTGGAATTCGTGGATGTGTGGAATGAGTTTGAAGGGCAAAAGGACTTATACAAGATGGATGGCCTGCATTTGAATGGACTTCATGTGCAGAGACTGGAAAGAGTGTTGCTGAATGAAGTGAAAATGGATGTGCAAAACCAGGGAAACTAGAACTACCAAGGAGGGGGGGGGGAGGATGGATATGCAGACATCAGTGAGACAGATGAGTGTAAGAATGTATATAATGTGCCCGAGCCAGCACTAAGGACAAAAAATGGGAATGGGTCATTTAGAATAATGCATCAATATAGGGGTGGGACTAAGGGATCACTGCATTTCATCTATACTAATGCCAGGAGTATTAGGAACAAAAAGGAAGAATTTTTGGCCTTGATTGGCTCTTCCTGGCCACAGGTTATTGGCATTAGTGAAACATGGCTGATGGAAGATGATATAGCTAATGGGATAGAATGTGTAGGTTATAGTGTGTTTATTAGGGACAGAGAGAATAAAATGGGGGGAGGGGTATTATTGATGATAGCTGATGAACTGCAGCCAAGGAGAATTGAAGTTGTATCGCAGGATAGTGAAAGGAGCTCATTTGAGGCTATTTGGTGTGAGATTGAGACTGGCAGAATAAAATATACAGTTGGGTGCTAATATAGACCAGGTGATGGAATAGATGGTGGAGATAGTATGCATAGGGAAATTGATGAAATGAGTGGAAGGAGGGTAATTATTATGGGGGATTTCAACTATGGTAACATTGATTGGAAGGAGGAGAGGACACATGTGAGAAAGGAAAAGGATTTTATTCAATTATTAAGGAATAACTATCTGAGACAGCATGTAATTGAAAATACTAGGGGTGTGAGAGTGCTTGACCTGGTAATAGCATCTGAGAATTTGACTGTAATGAATATGACCATGTTGCCACCTATTGGTGAGAGTGATCATAAGGTCTTGACCTGGGAGGTGGCTAAATGTGTGGAATTTTCGATTAAGACAGGGTATATGTGGAATTACCGTGCTGGCAAATATGACAAGCTTAGGAGATTGCTTGGATCAGTGCCATGGCATGTACAACTGCAAAGGCTGGACGTCGAGAGCATGGGAAGTGGTCAAGGAGCATTTACAGGAGGTTATGGATGATTGTATACCTAGGGTCCGAATAGTAAAACAAGTAGTGGTTAAATGGATGAATAACACCATTAAGCTTGAGCTGCAAAAAAAGAAACAACTGTGGAGGGAATTTAAAGAAAGGGGTGACCTGCAGGCACACGAACGATATAAAGTGCAGGCCAGAAAGGTAACGAGTGTGGTAAAAAAAGCAAAAGCGGATTATGAAAGGAAACTAGCTATGCAAGCAAAAGCGGATTATGAAAGGAAACTAGCTATGCAAGCAAAAGAGAATCCCAAACAGTTCTTTCAATATGCTGCAAGCAAGAAAAATCTGTACACGGCAAAATGATTTTAAGGAATGACGATGGTAAGGAGGTCATTGAATCAGTCCATATAGTGGAGTTACTGAGCACGCACTTTGCAAAAGCATATCATCCAGGTGGTGACATTGAAAAAATGAAGGAACCATTAGTTTATACGGGAATGGTGATGAATGAAGTGGAGGTGACTAGTCTATTACAGAACCTTAATGTGAACACATCTGTGGGATTGGATGGTATACCGGCACGGGTCTTGCGTGAGGCGGCTAAGGAATTATCAGTGCCCTTGACCATGTTGTTTAATCTGAGTCTCAGGTCTGGTTTAGTCCCAAAGGTGTGGAAAGAGGGGAAAATAGTTTCACTGCATAAAGGAGAATCCAAGACTACGGTTGCAAATTACCGACCGATCAGCATATCAGGAGTCGTTGTCAAGGTCTTGGAGAAAGTAGTCGAGGGAAAAATACAGGAATGGATTGATGAAAACGAGATACTGTACAGGGGACAGCATGGCTTTGTGAAGGGTAGATCATGCTTCAGTAACTTGCTCATGTTTTATAACAAGTTGACGGCTGAACTGGATAAGGGAAATGGGTTTAAGTGATACTGCTGGACCTGGCAAAGGCGTTTGACAGGATACCACATGGAACACTAATCCGTAAACTACAACATATGGGAATGGATATAGGGTTGGTGAGATGGATAGGTGGTTGGTTGATGGAGAGATATCAAAGAATAGTTTATTCAGCAGGAGTAGAGTCCAAAAGACGGCCTGTGACTAGTGGTGTGGTGTGTCGCAGGGTTCTGTTCTTGGACCACTGCTGTTTAATCTGTTCATTAACGATATAGGGAAGGATCCAAGTGGAACAATTCATTTGTTCGCTGATGATGCAAAGTTGGGTAGTGCAATAGTGAATGCAGAAGATGTCAAAGTCTGTCGGGATGACTTAGATAGATTGGTGTTCTGGGCTAAGGAGAATGGATGTCAATTTAATGTGACAAAATGTAAGGTTATGCATTTTGGGGTGAAAAGATTAGCAGCAGTATACCACATTGGTGGAACTGTACTCCAAGAGATTGATGAAGCCAGGGACTTGGGAGTGTTGGTGGATAGGGAGATGAAGTTTAGGGGGCACATTGCAAAAGTAGCTAAATCAGCTCATCAACTTACTTGGTTGTCGAAAAATACCTTGACGAGCAGAGACAAGCAAGTTATTGTACTTCTGTACTGAGCCTTGATAACACCTCATCTCGACTACTGTGCCCAGATTTGGTCACCTCGGTTCCTTCTTGATGGGGAGGAGGTGGAGAGGATCCAGAGGCAAGTGACTAAGATGATAGCAGGTCTATGGAATGAACCATATGAGAACAGGTTGAAGATTTGTGGGTTGCAGAAACTAGTTGATAGGCGGAAAAGGAGAGATATGATTGAGACATTCAAATTGCTAAAGGGATTCTATAGGATTAATTCAGAGGATATTTTTGAGATCAGGACTGGTGGTGGGAGAATTAGGGGACACCTATGGAAGCTGGGCAAGAGTGTGGTTAGCAGGGGTGTTAGAGCTGGGTTCTTTACTTTTAGAGTGGTAAATGAGTGGAATAAGCTGCCAGAGTCTGTTGTGGGTGCTATGACGGTGAACGAGTTCAAGGCAAGGTATGATAGATACTATGAGAATGTAATCGCATAGTTGTGTGGACATGATGTTTAGGGCCTCCCTCGATGAGTCTAAGGACTCCTGGAGTCGCCCGAAATAATAATAATAATAACAATGGGATGCAAAGTAAATACCTGGTAAAGAAATTTTTGAGAAAACTAAGGAGACTAGAGGCTTGGAGTGGTGTTGGACAAGGATCTGAAGTTTAGAGGTAACATTGCACAAGTTGTGAACTCATCGCATCATATTATGGTAATGATGTGGAAGACCTTAGCTTGTAGAAATAAAGAAGTTCTGGTTCCATTGTATAAGGTGTTGATCATGCCATGCATGGATTATTGTACACGATTTGGTCAATTGGTCTTCATGGTGATGAAGATATATTTGAAAGGATAAATAGAAGACTGACTATGGTCATACTGGTCTTTGGGGGTTTGAAGGCAAATTGAGGGAATGCAGTTGCAAAATCTTGTGAATAGGATGAAGAGAGGGGGATGTCGTTGAGACATTTAAGTTAGTAAAGGGTTGTTACTAGGTTAATTTGGAAGAAATTTTTCGTAGAATGGGGAAAGGGATAGAATAAGACGACGTACCTGAAAGTTGTGTGAAGAGGGTGTGAGCAGGGACATAAGTAGTAGGTTCTTTGCATGAAGGGTGGTTAGTCAGTAGAATGTGTTATCTGACATTTTGGTAAATGCAGATACCTTGATTGAGTTTAAAGCACAGTTTGATGGGCTTTGTGTGTGTAACATTGTATGCCTCCTGCTATTCGTTATGTCCCAACACATGGGAAGACTTACCAAAGTCTTCCCATGTGTTTTGTTTGGCTAGTTTTACACATTCTTTTTTTCTTATATTTTTGTCTGAATTCTTTAGAATTTGAGGACTTATGTGCAATTTTTATATTCTTTCTTCACCTTGATTGTTGGTATTATGATTATTGTTATGTGACACCCACATGAAAGGCACCCTGCTTGGAAGTGTCACAATATTCATCACACTCTACTCCACTCCGCTACTTACATCTGTCTCTTCTACTATTTAATTCTCCTACTACACTCAACTACCATCAATGGTAGCAACTGTCCATCAACATCACCAATAGTTTTATGCCTGTCAATTGCAATTGCATGTGTTCTGAAGGCTGCTTTGTCTGTGCACAGGATGAAAAACCCAAGTTTCCAGGAGAAAAAACTCCTGCTATCTCAGTTTTAATTGCCTCATCTTTCTGAGTCCTCCATGGAGTTGTAATTATTCTATCCCTCCAGACAACCTCATCATATACCTCTCTATCTCTTTCTCTAGCTAAATCACTCAGTGTTTTCTTTAGGGTTCTGCCACTGAATATCCATGATTTGGTTTTTGTTTTCAAACTCTTTCATTTTATTAAATGTTGATCACTTTCTATTTCAAATCATCTGATTGCCTTTGTAGCCTGAACCAACTTGAAGATATTGCTATTGGTAATAAGATGCTTAATGAGACTTTATTTCTTGTCATCTATCCATGTGAATTCTTTATATTGGAAAATGGTATATTAGTAATGAATTCATGACATGTACTAGTAATGACTAGTCCATGTCCTAAAATTAACCACCTAACTGGCCACAGGATGTCGGTTTAATGCAGCAAAATGTAAGGTCTTGAGGTTTGGGAAACATCGATGGGACACTGCATACTCTATGGGAAGAGTTATACTAGAGGAAGTAAGGGAGACATGAGATCTGGGGTTGATGATTGTTAGAAACCTGAAATTTAGGGGACATATGGGTCAAGTCCATTTTCTTGACATTGCCTGGCACCCCGTGAAATGCCTTTGCATTTCACAGGTTGCTACATGATAGGCTGATATTTGTGTTGCAGCGCATGGTCTGAATGTCGGATTGGTCGGCTGGATTCGGGATTGGCTGTCCGATAGGTATCAGAGAGTTGTGTATGGTGGGGCGTTTGCCAGTGGGGTCCCACAGGGCTCAGTGCTGGGACCTATATTGTTTGACCTTTATATCAGTGGATTGCAGGGGATTGTTCAGTTGTTTGCAGATGATGCAGGGCTGTGAGGGATTATTAGTGATAGTGGAGATGTGGTGGCCCTGCAGGGGATTTGAATGGGCTGGATAGATGGGTAGGTGAGTGGGGATGTTGGTTTAGTGCAGCAAAATGTAGGGTCTTGAGGTTTGGGAGACATTGATGGGACGCATCGATGGGAGGAGTTGTGCTTGAGCAGGTAGGGGAGACAGGAGATCTGGGGTTGACGATTGATAGAAACCTGAAATTTAGGGGACATATTGCAAAGGTGGTGATGGTAACACAGAGAATTGCTGAAATAATGAGAAGGACACTGACCTGCAGAGATAAAAGGGTTATCATTCTGTTGTGTGAGACTGATTGGACCATGCTTGGACTGTTGTTCTCGGATTTGATCCCCAGGATTTGAAGGGGATAAATTAACTGTGGAAAGGGTACAGAGGCAGATAACAAAGATGGTTTCAGGACTGTACAATGATAGTTATGAGGATTGGCTGAGGGAATGTGGACTGCTGAGTTTGGTGGATAGAAGGAGGAGAGGTGATATGATTGAGACTTTTAAACTGTTGTAAGGTGGTTACAGGGTTGACACTGGGGAGTTCTTTTGCTTGGTTGAACAGCTGACAAGAGGCCATCCCTGGAAGTTACGAAAGGAAACCACGAGCAACAGGGTGAGAAGTGGTTTCTTTGCATGGACGGTGGTTGAAACATGGAATGCATTGCCTGATGGAGTGGTGACAGCGAGAATTGTCAATGAGTTTAAGGAGTGGTATGATAGACTTTGTGTTTCCTAGGAGGACTTCAATCGATGAGTCTTGATAGACTTGTGTTTCTTAGAAAGGACCTCCCACGATGAGTCTTTTGACTTCATGGAGGCCTGGATGATAATAATAATAATAAAATATGCCCTTTGTACCCATGTCATTTTTTTTTCTATAATATCCAGTAGTTATATTATCCTCAATGGACACTTCTTATCCATTTAAGATAAGTACACATCCAGGTCGGTATGGTAGTTTATGATTATCATTTTTGTTTTTAGTGAATACTACAACCACTCCTTTTTCCTGATTGTTATTGTCTGAATATACCATCTTGCATTTCTTGCTTAGAAGAATCTCACTTGTTTGTCTTTTTTTTTTTTTTTTCAGTAAAACCTATTATGTCAATCTAGTACTTAACCAATTTTTCTGCTTGTTTCATTTCTTTTCAGTTGATGCTGCTTATGTTGATGTTGCCATGCTTGAACTCTACTGATTGCAAAGGAGTTTGTTTCAGTATTTGACTTTTTGCTGTTTACTCTGGTTTCCTATTTGAAAACATTGAAGCCCTGTTTAACTGGGTGATGCTCAAGAGCATGAAATTCTGTCACATTGTATCATCATTTATTTTGTTTTAAGCCAATAAGAGCTACTGTTTTAAGCCGCTTGGGGCAGGTCCATGGAGGGAGGAATTGGAAGGGTGAGATATCATCAGTGCTTGGGAACTTGTGAAGGAATATTTATCAGCAATAGCAAAAAGCTGTATACCATGTGTGAAGAAGAGAACACAATTTGGTGTAAAGTGTATGGCAAACAATACCAATATTATGGAAAAGACATGAGGAGAGAGGGAGAGCAGATGCATGAAAATTATGACTCAAGCCAGGAGAGTGACTAGTATGGTAACACACAACAGACTGGAATATGAGAAGAGATTGGTCCTAAATTCCAAAGATCACCTTAGGAATTTTTTTGTTATGTGGTCAGTAGGAGGAGGAAACGACTGTGGAAGAATGATATCATTAAAAAAAAGATGAGAGTAGAGTGTCCGATGCAGAAGACATAATGGAGTTATTTAGTGATCATTTCACCTGAGTTATTCATTCTTGAGAAGTGGGCTTTAATACTAGAGGGATAGAGAGGGTTCAAGATTTAGAAATGCAAGAGGAGAGTGCATTTTAAATACAGAGTACTCTGGAAATTAATAAAGCAGTGGGACTAGATGTGATTCTATCATGTATTTTAAGGGAATGTGCTAAAGAAATCATAGCTCTGTTGTCTTGGCTTTTCAGTGAGAGTATGGCCATGAGAAAAGTGCCCAAGGAGTAGAAGGAGGGTAAGATTTGTTGAGACTTAGGTTGACCCAAGTTGACCTCCATGGAGTGGACCTAAATTTTAGACCAGTTTGTATTTCATCAGTAGTTAAGATTTTGGAGAAATTAGTGAGGGATCATATACAGTGGCCAGATGAGGGTAATATTGTCTGTAAGAGTCAGAATGGATTTGTTAAAGGGGTGCATTTGACAGGGTACCACATGATAAGCTTATATTTAAGTTGCAGCACATGGGTTTAGATATCAGGTTAGTGAACTGGATTCAAGATTGGATGTCTGATAGGTATCAGAGTTGTGCATGGGATAGCAGTATCAAGGAGATAGAAGATTACAAGCAGGGTCTCACAGAGTTCAGTACTTTCACCAGTTTTGTATAATGTTTAGTTTTATTATTTTATCAGTTGTTTTATCAATAACATTGATAATAGGAGGGTGCTAATGAGCCAAGCACTGTGGACGTGTCTAAAAAGAGCTCCTGATTGAGATAAGTTATTGAAGGAATAATTAAGTATGTATGCGTAATTGTTTGAGTAAGAGCGGCTGTAAACCTTGTGCGATATAGGTATCATTAGTGTGGGGAATTTTTCTTGCCTAAACTTAATTATGAAATCATTATTATTAGACCTAGTAACCTGCAGGGAAAAAAGATAAAATGGCAGCGGCATTGTCATTCCATGATTTTAATTTAGATTTCAGTCGTTTCGTTAAGTGTGAAGTCTGTTATATGTATTCTTTTGATTACATAAATCATTTATGTATGTTTAGAGCAGATGGAAGTAGGGTGTGTGCGAAGTGTGACCTGAACGAAGAACTGATGAATGCAAATATGAAATTGATGACAGAAAGTGTAAGTAGCGAGAATGTTGTAGGGAAAATGAGTGCATGTTTGAAAGAGAAGGACGTTGAGAAAGAGAGGCAAAAAATGATAAAAAATCAGTAAAAAAGAAAAAGAATGATTTGAAAACCATAATGGATGTTAAAAGGGACGAAAGTGAGGCGAGAGTGGCAGAAGGAAATGAAATTGAGAGAATGAATGAAACTAGAAATGGCGTGACGCAGAAATCGAAAGAATGAATGGTGGCAAAAGTTGGACGCATGTTGGACTGAAAGTACGGAATTAAAGAAAGATGAATGAGAGTGAAAGTGAGAAGAATGATAGCAAAAGTTGGATGCATCTTAGGCCGAAAATACAGAAACAAAGAAAGATGAATGAGAGTGAAAGTCAGAAGAACTGTAGCAATAGTTGGACGTATGTTGGACCGAAAGTATGGAAACAAAGAAGGATGAATGAGAGTGAAAGTGAGAAGAGGGGATCGAGAGTTAGAAAGATTGAATGATAGAGAGAATGTGTTTTGAGATTTGGAAGTTGAATTCGATTGGATAAGGCAAGAAATGAAATGGATGCAGAATGAAATTAAGAGAATTCAGGTCAAAACTATTAAAATAAATCATGATGGCATGAAAGAGTTAACAAAAGATGAGCGAGTGGCGTTGTATGGCAACTCCATTATTAAAGCTGTGCTAGAGGATAGAATGTAAAAGGTATGTTTTCCAGGCGGTAAAATGAGTAGAGTGATTGAGGCACTGGATATGATGCGGGAGCAAGCAAAAGAGTTAATAGTATTAAAATGTACAAATGATTTGAGGGAGGACAAAGAGCGTGTCAGAATGGACATCAGGAGGCTGCTTGGAAGGATAAAAGAGAATAGTGTGACAGGAAGGGGTAGTCAGTGTGTTGCCTAGATATGACTGTGGTGAAATGAGGTGGAGAGCAAGGATTATTATTATTATTATTATTATTATTATTATTATTATTTTGACACCTCCAGGGAGTCCAAAGACTCATCGAGGGAGAGTGTGCCGACAGCATCGAACGATTGGCCCCTTCCAACTACTAACCGCGCTCAAACTTACTTAACTGAGCCATTAGTAGCAGAGGCTCTACCAATCGACCAACCTTTGCCGGCTATTATGACTAATATGCTAGCTGAAAAGTGCGAGGAGATGGGAGTACAGTTTGTTAATGTGTGGAATGAGTTTGAGGGACGAAGTGAGCTGTATGGAGAGACTGCTACTGGAAGGTAGAGAAGTGAATAGAGAGAATGAATCAGATCAAGAGGGGAGTGATGTGGAAGAGCAGGAGAGTAAGACAGGGGAGATTAAAGAAGAAGTTATTAATGGTGAAGTGAGTGGTATGAGTATAGAAAATTAGAGAATGGGTGTAGAAGAGGGGCAGGGAAATGGAGAGACTCAGGGTGGACAGGGGTACACAGCGTGAGAAAGTTGGATGCTCCAAGAGGCAGTGACAGCATGTGTAGGCAGGAAAGGAATGGGATGATCAGGGATCAAGAGGAAACAGTTGAAATTGAAAAGGGTTCTAAAATGAAGTAGCAGAAAGGGAAATGGCCCCAGTTGAACATGGAGGGATCACATCGAGTGAGTGGTATCAGTGGAACTAGTTGTATATCCAGAAATGATCTGTTGTGTTTGTATACAAAAGCTAGAAGTATAAGAAACAAGCCTGATGAAATGATTACACTAATTGCGTCTGTTCACCCAAAGATTGTCAGAATAAGTGAGACATGGTTGGAAGAGGATGACATCCTGACAAGAATAGAGATGGAAGGGTATGATGTGTTTCGTGAGGATAGAAGGGGTAAAAAGGGAGGGGGAGTGCTATTGATGATAGAGAAAGAGTTATGTCCATACAAAGTAGAGATGCAAGAAGGAAATAGGGCCAGTGGTTTTGAGGCACTATGGTGTGAGATAGAGGTGAATGGAATCAAATACTTGGTGGGATATTGTTATAAAACAGGTAATGTGGATGGTGGTGATAATGAAATGTACAATCAAATTAGCCAAGTAAATCAGAAAAAGGCGATCATTATGGGTGATTTTAATTCTGGCAATATAGACTGGAATGATGAGATCACAACTGGAAGTAAAGAAAATGAGTTTCATGAGTTTTTGAGGGAGATAACTACCTCAGACAGTATGTAACAGAGGGCACAAGAGGATTGAGGGTCTTGGATTTGGTAATCTCATCAGCAGATGTAATTATAAATGAGGTGTCAAATCATCCACCAATTGATGAGTATGACCATGCGGTCACTCTCACCAACTGGGTGGTTGCCAGCAGTGTGAAGACCTCCGTGAGAATATGGTATATGTGGAACTACAAGGGTGGTAATTATGAAGAGCTCAGGAGATAGCTTGCGGGTGTAGCGTGGAATGAGGAGTTAGTTGGAAAAAGAGATCAGTGCAGCTTGGGGGATTTTCAAAAACTATCATGTAGATGCAATGTCTAAATGTATTCCAAGGGAGAGAAGGTTAAATAAGGTAGGTGTGAGATGGATGAATAAAGAGATTAAGCATGCGATACAGAGAAAAAGGGCATTGTGGAGGCGCCATAAGAGAAGTGGAAATAACCAATTTCGTAAGATCTACAAAGACCTGGCAAGGAGAGTGACTTGGTTGGTGAGAGTATCTAAAAAGAAGTATGAACAGCAGTTAGCTAATGAAGCCAGAAAGAATCCTAGGGAGTTCTTTCGATATGTAGCCAGCAAAAGAAAGAATGATTATGGAAGGATGACATTGATTGGAGAAAATTGTATAAAGACAGCTGTTGCAGAATGTGTGGTGGAGATACTTAATGAGCAGTTCATAAAGATCTTTCAATCTTGTGAATGTAACTTCATGGAGAGATTGAGAGCAGTTGATGATGGAGAGCAGAAACTGCCTGTAAGTGAGCAAGAGGTGTTTGGGGAGTTGAGTAAACTAGAAGGCTATGGGACTTGATAATATATCACTGCGTATTCTGAAGGAATGTGCCAGGGAGTTGACACCTGCCTTGACAAATTTTTCTAATATGAGTATTGCACTTGGTCAAGTTCCTAATGAGGAAAGAGGGTGAGATTGTGCCACTTCATAAGGGAGGTGATCGAACTCAAGTATCAAACTATAGGCCTATTGGTGTGTCAGGTGTTGTGGTTAAGTTGTTGGAGAAGCTTGTGAGAACTAGGATCCAGAGTTGGGTTGACAACAATGGTATAATCTTTGATGGACAGCATGGATTTGCTAAAGAGAGGTCATGTTTTAGTAATCTACTTACTTATTACAATAAAGTGACTGCTTCCTTGGACAGAGGAGAAGGATACACAGTAATATACTTGGATTTTGCATGGTCTTTTGTTTTGTTTTAGTTTGACAGTCAAACTAGAGCAGATAGCGTTGGATATTAGATTGGTGCATTGGATTGGAAACTGTCTTTTTAAGTGTCTGTTTTGGGACCATTGCTGTTTGGCTTGTATATTAATGATATTAGTGAAGATTTGGGTGGAGATATTCAGTTGTTTGCGGATGATGCAGAGTTGGGATGAACCATTAAGAGTAGTGAGGATGTTGTGGCCTTGCAGGAGGACTTGAATAAATTGAGTGATTGGGCATGGGAATGGGGATGTGGGTTCATTGTTGCAGAATGTGGAGTTTTGGGATTTGAAATAGAAAGATAAGATGCAGAATTTATGCTTGGTGAAAACATATTGTTTGGGGTAGAGGAAATAGGAGATCTGGGGGGGTGATGGTGGATAGGGATGTGAAATTTAGGGGACACATCATGAAAATTGTGAAGACAACACAAAAGCTTCTGGGGATGATGCATAGGACACTGAAGTGTAGAAGTAGGGAGATTCTTGTTCTGTTGTATAAGGCTTTGATTAGGCCACACATGGACTGTTATGCCCAGACTTGGTCACCAGGATTTCAGAAGGATGAAGAGATGTTGGAAAGGTTCAAAAGGTGACTGAGTAAGGTAGTTTGTGACCTGTGGAATGTCGAGTATGAGGAAAGATTGAGAAGATGTAATTTGCAGAGCCTGGTGGACCGGAGGAAGAGGGGAGATATGATAGAGACCTACAAGTTGGTAACGGGTTATCATAAGATCAATGGTGGAGAAGTTCTACAGAGAATAGTGGGAGATCAGGGGAGAACCAGAGGTCATCCCTGGAAACTGTATAAAGAGGGTGTGAATAGGGGAGTGAGAGGCAGGTTTTTTTCGTGCAGACTTGTGAATGATTGGAATGCCTTGCCTGAGAGTGTGGTGTCTGGAAGGAGTTTGAGTGTGTTTAAGACATGCTATGATGAGCTGTGTGTGTGTGATAAAAGGACCTCCTGGATGAGTCTGACTCCATGAGGTCTTGGGGTAATAATAATAATAATAATAATAATAAACATTGTCAATGCTTACAGGGGGATATTTAGTTGTTTGCAGATGATTTGAAGTTGATAAGGGTTATTAGTAATAATGCAGATGTGGTAGCCCTACAAGAGGATTTGAATATATACTGGAAAAATGAATGGGGGAAGCAGTTTAATACACCTAAATGTAAAGTCTTGAAGTTTGGAATACATTGATGGGAGGCTGCATACTTTGTTGGGCGAATTGTACTGACAGAGGGAGGGCAGGAAAGGGATCTTGGGGTGATGACTGATAGAAACCTGAAATTCAGGGAACATATTGCAAAGGTGGTGAAGGTAACCAAGAGGATTGATGCAATACTGAGATAACTCTGAACTGCAGAGATAAGAGTTGTCATTCCATTGTATGAAATCCTGATCAAACCACACCTGAACTTTTGTGCACAAATTTTGTACCCAGATTTGAATATTCTGGAAAGAGTGTGCAGAGGCAGATGAAAGGCTATACAAAGATAGAAAGCAAAAGGCTGCCCTAATCTTGTGTTGGAAGGAAGCTCATTTTGTGAAGTAATACAATTAGAAACTTGGATCTGGATGAGAGTCATTTTAGTCTTCCCTCTGATTATAGATGACACTTGATCTGACATGAAAGTGGTACTGCTTACATCACAAGAATGTTTTTGACTTGAAAGGGTTAAATATGGCAGTGCTGGGCTCTTGGTGTGGGGAGGGATTATACTTAATGGATACACCAAGCTGCAAGTGCTGGAAAAAGGGACTATGGCTGCTGAATGATATTGCAGTAAAGTTATTCAGCATCATGTTTGATTGTTCTATGTTGATGTAGGCAAAGAATTCATTTTTATGGATAACAGTGCCACATCACATTGTACACAAGAAATGAAGATTCTTCTAGAAACCGAGTATATTAATCGAATTGAGTGGCCAGCATACTCCCAAGATCTCAACCCCATAAAACACATTTGGGACACAATCAGGAGACACATTTCTGCTTGAAATTTCCCTCCAGAAAATAAACAAGGCCTTATCCTTGCTCTGTAGGAGAAGCAGACCAATTTGCCTCAAGAAATCCTGAATCATTTGGTGTTGAGTATGGTATGACATTGTGAGAACTGCATCACAGTGTGAGGTGTACATATTCCATACTGAAATGTCTCTCCACATACTTTTTTGTAAGCATTATGTATTAATTCCTTAACAGTGTCCTTAGGAAATTTGTAACATTTGTCAAAAAAACTATTATAATTTAATTTGTCTGAAAATTAGAACACATTTTTTGTGTAATATAATTTATTAGTGTGCTTGCAATAAATTTATGTCATCATTTGGCTGTAGTCATGAAAATTTTTTCATATACAAGTATAGTTTTTACTTAAACCAGTATTATCCTTGATCTGACTGGCCAATCTCTTCTTGCATTGCACTCTTTCTTTCTTTACTATGCTTGCCACCTTTCTAGGCTGCTCGTTATACTCATCAAACCATCTGATTCCTATGGAATGTCTTGTATTCCTTCATAACTTCTTTTTTCCTCCCTGTTGACTTCACCTCAGTTGCCTGAAAATCCCATATTGCAAAACATTATAGGAAGGGCCACTACCTAGACTTGTTTTTACTCTAATTGAGGTGATAAAGTAAAAGGATGTTCATTGTAGGCCTGGAATGATATAGGGATAATATATATGCAAGATAGCCTGATAGTAGGAGAAAGAAAAGAGGGATAGATAGTAGAAGAGATAGAAAAAGGCCTCAGATTCTCTATATAATTGTCTTTTTTCTTTCTTTCTTTTTTTTTCCCACAAATCTTATGCAGTTAGATAACCAAAAAAACATTTCAAACCAAAATTCAGAGATGACAGGTCAACTGTCTTGCTTTGAGTTGGCTTTCTCTGTCTGGGTTTGTCTCTAGTCATCCCTGCAGTTGATCATAAGACAACAGTGAAATAACAGAATGGAACATGTGCAATAACACTCATGATTAGAATAGACAGAATATTTATCCACCCCTTGTGAATAATGCATAATATAGGTAGGTGGCTTGGACCACTTATATTATCACATCCAAAATTTGGCATCCAAGAGCTGGGTTTGAAATAAAATGCTTGATCAAAGACTAGAGACCTCTGATATGAGAGTGGAGATGGCATCAATGGCAGTATCACATCAAAAATGAAGATATAAGGAAAAAACTTGCCATTGTTAGCATTCAGGTGTGTTAGTAAGAGTTCATTTCAGGTGGTATGGTCACTTAAACAGAATGAAGAGGAAAGATTAACAAAACAAGTGTTCTCTGTCAGGTTGACAGAAAAAGATCCAGAAGACCAAGATGTAGATGGATTGATACAATAAAACTGCCTTAAAAGACAGAAATATAAGATCTGATAATATTGGAGTCTTGACCAATAACAGATTAATTTTGAGGAAAATTATTGATCAGAAGTTGGTAATGGTGTAATTTTTTCATGTAGTACTATCATGTACACCCACTGAGGGTACATATTAGGAATTTATGATGATGAAATTTGGCATCTTCTAGAATGCTTCTTTTCAAATATAAAAATCATTGAACTGAACAATAAATTTTTCATAATACAATATTGTAAATCATTTGTATGTCATATTGCTTGTTTCCCTATCACCTTGTAAAACTCATTCCCTCTATCTGTTTGTACAGTTTGTTTTAGCAGCTAACTGTATTGAATTGGCTAGAGAAAATGGCTATATTAATACTGTAGCCATTTTCTCTTTCCAACTCAACATCACCACTAAGCATAGAGGAAGAGACAGATAAACTGAGAGATGAGGTTGTAAATGCAGTACGGTTCTTCAGATCCTTTGATCTGAAGAACCATAAAAGCCCTTAGATTGATCAGATAACTGGAGAGATGATGAAGCTTGATGGTGAGGTAGTGATAAATGAATTACACTAATTGTGTTACTTGGAGATGAAGAGAAAGCACCAAAAGAATGGTCAGCATCAATTCTCATACCCCATCACAAAAAAAAAGAGAAACCAAAATGGACCGTGAAAATTACAGAATGATTGCTCTCTAATGAAAAAAAAAAAAAAATCATTCTTACTTTGACTTTCTAACAGCATTTGACAGCATAGATCAGAAAGTGGTATGGCTGTACTTAAATCATATCGAGTTGACAGGAACCTCATAATGCATTATGGGATATCAGTGATAATGCGGAGCTGCTATGAGAAACTGTGGAGAAACAATAAGATGGTTTTAGACTACAAAATACATGAGACAAGGAGGTCCAGTATTGCTCAGCATCTTGAATATTCCTGAGAATGTTCCTTTCCCAAAGGCATTATAAATCATTCTTTCTGGAAAGCACAGTGGATGTCATAAAGGAGAATATAAGGGAAATTTCAGTTCAAGGTACACAAATCAATAATGTACAATTTGCAGTCATCATTATTGATGAACTAGAAAGAACAGTGCTGAAGGTATTTGAAGAAAAGAAATAGGAGTTGATAATGAAGATTGAAAAAATTAGAACAAATGATATTTGAAAAAAGTTGATGAAAAAAAAAAGCAAATAATAGTCAACATACGTGAGTTAGAAGAAGCTAGGAACTTCATATACTAGAGAACAATAGTATACACAATTTATTATTATTTAACACCTCCAGGGAGTACAAAGACTCATCGAGGGAGGCACCAACTCCACAACTCCATCTCTGCCATTCAATCACGAACTGACTGCAACTACACCAATGCCATCTACCGTCGACCACCACTGGTATTTCCACAGACAATCACAAACATCCATGCCCACTGTGGGATTCATTTTCCTTTTGACTGGAGAGCGAATACGCTATCCACTCAGCCAACCAGGCTGGCTCTAAAAAAATTTAGACTCTAAAAAAATGGAAATATGAGATTTGAATAACAAAAGTGAAAGTAAATCTATAGGCAATGGACAATGTATGTAAAAGTAAATCACTGAGCCTTGCCACAAAGCTGAAATGCTGGAAACATCCATATTCATAAGCATACACTGCGACTGTCTAATGGTCTAATGGTCAAATGGTCCCATGTCTAATGGTCAAAGTCTCTGTGAGATGAATATTCTGGCATTTGAAAAAAAAAAATGTTATAGAAAGTTTCTACAAATTGGATTGATACAAAAGGTAACAAATGGAGGAACTGTATAGAAAATTAAACTGCAAAGTGATTCTAATGCAGAAAATAATCTGAAGGGAACTTAAGCTTTTGAATATATCTGCTTATGGAAAACAGCAGAAAGATCAAATCTCAGTGTTTGATACAATGGATGTAAAATAGAGGCGAATGGCCAATGCAAAAAAGAGTTTGCAGGATTTGAGTCATTTGGCAATTGACAGAGGGGGAATGGCCAAAACTGCATCGGACACCAACCAGCATTGGATCCATGGACACTGATGGTGATGATGATGATGGCCCTTAGCATCTATACCATTCATAAAGTTCTGCAGTTCCTTCCAGGAACTGCAATACTCTTTGGTCTCTAATGGCATTGGATATTAGTGGGCAATGCATGATAGCTGTCCACTAGGCTGATGGGCATTCAGGTAATAACTCTTAAAACCTGACTGATTCAAATAAACAGCCCAAGTGATTCTTCAACAAATTTCTCATCCCATTGCAGTCATTGTGTTTTCTTGTTTGACATGATTAGTGGTGCCTTCATGGGATTCTCCCTACTACATAATGCTATGATATGCTCTCTCTCTCTCTCTCTTTGTAATTATAGTCACATTATCGACATCTTAACTTACTGTGTACATTGCAGGGTTTCATGCAACCAGCTTGACGAGTCTTGTTTCCTTGACAATATTCTCTTTAACAGAACAATTTCTCCATGCACCTAATATGAAATTCATTTTAGTGTAATCCATTCTTACACTGTTTGCAGATGATGCAAAGTTGGGACAAACTATGAAGAGTAGAGACGTTGTGGCTTTACAAGAAGACATGAATAAATTGAGTGAATGGCGTTGGAAATGGGGATGCAAGTTCAATGTTGCAAAATGTAAGGTTTTAAAATTTGGGAAACAAAGATGGGATGTAGAATTTATGCTTGGTGGGGATATATTGTAGGAGGTGGAGGAAATAAGAAATCTTGGGGTGAGAGTGAATAAGGATCTGATATTTAGGGGGCACATTACCAAAATTCTGGAAATGATGTTGACACTGAGTTGTAGAAGTATGGAGATTCTTATTCCATTGTATAAGGCTTTCATTAGGCCACACGTGATTTTCAAAAGGATGAAGAGATGTTGGAAAGGGATTCATGAATATGAGGAAAGATTGAGAAGATGAAATTTACAGAGTCTAGTGGTTAGGAGGAAGAGGGGTGATATGATTGAGACCTACAAATTAGTAAGGGAGTGTTATAGGATCAATGTTGGGTAGGTTTTAAGCAAATGGTGGGAGATCAGGGGAGAACCAGAGGACATCTCTAGAAGCTGTATAAGGAGGGTGTGAGCAGGGGAGTGAAAAGCAGGTTTTTTTGCATGCAGAGTTCTGAATGATTGGAATGCCTTGACTGAGAGTGTGGTCTGCAGAGAATTTGAGGTGTATTTAAGGTGCAGTATGATGAGCTGTGTGTATGACAAAAGGACCTCCTAGATCAGGGGTGGGCAACCTTTTTAAGTGTATGTGCCAAAATCGCCAAATTTTTGATGCAAAATTTTCTCATGTGCCAACCAAAATTTTGGGGAACATATTATTATTTGGTGTGTTTTAAGTATTGAGAGAACATCTTCTAATAATCAAAAATCACACTAGAGTGGTAAAATCAATGAATATTGTAAGAGTAATTATTGTAAGTCGTAAGATTGAATGAATTTACGTAAAAATTAGTGATGGAATTTTTACTGAAAAGTCCTTCTACCCTGTTGATAGCTTAGATATTTTTTATTTGCCTTTAAATGTAATTCTAGCTGCCACCAAAATAAAGACACAATTTTTAACATCAGCAAAAGAGTAAACAATAATTCTGATTTTTTTAAAAATTTTTTATAAAGATCAATCAGACATAAGTTTTTTCAAGTTTTTCATATATTACAGTGCACAATTTCATAATCCTTTACTTGACTAAAGCACAATAAAATAAAATAAAATTAAAGATATTCTTTTATTAATTCTTAATCCCTTACGAGTAATACACAAAAATTACAGATAAAATAAAATGTTTTTTTACCTACATAATATATTAAACAGAAGTTAATTTTTATCATTTTTTACCAGAAAACATTAAATCAAAACTAGAGAAAGAAAAATAGTGGACGTTTTATTTATCTAGCATCAATGAAACCTCTGCTGCTTCATCACTGATGACAGATAATTTATATCAGGCTTATATTTTGTAACCTTTAGAAATATGCATGCGCTACTAGTTTCATCTGTAAGGCTCCTATTACAAGACTTAAAAAAGTTAATAACTGAGAACAATGATTCACAAGAATTTGCAGATGCAAAAATGGATACTAATGCTGTTGCAAGGGATTTTAAACATACAAAAGTTTCTATAATAGTATTCCAAGTCCTTAGTACCTCATTTTCTGCACTTCTTTCTGTTACTCCCATCTCTAATTGTTCCTTTTCAATATTTTCCAAATTTCATCAAATTTCTGCTTCCAAATTGAGCTACTTTGAAAATCAGTCAACTGCATTTTAAAATCCATATTTATCCACAAAAACATCTAAAAGTTTAATTTATCCAGTTTTATAGTGTTTGGAAGCTTAATGAATTTTGCAGTCTCTTCTAATTCTCTGAACTTAACAAATCTAAAGAGAACTGCTCAACAGTTGACACAATGATGCTTAAAAATAGCTTTGAAGACATTGGCAGTCTGTTTTGTCATCCTTTGGAGATCACTGATGTATTTCTTTAGGTTTAGAAAATATCTAAATCTCTTGCTGTCTACATACCTCTTAAAAATTCTTATTTCATTTCAAACTAGGAGTTTATGTCATCATACATAATATCAAGAGTCTTACCAGAGCCCTGTAGTTTAAAGTTCAAGTCATTTAAATGTTCGCAAATATCTGCAAAAAACATCAGTTTACAAACCCGCATGATGTCATACATATCTTTATAAGACATTTATTGATTAGTCAAAAAGAGATTTATCTCATCCAGGCATTCAACAAATTGTTTTAGAACAAGATATCATCTCCCCCCCCCCCATTCTATGAAAACTTTTCCATGTCAACCTGATAACAATCCCTGACCAGCTTATATGTCCCAATCGTATCCCCCCCCCTTCTTCCTATTCCCAAGGCTCTGCAACTTACATTCTCTCAATCTGGCCTCACACTTTACATACCAAAGACCACTGACCAAAACTGTGAATCCTTTCTGGATCCTTTCCAGAAAGGATTCACAGAAGCCTTACACAATGGTATCATTACCTCTTTATTTCTGCATGTCAGGGTCCTCCACATCATTTCCATTATCTTGATGAGGCATCTTCGCAACTTGTGCAATGTTGCTCCTGAATCTCAGGTGCTTGTCCATCACCACTTCCAGATCTCTCATTTCCTCTACCTCCTTTAAAGTATCCCTATCAAGTGTATGCTTTGCATCCCATCATTGCTTACCAAATTTCAAAACCTTAAACTTTGCAACATTGAACTGAGAGTTCCACTTACCTGCCATTCATCCATTTCATTTACCTGCTATTCAAGTCATCCTGTAAGGCCACAACATCCACTTAACTCTACATTGCTCTCCCCAATTTTTCATCATCTGCAAACAGCTGCATATTACTAATTAAACCAATCCTGATATCATTAACATACAAATTGAACAACAATGGTCCCAAAATTGACCCCTGCGGTACACCACTAATGACCATCCTCTTTCAGGATTCTGCATACCCATATATAATTTTGTGGTGCCTATCTGACAGTTAGTCACTGATCCAACTCAGAAGTCTGTTATTATTATTATTATTATTATTATTATTAAACAAGACCTCATGGAGTCAAAGACTCATCTAGGAGGTCCTTTTATCTCACACACATCTCATCATACCGGGTCTTAAACACATTCAAACTCCTTGCAGACACCACACTCTCAGGCAAGGCATTCCAATCATTCACAACTCTGCACGAAAAAAACCTGCCTCTCACTCCCCTACTCACACCCTCTTTATACAGTTTCCAGGGATGACCTCTGGTTCTCCCCTGATCTCCCACTATTCTCTGTAGAACTTCTCCACCATTGATCATATAACAACCCCTTACCAACTAGTAGGTCTCTATCATATCTCCCCTCTTCCTTCTCTCCAAGATTGAAACAAATGGGATTATCCAATCCCATTTGTTTCAATTTATTGTAGCAATACCAAAATCTCAAGTACATTGCTGTATATGCATCTCCCCTGTCCAAGGTATTTATCACCACTTTATAGTACATAAGTAAATGATATAATCACGTAATCACAAGAAAGATATTTATTTAACCAAATATTTCGGTCTGGAAATAGCAGACCATCGTCGGTGGTATTACAAGAACAGTTTAAAAAATATACAAGCTAGAATACTAACAATAGATCGTTGAAATTAGAACATGCCGCGTGATGTTATATCACTAAGTATGAAACGAAATATTTTGAAGTAGAAACATGATTGAATTTGCTATTAAAAAAAAAAAAAAAAAAAAAAAAAAAAAAAAAAAATTAATGAGTAATCTTGATTAGGCTTTCCCAGATTTTTGATATAGATATGCAGTCATTACGATTCAGGTTGGGATGATGGAGCAAGGCCTCCACGCTTTCCTTGAACAAACGTTCGAACCTATAACGGGATCTATGTAAGAGGCGCGTTTTGGACCAAAGGATGCTGTGGTCAGTTTCAATCCCGTGTTGAGCCAGACCAGACTTTTCAGGTTTATTGTGAAGAATGGATGATTGATGTTCTTGGATTCTTTTTTCAAGAGAGTGTCCAGTCTGTCCAAAGTAAGAGAGATCACAGTTGCAAGGAATTTGATAAACTCCAGGAAGAGATAAAGTTGAGCGTTTGTCTTTAGGAGAAGGAAAATGAGAAGACAATTTGTTAATAGGAGAATACGTAGCTGTTAAATCATATTTCTTCAAAATTCTTGCGATAGGTTCTGAAATACCGGAGATATAAGGAATAGGTACTCGACGTACTGAATCTTTGTTGTTTTGTGGAGGATTATAAGATGTAAGAAGACGTTGAATACTTTTTTCAGAAAAGCCATTGAGTTTCATGTGTTGCTGGATAGTAGAAAGTTCTTTCTGTAGATAATCAAAAGTAGAACAATTAGTTTTGGCTCTTTTGATGAGACATTTTATAATTCCTGTTTTATGACATGGATGATGGGCTGATTCTTTCAGAATATAACGACCTGTGAATGTTGGTTTCCTGTATACTGTAGTTGTAAGAATATTTGAAGATGATCGGATGAGGAGAACGTCTAAAAAAGATAACTGGTTGTTTTCTTCTAATTCCATAGTAAACTTTATGCGATGATGTAAGGAATTAATACTGTTTAAAAAGGAAGATAAAGTGTTTTTACTGTGAGGCCAAATAGCAAATATGTCATCTATATATCTTACCCAAAAAGATGGTAGAGGGAAACTAGATGTGAAGAGGACTTTTTCTAAATGTTCCAAATAAAAGTTGGCTAAAGCTGGAGAAAGAGGACTTCCCATGGCTGTTCCTTCTACTTGGCTATAAAATTTGTTTTGACATATGAAATAACCAGAATGTATAACGAAATCGAATAGTTTTATAATATCTTGAGGAAAGATGTCAGCAAGTAGTTTTAAAGTTTCCTTAAAGTAGAAGGAACAAGTACCTCTACCATCTTTTTGGGTAAGATATATAGATGACATATTTGCTATTTGGCCTCACAGTAAAAACACTTTATCTTCCTTTTTAAACAGTATTAATTCCTTACATCATCGCATAAAGTTTACTATGGAATTAGAAGAAAACAACCAGTTATCTTTTTAGACGTTCTCCTCATCCGATCATCTTCAAATATTCTTACAACTACAGTATACAGGAAACCAACATTCACAGGTCGTTATATTCTGAAAGAATCAGCCCATCACCCATGTCATAAAACAGGAATTATAAAATGTCTCATCAAAAGAGCCAAAACTAATTGTTCTACTTTTGATTATCTACAGAAAGAACTTTCTACTATCCAGCAACACATGAAACTCAATGGCTTTTCTGAAAAAAGTATTCAACGTCTTCTTACATCTTATAATCCTCCACAAAACAACAAAGATTCAGTACGTCGAGTACCTATTCCTTATATCTCCGGTATTTCAGAACCTATCGCAAGAATTTTGAAGAAATATGATTTAACAGCTACGTATTCTCCTATTAACAAATTGTCTTCTCATTTTCCTTCTCCTAAAGACAAACGCTCAACTTTATCTCTTCCTGGAGTTTATCAAATTCCTTGCAACTGTGATCTCTCTTACTTTGGACAGACTGGACGCTCTCTTGAAAAAAGAATCCAAGAACATCAATCATCCATTCTTCACAATAAACCTGAAAAGTCTGGTCTGGCTCAACACGGGATTGAAACTGACCACAGCATCCTTTGGTCCAAAACGCGCCTCTTACATAGATCCCGTTATAGGTTCGAACGTTTGTTCAAGGAAAGCGTGGAGGCCTTGCTCCATCATCCCAACCTGAATCGTAATGACTGCATATCTATATCAAAAATCTGGGAAAGCCTAATCAAGATTACTCATTAATTTTTTTTTTTTTTTTTTAATAGCAAATTCAATCATGTTTCTACTTCAAAATATTTCGTTTCATACTTAGTGATATAACATCACGCGGCATGTTCTAATTTCAACGATCTATTGTTAGTATTCTAGCTTGTATATTTTTTAAACTGTTCTTGTAATACCACCGACGATGGTCTGCTATTTCCAGACCGAAATATTTGGTTAAATAAATATCTTTCTTGTGATTACGTGATTATATCATTCAGTCTTATGTCGCAAGTATCCTTAAAACAACAAAGTACATAAGTAAGTTAGTACAACATGATCTTGCTTTAAATCCATGCGGATAACCACAGAGAATACTGCTATCAACCCATTTCTGTATCCTACTTCTCATCAATCTCTCCAGTATGTTCACCACAACTCCAGATATATAGATTAGCCTATAATTTAAAGCTACAGCCTTATCACCATCTTTATATGGTGGAACAATGTTAACTTCTTTCCACTCCCTTGGAACCTGTGCTGTTGTAAGACTTTTATTAAACAGGCATGCCAATTCCCTGGAATGTTCTGTTAAGATGCATGGTGATATAATGTCAAATCCTATCACCTTATTGACATCAAGGTTGTAATAAATTTAGTTTAATCCTTTATCCCAGTGAGAGCAAACAAAGTTTGTGCCTGAAAATATCTTCAGGACTGAATATAGTGTTGTACTATCTTACCTGGGTACCTTGCTACTGCTTCTGCCTGGTATCGCCAACTCTGGGCCTGGCTCCCACCGAAGAGACCTCAATAAAAGTCGAAATTAGTCTGGGTAGTGGCCAATCCCTTAATGCATAACAGTATACATATCCACAAGGAGATGTGTTTTGCATTATGGGAAATACTGGGATAGGAGTGTTGGTAGCTTGCTCCACCTTTGCTATGAGTTGCCTGGTGTTGTACTACTTACCCAGGTAAGATAGTACAACACTATATTCAGTCCTGAAGATATTTTCAGGCACAAACTTTGTTTGCTCTCACTGGGATAAAGGATTAAACTAAATTTATTATAGTCTAACCTAGTGAAAAATAAACTTTTGACATCAAGGTTATTTATTTCCTCAAACACCTCTTGCTCACTCACAATTAAGCCATCTCCTCCTATGTCCTCTACTCTTAAGTTCCTCATGATTCCACCCTGATCAGGATGAAACACTTTTATAAATTGATCACTGAATACTTCAATGATGTCTTCTGCAGAAGTTGTCATTCTACCCTTTTCATCCATTAACTTTATCTTCCTTCTACTTGCCACATATCTAAAAAAAAAACTCTACAGAGTTTTTCTTTGTCTGATTTGCCAATTTATGTTCATACTCTACTTTTGTTTACCTTACTAACTGAGTCAATTTCCTGGCTTGTTCTTTATATTCTTCATATGGCTGTTTATTACTATTATTCATCTTGTACTTCCTCCAAAGTACTTTCTTTTTTTCAGATTTCATGCTTAAGCTTCATATTCATTCATATTACAGATACCTTATTCAACCTTTTGGACTACATTCACACATTGATTCTCTTATGTATTTCTTTATCAGTTTCTAAGCAGCATTTATTTCCTTATCGCTCAACTCCCAAGCTTGTTATAATCGCCAGCATTATAATTATGATTACTTCATGATTTAGGTACCTTCATATAGGTAGTATTTTTTTTTTTTCTCTCCTGGAAACTTAGGGTTATCATCCCATAAAACAAGCAAACTGGTTAGAACAATACATGCAATTCAGACAGTACACTATTCTGATTAGTTTTTATATCACCCTTCCCTCTATGCACATGTGCACACATACACATGAGAAGTCTCAAAACTGGAATGCAACAATGTTAGGTGGTGCAAATGATCATAGAGAAGAAAGGAATCTGTCAATGTGGTTCTTGAAGAAATGGAGATTGTATGAATTGAGAAAGATGGTAAGGGAAAACTGTTCCTAGGGACTAAGGTATATGGAATGAAGAAGAATATGAGAAGTTGGTTTCCTGTTCTGGTGCTGAATAGCTTTTGGATGTTGACCAGGCTGCTTGTACAGGATTAAGAGCTTGGCTAGTAGGAGTTTAAATGTTGATCTTATTAGTGATATTACTTTGGCATACTGTGTAGGTTATAAGATATCTTGTCTGTTTGTATAGTTGTTTTGCATTTATGGCTCAAGCTGTGAGGCCAGTTTACTGTCAGTAAATTGTGTGTGAACTTCGGTCAGTTTCTCTTTTTTGCAGAATGAAAAAAAAAAAAAAAACATGTTTCCTAGAGGGAAAAACCTGCCACCCTGATATCAGTGATTAAGAAGGAAGTGGAAGAATAGATACATATTTGATGAAGAAACAGAGCATCTGTTGGAAAATATCTGGGGGAAGCCAATTAAAGAACAGCCATCTGTTAAGTAAATAGTCCTCTTCTAGACAATCTCGCATTCTGAGGGCTTTTAGAGCACCACTACAACACCATTTTGGATTTATAAAGGTGTTAGAGTTGAGCATAAGAGAAGTAGTGATTAAAAAACAAAAAAAAAAAAAGTTAAGCTTTTTGGAGATTATGGACATGATGTGTGCTTATGCCAGTACAGGCCAGATGTGAAAGTCAGCCCAAAAGGGAAACTTGGAAAGAGATAAAGGGAAAGGGAAAAAGGGAAAGAGATAACGACTTAAAACAGCACGTAACTGAAGTGTTATTAAAACAGCACATAACAGAGTGTTATTATAAAAGTGTGCGAGAGTGAGGTATGGTCTCTTTCTTCCAGGAAATCATGTGGCAGTTTGTTTTGGTAGCATTACACTTTACTAAATTATCTTCATTCCACTTGAGGATGGCAAATGATTGGTGCTAAGGGCATTAGCCATAGAAGAACTTGAACCCTGAGTCATTTGCATACTACAAGATTTTATGAAGGACAAAGAGGAATAGAATGTACTGTCATCAGTGAAGCTAGCAATAGGAATGAGAGAATATCATTAATATCTAGGACAAGAGATGGGTTGCATCTGAACATGGAAGGTCATAAGCATTTGAAGAAGTTACTGTTTTCTGAACAAGTTGAAGAAATTGGGCAGGGAAATTAAAATTGAAAAGGTTGAGTGTAAGAGGGAGAAACTTATACAGTGAATGTATATTTGTTGATCTTTTTTGCAGAATAATTTGAAGAATAGAGTGGATAAAAATCGGCATGGGACTACTGAAATTAGTAGAATGTATATTATTCTAAAGCTGGTACAAGAACTAAAGGGAATCTGCAATTTTTGTATACTAATGCAAGAAGCATTCGAAATAAGAGAGAAGAATTTTTGTCGTTAGTCAGTGCAATCTCACCAAAAGTTGTAGGCATTAGTGAAACTTGGCTGTCAGCAGAAGATGTAGTTACTGGAATTGAAGGTGATGGGTACAGTATTTTCAGGGAGGATAGAATGGGGGGGGGGGGGTAAATGTTGATGATAGTTGATGAGTTGCAGCCAAAGAAAGTGGTATATTAAGAGGATAGACGTGTGAATGATAGTTCATTTGAGACAGTCTGGTGTGAAATAGTGACCAAGACCAACACAACCAAATATGCAGTTGGTTGCTGCTATAGGCCGGGGGGGGGGGGGTACAGGGAGTGATATTGAATTCATGTATCAGCAAATTAGAGCAATGAGTGCAGGGTTAGTGATTATTATGGGGGATTTTAATTATGGTGATAGCAATTGGAAAGAGGAAATATCACGTGGCAAAAAGTAAATGGAATTCATACACCTTCTAAGAGATAACGACTTTAAACAGCACATAACTGAAGGGACTCTTGGTATGAGAGTGTTGGATCTATCAGGCACTCTGTCATTGCTTTAAAAATCAGAAGAAATGGAACCATTTATCATGACACGATGACACACACAGAGAGAGAGAGAGAGAGAGAGAAAGGAAGAGTGTGAGAGAAATGGAGATCCACAAGACTGCAGCTTAGAAAGAAAGCTTTGATGCCAGACTGGATCATATCCCTCAGAAATAAGAATAACAACCACATGAAATTCTCTCACTCTTTCCATGGCTTGCGTTGAAAGGGTTCAAGGTTAGTGAAAAAGCTGCTGTAACATGAGAATGATGAAATCCATACTGATGATCACTAATCAACTGAAGGTGGTGGTGATTTGAATCACTTTTTAAAATGCTGAGATGAGGGCAATGGGATGATAGTTAGATGGCTGACTTTTATCTTTCTTATTCAGGAGCAGTTGTATAAAATCTTGCTTCCATGCTGTTGGATAAATGCCAGATGAGTAAGGACAGTTTGTAGAAGCAATACAGGATGGGTGTTAATTCTGGAGCACAAACTCTTATTACAATTGGAGAGATACTATCTGAGTTGGAAAAAGTATCAAGGCTGAGTATTTTTCTGATATTATTCTACTAGAAGATCAGATATGTATAATGATTGTGGTTTGTGGAATAGTAGGGAAAAATTTCTCTTGGTTGTCTAAACAACAGTTGGAGGAGAAGACAGATTTGATTGATAATCAGGAGGATCAATCAATCAAACCATTGTTTGATCTGGATGAGAGAGATGGATTTTGCCAAACAGTCTTGACAAGTGCTCAACTCTCACTTGAGCACAAAGCAAGTTTAGTACATTTGGCCCTCACAAAGTCTGCTTCAGATTTGCTTATGATTTTTTTTTTTTTTTTGCAGTTGTTACTGGTTGTAGTGTAAGCTGAATGTGAGGGCCTGGAGCTTTAGCTTCAGTCACTGAGTATACAGTGTGCCCATTAAGTAATAAGACAAGAATTATTATATCAAAACAGAGAACTATATTTAGAATTGTCAATCCCGCAGATTCAAAATAATCTCCTTTATCCAAGTGTGAGCAAACAAAGTTTGTGCCTGAAAGTATCTTCAGGACTGGAATAAGGTGGTACACCAGGCAACTCGTCGCAAAGGTGGAGCAAGCTAACATCACTCCTCTCTCAGTATCTCCATAATGCAAAACACATCTCCTTGCAGATATAATGTTATGCATTAAGGGAAGGGTTCTTCTGCCTAGTATCTCCACTTGTCTCCACGTGGGCCTGGCTCCCACTGAAGAGACCTCAATAAAGGTCAAAACTAGTCTGGGTAGTGGCCCTTCCCTTAATGCATAACATTATGCATATCCGCAAGGAGATGTATTTTGCATTATCAAGATACTGAGATAGGAGTGATTGTTAGCTTGCTCCACCTTTGCAATGAGTTGCCCAGTGTTGTACCACCATACCCCAGTCCTGAAGATACTTTCAGGTGCAAACTTTGTTTGCTCACACTTGGATAAAGGATTAAACTAAATTTATTATAGTCTAACCAAGTGAAAAATAAACTTTCAACAAAATAATCTCCCTCCAACTCCACACACCCTTTACATCTGTCGTACAGTTTTTCGAAGGCACAGTGGAAGTCCTGAACAGGAACATCCTTCAGTCTCTGGGTCACCCCACATTGAATGTCTTCAATGTCACTGAAGTGCTCTCCTTTCAAGACATATTTCATCTTTGGGAAAAGGAAAAAAATCTGCAGGAGCTAAATCTGGTGAATGGGGGGGGGGGATGTTTGAAGTCAGCAACTTCTCTCTGTTTGTGTGTCAGTGTGTGTGCAACACAAACTTTGAACACAATCTTCGTCTTGTGCAAATCTCTTTCTAAGATTAATCTGGCCATGTCCTTACTGACCCCAAGCTGTACAGTGAGTAGCCTAGTAGTTGCCTGTCATAGGCAACACTTTTCCTGTCTCTCATCACCTTTTTATTCATCCGTGCCGAAATTGGCCATCCACAGTATGGTTCATTCTTCAGGGATGAATGAACCATACTGTGGATGGCCAATGAATGAACCTCTCTCTCTCTCACACACACACTCTCTTACCTCAACTATTGCCACATAAAAACTGCTGCATCATCTGGATTGAAAGTTGCACCTCATTACTTAACAGGCACACTGTGCCTGTGCATTTTTAGCTTGGGCTGCTTTGGCACATTCATTGGGGAAAAAACCAAGGCTTTGATAAGATTTGGGGATTTTTGAGTGGAATGGGGAATAAGCACTCATTTCAGCAAGAGTGATTTCATTATTAAGTCAGAGCATGGGTTTGGAGAGCATTAGCAATAATCACACTATGAAAAGAGGCATAAAATCACAAATGTCACCAGAGTTAGTTTGTGTGTCATAGGATATGAGGATGAAATTGGCTGGAGGAGGAGGATCAAAAAAGAAACATGAACAAGGTTGTGGTAGAGGTGCCAATAGGAGAGCAAATGTCAGTGGTATATTTGGAGGTAGAAAACTAGTTAAGGAGTCTAGGATATTGGGAGAATGATGAAGATTATGTGGAAGTTTGGTGTTGGGGAACAATTTCCATTAATTATTAGTGGTAGCAAACAGTTCAGCTTCTCTTTTATCTTGGTCTCAGAAGTCTGGGAAGACAAACCCAACATATTTGTGGACAAATCAACAAGGAAGATCATCTGACTGTTATGTGATCGTGTGTGTGATCAGAGTTCAGATATAGATAATCAGAAAAGGTCAGTTAATCATCAGAATTGGGAGAGTGGTAAAAGGCACATAAAGTAACAAAATGAAGCAAGGAAATTTTGAGAAAAGCAGAATTTATAGAGGAGATTCGAGTCTCATTACCTTTGTGATATCAGACCTGACAAAAGCACATGTTCCATCCTTCTTAGAGAAGGTATCATGTATGTTGTAGCTGTGGAAAGTTTTGGTGAGCTGTAGTCATTGTAGAGGATACCAGTTGAAGTTTAGTGATGAATATCAGATTGGGTTTGGATGTAAGTAATACCAACATCAATATATCATTGATGTTGGTATTAGTCCCCAGGTGGTAATAAATGGCTGCATGGTAGTGGTTTTTCCTGAAATTTTGATATTTTTGATATACTTTTTATGTATTTTTGTTTTTTGATTTTTTTTACTAAAATAAAGAGCTAAAAGGCTTCAGTTTTCGGTGATACATAATTATATAAATCAAGTGGATATTAAATCCATCATTATTTCAAAGCTGAAACTATGAAAGTTTCATAAAAAAAAAGTCGCCCAGAGAGCTTACGGGAATACACTTACCGGCATTCATGAGTTGTCCTAGTGCAGACCATATAGAAGACATGAATGCTAGCCCAAGCATCCATATATTCGCTTTTTTATTGGTCCACATGTCGCAATAATCACTTCATAGTATTAGTTGCTGTTGTTCTGGCCATAATTCCAAATGACAACATTGTAAAAAAACCTAATTTCCTTTTCATTGACATCCTTAAAATATTTCTAGAGAGTGCCTCTTTCGAATATCACTGATGCCATTCTTACCCATTGGTAATCCTCAGTGGTATCCATGCTGCCATGTCCCAATTTGCATCATCCACATGTACTCATAACAAAATATAACTATATATCTTCTTCTCTTGGCCGAGTGGTTAGTGTATCTGTTCTCCAACCAAAAGGCTGCGGGTTCAATTCCCGCTGTGGGTATGGATGTTTGTGATTGTCTGTGAAAGCACTAGTGGTGGTAGTTGGCGGTAGATAGCATTGGTGTTAGATGATGAAGGTTGGTGGAGTAGTGAGACGAAGAGTTGTAGCGTTGATGCCCTCCCTCGATGAGTCTTTGGACTCCCTGGAGGTCCATTTTCACAAATACAGTGATTCTGGGCTTGCGGACCATGCTCTGGATACACGCCACAGAATACGGTGGAAGAAAGCTACAGTGATACACCGTAGCAAATACAAATTTGAAAGACTCTTTATGGAATCAGCCTCAGCCCCAAGAAATTCTCCAAACCTCAACAAATTTGGGTGTATGCGACTGCCCCAAATTTGGGAGACCTACATCTGCAGACCTTCAGCCCAACGGCCAAGAACACCTACTTAGCCCGCTAGAGGGCACCATCAGGACTGTTAGGAGAACAATAGTTTCATCTTTTCATTCCCGGTTTCTGTGTTGTAGTGCCTACGTTGCACGTAACTTTTTTGTAAGTTCCTTTAGAAAATGGCAATGTGACATTGCCGAAATATTGGAAAATATTTATTAAAGTTTAATTTAATTTATATTCCTAACTACGTTGTTCTATTCCTTAAGTGTTTTAATAATGCATAACCAACGTATAAGCCTGTCTACGAGAATCCCTGGAGGTGTGATATAATAATAAACAACTGCAGATATTAATATATAGATTGGACAATTAATAAGAATAAAGATACAATAGATGAACTTATTCCATTGTAGCATAGATCAGATTGCATGTTTATCAATGTTAAACTGATTTGATTGTCAAGAGACATTGGAGAATACATCCATTTCCTTAACATTATGATATTTCAGTGAGAAGAGAACAGATAATTTTGACCCCTCCTGGATAGCTGTATTTTTATTTTAAGAAATTTGCCAGAGTAATCTTGTACTAATACCAGTGTGTTAAGGCTTAAGTGTCTGGAGAAACTCATGTTAGTTGAGTTTCTCCAGGCTTAATTGAGTGAAACAGCACTAAGAAAATATTAGAAATGTTATTTAATTCTTTCAGTACTTTGCTATCCACTCTGGATATTTCTCTTGCAAACATAAAATTTATAAACAGATACAGTGTACCTCTCTGGGTTCTCCCTCTCATTGCCCTTGCCAATTTTTTTATGGAATATTTTGTAAAACAAGCTCTTGACTTGGATGATTTGTTCTCCATTTGGCCTCATGGCCCAGACACATTAGATTCTTTCCTCTCTCTCAGCTCAATAGTCTTCACCTTAAAATCCAATTCACCCTAAAATATGTGGAAAAAGAAAAGCCCACCTACACAAGCATATACGTTCACAAAATATCTCATCAACCCCCCCAAACAATACGGATATCATTAAAACACACTAATCAGTAGAGCCTATAACTTTTGCTCCCTTGAGTTCTGTCTTATAGCAAAATTTAATTATATACACCACACCTTCTTATCTAATGGCTACAGTTCCTACAGCATCAAAAAAATAATAATAATAAAATAAAATAAATTAATTAATAAAATAAGATAAAATAATAAATAAAATAAGATAAAATAATAATAATAACCAATTCCTCCCCAAATACTCAGCCTTCATGATGATGGTCAACCAGGCCTTGCAAACCATGCTTTATATATTGCTCATGGAATCAATTGGAAAAAGACCACCATGCTCCATTGCAGTAAATTTAGAATCTGGAAGTCTCATTGTAATCCCTGATGATATCTCAATGAATGCAATTAAATATTGGAAGAATTAAATAACATTTTTAATCCTTCCTTAGTGCTATTTATTTATTTAGCATATGGCATAAAGAAAAATGACAGGCTATGTCTATATCATTTTCTCGAAGGATTTTTGAAAGATATTGACTTTCAGCAAAACTGATTCCTTCAATGTTGAGTGGCAAATCCAGAAATTAGCATCCAGTTTTCTTTCCTTGTGGTCCTGAAAAGGACTGTTTGGTGATTGTATAGCTTGTGATTTCATGTGTCTATAGCCAGGAGATTGTTAAGATAGACCGATTGCCGGCAGCCAGACCTATCTCATTTAACATTACACGCAGTGCACCACGTGGAGGCGAGCTAGAAATACACCCCTTCTTATTAATGTTTCACTCCATTAAATGTCTTAGTACTAATACTCCAATTATTTAAATTAAGGAGATATTTAATCCCACATTATTTCAAAGCCGAATAAGAGAACTCTAAGATAGAAATCAAAGAGTTTCATGCCGAATATAGCAAACTATAAAAGTTCGGCAAGTCCAATCATGAGCAAACATCTGGGTGGTACAATACCGGGAAACTCGTTGTAAAGGTGGATAAAGCTTCTTAGTTAAAAATTCTTAGTATTTTCCCTAATGTAATACTCATCCCCTAGGAGTTGTATGTTGTTTTACATTAAGGAAGATAGGTCACTACCCAGACTGGTTTCAACCTTTATAATATGACCTATCTCCCTTAATGTAAAACAACGTACATCTCTTAGGGGATGAGTTTTACATTAGGGCAAATACTAAGAATAGCGATCCTAGCTTTATCCACCTTTACAATGAGTTGCCCGGTATTGTACCACCCAGGTGTTTGCTCATGCTTAGACTCGCTGAACTTTTATAGTTTGCTATATTCGGCATGAAACTCTTTGATTTCTATCTTAGAGTTTTCTTATTCAGCTTTGAAATAATGTGGGATTAAATATCCCCTTAATTTAAATAATTTTAACATCGCCGAAGTGAAGCCTTTTTGCTCTTTATTTCATTAATACTCCAATTTTTTTTTCATTTCTGCAGAATCAAAAGAGATTGAAAAAGCAGTGTTTCCAGAAGATTTGTTGTTGACATCTGCTGCAGGAACCATAATTGGAAACTTTACTGTAAGAATGCAAAGTGTCAATTACAAAACTCGGCATTGTCTCCTGGTTACAGTTTCTTCATATTCCAGTGCATATGGTGCAGTATTTAATGGTTTCATTACTGCTTACATTACAATGAACTTGAGAACATTAAAGTACTCTCAACATGATTCTTTTCAGGTAAAGTATACTTAAGATAAATACAAGTCATTTAGTTGTGTAAGAACTAATGAATGCACACTTTGCTAGTGAACAAATTATGGAAAATTCACGTGACTATCTTAAATTAAATAATACAATGTTAGCAATCTATACAGTGACCTTTTTTAAACTTTGAAAATGGCATTATGATAATTGCCACATGACAGGTTGATGTAAAAGCTGGAGAAAATTAGGATGGATAGTAATAGGAAACTGACTCTTTGAATGATATTGACTAGTTGTATATGGAAGGGGATATTGTTTATTCAAAAAAAAAAAAAAAAAAAAAGAAAGGAGTGGTAACAAATGATGTGTTTCAGGGTTAGCACATTAACTGCCGACTATGAGAAAACTCATAGTTAATGTATTAGGACACCAGATTTATGGATATTAGATTAAACGATAAAAAGGAACTTGAGAAGTGCGATGAAAGGTTACGGTGTTCCAAAAATGAGAATGGTGTTACCAGGAATAATCAGAAAATGGATGGAAGTGCTTGCAATGGTAATAATAGAAGTGACATGGAAGAGCTTAGGCAAGAGGTAATGAAAATGAAGAATCTGGTTAAATGTATGGAGGAGGAAATTGAATGTTTAAAAAGAAAATAACTGATGTAAATTACAAGGAGGTTAAAAAGAAGCAAGTATCTAAAGATGATAGGGTTGGTTTATATGTGATTCAATTATTAAAGGTGCTGTAAAAAAAATGAGGTGCATGAGATATGTTTTCTAGATAGTACAATAAGATGAATATCAGATGTTTTGTGTAGAAAGAAGGAATGGGGATCAGAATTAGTAGTAATGGTGGGCACAAACAACTTGAATAGTGAGACAAAGAATGTGGAAAGTGATTTGAAGAAGTTGTTGCAGGAGATGAAGGATAATAGTGTCATTGGAAAAGTGGTTAGTTTGTTACCCAGATATGACAGTAGTGAACTGAGGACAGCAATGATCCTGAATGACAAGATGGCTGAATTGTGACTGGCAGAGAGTGTTCAGAGTGTGAATGTGTGGAATGAATTTGAAGCAAGGATAGAATGGTTTAAAACTGATGGAATGCATTTGAATGGCTTTTGTGTTGGTCATTTGGAGTAATTGTTGTTTACCAAGTTGAATTATAGCAGGGCAGAGTGATGCAGTGCAAAATGGTCGGGATAAGAATATGAATGGGAGTCAGTATCAGGGAAATGGAGATGGTTAGAACAAAGAGAGAAAGAAGTGTACTATAGTAGAGAGAGAATACAATGATTATGTTGATGGGATGGCCTCAAAGAGTGGAGAATTGTTATGCTCTATACTAATATATGGAGTATCAGAAATAAAGGGGCTGAGTTTGTACTACAGATCGAATCATTATGCTCAAAGGTAATTGGCATAAGTGAAATTTGGTTGATTGAGGATGATATACTCTCAGGACTTGAAATGGTAGGATATAGAATATTCTGAAAGGATAGGGAGAGAAGTGAAGTATTGTTAATGATACAGGAATTGTTATTCAAGTGTGGAACTGGAAAATAGTAGCACAGTTAAAGATTTTGAAGCTCTTTGGTGTAAAGTTGAGAACAACAGAATAGTATATATAATAGGATGTTGTTTTAGGCCAGGGAATGTGGAAAGTACTGATTGTGAAATATTTAGACAAATTAGTTGGGCAAGGAAGATGATCCTAATGAGAGATTTCAATTTTAGGAATGTGGATTGGAAAGAGAGATAGTATATATTAACAAGGAGAGTGAATTTGTTAAGTTTCTGCAGATAACTAAAGCAGCGTGTGATGGTAAAGCAACATGAGGTTTATCAGATACCTGATTCACAATCACATGCAGGATGTGATTGTGAATCAGGTATCAACACCACCACCACCTGTTGGTGAAAGTAAAAGTGATGTACTGAATGGAAGGTAGTCAAACAGGAAAAGGGTCTTATCAGGAAGGTCTATATGTGGTACTATATGGCTGAATTGTGACTGGCAGAGAGTGTTCAGAGTGTGAATGTGTGGAATGAATTTGAAGCAAGGATAGAATGGTTTAAAACTGATGGAATGCATTTGAATGGCTTTTGTGTTGGTCATTTGGAGTAATTGTTGTTTACCAAGTTGAATTATAGCAGGGCAGAGTGATGCAGTGCAAAATGGTCGGGATAAGAATATGAATGGGAGTCAGTATCAGGGAAATGGAGATGGTTAGAACAAAGAGAGAAAGAAGTGTACTATAGTAGAGAGAGAATACAATGATTATGTTGATGGGATGGCCTCAAAGAGTGGAGAATTGTTATGCTCTATACTAATATATGGAGTATCAGAAATAAAGGGGCTGAGTTTGTACTACAGATCGAATCATTATGCTCAAAGGTAATTGGCATAAGTGAAATTTGGTTGATTGAGGATGATATACTCTCAGGACTTGAAATGGTAGGATATAGAATATTCTGAAAGGATAGGGAGAGAAGTGAAGTATTGTTAATGATACAGGAATTGTTATTCAAGTGTGGAACTGGAAAATAGTAGCACAGTTAAAGATTTTGAAGCTCTTTGGTGTAAAGTTGAGAACAACAGAATAGTATATATAATAGGATGTTGTTTTAGGCCAGGGAATGTGGAAAGTACTGATTGTGAAATATTTAGACAAATTAGTTGGGCAAGGAAGATGATCCTAATGAGAGATTTCAATTTTAGGAATGTGGATTGGAAAGAGAGATAGTATATATTAACAAGGAGAGTGAATTTGTTAAGTTTCTGCAGATAACTAAAGCAGCGTGTGATGGTAAAGCAACATGAGGTTTATCAGATACCTGATTCACAATCACATGCAGGATGTGATTGTGAATCAGGTATCAACACCACCACCACCTGTTGGTGAAAGTAAAAGTGATGTACTGAATGGAAGGTAGTCAAACAGGAAAAGGGTCTTATCAGGAAGGTCTATATGTGGTACTATAAGGTGTGTAATTATGAGGAGTTCCATAGTCAACTAGCATCAATACATTGATTTGATGAATTGTGTAGAAAAGAAGTTGACAGTGCATGAGAATTGATAAGGCAGCATCTAACACAAGCAATGCATAACTGCATACCAAGAGTTAAGCGAATAAATAGAGTAGGAGTGAGATGGTTGAATGGTGAAATCAAGCAAGCAGTGTTAGAGAAAAAGTTATGGAGGAAGACGAGACAGTTTGCATTGGACAGATACGTGAATATAAAGTGCAGGCCAGAAAAGTGACAAGGTTAAAAAAATGTAGAATACTGGAGGAGATTGGCTAATACGAAAGCTAATCCAAGGGAATTTTTCCTATGTGTTAAGCAAGAGGAAAAACAATTGTGGCAGGTTGATGCTGGTGAATAGTTATTGTGGCAGGCTAACCATTGCATATAATATATAGTGGATTATTTAACAAACACTTCATCAGTGTATATCATGGTATGCTTCCCTTCTAACATGTAGAAGGGAAGCAAGGATTAGGAGAATTGGAAGTGAAAAAAAAAAAAAAAGTATCAGGTGTTGATTGGGTTAGATGTTAATAACGCTGTGGGAATGGATGACTTATCACCACATATTTTTAAAGAATGTGCAAAAGGGTTAGCCATGCCATTAAACTGTTTATTTAATGAAAGCTGTGCAGTGGAAAAGGTTCCTAAGGAGTGCAGAGAAGGCAAAATAATACCTCTCTGCAAGCATGGTTTGAGAAGAGAATTTTCTATCATTTTAGACTGGTTTATATATCTGCAGTTGCCATCAAAATGTTGGAAAAATTGGTTAGAAATAGAATACAGGATTAGGTTGATAGACATAAGATTCTCTGTGATGGTCAGCATGGGTTTATGAAGAGCAGATTTTATTTTAGCAATCTGTTTGATTTATGATAAAGTGACAAATGTGTTGGATAAGGAAAATTCATATACAGTGATTTTTTTTTTTTTGACTTTGCAATGCATTTGATAGATTACCAAATGTCAGATTTGTGTATAAGCTGGAGATGATGGGATTAGATAGCAGATTGGTTAGATGGATTGAAGGTTGACTTTCTGAAAGATACCAGCAAGTTGTGTATGATGGAGCAGTGTCTCAGATAAGGATAAGGAAAGAAGGTTTAATGGCAAAAGATATTCATTCGAAGTTCATAAAAGTTTATGGACACTCTTCTTCATTTTCGACAAGTAAGAAATGGGCTGCCAAGTTTAAACCTGGCTGTACCAGCCTTGAAGATGATCCACGTGAAGGACGTCCAAAAAAGTGAACAACACCAGAAATCATTGATCGAGTGCACAATAGGGTATTGGATGACTGGTGAGTCAAAGTACATGAAATAGCTGAGACTATAGGCATTTCAAAAGAACATGTAGGATATATTCTGCATGCAGAATTACAAATTTATGATAAAGTGACAAATGTGTTGGATAAGGAAAATTCATATACAGTGATTTTTTTTTTTTTGACTTTGCAATGCATTTGATAGATTACCAAATGTCAGATTTGTGTATAAGCTGGAGATGATGGGATTAGATAGCAGATTGGTTAGATGGATTGAAGGTTGACTTTCTGAAAGATACCAGCAAGTTGTGTATGATGGAGCAGTGTCTCAGATAAGGAAAATGGTCAGTGGCATGCCTCACGGTTCTCTTCTCTTGACCCCTACTGTTTAACTTATTTGTTAAGGATATTTCATGTGGATTGACTGAGAATATTCAAATGTTTGCTGATAATGCAAAGTTAATAATCAGCAGTAGTGTTGATATTAATTCTCTACAGAACATTTGAATACATGAATCCATCTAACCAATATACTATATTCCCGTCATTTGTAGCTGGGACAAATGAGTGGAGTTGCAGTCTGAAAGAATTCCATAACTAACTTGAAGGTCTCTATCATATCTCCTCTTTTCCTCCTATTCACTAACCGCTGTAATCCATATTCCCTCAAATCTCTTCAAAATCAACATTCCAGAGGCCTGATATCACTTTAGTCATTCGTCTTTGAACCCTCTCTAGTATTTCCACATCACAATGGAAACTAGATGACCAAATCTGAGCACAATAGTTCATATGTGGTCTGACCAATGCCTTATATAGAGGCACTACCATATCCTTATCTCTACATGTCAATGTACTTTTTATCATAACAGCAATATGATGTTCAGACCTTCAGTCCACTCTCTACCATCACTCGAACATCCTGAATCTCATCCACTTCCTGAAGTACAACTCCTCCAATACAGTATATAGCCTTATATCTCTGTATACCAAAATCTAACACTTTGCATTTTAATATTAATAAACACAAGATATTACACTTACAGAGGGCATATTGCAAGTGTTGAAAAGACTGTATTGCTGCTATGATAAAAAGTACATTGACATGTAGGGATAAGGATATGGTGGTGCCTCTATATAAGGCATTGGTCAGACCACATATGGAATATTGTGCTGAGATTTGTTCACCTATGAGTATGGTCTGAAAAGTTCTCGGTCTCGACTATAGATGGCAACACTATCGGCAAGATTTTTTTTTTCTAAGTTAGTACGTCTGTCATAAGCATCCATGTGAAATTGCAAGTCATTCTACCAAGTAGTTTGTTTTATACAGCTGCCTATAGCAAACGTATTGTCTGTATCTCCTGAAATGGATAAAATTGAGTATCATGCGGTTATAAAATTCTTTGTAAAAGAAGGTTTAATGGCAAAAGATATTCATTCGAAGTTCATAAAAGTTTATGGACACTCTTCTTCATTTTCGACAAGTAAGAAATGGGCTGCCAAGTTTAAACCTGGCTGTACCAGCCTTGAAGATGATCCACGTGAAGGACGTCCAAAAAAATGAACAACACCAGAAATCATTGATCGAGTGCACAATAGGGTATTGGATGACTGGTGAGTCAAAGTACATGAAATAGCTGAGACTATAGGCATTTCAAAAGAACATGTAGGATATATTCTGCATGCAGAATTACAAATGAAAAATCATTGTGCAAGATGGGTGCCAGGCTTGCTTACAGCAAATCAAAAATGTACTCGCATGAAAATCTCTGAATAGTGGTTGAAGCATTTTAACAAGAATAAAACTGATTTTGTGCTTTGATTTATTACTATGGATGAGACTTGGATTCACCATAACACACCAGAATCCAAACAGCAGTCAAAACAGTGGACAGAAGCCAGTTGTTCAGCATCAAAGAAGACAAAGTTGGTTCCATCAGTAGGAAAGGTCATTGCATCGGTGTTTTGGGATGCTAAAGGCATTTTGTTTATTAATTATCTTGAAAAGGGTAAAACAATAACCAGGGAATTTTATTCCAATCTCTTAACCAGACTAGATGAAAAAATTTGTGAGAAAAGATCTGGTTTGCAGAAAGAAAGAAAAAATCATCTTTCATCAGGACACAGTACCTGCCCACAAAAGTGTTTTGGCAATGTGAAAATTAAGGGATGTGCACTATGAATTGTTGGAACATCCACCCTATTCCCCAGATTCGGCTCCCTGCGACTTCTGTCTCTTCCCAAAATTAAAACTATTCCTCGCTGGTCAGCATTTTTCTTTGAATCAAGAGGTGATTACAGTTGTAGAGGGGTATTTTGCAGATCTTATTTGAGATCCACCACAGGGACGAGATAATTGCACTGTAGCATCGCTGGAATAAATGTATTAGTCTTAAGGGAAATTATGTTGAAAAATAAAAATAATTTTGAAATTATAAATTTGATTTTTAATTGTTAGGCTGAACTTTTCAGACCCCTCATAGTTTTTATTGTGATGTGGAAATAATAGCAAGGGTTCAAAGACGAATGACCAAAGTGATATCAGGACTCTGGAGTGTTGATTATGAAGAGCATTTGAGGGAATATGGATTACAGAGGTTGGTGGATAGGAGGAAAATAGGAAATATGATAGAGACCTTTAAGTTTAAATTAAGGGATTTTACCAGATTAATACAGAAGAAATTATAAAAAGAGTAGATGTTAAGGTGGGAAGAATTATCGGCCATTCCTTAAATTTATATAAAAATGTAGTGGAGTGAGGAATAGATTAAAAAAAAAAAAAAAAAAAGTAAGGGTGTGAGGAATAGATTTTTGTACATGGAGAGATGACAGTGATGGGAATGCATTGCTGGAGTGCATTTCGAATACAGGTAGTGTAAATAACTTCAGAACTTGTTATGATAAACATGTTGCTGGTTGAGTGGGACTCCCATGATGCATCTGTTAACTCCATGTAGGTTACAACATGAATAATAATAATCATTATTACTACAGCCTCCATAGAGTAGGCTGACTCATTGTGGTAAGTTCATTCAACTAACAACATATCTGTCATACTGAATCTTAAAATACTTATCACTCCCTTCATTAACCACATATTTTGGTAATAGATTCCATTCACTGACAATTCTCTATGTAAAAAAATCTACTATCACCTTTCTTTATCACCTTTCTTTACTCTTACACAACTTCCAGAAATGGCCATAGTTTCTTCCCCTCCCATCCTCTATCCTTTTTATAATCCTATTTGGATTAATCTGATGAAATACCATCTCTTCCTTAAACATATCTTTTCCTGCAGTCACCAAACTATTCATGAAATTCTGCAATACGCACTTCATAATCCTCTCCCTATAGACACATTCATTTGTATCCTACTGGCACTATGACGTGCAGTCTTTGCAACACTTGCAATATATTCTTTAAACTTCAATTTGCTGTCAACCATCACTCCCAAATCTGGAATCTCATCCACTTCCTGCAATACAGCAGCTTCAAAAAGTACACAACATTATATTTCTGCACTCCAAAATGCAGCATCTTGTACTTATTATTAAAACTACAACTCCACTATAACCAGTCATTCCACTCGATATATCATTTACAAGCAAGTTAGACAGCAGGGGTACAAGAACAGAACCCTGCAGCATGCCACTCACTGGTTATCCTCCTTTTTTGCTACACTGCAACATGATACACAACTTGCTAATATTGTTCAGAGCCAATCTCTGATTCATTTAACCAATATACTATCTATTCCCATCCTATGCAGCTTGTACACCAACTTATCATGTGGTAATCTATTAAAGACTTTTGCAAAGGCCAAGAATATCCATGTGTATGATTTTCCCTTATCTAACACACTCATTAGCTTATCCTAAAATGCAAGTAAATTGCTAAAACAAGACCTATGTTTTACAAATCAATGCTGACCATCATAAGGGATACTATGTTCATCAATCCAATCTTATATTCTGTTCCTAACCAATCTCTCCAACACCTTGATTACATCTGCAGTTATACATTCTTGTCTATAATTGGAAATTTCTGTCCTAGAACCATGCTTGTGGAATGGTACTAACTTGCCTTCTTTCCACTCCTTAGGAACTTGAACCTCACCCACTACAAGACTCATTAAATAACCAGGTCAAGGCATAGTTAAGGGACTCTCTTGCTTTAGTAATATAATTGCTTTTTATAATAAAGTGACAAGAGCAGTTGATGAGGGAATGGCATATACTGTGATTTTTTTGTTTTTTGCAAAGGCATTTGACAGGGTACCACATGATAAACTGATATTTCAGTTGCAGCACATGGGTTTAGAAGTCAGGTTAGTCAACTAGATTCAGGATTGCTATCTGATAGGTATCAGAGAGTTGGATATGGTGGGGTAATATCAAGGAGGTAGAAGGTTAGAAGTGAGGGCTCAGTACTAGACCTGTATTGTTTAACTTTTATATCAATGACATTGTCAGTGGATTGCAGGGGGATATTTAGTTCTTTGCAGATGATGTGAAGCTGGGAATGGTTATTATTATTATGGGTGACTCCAAGGAGTCCTTAGACTCATCGAGGGAGGCCCTAAACATTATGTCCATCACAACTATTCGACATTCACACAGTATCTATCACACTTGCCTTGAACTCATTCACTGTCATGGCACCCACAACAGACTCTGGCAGCTTATTCCACTCATTCACCACTCTAAAAGTAAAGAAACCAGCTCTAACACTCTTACTAACCACACTCTTGCCCAGCTTCCATAGGTATCCCCTAGTTCTCCCACCACCAGTCCTGATCTCAAAAATATCCTCCGAGTTAACACGTTCGCTGCCAATTACGAGTATACATTGTCAGTGGATTGCAGGGGGATATTTAGTGATATCCCCCGTATATCGATTTACCGACCTCCTATGCCAAACACGAGTTATCCCTTTGTATAATTACCTTAATTTGGACCCTTGGATTCTGAATAAAGTGGAGAGCATGTCTGGGGGCTTGGTAGAAGGGAAATAATTTCAACTAAAATATAGTATATTGTGTATGTGCCTCACATGCCAAACTACGAGTATACTCATAGTTCATATATGAGCTTCACAAGCCAACTACGAGTATACTCGTATGTCGATTACCAACCTCCTATGCCAAGTGTGAGTTAATCCGTAGTATAACACGTAATTTATAAATCAATTTAAAACTAGTAAAATCAATAAAAATAAAAACCAATCTATGAAATAAAAAAGCACTCAGTAAAATAAAAAAAAAACAATTTATTCAAATTAAGAATGGTACATTTTAAAACAATTTTCCACGCACAATTGTGGTTTTTCCTGGCAAAGAGGACAATAATAACGTGTTTCGCATCTACGTTTGTTTCTTGTACAGACACGGCATGGATTTGTTGGTTGATTCTTTTTTTCTGTTGGTGGTAAAATTTCCAAATAATGAAAATCCCGATTCCTCCTGATATTCTCTGATGCTGTAAGTTCACCCATTCCAACAAAAATTGAGATAAATTGATCTCTAAATTTTAATGCAGACATTGCATTTCCAGTAATCATGTTATAAAATTTATGCGCATTTTGAATGTATACCTCAAAAATGCGTATTGCCAATTTCTTTGGCCATCTAATTGTCTTTCGTAAGGTGGAATAGTATGAAAGCATTTGATCAGAAAGATCAGTGCCTGACATACCCAAATTATAATCCCTAACGATATTCGGTTTTAACTGAAATTTACCATTCCGATTTTGTGCTTCAACCATTTCAAATTTGTGCATATTTGAAGTGGAAAGGACTTCTCCTCTTATCCTTCCATTTGCTGACTACAACAGGACCTCGCCTTTGCCAGAGAAATTCCCCTTTCTTTAGTTTCTTCTGAATAACATCTGGTGGATTGTTTTTCCTATTATTTCTCAGCATTCCACATATACGTTTTTCTGTTGGTGAGCGATTCTGTTAAAGCTACAGAATTATAAAAATTGTCCATATGCAATACATAACCCCTGTCTAAATATTCTTCCATCAAGTGGAATACAACATCATATGTGTGACCCATTTTCGCTTAAGAGGATTCAGATTTTCCTGTATAAATTTTTATTTTTATCACCAATCCATTTGATTCGCACAGTTCATAGAATTTCACGTCATATTTATGTTTTTTATGTATTGCCAAAATGCCAGTCTACCGCGCCACAACACCATTGACTCATCAATACATAAGTTTTTGTCTGGTGTGTAGCAATTTCGCATTACACTATTAAAATGATTAGAACTGGTCTTAATTTGTGCAATTTATCATTAGCTGCTTGAGAATTATCTGCGAAATGCAAATGACGCAATAAAATTTGAAATCGATTTAGGCTCATTTTAGAGCGCCTAAATGGCAAATTGTAAAGTTGATTTGTACTGCAATAATGCTCAATAGACAGTAAATTACAAGGACCCATATGAAGTAAAAGTCCAAGAAATAATTTCATTTCAGGTGTGTCTGTTGCTTTCCAGTTAGAAATTCTTCGACTTTTTTTGAACTTCGCTCAGCTTTCCTCAATATTTTGTAAAGCATATAAATTGGTTTGTTCTACTAAAATTGTGAGAAAATCTTCAGAAAAGAAAAGTTCAACTAACCTTTTGATACTGAAATTTCCAGTGTCAATTTTAAAACCTGTAGTTTCAACAAAGTCAAACTGTGGGGTCTCCACTTCTGAATTTTCCCAATAAGTTGATGTTGATGTATTTGGCTGGTTGCTAACTTCATCTTCAAAAGTTTCTTCTTCATCGGAGTCACTGCTAGAGTCGTCTGTAGGATCATCTTCGGAATCAGAACCAAATATTTCATGCAATTCATCATCGATCATATTAACATAAGCTTCTACTTCTATATCAGTAAGTTTTCTTTTACTGGCCATGGCGAAATTGAAGGTTCTTAGAGACTAGAAACTAAAACTGAACTAGATGCAATAAACACTGGCTTCAGAACATGTAATATATAGATGGAAGTGTTACGAAATTACTCGTACTTGGCGTATGAAACAAAATTCTATCTGATAAGCCGGCTACGAGATTACTCATAGTGACCTTCAAGATGCGAAAGCGCTTGGCGTGTGGGAACAAACTATGACTGAGTAGCGTGGCAGCGAACGTGTTAATCCTATAGAAACCCTTCAGCAATTTGAATGTCTCAATCATATCTCCCCTTTTCCGCCTATTAACCAATTTCTGCAACTCGCAAATCTTCAACCTGTTTTCATAAGGTTCTTTCCATAGACCTGCTTCTATAGACCCGCTATCGCCTCTGGATCCTCTCAACCTCCTCCCCATCAAGAAGAAACCTAGGTGACCAGATCTGGGCACAGTAGTCGAGTTAGGGTCTTATCAAGGCTCGATACAGAGGAACAATAACTTGCTTATCTCTCTCCTCGTCAAAGTAATATTCAGCATTCAAGTGATTTGATGAGCTGATTTAGCACTTTTGCAATGTGCCCCCTAAACTTCAACTCTCTATCCACCAACACTTGCAAGTCCCTTGCCTCATCAATCTCCTGAAATACAGTTCCACCAATGTGATATACTGCTGCTAATGTTTTCACCCCAAAATGCATAACCTTACATTTGGCCACATTAAATTGACATCCATTCTCCTTAGCCCAGACCTCCAATCTATTCAAATTATCCTGCAAAATTTTGACATCTTCTGCATTCACTATTGCCCTACCCAACTTTGCATCATCAGCGAACAAATGAACCGTTCTTCGTTCCTTCCCTATATCGTTAATGAACAAATTAAACAGCAGTGGTCCAAGAACAGAACCCTGTGGCACACCACTAGTCACAGGCCGTTTTTCGACTCTACCCCTGAGTAAACTACTCTCTAGTATCTCTCCATCAACCACCCTCCTATCCATCTCACCAACCCTGTATCCATTCCCATATGTTGCAGTTTACGGATTAGAATTCCATGTGGTATCCTGTCAAAGGCCTTAGCCAGGTCCAGCAGTATCACTGTAAACCCTTTACCCTTATCCAGTTCAGCTGTCACTGTGTTATAAAACCTGAGCAAGTTACTGAGGCGTGATCTACTCTTCACAAAACCATGCTGTCCCCCCATGCAGTATCTCATTTTCATCAATCCATTCCTGTATTTTTCCCTTGACTACTTTCTCCAAGACCTTGACAAAGACTCCTGATATGCTGATCGGTCGGTACTTTGCAACAGTAGTCTTGGATCCTCCTTTATGCAGTGCAACTATTTTCTCCTCTTTCCACTCCCTTTGGGACTAAACCAGACCCGAGACTCAGATTAAACAATATGGTCAAGGGCACTGACAATTCTTTAGCCGCTTCACGTAAGACCCGTGCTGGTATACCATCCAATCCCACAGATGTATTCACATTAAGGTTTTGTAATAGACTATTCACCTCCACTTCATTCACCACAATTCCCTTATAAACTAATGGTTCCTTCAATGTCACCACCTGGATGATATACTCTTGCAAAGTGCTCACTCAGTAATTCCACTATATCAACTGATTCAGTGACCTCCCTACCATCGGCATTCCTTAAAATCATTCTTTTCTGTACAGTTTTTCAGCATACTGAAAGAACTGTTTTGGATTCTCTTTAGCTTGCATGGCTAATTTCCTTTCATAATCCTCTTGTGCTTTTCTTACAACACTCGTTACCCTTCTGGCCTGCACTTTATACCAGTCATGTGCCTGCAGGTCACCTTTCACCTTAAATTCCTTCCACAGTTTTTTTTTTTTTTTTTTTTGCAACTCAAGTTTAATATTGTTATTCATCCGTTTAACTCCTACTTGATTTACTATTCGAACTCTCAGTATACAATCGGCCATAACCTCCTGCAAATGCTCCTTGACCTCTTCTCATGCCCTATCAACATCCAGCCCTTGCAGTTTTACATGCCATGGCACTAAACCAAGCAATCTCCTGAGCATGTCATACTTGCTAGCACAGTAATTCCACATGTACCTTGTCTTAGTTTAAAATTTCACACATTTAGCCACCTCCCAGGTCAAGACCATATGAGCACTCTCACCAATAGGTGGCAACATGGTCATATTCATTACAGTCAAATTCTCAGATGTTATTACTAGGTCAAGCACTCTCGAACCCTCAGTATTTTCCATTACATGATGTCTCAGATAGTTATCCCTTAGTAACTGAATAAAATCCAGTTCCTTCTTCACATGTGTCCTCTCTCCCTTCCAATCAATGTTACCATATTGAAACCCCCCCATAATAATTACCCTCCTTCTACTCATTTCATCCATTTGTCTATGCATACTATCTCCACCATCTATTTCATCACCTGGTCTATAGCAGCACCCAACTGTACATTTTGTTCCGTTAGTCTCAATCTCACACCAAATAGCCTCAAATGAACTCTTTTCGCTATTCTGCAATACAACTTCTATTCTCCTTGGCTGCAGTTCATCAGCTATCATCAATAACACTCCTCCCCCCATTTTATTCTCTGTCCCTCCTGAACACACTATACATTCTATCCCACTAACTATATCATCTTCTGTTAGTCATGTTTCACTAATGCCAATAACCTGTGGCCAGGAAGAGCCAACCAAGGCCAAAAATTCTTCTTTCTTGTTTCTAATACTCCTGCCATTAGTATGCATGAAATGCAGTTGTCCTACCTCTATCTTGATGCGTTATACTAACTATCCCATTCTTATTTCCTGTCCTTCGTACTGGCTTGGGCTCATTATATACATTCTTACACTCAACTGCCTCACTGATGACTGAATATCCACTTCCTCCCCTCGATAATAGTTCTAGTTTCCCTCATTTTGCACATCCATTCCCACTTCACTCAGCAACACTTTTTCCAGTCTTCACACACCAAATCCATTCAAATGTAAGCCATCCATCTTGTACAAATCCTTTCGACCATCAAACTCGAACCACAAACTCCACACCACACTATCTACATAACATGTACACAAAGTCATTTGTGATTATGACTCTCCTTCTAAACATCTCTCTGTCATACCACAGCAACAGATTCACTATCCTAAGTTTATCACTCTTTTCTTTCAGTTTTAAAAGAGGTAAACCGTGAGTAGACATAACTATACATAAAAATATAACGGAAAAACTCACGTAGAAAAATTATTTAATGGTATAATTTTCGCCCGTGTGTCACAGGCATCTTCAGTACAATTAGGCACAAAAATTAATGTTTAATTTTTGTGCCTAATTGTACTGAAGATGCCTGTGACACACGGGCGAAAATTATACCATTAAATAATTTTTCTACGTGAGTTTTTCCGTTATATTTTTATGTATACTCTTTTCTTTCGCTACCTCTAGCAGATGTGGCAGCCTTGAAAGAGGATTCGATTAAGGTGGACAAATGAATGGGGTTTATCACCACAAAATGTAAAGTCTTGAAATTTGGGATCCATTGATGGGAGTCTGCATACGCAATTGAATGAGCTATACTTGAAGAAATAGGGGTGACAAGAGATCTGGGGATGATTGATAGAAACCTGAAATTCAGGGAACATTTTCAAAGGTGGTGAAGGTAACCCAGAGGATTGCTGCAATACTGAGAAGGATGCTGCTGACCTGTAGAGATAAAAGAGTTTTTGTTCCATTGTATAAGACCCTGATCAGACCACACTTAGACTGTTCTTCTCAAATTTGGTCCACAGGATATGAAGGGGATAAATTAACTGCAGAAAGGGTACAGAAGTGGATATTATTATTATTATTATTATTATTATTATCCCAAGCCCTCATGGAGTCATAGACTCCTTTGGGAGGTCCTTTTATCACACACATATCTCATCATACCATGTCTTAAACACACTCAAATTCCTTTCAGACACCACACTCTCAGGCAAGGCATTCCAATCATTCACAACTCTGCACGAAAAAAACCTGCCTCTCACTCCCCTACTCACACCCTCTTTATACAGTTTCCAGGGATGACCTCTGGTTCTCCCCTGATCTACCACTATTCTCTGTAGAACTTCTCCACACTTACCAACTTGTAGGTCTCTATCATATCTCCCCTCTTCCTCCTATCCACCAGACTCTGCAAATTACATCTTCTCAATCTTTCCTCATACTCAACATTCCCGAGGTCAGAACCTACCTTAGTTGCTTTTGAACCCTTTCCAACATCTCTTCATCCTTCTGAAAACCCGGTGACCAAATCTGGGCACAATAATCCATGTGTGGCCTAATCAAAGCCTTAGACAACGGAACAAGAATCTCCCTACTTCTACAAGTCAGTGTCCTCCGCATCATTTCCAGATGCCTTTGTGTTGTCTTCAGAATTTTGGCTATGTGTCTCCTAAATTTTACAACCTTACCCACTATCTCCCAAGATCTCTTATTTCCTCAACCTCCAACAATATATCCTCATCAAGCATAAATTCTGCATCCCATCTTTGTTTTCCAAATTTTGAAACCTTACATTTTGCAACATTGAACTCACATCCCCATTTCCATGCCCAATCACTCAATTTATTCAAGTCTTCTTGCAAGGCCACAACATCTTTACTATTCTTTATGGTTCGTCCCAACTTTGCATCATCTGCAAACAACTGAATATTTCCATCCAAATCTTCACCTATATCATTAATATACAAGTTAAACAGACCCCAGAGGCACTCCACCAGTGACTTTCCCTTTTCCTGGATATCGCACCCCCCCCCCCCCATACACAACTTGTTGATACCTATCAGATAGCCAGTCTCCAATCCAATGCACTAATCTAATATCCAACCCCATCTGCTCTAGTTTCACCGTCACCTTATCATGAGGTACTCTATCAAAAGCCTTTGCGAAATCCAAGTATATTACTGTGTATCCTTCTCCTCTGTCCAAGGAAGCAGTCACTTTATTGTAATAAGTAATTAGATCACTAAAACATGACCTCCCTTTAGCAAATCCATGCTGTCCATCAAAGATAATACCATTGTTGTCAACCCAACCCTGGATCCTAGTTCTCACAAGCTTCTCCACCAACTTAACCACAACACCTGACACAGAGATAGGCCTATAGTTTGATGCTTGAGTTCAATCACCTCCTTTTTGAAATGGCACAATCTTGCCCTCCTTCCACTCTTTAGGAACTTCACCAAGTGCAAGACTCGTATTAAAAAAATATGTCAAGGCAGGTGTCAACTCCCTGGCACATTCCTTCAGAATACGTGGTGATATATTATCAAGTCCCACAGCCTTATTTACATCTAGTTTACTCAACTCCCCAAACACCTCTTGCTCACTTACAGTCAGTCTCTCCTCCCCATCATCATCTGCTCTCAATCTCTCCATGAAGTCACATTCACAAGATTGAAAGATCTTTATGAACTTCTCATTAAGTATCTCCATCACACATTCTGCAACAGCTGTCTTTATGCCATTTTCTCCAATCAATGTCATTCTTCCATAATCATTCTTTCTTTTGCTGGCAACATATCGAAAGAATTCCCTAGGATTCTTTTTGGCTTCATTAGCTAACTGCTGTTCATACCTCTCTTTAGCTACTCTCACCAACCAAGTCACCCTCCTTGCCTGGTCTTGGATAAAGGATTAAACTAAAATTATTATAGTCTAACCAAGTGAAAAAAACTTCCAACATCAGTTATTTGTTTTATTGTTCCACTCTATTACTCATGTCACCTCTAATGATAGAGTCACTAGCGATATATGATTATCCTTTAACTCTTTCTTCATAACACTAACTTTGTCCTTCTCGTTCACATCAGCCATTCTCTCCTTTAATTATTTAATCTCATCTTCCAGATGCTCTATTTCACTATTCATTTTCATTGACTCTTGTCTAAGCTTTACTGTCATAGTCCTGACTCTACCTCCCATTTCTAATCGCTCTAGCCTATCAATGCACTTTTTACATGCATTAATGTTTTCATTCTTTTTGTTCACTCTAACAGTCCACATATCTTTCACATTTTTCAGTGCATACATTAAGTAATTTTCATCCACTAACACGATCCCATTTAAATACAATCCATCAACGTTAAACCCAGTGGGGGCTTGTACATAAGCACTGCGACACTGCAGCATCACGAAGGAAAAAATGAAAAAATTAAATTTTGTTTGTGTTTATAAATAATAACAATGCTTACAACATTATATAAATGCAGTACAACATGTTAGAGGTTACAGCTTATGTTTTGACATTGATTGAATAGTTAATAATTGGAATTGTTCGATTAACACTTTAGATTATGAAACAAATGCACTGTGATCTAACACCGATATTCGTCTGACCTTGTCATTGCACGTTACGTCATTCCCAACTGTAACTGCTCACGCGGCAGTGTATTTTTAGTATGCTTACGCACCTTATTTCTGTGAGATATGAAACATTTATTATTGGTGCGTGTGCGTGGTGAACTATTTTTTGTCAATCTTATTTTATTTTGTTAAAATAACATATAATTATTTATTTATTATATATACAAGGCTGAATTATGATGAGTGTCACTGAAAATATGAAAAGAATAATATTTTTTCAATGATCGGTACATGAAACAAATGCACTACGATCTTCGTTTGCTGTTGTTGCATGCTACGTCATTAGATACACTGTCGCTTGGGCAGTGTATCTTATGCCTGCGCTCGTTATTTCTGTAAGATATGAAACGTTTATTATTTGCGCGTGTTTCTGAACTATTTTTTTGTAAATCTTATTTTATTTTGTTAAAATAACATATAATTATTTATTTATTATTGATATAAGGCTGAATTATAACAAGTGTCGCTGTTGAAAATATGAAAAGAATTATATTTTTTCAATTATCGTCGAAACAAATGCACTACGATCTAATGCCGATATTCGTTTGCACTTGTCATTGCTATTGATATGAAACTTTTATTATTGGTGTTTGTTCATGGTGAGGATGAAATATTTTTAATAAATCAATTTTTAATATGTAAATTTATTTATTAATAACTTAGTTACTGATTAGGAAAATAAAGTTTTTTTTCCTTTCTTTGTATATGCAGCACCCCCACTTAAAATTTTCACCGGCCGCCAGTGGTTAAACCACTCCAACTTTCTTTAAATTTACTATACAGATTCACAAACTGAATCCCCTTTATTTCAAACAACTCAGCCATCTTGATATTCATTATCTCTGCTGTCCTTCTCAATTCACTGTTGTCATATCTGGGCAACACTAATGACTTTTCTAACATAACATCACTATTATCCTTTATCTTCCACAGCAATTTCCTTAAGTCTCTATTAGCGTTCTTTTTTTTCACCAAATAGGTCATTTGTACTCAGAACTACCACTAATTCTGATGCCCATTCTTTTCTTCTCTACAAAGTATCAGTTATTTGTTTCATTATTCGAGGGCAGAACTCAGCCTCTATGTTTCTGATATGTACTTCTTTGTGGACACCATTTTCAGAAGTAGAAGCAGTAGGAACAAGTGGAAAAAAGAAACAGTACTGAAAGACACTTGTATCTAGCATGAAAATATGTAGCAAATTACGATAAAAAGCCTCACTATACACTATTTAAAAACACATTTCTTTGCACAGCTCAAATATATCGCTATGTTCACTCGCACCACTTACGAGATATTCGGTTGTTTTCTGATGATGAACAGGTGGAGAGATTAATGAGTAGTGATGATAATATTAACTCCCTTCAGGAAGATTTAAATGAACTCTTAACTTGGACAAATGATTGAAGTTATAATTTTAGTGGTTATAAATGCAGGGTGGTTTTGCACTTTGAAGTGCAGAGAGTTAGGATTGTATACTTGGAAAATGTACTTCAGGAGGTGGATAATATTCAGGATCTGGGGATGATAGTCAACAGTGGCCTAACACTAAGAGGGTATGTTACAAGAGGTATGAAAGCTACACTGCATATTGCTGCTGAGGAGTATAGTAACAAGTAGAGATAGAGATGGTTGCTCTACTATATGGCATTGGGTTGATTTCACATGGATCAGTGTGCTCAGATAGAGTTGCTTTGTTTCCATGGTAAATTCCAGAAAAGGGCCAGAGACAAGTGACTACACCATTTTGTATATTAGTTATGAAGTGGGGGGGGGGAGAAAATGTAGTTTGCAGAAGTTTAGTGACAATGTGGAAAAGAGATAATGTGATGGAGATATTTTAAGATGATAAGAGGATTTTACAGGATTTATATAGAAGGGATTAGGGTTGGAAAGGAACAAGTGGTCATCCCTGAAATTTATGTAAAGATGTGATGAAGAGATAGGAAGAGTAGAAGTATATTTTTTACATGAAGAACGTGACTGCTATTTTTTTGTCATTCAATGCAAGCTACAAACTTAGTGAACATTCACTAGTAACCCACAAAGTACCACAATTGCTACACAATTAGGCCAAGCTCTCAAAAATAAAAGTTGACAAGGATGCAGGCAATATTGACAGTTATTATCTAAGATAACATCAGTAATAATTGGCAATATTACCTTTAACTTTTTCTAATGGCAACACATATTTTATTACTAAGTCATTTGATTTTAATTATTATCATTATCATCAAAACTCTATAGAGTCAAGAGACTCATTACATGAGGTCCCACTCTCACATGCTCAGCTCATCATACCCTGACTTAAATGCATTCACTGTCTGCAATTGCCACACTTTCAGGCAATGTATTCTAATCACCCACCACTCTCTATGCAAAAAATCAACTTCTCATCTCCTTGCTCACATCTTTCTTATACAGCTTCTAGGGATGGCCTCTTGTTCTTAACATCTCTAGCCATGCTATGAGACAGCTCATCCACATTAATTTGGTAATTGTCCCTTACCAACTTATGTCCCAATCATGCCCCCCTCCTTCTGTTCACTATTGTTCTGACTTAGTTAATCGTCTTTGAATCTGCTCCAACGACTCAACATCACTTTGAAAACTGAATGACCAAATCTGTGCAAGGTAATTCATGTGGTCTGATCAAAACTTTGTACACTGAAATCATTATTATTATGTAACACCTCCAAGGAGTCCAGTAACTCATCGAGGAGGGAACCTACTCTCCAACTCTCTGTCTCCACCACTCAAATCCACCAACTACAACGAACTTCATTTACCATTATCATCTACACCATAGATGGTAACAGCAGGCCTGCGGGCCACATGCAGCCCGTAACGTGATTTTGTGCAGCCCCTGGCAGGATTAAAACTATATTAAATCATATGTATTATCAATTTAGCTATTAGTTTCGACTGCAGATTTTCTGATTGATATACTAATTCTCAACACAGAATCAAAATTGCTTTAAAAAGATTACTCAATTTATAAAATCTGCTGCTTCTCTGTGCAAGTTGTAGTAGTGGGAGTGGTAGATTTCTATGTGCTCCAGAGTAACGCAGCATTGAAAGTCACTTGCTGTGCTCTGGTTACAGTGATCAGTTTCAGAGACCCAGTTTCACAGTTAACAGTGTTATTGTTGCAGTTTGTGTCCCCTGGTCAGTCTTTGTGTACTGAGTAAGAAACATAAGATCTGTGAAGAAAACAGGTCGTTTCAGGAGATATGGTAAAATGAATTTCTGTTTATAAACAGTAATGACAACAGATCACAATGGCTTGTATGTGTTTGCAAGTATTGTCTGTGCACAAGGAATATAACCTCAAACGCCACTACATACAGCACCATGCTGCTAAAGACCAAGAATACTTTGGACAGGTACTATAATTTGAAGAGAAAGGTTAGTGCTCAGAAATCTATTTTTACTAAATCTACATCAATACAAAAAAGCTCACTCTTAGCATCGTTTGTTGTAAGCCCAGAGATAGCACAAGCAAAAAAATCATTATCTGATGGTGAATTTGTAAAACACTATTCTGCAAAAATGGCATGTGCATTTGGGGAAGATAAAATTGCCAGTGAGTTTGAAAGCATCCCACTATCAAAACAAATTGTAACAAAAAGAGTCAAGGAAATAGATTCTCGCATATTAAATAAATTAAAACGTGTTATTACAGATTCTTACTTCTCATTGGCTCTGGATGAATCAACTGACATAACAGATACAGCTCAACTTCTAATTTTCAATCAAACTGTTTCCATAGACTTGTTATTAATGAAGAGCTGCTAGCATTAGAGTCATTGCATAACACAGCCAAAGATCAAGACATTTTTGATGCGGTTATGAAAGTTGTCAATGGTACTGGTGACATCAACAATCTCACAGCTATTGTGACAGATGGCACGAAATCAGTGTGTGGTACCCATACAGGCTTAGTTGGCTTAGTAAGGAAGGCTGGAATCAATTGCCCTGTATTGCACTGCATTATATATCAGGAAGCTCTGTGTGGTAAAATTCTGGAGATAGACGATGTTATGAAAACTGTAATGAAGTGTGTGAATCTAAGTAAGGGTGGAAATCGGACCTTGACACACCACAAGTTTCTTTCTTTTCTAACAGAAATGGAGGCAGAATATGACGATTTAGTGTTGTACACAGAAGTATGTTGGCTAAGCAGAGGGAACTGTTTGAAACAGTTTTTTTGCTTTGAGAAAGGAAATGAAATAGTTTTTAGAGGAACACGAGACAACAAACAAAGAACTAATCACAAAACTATTTGATCCTCATTTTAACAGTTTACTCGCCTTTCTAACAGACATCTAACAGACATCACACACCACATGAATGAACTCAACGTGAAGTTACAGAGACATAACCAAACAATCTCAGATTTAGTTGGATGGGTCGACTTACGAACCCTAGATGGGTTCGTAAGTCGACTGAAGGGTTTTAAATTCACCCTAGTCAGAGGAAACTTGGTACATTTCCCTTCCTGCAGGGAGTTGGAGGAGAACCATAACATTGACTTCAAGTTTTCTGTGCCAATGTTAGACCAACTTTTGGAGCAATTCAGTAAGCGATTTTCTGACTTCAGTGACATGCAGCCACAACTGACATTATTTAACAACCGAATGAAATGAGACATTTCAGAGCAGCATGACACTACTCAAATGGAGTTGTGCGATCTTCAAAGTGACCCCTTTTTCCAGTCAAGGGTGGAAATAGGCATTACTTTTTGGAAATTGGTACCAAGGAAAAAATATCATGCATTGAGTGATTTCAGCTTGAGAATTGTGTCTATGTTTGGAAACACATACATATGTGAATGCACTTTCTCAACTATGAGGGCGGTTAAATTGTCACAAAGAAGCCGACTGACTGATGACCACCTTCAGGATTTGTTATGAATATTGTCATCATCATTGAAAATCGACTTTGATGAACTTGTTGCTGCACATGAATGCTCACAGTTTTCTCATTAAGTTGTGTTACATATAAAAAAAAAAACAGAAATATGTAATTAAATTTAATTTAACAACTTATATTTAAATCAATCAAGTATTTTATATTGTTTAAATGATTTAATAAATATAGTAATTCAATACATATAACTATTGCCTTGAAAAAATGCAGAGTTTATTTTTATTTAAGTTCTGTCTAAAAGTTATGACCCATGACACTACCACTCATCATATAATGGCCCTTGTAAAGAATGAAGTTGGCCATGCTGATCTACACCAACTTCATCTACTCCAAATCACTACCTCACAGCAATCACGAATGTCCATGCCCATGGCAGGATTCAAATCCACAGCCTTTTGGCTGTATAGTGGATATGCTAACAATTGAGAGCTTCAAAGAGAGATATATCCGGAACCATAGTGTGGATGATTATGGAATATTTTGTGGGCAGCTTATATCAATATAATGAGCTGTTAGAGAAAGAGATTGATACAGGGGGAAATGTTTAAAGAACATCTGTCATAAACAGTGTTTATTATTATTATTATTAATATTATTCCAAGATCCCATGGAGTCAAAGATTCATCTAGGAGGTCCTTTTATCATACACAAAGTTCATCATACCACACCTTAAATACACTCAAATCCTCTGTAGACACCATCTGCTCAGGCAAGGCATTCCAATCATTCACAACTCTGCACACAGAACACCTGCTTCTCACACCCCTGCAGGGTGTGAACATATATGAACATGTTCACACCCTGCAGGTATGAACATCATCCTCTCAGGCAAGGCATTCCAATTATTCACAACTCTGCATGCAAAAAATGCTTCTCACACGCCTGCTGACACCCTCCTTTTACAGCTTCCAGGGATGACCTCTAGTTCTCCCCTGATCTTCACACCATTTTCTGTAAAACCTCTTCAACATCGATCCTATAACAACCCCTTACTAACTTGTAGGTCTATATCATATCACCCCTCTTCCTCCTCCTCTACACTCTGTAAATTGCATCTTCTCAACCTTTCCTCATATTCAACATTTCAGTGATCAGAAACTACCTTAGTCAGTTATTTCCAACATCTCTTCATCATTTAGAAAACCAGGAGACCAAATCTGTGCACAAGTAGTCAATGTGTGACCTAATCAGAGCCTTATACAATGGAACAAGAATCTCCTTACTTGTACAAGTCTACAAGGCTTATTATTAATATTTGACCTCCAGGGAGTAGTCAGCGACTTATCGTGGGAGGTACACACTATTGCACACAATGCTGATCTGACCATGCCTTAAAATGATTTGGTGTGTCTACATTCACAACACACTCAGGCAATGCATTCCTCTCACCAACCACACTCCATGCAAAGAACCATCTCCCTCACTCTTCTGTTCACACTCTATTTATACAGTTTCCAGCAATGGCCTCTTGTTCCACCCCCCCCTCCCATTCTATGAAAACTTTTCCATGTCAACCTGATAACAACCACTGACTGGCTTATATGTCCCAATCATATCCCTCCCCTTCCTCCTTTTTCATGAGGCTTTGCAATTTACATTCACAATCTGTCTTTGTACTCCACATTCCAAAGACCGCTGACAACCTTTTGTGATTCTCCTTTGGACCCTTTTCAACATATCCTCATCAACAATAAAACCTACCCAATAGATTTGTGCACAATAATCTATATGAAGTCTGATCAATGCCTTATACAATGGCATCACAACCTCTCTATTTCTGCATATGTTGGGGGGCCAAGGGACCCTGGCAAACCACAAAGAAAAATAAAAAAACACTAACAAATTTTCCAAAAATCTTTTCCTAATTAAAATTCAGTTTTTATTTATGGTGTGTCATACCTTCTATTGCTATACTACTTATGAATTAGCAGTCACATAAGGTGGGAAAAAGCCTATAGGAATCAGGAATTGAACTAAGAGCTCCACTTACTTGCTACCTATTCAAGTCCTCTTGCAAGGTGTAACATCTGCTTGACTCTGCATTGCTATCTCCAATTTTGCATCATTTGCAAACAGCTGCATATCCCTAGTTAAATGCATCCTAGTATCATTAATATAAAAATTGAACAACAATAGTCCTAAAACTGATCCCTGTGGTACACCACTAACGACCTTCCTCCTACTGGATAACGCACCCCATATACAACTTTCTGATATCTATCTCACAGCCAGTCACTGATTCAATTTAGAAGTCCGTTATCCAATTCCATTTGTTTCAATTTATTTGATAGTTTTTCATAGGGGAGCCTATCAAAAACTTTTTGCAAAATCCAACTACACCACTGTGTATGCATTTCCCCTGCCCAAGATATTCATTAACTTGTTATAGTACATAAGTAAGTTAGAAAAACATGAATGCCCCTTAACAAACCCATGTGGATAACCACAGAAAATACTGCTTTTATCAACCCATTTCTTGTATCCTACTTTTCTCTAATCTCTCTTCTACCTTCATCACAAGTCCAGATACTCAGCTTGGCCTATAATTTGTAGCCACAGCCTTATCACCAGCCTAATGCAGTGGAACAGTTTTACCTTCTTTCCACACCCTTCGAACCTGTACTTCTGTAAGATTCTTATTAAACAAGCATGCCAGTGCTACTGCTAATTCCCTAGAACATTCCATTAAGACGTGAGGTGATGTGTCATAAAATCTTATCACCTTATTGACATCAAGGTTATTTATTTCCTCAAATACCTCCTGCTCACTCACAATTAAGCCATCCTATCCTATGTCCTCTATGCTTAAGTTTCTCATGATTCCACCCTGATCAGGATGAAACACCCTTATAAATTGATCATTAAATACCTCAACATGTCTTCTGCAGGAGTTACCATTGTACCATTTTCAACCATTAACATCATCTTACCATGATCATTCTTCCTTCTACTTGCTTCATATCTAAAAAAATACTGCAGGATTTTTCTTTGCCTGATTTGCCAGTTTCTACTCATGTTGCACTTTTGTTTTTCCTTACTGACTCACTCTCCTGGCTTGTACTCTATACTCTTCATGTAACTGATCATTACCATTATTAATTTTGTAATGCCTCCAAACCTTCTTCTTCCAAATTTCATGCTTAAGATTTTATTCATCCATTTTACAACTGCCTTATTCTGTCCTTTGGCCTTCAGAATACAGTCACACATTCATGCTGTTATGTATTCTTTGTCAGTTCCCAAGCAGCATCTATTTCATTAACAGTCAACTCATTCTATGCCATAGCTCCAAGTTGTCTCCTAAGCTTGTCATAATCATCAGCCTTGTACTTCTGCATATATCCTTTCCTCACAGAAGTCTGCATATATCTAGCTTCAGCCCAGGTGATCACTTCATGATCACTCTCACCAACTAGAGGAAAGTGTAAAACCCTACTCACGTTTACATTCTCTGACAATATAATCAGATCTAAAACTCTTGATCATAGCATGCCCTCCTTTACACACTGTATCTCTTAAGAACTTAACTCAAGTTCTTAAGAGATATAGTTATCTCTTAAGAACTTGAGAAATTCATTTTCCTTATTCCCAAATGCTATCTCTTCATTCCATTCTATACCACCATAATTAAAATCACCCATGATAATTACCCTTTGTTTGTTCACTAGTCCCAGTTGTTTATTCATTTCTTCATCACCACCCTCAACATTCCCTGGCCTATAGCAATATTCAACAAAATATGTAATAAGAATTTGGCAAACTCTCTGACAGGCATCAGCAACTTGTGCTGATGGCATAGTAGTGTGCTGGTAGAGATAGCAGCAATGGTGTGCCTTAAGAGTCTCTTTTTGGGCCATTGTTGTTTACTTTAATGTTTATGATGTTGGAAGAGGGTTAAATGAGAATATTCAGTTTGCAAAGTTGGAAAGAACAATGAATAGTAGAGCAGATATGACATTGTGTGATGATGTGAATAGACTGAGTAGGAAGATCAGTGGAGTTACCAATTAGTGTTGCAAAGTGTAATGTTTTAAAATTTAGAACAGAGTGGTTGCACTCTGATTGGTAGGGATATTGGAAAGTAGAGGATATAATGTTCTGAGTATAATGGTGAACAAGGTCCTAAAATTTGTGTTGCATTGCTAGAATTATGAGGATATCAAAAAAAGATTATGGCACTGATATATAAAGGACATTAATATGTAGATAATAAGGTGGGGTGCTTAACGGTCAAAGCTATATAACTGAGAGGAGACCTCCACATAGCCTTTAAAGGAATGCAGAGAACTGATCAGGGCTTCTGACCTAATATCCAATCCTGACCTTCTTGTGGTGCATCCTGTTAGGTATCTACCTGGATACTGAACGAACGAGAATGGGCTGGCAATTTTGAATTTTGCCAACCAAATTGTATTCTTACTGACTTAAACCAAAATAAAAAATGATGGTAAAACCTGACAGAATTTCATGCTGGTTGAGTCATCGCCCAGTTAAACAAGCCCCCCCCCCCCCGTTGTTTTTGCCAGAGAACCAGAGCAAACAGCGAAAAGTCAGCTACTGGAACAAAATCCTAAAACCAACCTAAACTCAACATCACCAGAGTTCAAGATCAGTACTATCAACATAAGAAGCCTGAATGGCAAAGAAATGAAGTTAGCTGAGGAATTGGATAAGTACCAGATCGACATAATAATATCAACTATAATCAACCAAAAAGAATCCCTAGGATTCTTTTTGGCTTCATTAGCTAACTGCTGTTCATACTCTCTTTATCTACTCTCACCAACCAAGTCACCTTCCTTGCCTGGTCTTTATAGACCTCATGAAATTGGTTATTTCCACTTCTCTTATGCTGCCTCCACAATGCCCTTTTTCTCTGTATCACATGCTTAATCTCTTTATTCATCCATCTCACACCTACCTTATTTAACCTTCTCACCCTTGGAATACATTTAGACATTGCATCTACTAGAGAGTTTTTGAAAATTCCCCATTTTGAAAATTGATCTCTTTTCCAGCTAACTCCTCATTCCACGCTACACCTGCAAGCTGTCTCCTGAGCGCTTCATAATCACCCCCCCCCCCTTGTAGTTCCACATATACCCTTTTCTTACAGAGTTCCTCACACTGCTGGCAACCACCCAGGTAATCACCTCATGGTCACTCTCACCAATTAGTGGATGATTTGATACCTCATTTATAATTACATCCTCTGATGAGATGACCAAATCCTAGACCCTTAATCCTCATGTGCCCTCTGTTACATACTGTCTGAGATAGTTATCCCTTAAAACCTCAAGAAACTCATTTTCTTTACTTCCAGTTGCTACTTCATCATTCCAGTCTATATTGCTATAATTAAAATCATCCATAATGATCACCCTTTTCTTATTTGCTTGGCTAATTTTGACTATACATTTCACTATTACCACCATCCACATTACCTGTTCTATAACAACATCCCACCAAGTATTTGATTCCATTCACCTCTATCTCACACCATACTGCCCCAAAACCACTGGCACTATTTCTGTCTTGCATTTCTACTTTGTATGGACATAACTCTCTATCATCAATAGCACTCCCCATCCCTTTTTACCCCTTCTATCCTCACAAAACACATCATACCCTTCCATTTCTATTCCTGTCAGGATGTCATCCTCTTCCAATCATGTCTCACTTATTCCGACAATCTTTGGGTGAACAGATGCAATTAGTGCAACCATTTCATCTGCCTTGTTTCTTATACTTCTAGCATTTGTATACAAACACAACAGGTCATTTCTGGATCTACAGCTAGTTCCATGCTAGACTGGGGCCATTTCACTTTCTGCTTCTTCATTTTGGAACCCTTTTCAATTCCAACTGTTTCCTCTTGATCCCTGGGTCATCCTATTCCTTTCCTGCCTACATGCTCTCACCTCCTCTTGGAGTATCCACCTTTCTCACGCTGTGTACCCCTGTCCATCCTGAAAAGAAGAAAATGTAAGAAAGTTTTAAAGCAAATAAAAGTTGAGCAGCTCTCAGATGTGTACTGTAGACTAAAATACACAAACATGATTGAAGAAAAATTAGAGTTTGAGAACAGGAACCAACCCTTGTTGATTCCATTGGCAAGCCCAAAATTGATTTCAACTTTCAAAAGTTGAAATCAATTTTGGTTGAAATCAATTTTGATTGATTTCAACCAAAATCAATCAGTGTTTTGGTTAAAACACTGATTGATTCAACCAAAGGTGCATGTGGTGAGGTTGTCTGTCAAGAAAGAAAAATCAGAACTCCATGGTGGACACAGGAAGTTAAAGAGGCAGTGAAAGAAAAGAAGAAAGCATATCAAAAGTTCCTGGAAAATAAGTCAGCTTGTGCTCTTACAGAAATTTATTATTATTATTATTATTCAGGCCTCCAAGGAGTCAAAAGACTCATCAAGGGAGGTCCTTCCTAAGACATAAAGTCTGTCAAGACTCATCAAGGAAAGGTCCCCCCCCCTGAGAAACACAAAGTCTATCATACCACTCTTTAAACTCACTGACCGTTCTCGCTCCCACCACTCCATCAGGCAATGCATTCCACGGCTCAACCACCCTCCACACAAAGAAACCACTCCTTACCCTCTTGCTCACAGTTTCCTTTCGTAACTTCCAGGGATGGCCTCTTGTCATCACTCCTTCCCGCTGATCAACCAAGCGAAAGAACTCCCCAGTGTCAACCCTGTAACCACCTCTCAACAGTTTAACAGTCTCAATCATATCACCTCTCCTTCTTCTGTCCACCAAACTCTGCAGTCCACATTCTCTCAGCCAATCCTCATAACTATCCTTGTACAGTCCTGAAACCATCTTTGTCATCTGTCTTTGTATCCTTTCCACAGTTAATTTATCCCCTTCAAATCCTGGGGACCAAATCTGAGAACAATAGTCCAAGTGTGGTCTGATCAGAGACTTATACAACGGAATGATAACCCTCTTATCTCTGCAGATCAGTGTCCTCATAATAGCAGCAATCCTCTGTGTTACCTTCACCACCTTTGCAATATGTCCCCTAAACTTCAGGTTTCTATCAATCATCAACCCCAGATCTCTTGTCTCCCCTACTTCCTTCAGTATAACTCCTCCCATAGAGTATGCAGCATCCCATCGATATTTCCTAAACCTCAAGACCTTACATTTTGCTGCATTAAACTGAGACCCCCATTCATTTGCCCATTTATCTAGCTTATTTAAATCCTCTTGCAGGGCTACCACATCTGCACTATTACTAATAATCCTTCCCAGCTTCGCATCATCTGCAAACAACTGAATATCCCCCTGCAATCCACTGGCTATGTCATTGATATAAAGGTTAAACAATATAGGTCCTAGTACTGAGCCCTGTGGGAACCCACTTGTAACCCTCTGCCTCCTGGAAACTGCTCCACCATACACAACTCTCTGATACCTATCAGACAGCCAATCCTGAATCCAGTTGACCAATCTGACATCCAGACCCATGTGCTGCAACTTAAATATCAGCTTATCATGTGGCACCCCGTCAAATGCCTTCGCCAAGTCTAAGAAAATTGCAGTGTATGCCTTTCCCTCATCTAATGTTCTTGTAACTTTATTATAAAAGGCTAGCATATTGCTAAAACAAGAGCATCCTTTCACAAATCCGTGTTGATTCTCCAGATAACATTACACTCATCTGCCCAATGCTGTATACGGTCCCTCACTACTTTCTCCAAGATCTTAACAACTACTGATAACACACAGACTGGCCTATAATTAGACACTTCCAGTCTGTTACCACCCTTATGCAATGGCACTATCTTACCTTCCTTCCATTCCCTGGGCACCTTTGCCAAAGCCAGACTTTCATTGAAAAGCCACGTTAAAGGTACTGTCAATTCCCTAGCACATTCTCTCAAAACTCGTGGTGAAATACCATCCAGTCCCACAACTTTACTGACATCCAGAGTACTCAGTATCTGAAACACACTCTCCTCCTGTACCTCCAGACCTCAAACCAGTCCTATCCCTCTAGCATTAAAACTAACTCTTCTAGGATGAAATACTCCAATAAAGTGTTCATTGAACAATTCCACTATGTCCTCTGCATCAGTCACTCTATTCACATTTTTATCCCACAATATCATTCTTCCACAGTCATTTCTCCTCCTACTGGCCACATAGCTAAAAAATTCCCTAGGATTTTCTTTGGATCTTAGGGCCAATCTCCTCTCATATTCCAATTTCGCTTTCCTTACCACACTAGTCACTCTTCTGGCCTGTGTCTTATATTCCTCATGCATCTCTTCACCTGTCTCCTTATATCTCTTCCATAGCCTCTTTTTCTCGTGCAATTCCTGTTTAATATTGTTTGTCATCCAATTTACTCCAAATTGCGTCCTCTTCTTCACTTGTGGTATACAACTTACCATTGCTGATAACAAATATTCTTTCACAATTTCCCACGCACTGGTGATATCCCAGCCTTCCAATTCCTCCCTTCATGAAACTTCCCGAAATTGATGTCTAAGACTATTATAATCACCTGCCTTATAATTCCACATACGTTCCCGTCTCTTTGATACTCCTGCATGTCTATTCATTCTCCAAGTCAAAACCATATGGTCACTCTCTTCAACTGGTGGGAGAGATGTCAACTCAGTTATTATCAACTCTTCTGATGCTATAACCAAATCCAAAACTTTTGAACCTCTTGTTCCCTCTGTTACATGTTGCCTAAGACATTTGTCTCTCAAGAATTCTAGAAATTCCATTCCCCTATTGCTACATGCATCTTCCTCTCTCTCCAATTTATACTACTGAAGTTAAAATCTCCCATAACAATCATTCTTCTTGCACTTGCCAAACTTAGCTGTCTAAACATCTCCTGGTCCCCATCCTCTGTGCTCCTGGGTCTTTAGCAACACCCCACTAAATATCCTGTCTTGCCTACCTCTACCTCACACCATATGCTCTCAAAATCATTTGTCTCACTTCCTTCCAAATTCTCCACTCTTAGAGGACATAGGTCATCACTTATTATAAGCAGCACCCCACCACCACGCTTTCCCCTCCTATCCTGACGAAAAATGCTATACCCAGCGACTTCTATTCCTGTTGTTATATCCCCTTCTGTCAACCACGTCTCAGTGATCGCAATAATTTTTGGCCAGGCTGATTCTATCTGCGCCACCAATTCCTCTCCCTTATTCCGGATACTCCTGCCATTAGTATAAAGCATATAAATGCCATTGTTTCTTTACCCAGCATTATCCCTTCTAGACTCCACTGGGCTCAGTGTTACCTGACATTGTCTCCCTTCTCCCAAGTATCCATTCCCACAAAAGGCCACCCCTGCTATCATCCTCCCTGGGACACACTACTCGTTCAGAACAGCAATCTCTCCAGATGCCTACGTCCTTCCTCATTCAAATGTAAACAGTCTCTTGCATACAACTCCTCTCTTTCCTCAAACGCACTCTGAGCATCCACATATACCAGTCTTCTCTTGTCACACATTCTCGCTATTATGCCATTCAATATCACCACTCTTCTGCTCAGCTCATCATTATCATACCTAGGCAACACGCACACTATTTTTCCTCTCTCTGTCTTCTTCCATGCAGTATCAAGCAAAAATCTCATATCTCTCGCTGCCCGACTTACATTACCACTCAAGTCATTCGTTCCTACCATCACAACCATCTCATCCACCCTTTCACCTCTCTTAATTGCCATAGCCACCCTTTCTATTGTTCCTCCTGGCAAACACTCCTCACGCATCCTATCTTGAACACCACAGATCATTGAGTCGCCATACATTATACCTCTTACCATTCCCTCGCTCCTATTGTTTCCATTCTCTCCTCTTCTTTCATTCCCATACCTCTCTCTTCTACTGTTTCCATTCTCTCCTCTTCTAGCACTCCCATACATCTCTCTCATTCCCTCTCTACTACTGTTTCCATTTTCTCCACTTCTAGCACTTCCATATCCCTCTCTCATTCTGTCTCTCCTACTACTGTTTCCATCTGCTCGTCTTCTAGCATTCCCATACCTCTCTCTCATTCCATCTCTCCTACCATTTCCATTCTCTCCTCTTCTAGCACCCCCATACCTCTCGCTCATACTCCCTAAATTCTCTCTCTCTCTCTCTCCTACTCTGATTCGCCTTGCATTTATCTCTTCCATTCTCCTAATCTTATCTTTCATACTTCTGCTCTCATTCACAAGACATTCCACCTCCTCTTTCAACTCATCTATCTCCCTCTGCAGGTCAGTCACTCTTAATCTAAATTCACTCTCCCAAACAAAACCATCTCCTAAACTTCCACAGTCACTCGCACCTTCCACACTATCAACTATTATTTTCTCATTCTCTCCTATCATACTACTTGTCTTCCTACATTCATTTCCTGTTCCTGGAGCAACAAAGTCGGTTATCGATATATCTAATGTACTTATTTCCTCCAACTGCCTGCATTTTGCGCACATACGCTCTCCACTCTCTTTAACAAGCCACATATGTAATTCCCGAGACGCATACATGCCACAAGTACTGCATGCCACAAAGTCCCTTATGATATTGCTAATAATTGAGTTCTTAAATGGCGGAGGACTTGGCGTTATGCCACTTGCGACTGCTGCTGAATCCACTATCATTCCTTACTGCCGAGTAGCATAATCTTTAATAATTATTCAATTAATAAATAAGAGGAAAAAAAGTACAAACATCAGAACATTTAAGTACTAAATATAATTAAATAAAATGAAATATAACTAAATACAGTAACTTAGCTTCGTTTTGTCTTCCACTGTTACGCGTTCGATTCCGACGGTACCAAAATATGTTATATCGCGACAGCAACTAACTTCCAAAAAACAACCACTGAAGTACACTCGTATTCATAGAAACAATTTAGCACTCAAAAACGTAGAAAAACGGGGAAAAAAGCGGACTATTCACTGATTAAAAATCACTTTCTTCTGCACAGCTCAAATTCACCGCCACATGCTACCATACATACAGAATACAGAGACAAATGTAAGAACGCTAAACACTGTGTAAAACTAGCTAAACAAAAGTCATGGGAGGACTTTGGTAAGAGCATAGAAAATAAATTTCAAGAAGGTGGTAAGATATTCTGGAGGTTGTTGAAGAAGCTCATAAATGGAGGAAAGAGTACTATAAAAGGAATTAGAGATGATAAAGGTGACATGAAAACAGGAGAAAAAAAATATCCTTGAAGTATGGAGTAATTATTTTGAAAATTTGCTAAATGAAACATGCAGTGATGACAGCACAGTGGTAAAAAAACACTGACCAGGCATGCAGTCAGGAATACATATCCCTACTTGAAGTAGAAAAAACCATCAAATGCCTGAAATGTGGAAAGGTAGCAGAAATAGATGATATTCGACTAGACATGCTCAAATATGGTGGTATAAAAGTCTTACAGGCTGCACTGCATAGTTCAGAAGGCCTGGACGGAGGGATGAATTCCAGGTGATTGGAGTAGAGCTCATAGTGCCCATATATAAAAAGGGAAATAAAACTGAATGTGAGAATTACAGAAGTATTTCTCTACTGAGTGTTCCTGGTAAGATATATGCAAGTATATCTTACCAGGAAACTATTCAGAAGGATTGTGGAAGAGAAGCTTGGTGAAGAACAAGCTAGATTCAGGCCAAGTAGAGGCTGTCAGGATTGAGAAATCATGAGAATATAAAAGATCTGTATTTAAGTTTTGTAGATCTGGAAAAGGCATATGACAAGGTGCCAAGAGAGAAGTTATTCAAAATGCTACAGTTATATGGTGTCAATTCGACATTATATCAAGCAATACTTAAGTCTTTTTTTGAGTTGTAAGTCAGCAGTTAGAATTGAAGGAAGTTCAGGAAGGTGGTTCGATGTTAAATCTGGTGTCAGTCAAGGATATATTATTCATTATCTATATGGATCACATTATGAAGGAAAGTGGTATTAAACCTGATATCAAAATTACTTTATGCAGATGATGTTATAATTCTAAATAAATGTACAAGTCTGCAAGATTCCCTGAATAAAGTGAATAACTGTTGTAATAGATATGGTATGAAGGTCAGCATTAAAAAGACAATGAAAATGGGCAGAAACATTGAAAATATCAACTGCATTGTATACCTACAGAACAAGTAAAACATTTCAGCTACTTAGGCACAATTTTTAGTGAAGATGGTAAATTAAATATGGAAATAGACAATAGAATCAACAAAGCTAGTATGGTAGGAAGTCAATTGAATAAATTTATATGGAATAAGAGAGAAATTAATGAAAATACTATATTAGCTGTATACAAGACAGTATTCAAGCCAGTTTTAACTTATGGATCTGAGAGCTGGGTCAGAATTAAAACACTTGACCAAAGACTAGAGACCGCAGATATAAGAGCCCTGAGAAAGATTAGGGGCATGAACAAATGTCATCAATGGCAATATCACATTAAAAAACGAGGATATTAAGAAAGAACTTGACATTGTCAGCATCCAGAGACGCGTTAGCAGAGCTAATCTCAGGTGGTATGGTCACTTAAACAGAATGGGAGAGGAAAAATTAGCAAAACAGTCGTTCTCTGCCAAGTTTGCAGGAAAAAGACCCAGATATAGGTGGATTGATAAAGTAAAAGTCCCTTAGAAGATAGAAATATAAGATCTGATAATGTTGGAGTCTTGACAGGTGACAGACTGATTTGGAGGAAAATTGTAGATTAGTAAGTTAGTAATAAGGAAGTTAGTAATGATGTAATTTTTCATGTAGTACTATCACATCCTGTACACCTCTTGAGGGTAAATGTCAGGAATTGGATGATGATGATGATAACGACGATAAGGTGGGTATGGTTCTCTTGTATAAGCCTTGATTAGGTTCACATGCATGCTTGCTTACTTGTGTGCAGATTTGAAAGTCTTGTTTTATGAGGATGAGAATGTATTGAAAAGTATCTTGACATAATTGACTAATGTGGTTTCCACTTCTGGAATGTTGGGCATGAAGAAAGATTGAGATTCAATTTATCAAAACTCCTGGATAAGTGGAATGCGAGAGAATATGATTGGGACATGAGTTGGTAAGGGGTGTTGTTACCAGATTAATGTGGAAGAGACACTTTTAATGTTGAGGAGCCAGTGTTAATTCCAGGCTATCCCAGAAAATTTTTAAGAATGGTGTGAGGAACAGATCTTTTTGAATAAAGAATGGCGAACATTGAGAGTGTAGTGAGCAGAAACAGTAGATGAGTTTTTAAGGCATGGGGTGATGTATGATAGTGGGAGCTACCATGATAAGTCTTTTGTTTCCATAGAGGTTTGATAGTAGTAGTAATGATGAGTTGTTGTTGTTCTTATGAGCTTCCATAGCTCAGTCAGTATAGATTTCCCTTTGGTCGGAAAGGCCTTGGCTTGATTCCCTCCAAGACATGAGGAACCTTTAAGTATTCTAAGTATTATCTGGTCTCTTTCGATAAAGGTGAGTTAGCCAGTCTCATACGAAGACTGATGGGTTTTTTTGCCTGGAAAGGTTTTTCTTCCCTCAAAAGACAAACTGGCCAGTAGAACATGCAATTTACAGACAAGAATACTTAGATGCATAGGGGTAACTGCCTTTTCCTCATATTACAGTTAGGAAATCCAAGGATATTTGGAAGGCTGTGGACACTTAAGTGTGTGTTAATGCCACTGATGAAGTTGTTTCTTACAGACGGAGTATTTTCTCATCCTTCTAGTTGAATGATATGTGCATAGGAGGCTCATCTTATCTTGCATATATAGGAACTATAAGCTGAAATATATGTGTCTGTCACTTTTGATAATACAACAGTTCTGATAATGATAGTTCAGGAAAATTTGTTCAGTAGTATTAATAACAGACAAGAATACTTAGAGGCATGGGAGTAACTGCCTTATCCTCGTATTATGGTTAGGAAATCCAAGGATACTTGGAAGATTAAGTGCATGTTAAAGCCACTGATGGATGGAAATTGTTCTTACAGTCTGAGTATTGTCTCATTCATTCTAGTTCATTCTCATTCATTGCACATAGGAATGCTCATCCTATCTTGCATATGTGGAAACTGTAAGCTGAAATATATGCTTCTGTCACCTTTGATAATACCACAGTTCTGATAATGATAGTTCAGAAAAATTAATCCAGAATCATAATAATTCTTTGTAGAATGAGTTTCTTCTTCAGTGTTTTATATCATATTTTAAAATTATTAAATTATGCAATTGTTCCTAGATAATTCAAGAAATCTTATGTGTTATGCCAGGAGTTTATTAGTCATTATGTTAGGGATGCTCTTTTGCGAACAAGTGTTTGTGGTTTTAACCACCAACCACATGAATAAAATATATCAAAAATATGTGCTTCATATCCACATTATTTCTATAATATTCAAAAGTTATATTGACATCAATGGACACTTTGCATCCATGCAATTATTGACATATATTCATGTCCAGGCCAATACAGTGGTTAAGTTGCTAAAGTGGTATTTGAATTGTAGAACTTTTTAATTAAAATATTCTGTGGAATTTGCACATTAATGATATAGGGAATGACTTGCTGTGGAATATCCAGCTATTTATTGATTATGCAAAACTGGAGAGTAGAACAGTGATTAAAATAATGTAGAATGATAAATAGATTGAAAGTATGGGCAAAGGATAGTGGTTGCCAGTTTAATGTGGCAAAGTGCACTTTTGTATGAAAGGATTACAATTTGTATAGAGCATTAATAGAATTGAGCTATAGAAATTGGTGGTGATGGGGGACAGACTTGAAGTTTAGAGAGCATATTGCAAATGTGGACAAAATAACTCTAAGGATCACTTGGGTATTGAAGGAAACATTAGTAAATTAAATATATGACTACATCTGAGCTACTGCGCACAGAGTTGGTCATCTGGGTTGGTTCTTGGGAATGAGGGTGTGGTGGAGAAGAACCAGAGGTGACAGATCTGTGAAATGCTGCTTATGAGGGTAGATTGAAGCTTTTGTGAGCTACAAAGTGTAGTTGATAGATGGAAAAGAAAGGCTGTGATAAAAACTATGTTATTAAATGAATTTTATAGGATTGATACAGAATTTTTGCAATATGTAATAATAATAAAGAAACAAGGGATACTTGTGGAAATTCTATAAGAGTTTAGCAGTATGAGGACTAGGTTTTTTGTTTGGAGGAATCAGCTGTCAGAGATAGAGATAGTTGGGAGTGCTTTGTAAATAAATGAGTTTAAAGAGAGGTCATGTAAGTACAAGGGTGGTCTGAAAAGTTCTTGTACACTATCACTAATAACCCTATATATATTTTTTTCTCTCTCTCTCTCTCTCTTTTTCCCATCCATTTCTGATCATTTCTGTTCACTTCTATTGGAGATAAAACCATGCTACAATAAACATATCCTTCTGAATAAGTAAAATAATAAAAAAGAAAAAGAAAAAAAAATGTTTACTATACTCACTACTGTATTGGAAGCAATTTAACAACAGACATGATATCATATTCAAGAGGTAGTTCTGCTTAATGCATAATGTGTATTCTATGTGAGGTCAATGCTCAGCATCTTTTGGTGAATGAGGACTTGATGTAGAATAATCCTGTTATTATTAAATTGGGTTGATGTACAGATGTACACAACATTTTGGAAGTTTTGTTTTTTAAATTTCCTAACAAGAATGCTTTGTTTGTATAAGTTTGTGTAAGATATTTCTGCTTGCTACCAAATTACTTAACTTTCACTTATTGTAAGGAAAGCTAAGCCATATTTGTGCCTTTCCTTTTCAACATAGTTGAAATCTTCAGACATATAGATCACTACAGACCAGCCTGTTTATTTTAGATAACATTCTGCAGAAAAAATGGCTTGTATAGAATTTTTTTTTATGTGAAACATCTTTATATACCTCCTCCCCGATTACATGGAGTAAACACCCAACATGCATATCACAAAATAGGGTGACTGATTTAACTACACCATCGTCTGGAAGTAATTACGACTAGTACTGCTTCAGCATGGAGTGACTATCCAGAATCACCTCATTTTGTGACAACTCAAGTTATACTAGACCAATTTGAAAATTTCAAAATGTAGAGATTTTCTTTTGTAATTTTTGGAAGGAAACAAGTAAAATTTTGGGTACAAGTCTCAGAGACAAGATTCTCTCTAATAACTGAGAATTCCAGAAAATCACATGGCCTACATAGGTCACTTAAGTCATAGGGTGCTGCAGTAAGACGATAAAATACTATGCATATAACAGAAAATTTCAAAGGAAAAAAAACAACAACACGAAACAGCAAAAAGACTCCAAACATTGCACAATATATAATATAAAACAGAGATAAAAAGAAAACAACAGTATTAAGATAAAAGCATGCAATAAAAATAAATACAATCTAACTTATATCACAAAGTAATAAAGGCAAACATACCTTCTTCACCATACTTTAGGTTCATAAGAATATGATGCTGCACTTTCAGGTGGATTAGCAGAGCTGAACTCATCCACAGTTCATGCATCACACACACACACACACTAGGAACTGACAATGTGCTATTATAGGCATCTCTACTGAGTAAGAGACTCACGACAAGAGGAACTATTAATCATTACTTTAAAAATACGAGGGTGGTCTGAAATGTTCTTGGCCTAGACCATAGATGGCAACACTATCTGCGCAATTTTTTTTCTAAGTTGGTACATTTGTCATAAGCATCCATGTGAAATTGCAAGTCATTTTACCAAGTAGTTTGTTTTATCTCTCAAGTAGTCTGTCTAAAGCAAACGTGTTGTCTGTATCCCTTAAAATGGATAAAATTGATAAAAGAAGGTTTAACAGCAAAAGAAATTCATTTGAAGTTCATAAAAGTTTTTGGACACTCCTCTCCTTCGTTTTCGACAATTAAGAAATGGGCTGCTGAGTTTAAACATGGCTGTACCAGCCTTGAAGATGATCCATGTGAAGGGCATCCAAAAAGTGTAACAACACCTTAAATCATTGATCAAATGCACCATATGGTATAGGATGACTGGCGAGTCAAAGTGCATGAAATTGCTGAGACTATAGGCATTTCAAAAGAATGTGTAGGATATATTTTGCGTAAAGAATTGCAAATGAAAAAGCTTTCCACAAGATGGATGCTGCGTTTGCTAACATCAAATCAAAAATGCACCTGCATGAAAATCTCTGAACAGTGCTCGGAGCATTTTAACAAGAATAAAACTGATTTTGTGCTTTGATTTATTACTATGGATGAGACTAGGATTCACCATTACACAGAAGAATGCAAACAGCAGTCAAAACAGTGGACAGAAGCCAGTCATTCAGCACTAAAGAAGACAAAGTCAGTTCCATCAGCAGGAAAGATCATGGCATCGGTGTTTTGGGATGCTAAAGGCATTTTGTTTATTAATTATCTTGAAAAGGGTAAAACAATAACCGAGGAATATTATTATGATCTTTTAACTGACTAGATGAAAAAAATTTGTGAGAAAAGACCCTGTTTGCAGAAGAAAAAAAAATCATCTTTCATCAGGACAATGCACCTGCCCACAAAGGTGTTTTGGCAATGTGAAAATTAAGGGATCTGCACTATGAATTGTTGGCACATCCACCCTTATTCAACAGATTTGGCTCTGACTTCTATCTCCTCCCCAAACTAAAATTTTTCCTCACTGGTCAGCACTTTTCTTCTAATCATGAGGTGATTGCAGCTGTAGAGGGGTATTTTGCAGATCTTACTGAGAACCACTACAGGGATGGAATAATGATACTGGAGCATTGCTGGAATAAATGTATTAGTCTTAAGAGAGATTATGTTGAAAATTAAAAATAATTTTGATATTATAAATTCGTTTTTTCTTTGTTAGGCCAAGAACTTTTCAGACCGCCCTTGTAGATGTGGCAGCCCTGCAAGAGAATTTGAATAAACTGGACAGATGGGTAAATGAATGGGTTTTGTCTATTTAATGCAGCAAAATGTCAAGTCTTGAAGTTTGGGATACATCGATGGGAGGCTGCTTACTTGATTGGAGAAGCTGACCTGCAGAGATAAAAGAGTTATTGTTCTGTTGTATAAGACCCTGATCAGACCACACTTAGACTATTGTTCTCAAATTTGGTCCCCAGGATTTGAAGGGGATAAATTAACTGTGGAAATGGTACAGAGGCAGATAACAAAGACGGTTTCAGGATTGTACAATGTTAGTTATGAGGATCAGCTGAGGGAATGTGGACTGCAGAGTTTGGTAGATAGACGGAGAGGTGATATAATCGAGACTTTTAAACTGTTGAGAGGTAGTTACAGGGTTGACACTGGAGAGTTCTTTTGCTTGGTGGAACAACGGGAAGGAAGGCCATCCTTGGAAGTTACCAAAGAAAGCTGTGAGCAAGAGAATGAGGAGTGGTTTCTTTGCATGGAGAGTGGTTGAACCATGGGATGTCTTACTTGATAGAGTGGTGGGAGGAAGAATGGTCAATGAGTTCAAGAGTGGTATGATGGACTTTGTGTTTCTCAGGACCTCTCATGATGAGTCTTTTGACTCCGTGGAGATCTGAATATAATTTTAATAATAACATCAAAATTATGTTGTCTTCAGCCTCTGTAGCTCAGTTAGTATCAGTGATGCCATTTGGTTTGGAAGACTAGAATTTGAATCCTGTGCAGGAGATGGAGAATCTTTATTAGGGCTTAAATGAGTAGTACAGCTTAGGGCATGACACTGAGAGATGAGTTAGCTGGTCTCATATGCAAGTGGCAGGATTTTTCACCCCCCCCCCCCAAAAAAAATCAGGCACATCAGCCAAAAAAAAAAATGTGCAATATACAGACATAGGAGACTACAGAAATGTAGATTAACTACTCTATTCCATTGGGTCTGGTTTTGAAATCTTGCATGGTATGCCTTGGGTATATGCATAAGCATAAACAGACAAAAGACAGATATATAAAAATTCATAAACACATATCCAAAACAGAGAGGTCTCAGAAAGACCTCAAGCGTGCTGTAGATTGGGCAATGGAATTGGCAGTTTTTCTGACAAGGCTGTTTAATTTAATTCAATTCTCAGTCATGGTGAGTTCTAAAGAAGCGGAAAGATAGCAAAATAATTCTATTGCAGCAGATCTATAAAATTATAGTGTGATCAATATCTCAAGATTAGTGGTTAGGATATTATAGAAGTTTGTGAAATATAGAATTCAAGAATGAGTAGATAGGAATATGGGTAGGTCTCTCTCTTCAGTAATTTACTCACTTGGTATATTGAAGAGACATTTATAATGAATAAGTTACTCAGTGATACTATTGGGTTTTGCAAAGATATTTGGCAGAATACCCCATGGCACTTCATAAATTTGAGCAAATAGGAATGGATATGAAGATGATATGACTATCAGGGTGGCTGATAGACATTAAAGAGTAGGATAAGGAAAAATAGAATCCAGGAGAAGACTAGTGGAGTGGCTGGTGAAGACTGGTGACTAGTGCCATTGGGTTTGTGCTACTGATGTGTAATTTATATGATTAATGATGTTGAAAATGATCTGACAAAAAAATATGCAATTATTTGCTAATGATGTAAAACTCTAAGACACTATTTAGTGAAGATGATGAAAACATTCCACATGATTTAAATAGATGCAACTTCACTATAGGAACTTAATGAGGTTATGCATTTTTTGTAGGTCAGAGGAAGTGTTATAAAATAGCTCACAGGATCATTTGAATGTGACAGCTACACTAAGAAGATTATTATCATTTTTATAAAGGCTTTGATATATACATACAAGGTGTGCTATTAAATAATGAGCCTAGTTGCAAAAATGTGGTTTATTATTACAATTGTACAACTTAATTGTTATCCCCCCCCCTTCAACACACACACACACACACACACACACACACACACACACACACACACACACACACACACACACACACACACACACACACACACACACACTCCCCTCCTCTATCTATACACAGTTGCATACAAATTTTCCATTGTTGGAAGCAGTGCTGCAAGTCATCGGGTGTTATCTGTTTCAATAGCGCTGCCGTTTTCTCCTTTACCTCATCCACTGACTGAAAATGGGTGCCCTTCAATGCAGATTTCAACTTTGCAAAAAAGGTAAGAGTTGCATGGAGCTAAGTCCAGAAACAAAGAGACAATCAATCACTGGAAAACTCCCACATCACTGAGAATAAAAAATGCAAGAATGAGCAAATCAAAACTGAAGGCATGCTGATCATTTATATATATATATATATATATATATATATATATATACAGGGTGTTCGGGATAAATTTGACATATTTATAATTAATTATATTTTTCCGTAAGTTACATGTATTAACACACACTTCTCTTCATTTAAAAGTTTGGATCCTTCTTCATTCACATACAAGATGTCAGAAAGGATGGATAGCTGGAACCCACCTGAATCATGGAAGAGAATAACTTGTATCATGATGATTCGTGCCCGCCATCAAAATAAGGATATTACGACTGCTGCCCAATGCTCCCTGAATACAGTAAAAACAATCAGGCATGAACTAGAGACTTGCAATGGTGACTACGAGGATGTAGCAAGAAGAAAGATCCCTAGCAGATGATCTGATTGCGTTCGTACAGCAGAATTCCTCGCAAATCTGCAGGAACAGGTGTTGAAGAACCCTGGCATTGGAATTCGGGCTTTGTTCGTGGAGTTGCTAACTGTAGTCAAGCCCTGGATAACAAGGGTAGGCAATGGTAGGCCGTATGTATGGCAACAGGATTCGGCCCCTTGCCACACCTCTGGGAAAAGTCAAAAATGGTTGTCTGAAAATTTCTACGACTTCACCAGTCCAAATGTTTGGCCTCCAAACTCCCCAGACCTTAACCCCATGGATTATTTTGTATGGGGCACAGTTGAAAAAGACACCAATCGCACTTCCAGTAATACAAAAGCCCAGTTAATGGATAAAATTAAAACAGTTTTTGCGGCCCTTCCCAGGGAGACTGTAGCATCAGCTTGTTCGAGGTTCCGAAGCAGAATTGAAGCTGTGATCGATGCTAATGGTGGTTATTTTGAGTAAATCTTGTTGATAGTATTGTAATTAACTCTGCCTGTAATGTTTTTTTGTCAATTCATTAAATTTAATAGATACAAAGAAGATTTTCTTTTTCCTTACGAAACTGTCCAATTTATCCCGAACACCCTGTATATATATATATATATATATATATATATATATCAGTGGCATGGTAGTGGTTGAATGGGTACTATTCAACCACTACCATAGTGGATACCAGAGGGTCAGACAGTTAACTAACATTATTACCTTGAGGTTCTGGCCAAGCTGAGAGAATGAGTGAGGAAGAAGAGACCCGATCTGCGGAAGAACAACTCTTGGATTCTCCATCAGGACAACCCTCTAGCTCACAGTGCACTGTCTGTAAAGCAGTATCTTGCTAATAAGAAGGTCCCAGTGTTGGACCATCCACCTTACTTGCTGGACTTTGCTCCATGCAATTTTTACCTTTTCCAAAGTTGAAATCCTCATTGAAGGAAACCCATTTTCAGTCAGTGGATGAGGTAAAGAAGAAAACGGCAGGAAGGACATTAGAAGTCAATGAAAAAGATATATATTGAGAAAGAAACTTTCTTTCTCAATATATAGAAAACCCACCAACACAGGAAAATTTCTTAATGCGGCCTCACACCACCACCACCCTTCGCAAAAAATAGGTCTAATAAAAACCCTGAGGAACAGAGCTTATAATATTTCCAGCACTGAAAAACAGAGAAATGAAGAATTGGAATATTTAACACAGATCCTCAAAAAAAATGGTTATGAACCCAAGACTTTCAAAAAAATCCTCCACACACACCTACAAGCATCCCATAGAAACAAAATTTCAAAAATGCCATCACACTTTCATATATTAAGAATGTTACAGACAAGATCGCTAAATTACTAAACAAACATAACATCAAAGTAGCCTTTATGCTGCTGGAAAAAATGTCAAGATTTCTATATCCCCCGAAACCTCTACATCATCCTTTAAAAAAAACCAGGTGTTTATAAAATTTATTGTTCTTGCAGCATATGCTACATAGGACAGACAGGAAGATCTGGGGAAATACGCATGGATGAACACCAAAAAGATGTACAAAACAGAAGAGAACACAAATCATGTCTAGCTTTCCATATCACTTCCACTGGCCACAATGTACTCCAGCAGAAAACAAACATGTCTTATATAGAAAATAAACTATTACATAAGGAAATTTTAGAAGCTGCAAACATGCTTAGAATTCCAACACAATGCAATAAAAACCAAGGCAAAAAATAAACCAAGGCAAGAGGCCACTACCCAGACCAGTTTCGACCTTTATTGAGGTCTCATCAGTGGGAGCCAGGCTTAGAAATACCAAGGTTAAGTAATATAGAGCTTATAAGTATTTTACCAAAACAAGTTACCAAAAGGTGCTTTGACCTTATTAAATAAAAATCTCAGGATGAGAGATAGATGTAGAAATTTTTTTTACCTTGGGTATAATATATGTTAAAGATACCAAGGTATTTTAAACCTGGTTTTTACTTTTACATGCAGGCGCAAACTTGACATATTTGTCTGCTTGCTTACTTGGGAAATGGAGTAAAAACCAGGTTTAAAATAACTTGGTATCTTTAACATATATTATGTCCAAGGTAAAAAAACTTTCCACATCTATCTCTCATCCTGAGATTTTTATTTAAAAAGGTCAAAGCATCGTTTGGTAACTTGTTTTGGTAAAATACTTATAAGCTCTGTATTACTTAACCTTGGTATTTCTAAGCCTGGCTCCCACTGATGAGACCTCAATAAAGGTCGAAACCGGTCTGGGTAGTGGCCACTTTCCTTTAATGCATAGCATCATACATCTCCTCAAGGAGATGGGCTTTGCATTAAGGGTAAATATTAAGAACACTTTACCACGAGTTGCCTGGACTTGTACTACTTTATGGGTCAGTTAGACTTGCGTTCCATGCAGGTGCAAACTTGACTTATTTGTCTGTTTGCTTACTTGGGAAATGGAGTAAACACCAGGTTTTAAATAACTTGGTATCTTTAACATATATTATATGCAAGGTAAAAAAACTTTCTACATATATATATATATATATATATATATGACCACATCAGAAATACTATGCACAGATTTGATCATCTTGATTTCTTGGAGATGGGGAAGTAGTGGAACGGTGGAGAGGATACAGAGGCCAGTAACCAACATGGTAATAGTCCTATGAAATATGTAATAGTCCTATGAGGATAACTTAGATTGTCAGATTACAAAAATTGGTTGTCAGGCTGAAAAGAGAGAATCTAATAGAAATATATGTTACTAAAGGGAGTTTATAAGAACCGGGTCAGTGTCCTTCTCATTATTGCAGCAACCCTCTGTGTTACCTTCACCACCTTTGCAATATGTCCCCTAAATTTCAGGTTTCTATCAATCATCAACCCAGATCACTTGTCTCCCCTACTTCCTCCAGTTTACCTCCTCCTATAGAGTATGCAGCATCCCATCGATGTGTCCCAAACCTCAAGACCATACATTTTGCTGCATTAAACTGAAACCTCCATTCATTTGCCCATCTATCTAGCTTATTCAATTCCTCTTGCAGGGCTACCACATCTGCACTATTACTAATAACCCTTCCCAGCTTTGCATCATCTGCAAACAACTGAATATCCCCTTGCAATCCACGGACAATGTCATTGATATAAAGGTTAAACAATATAGGTCCCAGTACCGAGCCCTGTGGAACCCCACTCGTAACCTTCTGCCTCTTGGATGTTGCTCCACCATACACAACTCTCTGATACCTATCGGACAGCCAATCCTGAATCCAGTTGACCAATCTGACATCCAGACCCATGTGCTGCAACCTGAATATCAGCTTATCATGTGGCATGCTGTCAAATGCCTTTGCTAAGTCTAGGAAAATGGCAGTATATGCCTTTCCCTCATCTAATGTGTATCTAATGAAATTTGGTATCTAATAAAGATAACAAATTTCAAGAGGGAAAGGCAGTATATGCCTTTCCCTCTTGCAACTTTATTATAAAAGGCTAGCATATTACTAATACAAGAGCGCCCCTTCACAAATTCATGTTGACTCTCACAGATAACATTACCCTCATCTGCCCAATGCTGTTTACGGTCCCTCACCACTTTCTCCAAGATCTTACTAACTAAACTGGCCTATAATTAGAGACTTCCAGTCTGCTACCGCCCTTATGCAATGGCACTATCTTACCTTCCTTCCATTCCATGGGCACTTTCCCACAGCCAGACTTTCATTGAAAAGCCAAGTCAAAGGCACTGTCAGTTCCCTAGCACATTCTCTCAAAACTCATGATGAAATACCATCCAGTCCCACAGCTTTACTGACATCCAGAGTACTCAATATTTGAAACAACACACTCCTCCTGTACCTCTAAACCTCGAACCTGCCCTATCCCCCTAGTATTCTAATTGACTTCTCCAGGATGAAATACTCCAATAAAGTGTTTATTGGAGTATTCCACTATGTCCTCTGCATCAGTCACTCTATTCCCATTTTTATCTCACAATGTCATTCTTCCACAGTCATTTCTCTTCCTAGTGGCCACATAGGAGAGAACCAGAGAAACTTTGACTCCATCTGGTCTTGGGGTAATAATAATAATAATAGCTAAAAAATTCCTTAGGATTTTCCTTGTATCTAAGGGACAATCTTTTCTCATATTCCAGTTTTGCCTTTCTTACCATACTAGTCACTCTCCTAGCCTGTGTCTTATATTCTTCATGGATTTTTTTTTCACTTGCCTCCTTATATCTCTTCCATAGCCTCTTTTTCGCATGCAGTTCCTGTTTAATATTGTTTGTCATCCACTTTACTCCAAATTGTGTCCTCTTCTTCACTCGTGGAATACAGCTTATCATTGTTGCTAACAAATATTCCTTCACAATTTCCCAAACACTAATGATATCCCAGCCTTCTAATTCCTCCCTCCATGAAACTTCCCCAAGTTGATTTCTAAGACTATTATATCACCTGCTTTATAATTCCACATATGTTTCAGTCTCTTTGATAGTCCTGCATAATAAGTTTTCTGTGAATAATGGTTAGTGTAGGCCTGCTGCAATAAATCTTTAAACTCCATTAAGATGCTTAAGTTGTAGTAATAATAAGAATATAAAATTTGGCATATACTAGTTTTTGCTGGTCCTTAATCAGTGAAACCACTATCAGCTATAATAAGATTTTAAGTGATATGGAATGCAAGTAGTATATTTTGTAATATGCAGTCTTGTGCTGTAGAGAGTGCTGGAGCAGTTTCAAATTACATTCAAATTCACCATATAATGAGTAATCAGATACACCTAATTTTTCTTCTGGGGCCAAACAGAAATTTTCATTTACTGAAATAAGAGCCAACAGGCTTCACTGAGGCAAAGTAAAATTATTCAAAATTAAATGGATATTGAATATCACATTATTTCTTAGCTGAATAAGAAACTCAAAGATAGCAAATCTAATCTATGAGTTTCATGCCAAATATGGAAAACTGTATAAAGTTCAGCGAATCCAAGCATAAGCCAACACCTGGTAGTGCAATGCTAGGGCAACTCATAGTAAAGGTGGAGTAAGCTCTGATCATTGTTCTTAGTATTTTCCCATAATGTAAAACACAGCTCCTAAGAGATGTATTACTGTTCTACATTATGAGAGAAGGTCACTACCCAGACCGGTTTCGACCTTTTTTGAGGTCTCATCAGTGAGTAAGTAGACCTAAATGTAATACTAAGGTTACAATAGTCAGAGCTTATTTCTTTACTGTACAAATTGCCAAAAGGTGCACAAATACAATTATTGAAATAAGAGCCAACAGGCTTCACTTCGGCAAAGTAAAATTATTCAAAATTAATTTTTCTGTATTCGGCATGAAAGTCTTAGATTAGATTTGCTATCTTTGAGTTTCTTATTCAGCTACGAAATAATGTGGTATTCAGTATCCACTTAATTTTGAATAATTTTACTTCACCGAAGTGAAACCTGTTGGCTCTTATTTCACTAATTGTATGGCAATTCGTACAGTAAAGAAATTAGTTCTGACTATTGTAACCTTAGTATTACATCTAGGTCTACCTACTCACTGATGAGACCTCAAAAAAGGTCGAAACCGATCTGGGTAGTGACCTTGTCTCATAATGTAGAACAGTGATCAGAGCTTACTTCACCTTTACTACAAGTTGCCCTAGCATTGCACTACCAGGTGTTGGTTTACTCTTGGATTTGCTGAACTTTATATAGTTTTCTATATTCGGCATGAAACTCTTAGATTAGATTTGCTATCTTTGAGTTTCTTATTCGACTAAGAAATAATGTGGTATTCAATATCCACTTAATTTTTGAAGAAATTTTCACTTTGGTACTGAGTGCAGCAGTAATAATAAGAATTCATCATGGTTTATGCAAGACCTGTATTTTGAAGTCAGTTTGTATATTAGAGAAGGACCTATTGCAGGAGGGCACTTTAAAAAAAGTAATGAAGTAAGAAAATATAACAGTGATTTTTCATATTTTTACAAAATTTTTCACATATTTTTCGATGGCTGTATTAAAGTGGTATAGGGAGAGAATGGAAGTAGTCTAGTAGTTATGATGTAGCACTGCTGTTGGATTTTGCATTTGAAGGCTGCTCTACAGAAATTTATTTTAAATTGAAGAAAATGGAGAGGGACCTGAAGTGATGCATAGATATGATACCAGTGGCTGATGAACAAACATCACCGAGTGTTATATGGTGGAATTAAATCAAGGAGAAAGTAAGTGACCAGTGGTGTACCATAGGGCTACTGCTGTTTAATTTGTATATGAATGATATAGGGAGGGATTTTTTTGTTGGGGGAAGGGATATTCAATTGTTTGTATATGTGAAAAACTGGGGAGGACAGTAGTTAAAGTGACATAGAGATTCTACATAATGATTTCAATAGAATGCCAGTATGGACAAATAATAACAGCTACCAGTTTAATGTGGCATAGTGTAAGATGGGATGTGAAAAGATTACAAGCTGCATATTATTATTATTATATCACACCTCCAGGGAGTCCAAAGACTCATCAAGGGAGGGCATCTACTCTACAACTCTTTGTGTTACTACTCCATCAACCTTCATCACCAACACTATCTACTGCCACTAATACTTTCACAGACAATCACAAACATCCATGCTCATGGCAGGATTCGAACCCACAGCCTTTTGGCTGGAGAGCAGATACTCTAACCACTTGGCCATTATATTAACAAATTGTTGAGGTCAGCGATTTTGAGGTGATGGTGGACAGGAAATTGTAGTTCAGAGGCATATTGCAAAGATGGGCAAAAATAGCTTGCCTGTTGTTAAAAGGATTTAGTATTAGGGTTAAATTCTTTCTTTCTGCTTGTGCAGTATAGGGTCTGTTGAGGTTGGAACTTAGTAAATGTGTAGAAAGGCTTATGTGTTCATCGTACATGTTGTTCAATTTTGACAGTATGTATCAGAACACAGAATTATAAGTAAATAATTATTTATCGACTTATTGCTGATATTTTGCTGGTGTTATAACCAGCATCGTCAGTGCACAAAAACACAGTTTGTCACAGTACGCCAGACTACAACAACATGGTGTAACAAAGGGACTAGTTTAAAAAAATTGTAGCAACAACACAAAGACTAAAGTCCTAAAAAAAAAAAACAGAGAAAGCAGGTACTAGTTATGTCTTAAGTTTGACTGTCTCCCAAATCTTAGGCAAATTTATACAGCCATATTCATTGAGATTTGGAGTATGTAAGGCTTCTGTTGCTTCTAAGAATAATCTCTCTGACTTGTAAAAGCGTCTTCTTTTATGTTATAATACCAGCGAAATATTCAGCAATAAGTCAATAAATAATTATTTATAAATAATTATTATATACCGTCAAAATTAAACATTTTAGATCTTAGTATTGCGTTAAATGTATACTGAGTCTCAGTAAACAAAAGACAATTCTTAGAAAGCAATGTGGAATATACATAAACCAGAGTTTATGTATATTCCACAATGTGCAGTTGTGCATGTTATGTGGAATAAACACATAACATGCACAACAAGTTTTATGAGATGATTTGAGGCCAGAGATTTTGGTGGACAGGAAATTGTAGTTCAGAAGCATATTGCAAAGTGCAAAGGCATATCGCATGCTGATCAGTCAATCATATTCTTGCCATGCCTAAATGAATCAGCTTATCAACATTATTAGTTCATTGAATTAGCCTCTTCCTATAGTGGCTGTTTATTATTGGTTAATTATTTATACTTTGCAAACAAATCTCTTTCCCTCTCCTTGTATGTTTTTGTTTTGTTTTATTTTATTTATTTATTTTTTAATTATGTGCCATCATAAATTCACTTATTCATGTCAAGACTTAATAGGATCACATGCTAGTCACTCTATCCAGCCTTTATAGGACACACATATCACAAATGTCAATTATTAATAATTCGTTTGCCTTAATGAAAGTATTTATAATCAAACTTATTCTTTCCTTTTCATTTTCCATTCTCACATGAATTATTAATGAATAGACATCTAAAGGTTGAAGCTGACTAGTTAGACCTCCTGGAATTACAGCTAACTGAGTTTTTAACATCTTCTGTGAGAACAAAACTAATCCCATACTAACAGGGCAGGCTTCTTCAATGGTCCTACAGGGTGCCTAGACCAAATTTTATCTATCCATAACTTTATTCCTCCTCCATCCATCCAGCCTTTTGCATGAACATGTAAAAACACTCCTTTAAGCAGTTTTTCTTTGGGTAGCGTCTTCCTTTTAAAAATCAATAGTGGCGGCAATTTTATTCCATCAACACAGCAGGATAAAACAACCATGTAGTGAGTTTTTTCATGCCCAGAAATTTTAACAGTAACACTTCTTGTGCCCTTGGAATCTACAGTTTTGTTTGAGGGCACATCAAAAGTCAGTGGAACCTCGTCCATGTTTCCTATTTGCACAAGTTCAAAATTTTATCGTTTCCTTGCGTTTAATGACGAATCAATGAAATTCAATTTGTAGACACTGAAAGTTCTGCTTTTCTGTGGTCTAAAATCCAAGTATTCAGTTTTGTCTCAAGTTCTGGCCATTTTGCAGTTCCACTTCATAGATTATGTTTATTGTGAGTTACTTTTTTTGGATCCTCTTTTTGATTCCATCAAGTTCTTATCATTTTTTCAGTTGTGGGTAGCCCGAAATGCCTCCCTGCAGTCCTGTTTCCATGTTCTTTAGCATACGCAATCACACGTAGCTTGTATGCAATATTGTAGCAATGCCGACATTTTTCAGCCATAATTTTCCAAGAAATTTAGAGAAAATTTAACAGCAGAAATTTATCACCGTTCACAACAGCCGCAACAACAATTGGAACGTTTAAACAAACAGGAAGACATCTGTGATCGTCTATGACATTCACTGACCTCTATGTAACTGGAATGCTCTTCACACACTGCAAGGAAGCAAGAAAGAAATCGCGTAACTCGGAACCGAGAAAATTTCCAGAAAAGAAAGTAATAAAAAACTAAATATCAGCATATAAGACGCACCCTGTTTATCAGATCTATTTTCAAAGAAAAAAAGTGCGTCTTATATGCCAGAAAATACGGTAATTAATAAAGTATTCAAAGTTATCCAATTAATTGCATTGGACCAATTAATATGCACTATACACTCATAAAACTTTCATACATTGATAAAAAAGCAGTTATATTGACATGAATGTTGTAGCTTTCTCAGGGGCTCACATTGGTGAGTACCTGGGCAGGCAAACACGAGATACCCAAGCTAGACCTGATCTTACTTCGTACAATATACACTTGGTATATCATATCTGGAGACTGGTCTTCTACTCTTCTTTCCCTCTATTCTCTCTTACTTCTTACTCTCCTTTCCCTACCTCTCAGTGCTATTAGAGCAATTCGAGGGTGAGGGGGGGTGACTCTTTCTTCTCAAACTGTAGTTTTCACTATCTACTAAAAAAGGCAAGCCTAGTTGTCTTAAGGTGGCAGCCCCACCAGGATACTTGTCGTCATGCTAGTCACTCTCGACATAGGGAAACACATATTACTTTCAAGTCTCAACGAAATCAAAACTTGGGAAACGACAGAAAACATGGAAACGACCACAAACTGGAAAAAGTCAAGAAACCTTGGAAAAAGAAAAACGTGATGAAATATGCTACTGGAACATTAGAAGCATAGCACATAAAGAAGAATTAGATAAAATTTTAAATGACGAAAATATAGAATTTGCAGTTCTTACAGAAACAAAAAAGAAATTTAAACGAACAAAAGAAACAGCTAACTACAATATCATATATAGTGGAGTGGATAAACAAATACATGCAAAAGCTGGTGTAATGATTTGGATCCATAAATCGATTAAAGCAAAAATAACTCATTATACATGCTGGAATGAAAGAATATTAGAAGTGCGATTAAAATTAAATAAAGAAAATTTAACAGTTGTCGGAGTCCCCCTGAAGAAGGAAAAGAAGAAGAAAATGATTACTTTTACAAAGCGTTACAAGGAATATATGAAAAATTAAATAAATCAGACCATATAATTATAACCGGAGATCTTAATGCCAGAATAGGAATGAAAAAAATTAACAATAATATACAAAAATTTGGAGAACCAACAGTAAACAAAAATGGAAAGTGACTCATTGATTATAAAATATATAATAATTTAAAACTAATGAATACATTTTACAAACATAAAAATATACATAAATATACGTGGTGTGCAAGAGGACCAAAATCAATAATAGACTACTTTATAGCAAATGAAAAAGCATTCCTAGAAGTTCAAGCTAGAAGAAGGCTAGAAATTGACACAGATCACTATTTAGTACAGGCAAAACTAAGACTTCCACCAAACTGGCTACAAAAAATACAAAAAAATAAACTAGAGAAACAAAATCTCATTACAAAGTAAGACTACTAAATAATTCAAGTATAAGAAATTTATACTAACAGAGGATTAATAACTACTTAGAAAAAATACAAGAAAATGAAGACATTGAGAAAGAATGGAATAATATAAAAGCAATTATCACATCAGCAGCATATGAAAGTCTAGGAACACACAAAAAAATATAAAAATAAAAACTTACATATATGGGACAATGAAATAAAAAAAATAACTGAAAATAAAAAGCTGACTTTTAAAAGATGTTAAAGTAGCAAAAAACAAGGAGATGAAATTGAATATAAAAAATACGAGCAATAGCCAAAAGAGAAACCAGAAAGTGACACAGAGAAAGCTGGGAAAAATTTGTACTATACCTAGAAAATGACATATACAAAATAAGACCCATTGCATACAAAATATTAAAACACATGAATGCAGATATAAAAGAAACTGCAAATATAAATTGTGAAATAGATTTAAAAGAATTATTATTATTATTATTAAAACAAGACCTCATGGAGTCAAAGACTCATCTAGGAGGTCCTTTTATATCACACACATCTCATCATACTGGGTCTTAAACACATTCAAACTCCTTGCAGACACCACACTCTCAGGTAAGGCATTCCAATCATTCACAACTCTGCACGAAAAAAACCTGCCTCTCACTCCCCTACTCACACCCTTTTTATACAGTTTCCAGGTATGACCTCTGGTTCTCCCCTGATCTCCCACTATTCTCTGTAGAACTTCTCCACCATTGATCCTATAACAACCCCTTACCAACTTGTAGGTCTCTATCATATCTCCCCTCTTCCTTCTCTTCACTAGACTCTGCAAATTACATCTTTTCAATCTTTCCTCATACTCGACATTCCAGAGGTCAGAAACTACCTTAGTCAGTCGCCTTTGCACCCTTTCCAACATCTCTTCATCCTTCTGAAAACCAGGTGACCAAATCTGGGCACAATAGTCCATGTGTGGCCTAATCAAAGCCTTATACAATGGAACAAGAATCTCCCTACTTCTACACGTCAGTGTCTTCCTCATCATTCCCAGAAGTCTTTGTGTTGTCTTCACAATTTTGGAGATGTGTCCCCTAAATTTTAGATCCTTATCCACTATCACTCCCAGATCTCTTATTTCCTCTACTTCCAACAATATATTCTCACCAAGCATAAATTCTGCATCCCATCTTTGTTTTCCAAATTTTAAACCCTTACATTTTGCAAAATTGAACTCGCATCCCCATTTGCTTGCCCAATCACTCAATTTATTCAAGTCTTCTTGCAAGGCCACAACATCTTCACTACTCTTTATGGTTCGTCCCAACTTTGCATCATCTGCAAACAACTGAATATCTCCATCCAAATCTTCGCCAATATCATTAATATACAAGTTAAATAGTAATGGCCCTAAAACAGATCCCTGAGGCACTCCACTAGTGACTTTCCTTTTCCTGGATATTGCGCCCCCATACACAACTTGTTGATACCTATCAGATAGCCAGTCTCCAATCCAATGCACTAATCTAATATCCAACCCCATCTGCTCTAGTTTGACTGTCAACTTATCATGAGGTACTCTATCAAAAGCTTTTGCAAAATCCAAGTATATTACTGTGTATCCTTTTCCTCTGTCCAAGGAAGCAGTCACTTTATTGTAATAAATAAGTAGATTACTAAAACACGACCTCCCTTTAGCAAATCCATGCTGTCCATCAAAGATTATACCATTGTTGTCAACCCAACTCTGGATCCTAGTTCTCACAAGCTTCTCCAACAACTTAACCACAACACCTGACACACAGATAGGCCTATAGTTTGATGCTTGAGTTCGATCACCTCCTTTATGAAGTGGCACAATCTTGCCCTCCTTCCACTCTTTAGGAACTTGACCAAGTGCAAGACTCTTATTAAAAAAATATGTCAAGGCAGGTGTCAACTCTCTGGCACATTCCTTCAGAATACGCGGTGATATATTATCAAGTCCCACAGCCTTATTTACATCTAGTTTACTCAACTCCCCAAACACCTCTTGCTCACTTACAGTCAGTCTCTCCTCCCCATCATCAACTGCTCTTAATCTCTCCATTAAGTCACATTCACAAGATTGAAAGATCTTTATGAACTGCTCATTAAGTATCTCCACCACACATTCTGCAACAGCTGTCTTTATACCATTTCCTCCAATCAATGTCATCCTTCCATAATCATTCTTTCTTTTGCTGGCTACATATCGAAAGAGCTCCCTAGGATTCTTTTTAGCTTCATTAGCTAACTGCTGTTCATACCTCTCTTTAGCTACTCTCACCAACCAAGTCACTCTCCTTGCCTGGTCTTTGTAGAACTCATGAAATTGGTTACTTCCACTTCTCTTATGCTGCCTCTACAATGCCCTTTTTCTCTGTATTGCATGCTTAATCTCTTTATTCATCCATCTCACACCTAACTTATTTAACCTTCTCACCCGTGGTATACATTTAGACATTGCATCCACTAAATATTTTTTGAAAATCCCCCAAGCTGCATTGAACTCTTTTCCAGCTAACTCCTCATTCCATGCTACACCTGCAAGCTGTCTCCTGAGCTCTTCATAATCACCCCCCTTGTAGTTCCACATATACCCTTTTTTCACAGGGGTCCTTGCACTGCTGGCAACCACCCAAGTAATCACCTCATGGTCACTTTCACCAATTGGTGGATGATTTGATACCTCATTGATAATTACATCCTCCGATTAGATGACCAAATCCAAGACCCTTAATCCTCTTGTGCCCTCTGTTACATACTGTCTGAGGTAGTTATCCCTCAAAAACTCAAGAAACTCATTTTCTTTACTTCCAGTTGCTATCTCTTCATTCCAGTCTATATTGCCATAATTAAAATCACCCATAATGATCACCCCTTTTCTTATTTGCTTGGCTTATTTGACTATACATTTCACTATCACCACCATCCACATTACCAGGTCTATAACAACATCCCACCAAGTATTTGATTCTATTCACCTCTATCTCACACCATACTGCCTCAAAACCACTGGCCCCATTTCCCTCTTGCATCTCTACCTTGTATGGACATAACTCTTTCTCTATCATCAATAGCACTCCCCCCTCCCTTTTTACCCCTTCTATCCTCACGAAACACATCATACCTTTCCATCTCTATTCCTGTCAGGATGTCATCCTCATCTAACCATGTCTCACTTAATCCGACAATCTCTGAGTGCACAGACGCAATTAGTGCAACCATTTCATCCGCCTTCTTGGATTACTTTACAGATCTTTGGACGGATAATACTGGCATCAAAAATAATTACACCAGAAACTTACAAAATACCTTAAATGATATGATAACAATGAAAGAATTTAAAGGACAACCTGAATAAAATAAAAAATGGCAAATCAGCAGGAGAAGATGGGATAAACTCTGAACTGTATAAATTTGCTGGAAAAAAATTTCATCAAAGATTACTAAAATTTTAAAATAAAATATATACAAATGGACAAATACCAATAGAATTCAATATAAGCGTAGTAATACCTATATTTAAAAAAGGGGATAAAACAAAACCTGCTAACTACAGAGGTATTAGTTTATTTAATACATGCTACAAAATATATAGCAGAATACTTGGTGCTGATGTTGTTGATTGGTAGTCGAGGTTTGGTGTAGTGGTGGAGATAGAGAGTTCTACAATAGGTGTCCTTCTGCGATGAGTCTTCGGACTCCTTGGAGGCATCATGATTAATATTACTTAATGAACAATTAAAAATGTACAGTGAAAAAATATTATTAGAATGTCGAAATGGATTTAGAAAAGGATGCTCTACAATGGATGCAGCTTTCTGTATAAAACTACTTATAGAAAATAGAAGAGAATTTAATTTGGAAACTCATCTTTTGTTTATAGATTACGAAAAAGCATTCGACAAAGTTAAAAGATGTATACTGTTTGATATATTACAAAGAATAAATATACCTAATATTTTACTACATGCAATATTGATATTGCATGTAGTAATAATATCGACTCCATGGAGTCGGTAGACTCATCGTGGGAGACCTAAACTATCAAAACAATATCTATCATATCTGTTCTTGAATTCATTTACAGATGAACTCACATCTGAGTCAGGCAATGCATTCCCCTTATTCACCACCCTCCAGGGGAAAAACCTCATTCTCACACCCTTGTTAACCACACTTTTCCTTAATTTCCAGGGATGACCTCTTGTTCTTCCATCACTATCACACAGCTGAAACATTTCCCCTGCATCACTCTTATAAAACCTTTTAGTAATTTAAATGTTTCTATCATTTCTCTGCCTATCAACCAACCTCTGCAATCCACAAGCTCTCAATCTATCAATGTAGGGAGCATTTTTTACATCACTCACCAACTTAGTCACTCTCCTCTGAACCCTTTCCACAACTTCCTCATCTCCAAGGAATCCAACTGACCAGACCTGAGCACAGTAATCCAAATGTGGAAGTATCAACGCTTTATAAAGGGGAATAATAACCTCTTTATCTCTGGATGTTAGTGTATTCTCAATAACCAAGTAATCCTATGCACAATCTTGGTGGACACCTTAGCAATGTGTTCCCTGAACTTCATCTCCCTATCTACCAACACCCCTAAGTCCCTAGCCTCATCAGTCATCTGTTGGAGTACCATTCCATCAATGTAGTACACAGCTGGTAATCTTTTAATCCCAAAATGCATAACTTGACACTTTTCCACATTGAAATGACATCCATTTCCTTTTGTCCATTTTACCAGCTTATTTAAATCATCCTGCAAACTCTCAACATCAGTTTGATTTTTTTTTTATTGTGCTACCCAACTTTGCATCATCAGCAAACAACTGAATATCTTCCTTTAAGCCGTTTCCTGTATCATTTATGTACAAATTAAACAACAATGTCCCAACCACAGAGCCCCTGTGGCACACCACTGATCACCTGTCTCATCCTGGACTCTGCTCCTGCATACACCACCTTCTGTATGGTGGTGTATGGAGATATCTCTCCCCGAGCCATTCTCCTATCCATATCACCAGTTTAGTATCCATCCCCATCTGCTCCAATTTATGCAACAGTATTCCATGGGGTATCCTGGCCAATACCTGATAGCCATAGCAAAATTCAGAAGTACCACTGTGTAGCCATTTCCTTTGTCCAACTCAGATATCATTCTATTATGAAAAGCTGATTAATTGCTATGGCAGGATCGACCTTTAACAAAACCATGTTGGCCCTTAATTGGCCCTGGTTATTAATAAATTAAAATAAAACAGATAAATACTTTCAGTTATCTTGGATGTGAAATATGATATGAAGGAGAAAAAGATATAAAATTAAAAACTTCAAAATTTTTACAGATTATAGGCCTGATAAATAGAACACTCAACTCAAATAAATATAGTACAAAAAGAAACACACTTGAAAATATACAATACTTTAGCAGTACCTGTATTATTGTATGGCAGGGAAATTTGGGCAATAAACAAACAAGACAAAGAATAAAAACAAGTGAAATGAGATTTATGAGAAGAACTGCAAAATACACATTATTAGATCAAAAAAGGAATGAAGACATTTTAAAAGAACTAAAAACAAAATCAATAGAAGAAGAAAAACTAAATAACTATAAACAAAAATGGATTGAACATGTAAACCGAATTGCCAACACCCGATATCCTAAACAAATACTAATATATAAGCCAATTGGAAAGAGAAGGCAGGGTTGACCTCAAAAAAGGATACTGGATGGACCAGAACAGACCAGAATGGTCTATACCTGTAATCAGTGTTATGATGATGATAAAGAGGGTGTGAGTAGGGGAGTGAAAGGCAGGTTTTTTTTGTGCAGAGTTGTGAAAGATTGGAATGCCTTGCCTGAGAGTGTGGTGTCTGCAAGGAGTTTGAGTGTGTTTAAGACATGGTATGATGAGATGTGTGTGTGTGATAAAAGGACCTCCCAGATGAGTCTTTGACTCCATGAGGTCTTGGGAAATAATAATAATTTTGTAGCATGGGTTGCATAAGCCACATGACAGCACACTGAAACATTATAGGCACGGGACACCACTGATGAATATATATATATATATATTGCTTAACAGTAAAATAATAGAACAAGTTACAGAATTCAATTACCTAGATAATATAATCTCACAATATAATACTTATTCACAATTGGAAGCAAGATTACAAATTTACAATAGAATGAGGGCATAATTAAAAGAAATTTTGCTAAACACATGACTAAAGACACTCAATTAAGATTACATAATATGACCTCTAAAACATCTCTCAAATTTGGAATGAAGCTTGGATTCTAAAGCAAAGAAACAGACAAAGATTGGAAGCAGCACAGATGAAGTTTTATGTTAAAAATACCAAGGAATTTTATACTTGGTTTTAATCCTTTTCCCAAGGAAAACTTTTGCGCATGAAATATATTCACGTCTGAGCTACTTGTATATACAGAGTCTAATGACTTCATATCATTTGCCTTAGTGTATCCCATAATGCAAAGCACACCTGCTACTGGACATGTATAATGCAATGCATAATGGGAAGAGTCACTACGCAGACCAGTTTCAATCTTAATTGAGGTCTCAATCAGTGGGACCCAGACCCAGGAGAGATACCAAGGTTAACATCAACAACATTACTGACCTAAGGGGTGAAGCAAATGCTTTTCATATTCCCTGCTATCTGGAGAGAAACTGTGAGTGGAGAAAACTTTATGAGCTAATTGCTGGCCCTGAGTGGGCTTGAAGATTGGTCCTCAGTATTGTAGTTTAGGATGGCTTTTGGTCTTTTATATTTGAAATAATCCGTTGTGTCATAATCCGCAGCCAGTTGAATCAGTTTGTTATGGTGCACAGCTGCTTTTGAGAAAGCATTTGTGCTTTCATATACAAGTAGACAAAAGGTGCTTGATCTCATTAATGAAAATCTCTGGATGAGAGAAAGATGTAGAAAGCCTTTTACCTTGAGTTTATTATACGTTAAAGATACCAAGAAATTTTATGCTTGGTTTTAATCCTTTTCCAAAGGAAGCAAAACAAAGTTTTGCGCATGAAATATATTCATGTTACATTCATGTGAATTACTAATCTAATCTAATCTAATCCTGTGGCCACCTCTTTAAGAGGATTGCAGCTGGTGAACAGTCCACTCCCATGCCTCTATCTCTCTTGCTTCTGCAAGATCTTGCCCATCCAATCTTGATGTCTTTCCATTGCATTCGGGGTTTTCCCTCTCCGTCCTTCACCATCCCTTGCAATACTATTCTGGGAAGCTCTCCAGAAAAACCCCTTATCAAAATGTCTTGCAAACACTATTTTTCTTCTTTGGATACTAGCCATATAGTTTCTTTTCATTTTGAATCTTTTAAGAACCTCTTCATTGCTTACTCTTTCAGTCCAGCTGATACAATCCATTTTTCTCAAGCACTACATTTGAAATATATTCAGTTGGTCACTCATCTCCTTATTTATTTATTCTTATGGCTACCATGAAACTGGTAAGTGAAAAATACAATCACAATTTCCAGAAACAAATGATGAAAATATTAACATATAAAAGTTCATTACATAAAAGGCACAACCTGCTTACTAAGTCTTTCTTTTTTTAAAAAAAAAAATATATATAAAGCAAAAGTAACTTGTCATAATTAAGCCAGGGACAATTATCGTCCTTCTGCACCAAGTATGACAAAACTGTATGTTCTCACAACACTTCACAACATAAAAGTGGCTGTATCTGAGATTTAAGTAGAGAGCAGTTGTGTCTTGTTTGAGAAAACTTGATCCATTAGAGGAGGCCCATTTCACACTGTATCATCATCTTCGAACATGAGGAGTTCTGCTGATAGATACTATGAGAGTGACTACTAGAATAATGTCTTCGTGGTGAGATGGGACCATGATATTGATCGTCCAGAACTCGTGTATGTTCCCATGCTCCAGATCATTGTCTTGAGGATTCTTACTTTCAAGCGTTTGTTCAAATTTCTATTTCCTAATATGTCGTATATTTGGAAAAATGCTGCTTTTGCTTTTTTAATTCTGTTCTTAATTTCATAATTAGATCTATTGTCTTCTGTTATCCAACTCCCAAGGTATTCAAAACTTTTTACATTTTCTATTCTTTGTCTGTTCAAAGTGATTTCCATTCCATCATTTCCTTTCCTTGAAATCTTCATCACTTTTATCTTCTGAATGTTTATTTTCATTTTATATCTCTCATTTCCAACCCTGTTCAGTCTCTTCAAGATTCTTTTCAAGCCTTCCTCTGTTTCGCTCATAAGTACAATGTCATCTGCATATCTTATATTATTTATCAGACTGTTTATCTTTATTCCATCCTTCAGATCTTCCAAGGCCTCCGTCATCATCCATTCACTATAAACATTAAAAAGGAGTGGGGTCATCCCACACCCTTTATGGGGATCCATTCAGTATCCTCTCCTTCAAATCTGACCCTAGCTTCTTGACTTGTGTATATTCTAAACAAAATTCTCATATTTTTATATATTCCTATTTTATGCAAAATATCAAATAAAAACAGAGTGATTAACATTATCGAAAGCTTTTTCATAGTTCACAAAGCATAGATATAAATCTTTATTGCACTCGATCATTCTTTTTCCCAATATCTGTAGTGTTCTGATAGCCTCCCTGGTTCCCCTGTTTCTCCTGAAACCAAACTATGCTTCATTTAATTCCCTCTCTATCATCTGTTCCATTCTTCTGTATATTTTGTTGATTAGGACTTTTGCAACACGGCTAATCAAGCTGATAGTTCTGCACTTTCTGCAATCCATCATTCCTGTAGTCTTGGGAATAGGAATAAAAATAGCTCTTACAAAGATTTTGGGAATTCTATCCTCCTCCAGACTTCTATTAAAGATGATGGATAGAAGTTTTATTCTTTCCTTTCCCAATGCCCTCAGTACTTGAACATCATCCACTCCTGGAACTTTCCTATCCTTTTTTTTTTTAATGGCTGCTTCGGTTTCCCATTCCTTAATTTTTGCTGCATTTTTATCTAATCTAGTGATTCACTAGATTAGATAAAAAAGAAAAACGCAGAAATAAGAAAACGATTAGATACAAAAAACATTATACAAGAAACGGAAGAATACCAACCAAATTGGCTACACCACATAGAAAGAATGAATAACAATAGGATTCCTAAACTAGCACTAGAATATAAACCTACAGGAAGAAGAGACTGTGGATGTCAGATTAAGATGGAAAGTCAACTTCATCTGCAGAGTAAGAACAGGTCATTTATTTATTTATTCTTATGGCAAAAGGAATACAGAACAGCTACAGGTCAATGACCAGTCTGGAAAGCCATTCCAAGGCCTCATCCATCACCTTGTGGATGTCCTGTAGGCCACCACCACGAAATTGGTGCCTTGGGCAGTAGTTCACAATATGATTAATCATCTGAGCCATGGGAGAACAATTGCAATAACAGTGGTCTTAACAGCCTCCATTTATGTAGTAGGTAGCCACATCTGCCCTGATTAGTTCTGATCCTGTTGATTGATGACCAAATCTTCCTAGGAAGAGCAAAACCAGGCTGCAGAGCACAGGGATCTTCTACCAGGAAGCTGTTTGTTGGAAGATTGTTGGACCAGTATTCTCTCCGTATGTCAGGTGTTGATGGCAGGTCAGCTGAAGAGAGCTCATCTAGAAAGGCTTTCTAGATTTTAGGTGAAGACTAGGTAGATTTATGAGAGTCTGGTGCAGGGGCAGGAGTGGGTTGCTCATTGTTTTATTAAATTGAGGCTTGTCTTCTCCATATGTTTGTTGGAGCAAATGTTAGATAGGACAGGCAGCCAGGAGAGCGGGTGCTTCTCACTGTCCTACTAATTGTATGCATGGCAGAGTTTAGCTGGGTGTCTATATAATGTTAGTGTGTGTGTGTGCGCGTGCACTTCTTTCCCAGACAGGGGCACAATATTCTGCTGCAGAGAATGCGAGGGCTAGTGCAGATGACTTTAGAACTTCTGCACCACAACCCCAGGTTTTTCCAGCAAGCCTTGAAATGATATTGTTTCTTGTTTTAATTTTGTTGGACAGGTTGGTGATGTTCCTTTTATAGGTTTGGCTTCTGTCCAGGCTCACTCCAAGGTATTTCGGGTGAACTCGTGTTCTACCAGAAAGAAAGGTTGAGGTGTGAAATACTGCAGACACAGTTTTTATTGGATTTGGCTTCAAGTACCACTGCTTTTAGTACTTTTCCAGGATGTTCAAAGATGATTCCAAGTTGGCAAAGGAGGTAGATTGATGTAGGATTGCTAGGTCATCAGTGTACATATACTTGCTTGAGCTGGAATGTGGTAAGTTGTACAAGTTGTACACATATATGTTAAAGAGTAAAGGAGATAACACAGAACCCTGTGGAGACCATTGTGAAGGAATCTGAGCCTGCTCTTTTTTCTGCCAATATGGACCTGGATCTTTCTGGTGGAGAGAATAGATTCAAAAAGCTGGAAAGTTTTTTTTTTTGCACATTATATTTCCTAGCTTTAGGAGGAGGCCCTGATCCAGACTGTGTCAGAAGCTGATGTTAGGTCAGTGAAAGTGGCTCTGGATTTAAGTTTCTTCTGGAAGCCTGCTTCACTCTGTGTTGTTAGGGCCAGGACCTGGTCACAGCAACTTCTTCCCAGCCTGAAGCCAGTTTGTTCAATCGGGAGTGCTCTTTCGATGAGTGGTGAAATTCTTTTAAGGAGAATTCTTTCAAAGAGCTTAAAGGTGGAGCAAAGCAAGAAGATAGGTTGTAGATTTTTGACATCATTTGGATCTTTTTCTGGTTTGGGCACGGCAATTATTTTGGCTTCTCGCCACAGATTTGGTAGTTTTCCAGTCATAATTTTTGAGAAAAGGGTGGCCAGCCAGGTTTGGCCTTGTTGATCGAGATGTTTTATTAACTCGAGGAGGATACCATCCACTCCTGCAGCCTTGCCGTTCTTGGTGAGTTTTAAGGCTATCTGTACCTTTTCCTGAGATACTGGGTGTACAAGTTCAGGAAGTTCAGGGCCCATCTTCAGGATTTGCCTGATGGAAGATTGCACAGTAATTTTCCTGATAGAGCTGGGACATATCATGGAGGTGTTCAATAAATGATTAGCCATTTGATCAGGGGTTATCTCTGTTGTTTTGTTTGTTGTTGGTTCTGCCCCACCTAATTTTCTCAGAAGTCACCAGCTTTTCCAGCTAGATGTGGTGAAATCGAGTTCATGGTTGGTTGAGATCCATCTTTCCTTTCTGTTTTTATCCAGCATTATTCATGTAATAATCACAGTATTTGATTTCCCTATTATTAGATTTTTTTTTCAAGAATTGAGTTATTCAGTTTTGAGTTGTGGAGTTGGTTTTCATTAGCTTCTCCAGTTTTTCTCATACAAACATTAATGTCTATGGAATGTCTTCAAAGTCAATTAAGTGTAAATAAAGAAATTCAAGTGATTTGTTTATATCCTACTGATGCTACCATATAAAGACTTATGTATGTTGGTGTAAAGATGACAGTAATGATAAGGAAGATAATAAAATTAAAATTTATTTTGTACTTCTGTACTTTGACATTCCCCTAAGCAGTGCACCTGTTGTTACATCCCTAGTTTTATGATTACTAGCCTGGTTGGCCAAGTGGTTAGTATCACCTCTCCTTCCAACAGGCTAGCTGCTGGTTTGAATCCTTCCTTGGGCATAGATATTTGTGAGTGTCTTTAAGTGGGAGATTAATTTCATTAAAAGGTAAAATTCATCTCTTACCTAATCTGAGAGCACTGACTCACTTATCAGAGATCTGAATTAGTTAGGGGAAAAAAAGGTTCAGTGATTTGTCTCTAGAGCATAGTTCCTGAATTATGTAGAAAATGAATAAAAACATAGAAAAAATCCTTAGCATTCCCCCCCCCCCCCATGTTCAATGCTTTAGGTTTACAAACTTTCATGGATAGGAGTTACATAATAAAGAAAAGTGTGTATTTATTGTAAATCTTGCTAAGTTTTTAATTTTTGCATTAATTATACTAATTTTCATTAGTCTGCTGCTCTTACTTTGGAAAAGAAGATAGATATATTTGTTTCAGAGGGATCCAATATGTACATCATAAAACAGAGAGAAATTCAAGATAATGTAAGTATGTAATTGTTCTCTTTATTATTATTATTATTATTATTAATGTATGACTTCTGTGGAGTGAAAAGACTCATCACTTTTGATACATCTCTGTCTGTTTAACTGTGCGTTAAACACATTTACCAATTTTGCACTCACTACACTCTTAAACAGTGCATTCTGATGAATGTCTTACGATGATAATGATAATCCCAATAATCATTCTCTATGCAAAGAACTGGATCCTCAACCCTTTGCCTTACACTCTCCTTATGCAGTTTTTGGAGAGTTTTTCTATTCTATGAAAATGTGGGGCACTTATTCATGTTAGAAGGAACATCCCAGTAGTGGTATTGATAATATTTTTCATTTTTTTCTCTTGTTTCTTCGTTCTTCTTCCTATTCTTTGCTCTAATTCTCTTGAGTCTTTTTTACTGTTATGTCCTCCAGACCACTATCACTGAGATCTAGCACCCTGCTACAGCATTTGCTATGTAGTGTGAACTAAGGACATCTGGAAAATAGGATCCTGGTAGTCTTACATTACTTTGGCCCCTGCTTCAGCAAGACTGGTGGTCCTGGTTGGCTCAGTCAGAATCAATTGGTCCTAGTGGACTTGCCTGAAAGGGTAAACAGTACCCTTTTTCCTAGATAGTGGGAGTGTCTCCTATCCCACTATCTAGGAAAAAGGTCTAAGGTTTGCTGCACTGCTAATATAGCACCTGGGATAACCTTGGTATTCAACTTCCAAGCATGTTTATTGCTTGCTGGAGAGTGCATGTTCATGTATGGCTCCATGGTAGTTGGAAATGTCTGGTGCCAAACAAAAAAAAATCCCTTGAGCATAAAATTCATCTTCACATTTTCCAGGGGCCTTGTGATGGCCCTGGAAAATGTGAAGATGAATAAAGTACAAATACTGTAGCTACATAATTTGATAACATAAGAAACAAAAGACATCTGGCACATATAAATATAAATCATCCATACAACAGGTGAAAAGCCAATTCAAAAGGGTTAGGATGACTGTCAATATCTCCCCCCAATTAAAAAACTAAAAAACAATTAAAAAACTATGTTCTGGCGATATTCTTGTTGAAACGTCATGTCAGTAACACTCAGAAAAACTACTGCTGAGAGCAACATCAATGGGGAATATGAATTACAGTAACCCCCTCATAAAACACTTACTCTTTTAGAGGTTTGATATCAGAATGGGTTCCCATTAATGTTCTAGATAAGGAGATATGTTCAGAGCTTAAAGATCAAATAGTTACAAGTATGGGAGGTACATCCTGATACCTATGGATGATCATTTGGTTCTGACCAGGAACATCATCCTTACTTTTGATACACCCAAATCTTCAACATTGGAAAAGCAAGATATCTCGACTGTCCTGCTATGTTCCACATCTCTAATCCACTCAGATATTTTAAATGTCAGAAATATTGGCATACCCAAACTGCCTGTCAGGTCAAAATTACATTTTGCTATGACAAAATTTTGTAATGCAAAATGAAACCTAAATGTGTAAACTGTGATGGAGATAATCTGCTCTACTTCCATGCATGCCAAAAGTGGAAGGATGATTAAAAAACAGAACAAAATATATATTACAGAACAGATTCATGCCATTTCAGAAATTAACGAGGACATAGGGCATCTATTAACTTTGGAAATATCTAGAATAAAGCAAATCATTAGATGGATGATGATAAGAGTTGGAAAAAGTTGAAATACGATTAGAGAGACATTGGAAGGTCAAGAAGAATAAGCAACAAAAGGAGAAACAAAAAAAAGCATTGAATTAGGTAAGATGTCACATAAATATAATCAGGTAGATAAAATTGACTATAAAAAGAAAGATATTATATGGTATGGTGATTACTGTTCTCTTCCTTCTTCTGGGGCATATAAACCATTATTGTTAAATAACCTCTATTTTTATTCTAGCTTCTGTTATTCTTTCATTCCATAATTTATAATGTTTTAACTGTTTTGAAAGGGAGTTATGAATCCAAATCATAACTCCTGCTTGTGCTCTTTAGTCTCTGTCGACTCACTATATATTACATTAAAATTCTTGGTTCTCATGGTTCCTTTTAGAACTTACATTTTTAGAAATTAATTTTTTAGAAATTAAAAATGGATGGAATGCGTTCAAAGAATGAAAACAGAAATATTATCAAAACAAGTCTTAAAGTACAAGCCATTAGGAAAAGGAAACCCAAGATGGCCTCTTAAGAGATTCAATGATGACTTCTAAGGTCAGAACAGACCACTCTAGGCCTAAATCCTTGATAGGCATGATAATGATGATGATTACTTCATTTTCTGGGCAGTAAAATTATTATTATTATTATTATTACTCCAAGACCTCATGGAGTCAAAGACTCATCTGGTAGGTCCTTTTATCACACACACACATCTCATCATACCGTGTCTTAAACACACTCAAACTCCTTGCAGACACCACACTCTCAGGCAAGGCATTCCAATCATTCACAACTCTGCACGAAAAAAACCTGCCTCTCACTCACCTACTCACACCCTCTTTATACAGTTTCCAGGAATGACCTCTGGTTCTCCCCTGATCTCATACTATGCTCTGTAGAACTTCTCCACCATTGATCCTATAACAACACCTTACCAACTTGTAGGTCTCTATCATATCTCCCCTCTTCCTCCTATCCACCAGACTGCAAATTACATCTTCTCAATCTTTCCTCATACTCGACATTCCAGAAGTCAGAAACTACCTTAGTCAGTCGCCTTTGAACCCTTTCCAACATCTCTTCATCCTTCTGAAAACCAGGTGACCAAATCTGGGCACAATAGTCCATGTGTGGCCTAATCAAAGCCTTATACAATGGAACAAGAATCTCCCTACTTCTACAAGTCAGTGTCCTCTGCATCATTCTCAGAAGCCTTTGTGTTGTCCTCACAATTTTGGCAATGTGTCCCCTAAGTTTTAGATCCTTATCCACTATCATCCCCAGATCTCTTATTTCCTCTACCTCCAACGATATATTCTCACCAAGCATAAATTCTGCATCCCATCTTTGTTTTCCAAATTTTAAAACCTTACATTTTGCAACATTGAACTCACATCCCCATTTCCATACCCAATCACTCAATTTATTCAAGTCTTCTTGCAAGGCTACAACATCTTCACTACTCTTCATCGTTCATCCCAACTTTGCATCATCTGCAACCAACTGAATATCTCCATCCAAATCTTCACCTATATTATTAATATACAAGTTAAACAGTAATTGCCCTAAAACAGGCCCGTGAGGCACTCCACTAGTGACTTTCCTTTTCCCGGATACCGCTCCCCCATACACAACTTGTTGCTACCTATCAGATAGCCAGTCTCCAATCCAATGCACCTATCTAATATCCAACCCCCATCTGCTATAGTTTGACTGTCAACTTATCATGAGGCACTCTATCAAAAGCCTTTGTGAAATCCAAGTATATTAATGTGTATCCTTCTCCTCTCCAAAGAAGCAGTCACTTTATTGTAATAAGTAAGTAGATTACTAAAACATGACCTCCCTTTAGAAAATCCATGCTGTCCATCAAAGATAATACCATTGTTGTCAACCCAACTCTGGATCCTAGTTCTCGCAAGCTTCTCCAACAACTTAACCACAACACCTGACCCACAGATAGGCCTATAGTTTGATGCTTGAGTTCGATCACCTCCTTTATAAAGTGGCACAGTCTTGCCCTCCTTCCACTCCTTAGGAACTTGACCAAGTGCAAGACTCGTATTAAAAAAATATGTCAGGGCAGGTGTCAATCAACTCCCTGGCACATTCCTTCAGAATACACAGCGATATATTATCAAGTCCCACAGCCTTATTTACATCTAGTTTACTCAACTTCCCAAACACCTCTTGCTCACTTACAGTCAGTCTCTTCTCCCCATCATCATCTGCTCTCAATCTCTCCATGAAGTCACATTCACAAGATTGAAAGATATTTATGAACTGCTCATTAAGTATCTCCATCACACATTCTGCAACAGCTGTCTTTATATCATTTTTTCCAAACAATGTCATCCTTCCATAATCATTCTTTCTTTTGCTGGCTACATATTGAAAGAACTCCCTAGGATTCTTTTTGACTTCATTAGCTAACTGCTGTTCATATCTCTCTTTAGCTACTCTCACCAACGAAGTCATCCTCCTTTCCTGGTCTTTGTAGACCTCATGAAATTGGTTATTTCCACTTCTCTTATGCTGCCTCCACAATGCCCTTTTTCTCTGTATCGCATGCTTAATCTCTTTATTCATCCATCTCACACCTACCTTATTTAACCTTCTCACCTTTGGAATACATTTTGACATTGCTTCTACTAAACAGTTTTTGAAATTCCCCCAAGCTGCATTGATCTCTTTAAATTAAAAATAAAAAAATTAAAATAAAAATAAAATAAAAAATTTAATGAATGTAATTGAAAAGCAGAAAACAAGAGTAAATGAGATGATAGCTTTAGGAGTAACAAATGATTTGTCTGGTGATTAATACAGTATGAGAGTGCATATGAAAGGGACTGTTGTAAGAAGCAAGAGTGAAGAGGGAGAAAGTGAAAACAGTATATTTATACACACTTATACAGTTTGCACATGAAGAAAAAACACAGAATTTTATTTAAAAACTCTGATATATTTCATCCAGTGTAACATGGGTACTGTCAAGAAGAAAGACTAATAAATAATTTCAAAACATGAATTATAAGAATGATGCATGTACCATGTGCTTTAGTACCTTGTGTTTCAGTCACAGCTGAGTTGACAGGATTACACTCTTGGAGTATAAAGGAAAAATTGTAAAACTTTCTGCAAAATGAACAGTTAATAGTAATCACTTCCTAAAATTGGTGATTAGATATTGCCAGAACAGCTAATGTTTGGATCATTTCATAGCATTTCACATGTTTTAAGGAGAAGCCAACCAAATGGGATTTTTTTTTTGTCAGAAACTTTTACTATTTTTGCTTTGTACTCCACTGTTTCCCAGAACTCTTTGCCAAGTGTCAATAGCATGAGAAGCAAGGCTAGACTTGTTGGATTTCAAAAATGTAATACAGTCTTCATGTTCTTGGATTTAATCAAAGCAGAGCAGCCAGTAATGAGCACAGTCTTTGATAGACACCTGGTAAAGGAAAGAGTGGTTATCTATCCTTTGTAGATGGTAAGAAAAAAGACAGTTTCAAAGCTGGTTTGATGGAGCTGTATACCTTGAATTTGCAAAAGAATCTGTTTATTAAAGATACCAAGAAATTATATACTTGGTTTAATCCTTTATCCAAGAATGGATAATATCTTGAATAAAGGATTAAAGCAAGTATATAATTTCTTGGTATCTTTAATTTATAGTATAACAAGTGGAAAAACTTCCAAAGAAATCTGTTTATGAAGGACGTTCCTTTAAGATAGGGTATTGAAATTCTTTTCACATTAGACTAGCCTGGTTGATGAATGATATGTGTATTTGGAGAATTAAGTAGTAGGGGAGACATTGAGGTGTATGTAGAAGAGTAGAGTGCCCTCTCATGATGAGTCCTTAGAGATGTGACGTAAAAATAATATCAAATAATTTTCTGAATGGTTGTTTCATTTAGCCATTGAACATCAGAGTGCTTTTAATTTCATTTAATTCATCTAAAAAAAAGGGGGTGGGATTAGAAGAGAAGATCCCATCATGAGCTTTATGTACAAGACTTTTGATAATACCTATCTTCTGCAATGAATGATGATGTGAGAGGAGTGAATGTATCAACCAGTAAAGGTTGGTTTTTGATAAACCAGAAATTCAACATGACCTGTACGATTTTCACAAGTATTAAAGTATCCAAATTTATTAATCTATCCAAAAAGGATTGATGGTAGTTGGATTCATGTTCTATAGTGAACCTGATACAGGAGTACAAAGAGTTTATTTTTTCCTGGAACTGAAGTAATTCTGTCTCACTGAGAATAGACCGCAAAGTTATCACCAGTGAAATGAAGCTATATGAGGTTGAGAAAGAAATGGCATGGAAGAGCTTATTTTGTAGATATTCCATAAAATAATCAGCTAATGCTGGTGAGATAGGACAGCCCATCTTCGTTCCTTCAATTTGTTTGAACAACTTATTCTGCATTTGTAAAATTACTTGCATTGATGTTGAATTTAAATATTTAACAAAGTTTTCCTGAAAATTTTGATTCCAAAAATTAAAGTCTCTTGTAGTGGGATGTTGGTGAATAGGGAGACTATCAAAAGAAATCATAACTTTTATTAGATAGACATTTTTAATTTTCTCTTTAAAGTCAAGGCTGTTTTTAATATAAGAACTAGTGTGGCCAGTGAGATTCCAGAAATGATGAGAAAGATGTTTTGTAAAGTGTATAATAATTTCTGAATGGTAGTTTCATTGTAACCATTAGACAGAGTGCTTTTAATTTTATTTAATTCATCTGAACAAAAGGGAATCAGAAGAACAGATCCAGTGAGCTTTATGTATAAGATTTTTGATAATATCTATCTTCTGCAATGAATGATGGCATGAAGAGGAGTGAATGTATCTACCAGAGAATGGCTGCAAATATTTGGATGTGTGGAATGAGTTTAAGAGAAGAAGGGAGCCAGTATAGTCCACTGGTGTACATGGTGGATAGACATCTTTATGGACTTTGGGGAGACCATAGAGATGTGGCAGACAGGCATGATAAATTTGTATCTTCTGAACCAGGTGTCTGTCAAGTACCCTGCTCATGTCATTTTTGCAACTTTGGACAGACTGGCCAATCTGCTTTGATTGGAATCCAAGAACATCAAGACTATACTGCTTTTTTCGTATCCAACAAGTCTGTCCTTGCTTGCATGCTACTATTAACACTAGGCACAGTGTTCTTTGGAACCAGACAAAGACCCTTCATTCCAGCTCTCTTCAGATTTGATCATCTTTCCTTGGAATATGTGAAATGCTATGAATTGCAAATTTATGAATTTCTAAAGAGCCTTAACTATTCTGACTGATGCCAATCTCCAACATTTGGGAAGTGATTACTATTAACTGTTCATAAATTTCTTTAGGATATTTAATGTGAAGAACTTTTACAATTGTTCCTTTAATCTCTATTAGTGTAATCATGTCAAATCAGCTGCAACTAAGACACCAGCTAGTAAGCACATTGTAATGACTCATTCTATGATTCGTATTTTGAATGTTACCGGTCATTTTCCCTGATCATGATGATGATGCATGAGATATACTGGAGCTTTCTGAATAAAATTCTGTATTTTGTACATGTGTAAGCTATATAAGTATCTGTAAATATGTGTAGTATATTTGTTCCCTTAAAATGTTTGATAGTTAGCAAATTACTTAAATATGATAGAAATTAATTAAGAAGGGCTATGATGGGAATTTGATGTGTAGGCTGTGCAGAAAGAATGGTTGCAAGTATTTGGATGTGTGGAGTGAGTTTAAAAGTAGAAGGAATCTGTATAAGAGGCTTACGTTTAATGCGTTTGGTATCAGGAATCTGGAAAAATTATTAATTAGTAACAATGCAACTATCACAGACTCAGGGAAAATAGATTGTGATGAGCAAAATGGTGAGAATTTGCACAAAAGAGTGACCATGTTATGTAACTGTGTTAATGAGAAGAAAGTGTATTATCATGGAGATGATTATTAGGAAAAAGACAATTGTGTGTTTGTCCTGTTCAGACTTATTAAGCAAGTGCAAGGATGTTAGCATAAGCAAGGCATTAGATAAGAATAGAGATCTGCAAGTTGTCCAAATGGGTCACACTGACTACAGAAGTGAGTATATAAAAAAGCTTGCAGGTAACTTATGACTGTACATGAATGCCAAGAATTTCAGCTGGTAGACCCAATTTGTTGTATTTCTTGGATGTAACATAGAATTGATGTTCAGAAAGTTGTTTTGAAACAAATTGGCCTGTTGCCCAAAGTAGAAGAACTTGCATACTGTTGAACTTGCAGTTGCATGAGACTGAATAGACTCCAGGTAGAAGTGGAAGTTTTTCTGTTGGAAATGGTAGAATATCATGTGAGATGACCTCTGAGATTTCTATACCTCATTCTCATGATTGGACTGTTGCTTTTGATCTTCCAACCTAAGTATATGCATTGAATGTATCACTGGATAATCCTCTCTGGAATGGAAGCATATTATCCCCATTCCATGGGGAATATATGCTTCCATTCCAGAGAGGATTATCCAGGAATTTATATATGCTAATATATAATGGAAGCATTATATATGCTTCCATTATATATTAACATATATATGATGGAAGCATATATGCATATATAATGGAATATATTCTTCCATTATATATGCTAAATTCCCATCCCCTAAGCAAGCTGTTGTTCTCCAAAAGATGCACCATGGTTATATAAATGAATAACCAAGCATACTGCAACTGGCTATCATCAAGATCTATGCCATCTCTCTCTCTCTCTCTCTCTCTCTTTTTCACTGCTTACACCAAACTCCCAAAACAACTGCAAGAAAATCGTCAGTGCATCAAAAACTGATTTTCAAAGAGCCAAAAGGAGAAAACTTGCATTTGGGCAACAGAGTGTATGACTGACACTTGGAAGAAACTGCTCAAAATATTTGTTTATATATTGACAAATCCTCACAAGAGTGACAAGACCAGGCTTAACAATTGTAGTTGAGATTGATAATGAATGCGTAGAGCATTTGGTGGAACTGTGGAAGAAGTGCTCAAAAATGAATACCCCCTATAGAGCTATAAGCACAAAGTTGTAGATTGGGGTGGGGGGTAACAGAACAAGAAGGCAATCCCCTGCTCACAAAAAAATTTTACAGTAAAAAAAAAATTGGTAGAGGTATTTGCCTCTGTTAATAACACTTATAAAGATTATTGATGAATTTGAAGTCATGTGTATTTGGAGTGGTCAGGTCTTTCTAGTAATCTGCTATGCAGATTACCAGCTTATGCGAGATTGTCAATGATGGCAGATGTTTTGGCATCACTATGTGCAATCTGCATAGGAAAAGGAAAGCCATTTGGAGTTGTTAATGTTGAAATCACTGAGAAGGATGAATTCACTATTGAGAAATTCAGGTTGGTGAAAAGAACATTAAAAGAAAGGAAATATTATGTCAGGTCACCATGGAGTCAGAAGACATATTACAGGAGTCCTCTCTCACCATCATCTCTCACCTTGAAAACATTCAGCATTCAAGCATTCATTACCCATTTGCTACTCCCATTGTACAAAAGATCTCCTTTTCAGTTCCCTGCTGAAATAATATTGGGCAAATTGACTCCAACATTAAGACTGCCGAAAGTCTTCAATTGCTATTATTATTATTACCCCAAGACCTCATGGAGTCATCTGAGAGGTCCTTTTATCACATACACAGCTCATCATACCGTGCCTTGAACACATTCAAACTCCTTGCAGACACCACACTCTCAGTCAAGGCATTCCAATCATTTACAACTCTTCACGAGAAAAACCTGCCTCTCACTCCCCTACTCACACCTTCTTTATACAGTTTCCAGGGATGACCTCTGGTTTTCCCCCAATATCCCACTATTTTCTGTAGGACTTCTCCAGCATTGATCTGATATTAACCCCTTACCAACTTGTAGGTCTCTATCATACTCCCCTCTTCCTCCTGTCCACCAGACTCTGCAAATTACATCTTCTCAATCTTTCCTAATACTTGACATTCCAGAGGCCAGAAACTACTTTAGTCAGTCGTCTTTGGACCCTTTCCAACATCTCTTCATCCTTCTGAAAACCAGGTGACCGAATCTGGGCACAATAATCCATGTGTGGCCTAATCAAAGCCTTATACAATGGAACAAGAATCTCCCTACTTCTACACGTCGGTGTCATCCGCATCATTTCCACAAGCCTTTGTGTTGTCTTCACAATTTTGGCTATGTGTCCCCTATATTTCAGATCCTTATCCACTATCACCCCCAGATCTCTTATTTCTTCCAACTCCAACAATATATCCTCACCAAGAATAACTTCTGCATCTCATCTTTGTTTTCCAAATTTTAAAACCTTACATTTTGCAACATTGAACTCGCATCCCAATTTCCATGCCCAATCACTCAATTTATTCAAGTCTTCTTGCAAGGCCACAACATCTTCACTACTTTCATGGTTCGTCCCAACTTTGCATCATCTGCAAACAACTGAATATCTCCATCCAAATCTTCACCTATATCATCAATATACAAGTTAAACAGTAATGGCCCTAAAACAGACCCCTGATGCACATCACTAGTGACTTTCCTTTTTCTGGATATCGCTCCCTTATACACAACTTGTTGATACCTATCAGATAGCCAGTCTCCAATCCAATGCACTAATCTAATATCCAACCCCATCTGCTCTAGTTTGACTATCAATTTATCATGAGGTACTCTATCAAAAGCCTTTGCAAAATATAAGTATATCACAATAAAACTGTTTAGAAGCTCTTCTAAATTTAAATTATCAGCTATGTCTGCCTCTATCGATATAGTTGCTAGACTAACCAATCTTTCTTGGGTCATTGCTGTTTGCAAATAATTTTTAATAAGCTTGGAAAAACTTCTTTCCACACTTGCTATGTATTGTTAGCATAGCGATGGCGCCTACCATAATATGGCTGAACGAGCGCCCTTATTAAGCCGCACGGTGAGGCAGGCTGCCTCTGGACCTGGCTATCAGAATCAGACATACTAACTGTTGTCGAATGTAAAGGGCAGGAGAGGAGGGGCATGCTACATGATATCAGATGACTTGAATCCAGTTGAGACATATTATTGTAGTATTAATACTAACAGTATTTCATGTGACAGTGAGTTTGAAGCCATCTGATATGAGGTGGAATCTAACAAGATCAATTGCATAGTGGAGTGTTGTTACAGACCTGGTGGATCGATTGCTAGTGATGAAGAAATGTATCACCAAATAGAAAAGATGAGAGTGAAAAGAGCAATCATGATAGGACACTTTAATTATCCAAATATTGATTGTGTAGCAGTAGATTCTCATGAGAAGAATGAAAATGCATTTATTGATCTGTTGTGGGATAGCTTTCTCAAACAGCATGCAACAGAAGGAGCTTGAGGTCAAAGAGTGTTAGATTTGATTATAGCGTCAGAGGGCGTTTAAGTTAAGGATGTAACTATTCTGCCTCTTGTTGGTGACAGTGATCATGCGATACTCACTTGGGAAGTGACGTGGGAAGTTTACGGGAAGTTTCTGAATGTTCCATTCAGAAAAGGTTACATGCTGAACTACAAAGCAAGAAATTATAACCAACTGAGGAGTATACTGAGTTCAGTAGAATGGGATCGGCTGCTGGATGGGAAGAATATTGACAGTGCATGGAAAGCATTTAAACAATACTTGAACGATGCAATATCAGAATGTGTCCTGAGAGTTCGAAGAATAAATAGGGTAGGAGTCAAATCAATGTGTAATCTTATTAAGCAAGAGATTCATAAGAAAAGGATGATGTGGAAGGAATATCATTTGCATAAAGATGATGTCTGTTATGAAAATTATAAGCAGCAGGCTAGAATAGTCACAACTGTTATATGGAAAGCAAAGTCTGAGTATGAAAAGAAACTGGCTCTGCATGCTAAAGACAACCCACAAGAATTCTATTGATATGCTGCAAGTAAAAGAAAGAATGAATATGAAAGAATTACTCTTCTAAATGCAAATATGAGGAATACAGAAGAAGTTGTATAACTAATGAGTGCCCATTTTGCTAAAAACTATCAACCTGGTGTACGCAACATTGATCTCACTGCTACCTCTTCACTGAATGAAGAAACTCAGGTATATGAGGACAAGATTTTAGAGCTGTTGCACAACCGAATAATAATTTAGCAATAGGGACTGATGGGATATCGGCACGTGTGCTAAGAGTGTTCAGCTGAACTGGATATTCCTTTGACCAAGCTGTTTAATATGAGTCTCAAAACAGCTGATGTATCCAACTATCGACCAATTAGTATCTCAGGAGTAGTGGTGAAGATTTTGGAAAAATTAGTTAAGGCTCGCATTCAGAAATGGGTTGACAGTGAATCTCCACTTTGCAATGAGCAACATTGGTTTACTAAGGGAAGGTCATGTTTTAGCAAATTGCTCATATTCAGTAACAATGTTACCATTGAACTAGACAAGGGGAATGGATACACCATGATACTTTTGGATTTTGCTAAGGCTTTTGACAGAATAGCATGGTAGACTGTTGCATAAATTGGAGAATACGAGTTTCAGTTATTTCAGGCTGGCATTGGATAATACAATATCTAATGTCATATTATATTGGTGGGATTATGCTATAAGAAACTGATGAGACTAGGGATCTTGGAGTGTTAGTAGATAAGAAGTTGAAGTTCAGGAGCCATGTAGCAAAGACTGCAAATACAACTCAAAAGATAAGAGCAATGCTGAAATGAATATTCACATGTAAAGATAAGGATGTCATTTTGCCTGTTTACAAGTCCTTGATAAGACCTCGCTTGAGCTATTGTGCACAGGTCTGGTCTCCTGGTTTCTGTTGTGATTCTGATGTATTGGAGTCTGATTATGAAGACAGATTGAGAATTTGTAGACTGCAGATACTAGCAAACAGTAGAAAGAGGGGTAATATGATTGAGATCTACAACCTTCTGAAAGGGCCATACAGGAGTTCAGTTGATGGAATTTTTCAATTTATGGAGGAGGAGAAAGGGCAAAAGGGAATCCTTGGAAGCTGAGAACGAATGCTACTAAGAATGGGGTGATGGCTAGATTTTTCTCTCATAGGGCAGTGCATGATTGGAATGGATTGTCATTGGATGTTTTGAGTGAAAGCAGTGTGAATGAATTCAAGAATAAGTATGATAGATGGTGTGTGTTGTATGCAGCCTCCCTTGATGAGTCTCTGACTCCCTGGAGGTCTCTCTTAATAATACCTATCAGACAGCCATTCTCCAATCCAATGCACTAGTCTAATATTCATCTCCATCCACTCTACTTTGATTGTCAACTTATCATGTGGTAATCTATCAAAATTCTATCAAAATGTCTAAGTATACCACCATATATCCATTTCCAGCATCCGATGCTGATCCCACTTTGTTGTAATAAGTATGTAAATTACTAAAATATGACCACCCTTTAGCAAATCCATGTTGTTCATCAAAGATAATACCACCGTTGTCAACCCAGTTCTAGATCTTGGTTTTTGCCAGCCTCTCCAACACTTTAACTATAACAACTAACATACAGATAGGCCTATAATTTGATTCTTGAGTTCTGTAATCTCCCTTATGAAGTGGCACAATCTTGCCTTCCTTCACTCCTTTGGAACTTGACCCAATGTAAAACTCATAGCCAGGGGATTGACATCTTCAAAATACATGGTTATACTGTATATCATCAAGTCCCACAGACTTATTAATATCAAGTTTGCTTTATTCCTCACATACCTCTTCCTCTCTCACAGTCATTCTCTCCTCTTTCTCATCCACACTGCTCTCAATCTCTCCATGATGTCACATTCTCAAGGATGAGGGACCTTTATGAACTGCTGATTAAATATCTCAACTGTATCCTCTGCAGCAGTTGTTCTTACACCATTTTCTCCAATCAGTGTCATTCTTCCATAATCATTCTTTTCTTTTTAATTAATTTTTTTTTGTTCTCTGCATATTGTAAGAACTCCCTAGTTTTTGTTTATTAGCTAACTGCTGCTTATACTTCACTTTACCACCAAGTTACCCACCTTACCTCTTTTTTGTAATCCTCATGGAATTGATTACTACCACTCCTCTTATGTTCTCTCCATAATGCCTTTTTCCTCATGCTTCATCTCTTCATTTATCCATTTTACACCTACCTTATTTAACCTTCTGATGCTTGGAATACATTAAGACATTGTTTCTACTAGATAGTTCTTGATTCTTACCCAAACAGCATTGATCTCCTTTCCACCCAACTCCTCATTTCATGCTACAGTAGTTATCTGTCTACTGAGCTTCTCATAATCATCAGCTTTTTAGTTCCATATATAATCTTTCCTCACTGAAGTCCTCACACTGCTGGCACCCACCCAGGTAATTACTTCATGGTCACCTCATCACTGATATACTCAAACCACTCACCATTGTCGGTGAGGGGGGGGTGGCATCAAAATCTTTGAGGCGTTGAGGTGGGGCATGATCCAAAAAACGTTGGGAAATACTGCTCTAGAGACTGATTTGACACCTCATTTATTTCAATTATTTAAAAGGGAAAAAAATATGGCATGAGAGAGGAGATGAAAGAATTACTGGAAGTAACAAAAGAAAAGAGTGAGAGAGTTAAGATAGTGAGTCTGTTGCCACAGTATGACAGAGTAAAGCTGAGGGAGGGCTAAAATAGCAAATGACTTGATGCATAGGTTATGCAGGAGGAGTGGTGTAGAGTTTGTGAATGTGTGGAGTGAGTTTGAGGGCCAAATGACTTATACAAGAAGAATGGTTTGCATCAGAATGGATTTGGTGTTCAGAGACTGGAAAAAGTGTTTATTGAATGAGGTGAAAGTGGATGTGTAGAATCAGGAAAACTATAGCTTTTTTTGGGGGGGGGGGGTTAGCCATTGAGTATGTAGACATCAGTAAGGCAGTTGAGTTCGTGTTTTGAGGCTTAAGTGCTGGCATCATGTTGGAGGTTTAATAGAATATTTATAGCACTAGGAAAGGATTAAAAATAATTTTCAAGCTTCCAAACCTTTTGGTTCTTGTCCCCCCCATTTATATATTTGTGGATTTTAGTTAAATCATATATAAACGGGGTGGGAACAAGAGCCAAAAGGTTTGGAAGCTTGAAAATTAGGTTTTAATCCTTTCCTAGTGCTAAATATTCCATTAAACCTCCAACATGATGCCAGCACTTAAGCCTCAACACACGAACTCAACTGCCTCACTGATGTCTACATATTCAATGGCTAATCCCCCCCCCCCAAAAAAAGCTATAGTTTTCCTGCTTCTACACATCCACTTTCACCTCATTCAATAACACTTTTTCCAGTCTCTGAACACCAAATCCATTCTGATGCAAACCATCCTTCTTGTATAAGGCTAACTCTCTTATCCCCCCCACTGGACTTATCAGATCTTATATTACAAAAATTCTAACCATTTTAAAACCTTGATTGAAAATCTAACTTTAAATAATACAGACATATTGATAAGCTTTGATATCCCCTCACTGTTTACCAATATTCCCTCAAATGACACCTTAACACTCTTAAAAGACGTTTTTCCTTCTGATATCTTACATTTCTTTTCCTTTGCCATCAATTCTGGTTATTTTTCTTGGAAGGAAGAACAAAATTTATAATCAGATAGAGGGAATCGTTATGGGTTCTCCCCTCTCACCCCCCTCTTGCCAGTTTTTACATGGAAAATTCCGAGCCATAGATTTAGCTCCTCTCAAACCTTCTATCTGGCTAATATATATAGATGATATGTTCTAATATATATAGATGATGTTTGGCCTCATAGCCCAGACACATTTGACTCCTTCCTCATTTTTCTTATTAGCCTACATCCAAGAATTGTGTTTATGATGGAAAAGGAAAATAACAATTGTTTACCCTTCCTAGATGACTTTAGTAATACTCCTTCCTAATGATAACCTTTCCTTCGCTGTATATAGTAAACTTACTCATACAGGCAGATACATTCACAAACGCTCCCACCACCACCACCCTTATCAACAATATGGCATTATTAAAAAATTCTAACCAATACAGTCCACAATCTTTGTTCCAGTGGAACCTCCCGTTCAACTGTACTCAACCACATATACAACGCCATCCTTTCCAATGGCTACAGTGAATACAGAATTTTAAAAAATCAGTTCCTCCCCCATTCTATGGCCATCTCTTCAGAAGTAAACAACTGTCATATATTTTTCTTTTAAGGCAGGTTGGGATTTCCTTTCAGTACTCCATTATGTTTTCCAAAGGCTATCCAAATAGGTTGAATTCTAAGTATAATTTCTTTTATATTATATACATGCATATACACCTTGTACCACATACTACAGGCAAGTGAAATTTTTATGTGATTTAATGTATTAAATTTATTGGTCACTTAAATCTATTGGTCACATAAAATGTGACCAATAGATTTAAGTAGTATTTCTGGAGCCTGGTTATAACTAGAGTATAAATGAGAATATTATTATTATTACGGGTATCTCCATGGAGTCAGTAGACTCATCGCAGGAGACCCAAACTATCAAAACAATATCTGTCATACCTCTTCTTGAATTCATTTACAGACGAAGAACTCACAACTAAGTCAGGTAATGAATTCCACTCATTCACCACCCTCCAGGCAAAAAACCTTGTTCTCACACCCTTGTTAACCACACTCTTCTTTAATTTCCAGGGATAACCTCTTGTTTTTCCATCACTATCACACAGCTGAAACATTTCCCCTGCATCAATCCTATAAAAACCTTTCAGTAATTTAAATGTTTCTATCATATCCCCTCTTCTCTGCCTATCAACCAATCTCTGCAATCACAAGCTCTCAATCTATCAATATAGGGAGCATTTTTTACATCACTCACCCACTTATTCACTCTTCAATATGAAAGGAATTCCTTGTGTTGAGGCTTAAATGCTATGATCAGTTCCTCCCTCATTCCCTGGCCTCTTCAGAAGGTGTTCAGAAATGCCATCACCATCCCCTATGTCTGTGGCATATCAGGAAAAAATAGCCAAGTCCTTAAAAAGTACAGCCTCTACACAGCTTTTAAACCCCACTGTAAACTTGCTATCCTTATTCGTTCTACCATAGATCAGCTCCCTCCTCTCTCAGTGCCTGGAGTATATAAAGTATACTTTTTCTGCACGCTAGCTTACATTGGACAGACAGATAGATCAGCAACCATCCATTTAGAAAAATGCAAATCATACATCCATAATCACGACTATGGTCAATCTGGCCTTGCAGACCATGTTTTGGATACAACTCACAGGAATCTGCGGCACACTCAGAAATCAACTGAATTTAAATAATTATGGTTGCATAAAAATTCCAAAAATTTGGGAAACATTAATTATCAGAGATCCTATTTTACATCCTATACCACCTACAAATACCCATAGAAGGCACACCTAGATAGGACTTTACATTCATTCACGTGTTTCATTTAGTATTGTTGTATATGAGTGTGTGTTATAAGAGTTATTTGTAATTCCTGAAGGTGTCTCAGTGACTGAGCTGAAATACTGGAAGCATTAAAATTAGTTTTTAATCTTTTCCTAGTGCCGTAAATATTTCATTCAGCAGAAAAGGGTGATATTAAGACATACAAATTACTGAGGGGTTTTTACAAGATTAATTCAGAGGAAATTTTTCCAAACAGGTGTGTTGGTGGGAGAACTAGGGGCCATCCATGGAAACTAAGTAAGAGTGTAGTTAGCAAGGGTGTTAGAACTAGGTTTTTTGCTCGGAGAGTAGTGAATGAGTGGAATAGGTTGCCAGTCGGTTGTGGGTGCTATGACTGTGAATGAGATGAAAGCAAAGTATGATAGATACTGTGCAAAGGTTGGATATTTCTTGACATGATGTTTAGGGCCTCCCTCGATGAGTCTGACGCCTTGGAGTTGCACGTAATAATAATCATAATAATAATTAGGCAGGGAAACTAAAATTGAAAAGGTTGAGTGTAAGAAGGAGAAACTTATGCAGTGAATATATATTTGTTGATCCTTTTTCACAAAATAATTTTTGAAGAATAGAGTGGATAAAAATCGGCATGGGATTACTGAAATTAGTAGAATCTCTATCAGTTCTAAAGCTGGTACAAGAACTAAAGGGAATCTGCAATTTTCATATACTAATGCAAGAAGCATTTGAAATAAGAGGGAAGAATGTTTGGCATTAGTCAGTGCAATCTCACCAAAAGTTGTAATCATTAGTGAAACTTGGCGGTCAGCAGAAGATTTAGTTACTGGAATGGAATGTGATGGGTACAGTATTTTCAGGGAGAATACAGAAGATAGAATGGAGGGAAGAGTACTGTTGATGATAGCTGATGAGTTGCAGCTAAATAAGGTAATATATCAAGAGGATAGGCATGTGAATGATAGTTCATTTGAGACGGTCTGTTATGAAATAGTGACCAACACAACCAAATATACAGTTGGTTGCTACTATAGCCAGGGGATACAGGGGGAGGGATATTGAATTCATGCATCAGCAAATTAGTACAATGAGTGCAGGGTTAGTGATTATTGTGGGAGATTTTAATTATGCTGATATCAATTGGATGGAGGAAATATCACAGGGCAAAAAGGAAATGGAATTCATACACCTTCTAAGAGATAATTACTTCAAACAGCACATCACACCATGAGGTAATGAGAACACCTTATGGCTGTTAGGTATTCTCGTTACCTCCTATTGGTGAGAGCGATCATGTGATATTGACTTGGAAGGTCAAAATTTGTGGATTTCTCTCTTAAGAAGGGGTTTATATGGAACTACAGGTTAGATGATTATAACAAGCTTCAGAGTGAGCTTACAGCCGTCCCATGGCAGAACATATTGCAGGGGAAAGTAGTAATATCAGGTTTGATCTGTAAGAAGAGAAAATGTTATGGAGAATTTACAAGGAGAAAGGCAATCAGTACACTCATGAGCAGTACAAGGCTCAAGCTAAGAAGGTTACCAGCATGGTAAGAAAAGCTAAATCAGATTATGAGAAGACCTTAGCCAAGGAGGTCAAGGGTAATCCCAAAGAGTTCTTCCCCTATGTGGCAAGTAAATGGAAGAATGACTTTAGAAGGATAACCTTAGTTAGGTGCTGATGGTATTGAGGTGACCAATTCAGATGTGATAGTAGAGTTACCGAGTGATCACTTTTCAAAAGTCTATCACCCAAGTGGGTGATAGACTCACTTGGGTGATAACTAATGTGAGAATTGAAGTTAATAAATCAGAGGTACTTAGTATGTTGCAGAATGTAAATGCAAATACTGCTGTAGGTTTAGATGGAATATCAGCTCGGGTGTTGCGTGAATGTGCAAAGGAATTGTAAGCGCCTCTTACTTGGTTAACTTAAGTTTGAACTCTGGTATGGTCCCTAGAGAGTGGAAGGAAGGCAAAGTGGTTCCTTTGCATATAGCTGGCTCTAAGACTGTTGTAGTTAATTACAGCCCAATCACCATCTTGGGTGTGGTGGTAAAAGTAATGGAAAAGTTAGTTAAGGACAGAATTCAAGAATGGGTGGATCACAATATGATACTCTATAGGGGCAACATGGTTTTGTTAAAGGTCAATCCTGCCTTAGTAATTTATTAACTTTTTATAATAGAATGACATCTGAGTTGGACAAGGGGGAATGGCTACACAGTGATACTTCTTGATTTTGCTAAGGTTTTTACAGGATACCCCATGGAATACTGTTGCTCAAATTAGAGCAGATGGGGGGATGGATACTAAACTGATAATATGGATATGAGAATGGCTCATGGAGAGAGATACCAGAAAGTAGTGTATGGAGGAGCAGAGTCCAGGATGAGGCAGGTGACCAGTGGTGTGCCTCAGGGCTCTGTGCTTGGGCTGTTATTGTTTAATTTGTACATAAATGATATAGGAAACGGCTTGAAAGGAGATATTCAGTTGTTTGCTGATGGGTTCTAGGAAAATTTGGCACAATGTTTTTGCCTTGATGCGCCGAATTTTTGTTGATCTGGGCGATGTCCGAGCTGGCATGTTGTGGCATGTGTCATATATGCATCAGATAACAATCTTGTTTTTTTCTTTACGGTCATAGCATCTACACTTATCTGACTGACCCTCCTTTATACAGGCTTGGGACTGGCATGAGACCCCTAAGGATTTCATAGCGGCTTTTTGCTTTGCTTCCTGGAAAATCACAATAGCAGATTATTCAGTGTCTTAAAGGGCTTATGTTCATCACCAAAACATTAATGGTTGACTTCGAGAAAGCAACTATCAATGCTTTTTCTAACATATTTACATCAACAACTATAACAGGTTGTATGGTACAAAATCTATATTGCAAAATTGTTGCCATTGGTTTGAAGTTACACTATCAAACAGATGCTGAATTCAACAGTACTGATAAGGCTGTTGACCAGCAGAGATAAAAGAGTTGCCATTCCATTGTATAAATCTATTATTAGACCATGCTTGCATTATTGTTCTCAAATTTGGGGGGGATCAATTAACCTTGGAAAGCTCTCAGAGACAGATAAAAAAGATATCATGACTCTATTTTTTTTATTTTTTTTATTTTTTCTGAGAGCTTTCCAAGGTTAATTGATCCCCTTCAAATCCTGGTGACCAAATTTGAGAACAATAGTGCAAGCATGGTCTAATCATAGATTTATACAATGGAATGGCAACTCTTTTATCTCTGCTGGTCAACACCCTTATCAGTACTGCAGCAATCCTCTGGGTTAGCTTCACCACTTTGCAATATGTTCCCCGAATTTCAGGTTTCTATCAATCATCACCCCGCCGGATCTCTTCATCCCCCATCTCTTCCATTGTAGTTCCTCCAACAGAGTATGCTGCCTCCCATCAATGTATTTATGGAGTCAGCCTCAGCCCTAAGAAACTCTCCAAACCTCAACAAATTTGGTTGTATGCGACTGCCCCAAATTTGGTTGTATGTGACTGCCCCAAATTTGGAAGGCATACATCAGCAGACCTTCAGCCCAACAGCCAAGAACACCTACTTAGCCTGCCAGAGGGCAGCATCAGGACTTCTAGCACTTAACGCGCCTGAAGCACTTAACGCGCTTTCACGTGGCCACAACTTCGCCATTGCTCCCAGAATATTATGATCCAGATCGAACACGGAATCCGCCACTTTCCACGTCAAATTGCCAACAGTGTAAGACTGTATGTAGCTTGTGTTCTCTCCAAAGCAAGACCACCAACATATCCAACAAGGAATTTAAAGCTCTACAGGAAATGAGGAATAATAAAGAAATAGTTATCACCAAAGCTGATAAGGGAAATGCAACTGTAGTACTTAACCAAAAGGACTACAAAGGTAAGCTTAATGCTCTTCTATTAGATCGGGCTACTTACCTCCCTATCGAATACAATCCCACCAACTCACAAATTAGAAAACTTCACAGACTCCTTAAGAAAGTCACTTCTTGGCCTGCAGACAAAGAATTAAAGCCAACAGATTAAAGCCGTTTAACTCTATACCCCCCCCCCCCCCCAGTATTTACGGACTCCCAAAAATACATAAAGAAAATGTGTCATTACGTCCCATAGTGGATGGCATTGATTTCCCCCTTATTCACAAACGTCTCCTCCTTATTCACAAATGTCCCACTAAAGGAAACTTTAGAGCTAATCCAAGCTAAATTTTTTCCCGATATCTCAGCCCTATTTCAGTTCACAATGAACTCAGGCTATTTCGTTTGGCAGGGAAAATTCTGCAAACAAATAGAGGGGACAGCCATGGGTTCACCACTCTCCCCACCCTTAGCCAATTTCTTTATGGGGACCTTTGAAGAAAAAGCCTTAGCCTCTGCCCCACAAAAACCAACCATATGGCTTCGCTACGTTGATGATGTGTTCACTATTTGGCCACATGGCTCTGAAACACTCCTCTCCTTCTTAACACACTTAAACAACCAACACTCCAGAATCAAGTTCACCCTGGACAAAGAGGAAAACAACACCTCCCCCCCCCCTTTCCTAGACACTAGTCACCCGCCAGCCCGATGGAACCTTGGTTTTCTCAGTTTATAGAAAATCCACCCATACAGGCAGATGCATTCACCCCCCCCCACCCTCACATCAATATGGAGTGGTGAAAACACTATACTACAGGGCTAAACTAATCTGTTCTAATGACATGGCCCTAAACACTGAACTAAATCACATCCTCAACACTTTCTCAGCCAATGGCTACCCCCCCCCCAAAAAAAATCCCAAAAATATTAAAACCTACAAACCACAGCCCCCCCCTCCCCCTCCACAACAAAGATTACTCTAAATCCATCACCATTCCCTACGTCCGATATGCGTTCGAAAATTTTGGTAAAAAATTACCAAAATTTTAAAGAAACATGACCTCACCTCCTGTTACAGGCCTTACAGAAAATTGGCATCCCTTATCCACTCCACCAAAGACCAACCACTTCCCCTAGACCTACCTGGTGTATACCAGATCCCTTGCAGTTGTAAACTGTCATACTTTGGCCAAACAGGCAAGACAGCAAATATCAGAATTTCTGAACACAAGGACTACATCCGGTTTCACAAGTACAGCCATTCTGGTCTTGCAACCCATGCTCTGGATACACGCCACAAAATATGGTGGAAGAAAGCTACAGTAATACACCGTAGCAAATACAAATTCGAAAGACTATTTATGGAGTCAGCTCAGCCCTAAGAAACTCTCCAAACCTCAACAAATTTGGTTGTATGCGACTGCCCCAAATTTGGAAGGCATACATCAGCAGACCTTCAGCCCAACGGCCAAGAACACCTACTTAGCCCACCAGAGGGCACCATCAGGACTTCTAGGAGAACCATAGCTTCATTCTCAGTTACTGTGTTGTAGTGCCTGTGTGCACGTGCCTTTTGGTAAGTTCCTTTTGAAAATGGCAACATGACGTTGTCAAAATATCGGAAATATTTATTAAAGTGTAATTTAATTTATATTCGGATCTACATTGTTCAATTCCCTAAGTGATTTAGAAATGCATAACTAACGTATAAGCCTGTCTATGAGAATCATGACTCTATAATATTAGTTATGAGGGTTTGTGGGCTGCAAAGTTTGGTAATGGAAGAAAAAGAAGTGATATGATTCAGACATTTAAACAGTCTAGAGACAGTTACAGGTTGACACTTGGGAAGGAGTGAGGATAAGAGACTCTCTGGAAGTTCAAAAGAAAGTTGTGAGCAAGAGGATGAGGAGTGATTTCTTTTTATAGAGGGTGGTTGAACCATGGAATGCATTGCCTAATAGAATGAGTTCTAGGAGTGGAATGTGATAGACTTTGTATTTTCTAGGGTGGGCCTTCCACAATGAGTCTTTGGGGGGGGGGGGGGGTGGGGGGGGGGGGGGGTGGGGGGGGGGGGGGGTGGGGGGGGGGGGGGGTGGGGGGGGGGGGGGGTGGGGGGGGGGGGGGGTGGGGGGGGGGGGGGGTGGGGGGGGGGGGGGGTGGGGGGGGGGGGGGGTGGGGGGGGGGGGGGGTGGGGGGGGGGGGGGGTGGGGGGGGGGGGGGGTGGGGGGGGGGGGGGGTGGGGGGGGGGGGGGGTGGGGGGGGGGGGGGGTGGGGGGGGGGGGGGGTGGGGGGGGGGGGGGGTGGGGGGGGGGGGGGGTGGGGGGGGGGGGGGGTGGGGGGGGGGGGGGGTGGGGGGGGGGGGGGGTGGGGGGGGGGGGGGGTGGGGGGGGGGGGGGGTGGGGGGGGGGGGGGGTGGGGGGGGGGGGGGGTGGGGGGGGGGGGGGGTGGGGGGGGGGGGGGGTGGGGGGGGGGGGGGGTGGGGGGGGGGGGGGGTGGGGGGGGGGGGGGGTGGGGGGGGGGGGGGGTGGATAGAAAGCAACAGGAGTAGCTATGGACTTAAGAGATTATTGCATTTTATGCACACTAATGCATTTGGAACAAGGGATGGGTTGGGTTTATTGGGAATTCTAAATTCTATATGCCTGTAATTAAAATCTAGAATGCCCAACTAATTTGCCTAAACATTTCACAATCACATTCTCTCCATTCCCTGGCCTATAATGATGGAGATATTCAGTTGTTTGCAGATGATGCAAAGTTGGGACAAACCATGAAGTGTAGTGAAGATGTTGTGGCCTTACAGGAAAACTTGAATAGATTGAGTGATTGGGCACGGAAATGGGGATGCGAGTTCAATGTTGCAAAATGTAAGGTTTTAAAATTTAGAAAACAAAGATGGGATGCAGATTTAGGCGTGGTGAGAATATATTGTTGGAGGTAGAGGAAATAAGAGATCGGGGGGTGATAGTGGATAAGGATCTAAAATTTAGGGGACACATCACCAAAATTGTGAAGACAACACAAAGGCTTCTGGGAATGCATTTTTGGAAATTATGGAGACAACTACCGTGTTTGAATAAAAACTTTAGTTTACTATTACTAAAATTTTACAATTCGACGTTTCGACCTTTATGTCAAGGTCATCTTCTGGAGCGTACAAATATACACAGGAAACAAGCTATACTACAATCATACTGGTTCGTTAAAGACACTGACTAACCGCTACCACAATTGTTGGCCTGACCTCTGGTGAAAAAAAAAAAAAAAAAAAAAAAAAAATTATACATCAACGTTAGAGTCCTATTATTTGTGTTGTCTACTATATACATATATTAACATCATTCCAGCCAGTTGGAGTGGAATGGTTTCTTTCCATGGAAAAGCACCTGCTCCTTACACCGCACAAAAACATGGTATGAAAGAAAATTCAAAGAATCCTGCGAAATCCTGATAAACCACCCAAATATCAACAATAAAGATGGTATGAAAATTCCAAGGATCTGGATGGCACACATTCAGCCAACCTAATTTGAAAGATTCAACATAAGTCAGGACTCTAGCCAATCTGCTATTATTAGAAACCATTCCACTCCAACTGGCTGGAATGATATTAATATATGTATATAGTAGACAACACAAATAATAGGACTCTAACGTTGATGTATAATTTTTTTTTTTTTTTTTTTTTTTTCACCAGAGGTCAGGCCAACAATTGTGGTAGCGGTTAGTCAGTGTCTTTAACGAACCAGTATGATTGTAGTATAGCTTGTTTCCTGTGTATATTTGTACGCTCCAGAAGATGACCTTGACATAAAGGTCGAAACGTCGAATTGTAAAATTTTAGTAATAGTAAACTAAAGTTTTTATTCAAACACGGTAGCCGTCTCCATAATTTCCAAAAATGCATTCGGATCACCGTGCAAGCCTAAAAGAAAGGCTTCTGGGAATGATGCAGAGGACACTGACGTGTAGAAGTAGGGAGATTCTTGTTCCGTTGTATAAGGCTTTGATTAGGCTACACATGGACTATTGTGCCCAGATTTGGTCACCGGGTTTTCAGAAGTATGAAGAGATGTTGGAAAGGATCCAAAGGAGACTGACTAAGGTAGTTTCTGACCTCTGGAATGTCAAGTATGAGGAAAGATTGAGAAGATGTAATTTGCAGAGTCTGGTGGACAGGAGGAAGAGGGGAGATATGATGGAGACCTATAAGTTGGTAAGGGGTTTTTATAGGATTAATGCTGGAGAAGTTTTACAGAGAATAGTGGGAGATCAGGGGTCATCCCTGATCTCCCACTATTCTCACTCCCCTACTCACACTCTAAGAGAGTGTGAGTAGGGGGAGTGAGAGGCAGGTTTTTTTTGTGCAGAGTTGTGAATGATTGGAAATGCCTTGTCTGAGAATGTGGTGTCTGCAAAGAGTTTGAATGTGTTTAAAACACGGTATGATGAACTGTGTGTGTGTGATAAAAGGACCTCCGAGATGAGTCTTTGACTCCATGAGGTCTTGGGGTGGTAATAATAATAATAATAACAGCATCCTATCAGATATATTAGCCTGTTAATTTCAACTTCACTCCACACAGATGCAAAATCAGTACATGCACTATCAACTTCCACATTTTGCAGACATAATTCCTCTGCAATTCTTGACACTACTCTCCCCCCCTCTTTTCTATTTCCTATCCTTCCATTTCTATTCCTGCAATGACATCATTCTTAGACAACCAAGTTTCACTTATACCAATTATCTTTGGACATGTTGACTCGATCAGTGTATCAAACTCAGCTCTCTTATTTTGAATACCCTTACATTTGTATACAAACATAACAGTCCCTGTGTCTTTGAGGCCATTCTATCAGCACCAACATTCTCCACTCTAGCTGCTATGCCACACCACTTTCTCTTCAGTCTGACTAGTCCTGCTTCTCTGATCCTGACTCTGATTGCCTTTACATTATAGTTAGCAGGATAATGTGAGAGGTATAGTATTTTCAGGGAGGATAGAGAGAAAAAGGATGGAGGAGCAGTAGTGATGGTGGTGATAGCAGATAAACTGTAGCCATAAAGAGTAGGATTTCAGCAACAGATCAATCAAAAGTAGTAAATTTGAGACTATCTGGTATAACATAGAAGCCTACAGAATACATTCAGTAAGTTGAATGAAGGTAATTATTATTGGGATCTTCAGCTATGAGAACATAAGTTGGAAGGAGGAAAGGAAACATGCGTGGAAGGAAATAGAATTTCTGCAGTCACTAAGAAATAATTATCTGAGGCAGCATGTGATAGGAGATACCTGGAGTTTGAGAATGCTAGATCTAGTAATTGCATCAGAGGAATTGCCTGTAATGAAGGTGTCCATATTGCTGCCAGCTACTGAGAATGATCATGTAGTCTTGATCTGAGAAGTCACTAAATCGAATTTTTACTTAAGAACTGATACATATGAAATTGCAGAACTTGTAATTGGAACATACTCAAGATACTGCATGGAGCAGTGCCATAGCATAAGAAATTGCAAGGGTCTGGATGTTGATGATGCATGGAAAATGGTAAATGGATGTTTGAAGGAAGAGTAGCAGACTAGATACCTGGAGTCAGGAGGAAAACAAATGGGAGTTAAATGGATGAGTAGCATCATTAAGCAAGAGATGAAGAAAAAAATAAGAGTTTGTGGAGGAAATTTAAAGAAATTTCCTCTGATACAAAGCATCAGCCAGAAGTGTGATTGGTGTGGTAAGGAAGGAAGGTAAAATCAGAGCACTAGAGGAAATTAGCTGTGCAAGCAAAAGGCAATCTCAGAGTTCTTTTGGTATATGATAACTATATAAGTAAAAGGAAGAATGATTATGGTAGAATAATTTTGATGAATGCTAATGGTTATGGAGTTTACTAAATCAGAAAATATTTTAATTACTGAGTGATACTTTGGAAGAGTGGATCATCCAGGTGAGAGATATGGCAAGGGCTGATATAGAAATAAAGGTGGGTGAACTGGAGGTGCATAGGATGTTAATAATCCTTGAGATTAAGACAGCTATGGGATATTTTTTTATGTTGCTCCCCCCCCCCCCCCACAAAAGGTTATTTGCAAACCTGTAGTACATTTTGTACCATGGATGAGCTAAGAATTTTCTTTTATTTCGATCAATTTCATATTGTTTGTATTTTTTAATTTATGTTTTATATAGTCTGGTAATTTTGCTCTAGAAACCAAACATGGAACTTTTTTTCAAGCCACTTCAGACCTCCAATAAGTGGGACAGTGGTTTCATACTGGACAATGAAATTCATCTCCCATCTAAAGACAACAATAAACATCCATGTCCACTGTAGGATTTGAACCTGCAGACTGTTGGTTGGAGAATGAGTATGCTAAACACTTGGCCAACTAGGCCAGCAATTTGAATGGATAGTATGTCAGCTAGTGTGTTTCAAGAATATGCTAAGAGACTGCATAAAGGAGGCTCCAAGACAAGTAACAAATTACTTATCGACAAGCATCTCACAAGTAGTGGTCAAGGTATTATTGGAGAAGTGGGTTAAGGAAAAAATTGAAAAATAGCTGGACAGCAATGAGATACCCATATGGCATGGGGGAAGGACAGTATGGTTTTGTGAAGGGTAGATCATGCCTTAGTAACTTAGTCATTTTTATAAAAAATGACTGCCAAGTTGGATAAAGGTAAGGGCTGCATGATGATCTGCTGGACTTTGCAAAGATATTTGATAGGATTCTGTGTAGAATTCTGTTATATACATTGCAGCAATTTGGGATGAATATGAACTGGTGGTGTGGATAAGAAGAAGGCTGATGTAAAGGTATTTAACAGTAGTTTATTCAGGAGTAGAGTACAGAAGAATGCTTGACTATCAATGTGCCACTGCTATTTAATTTATACATTAATGAAATAGGAAATGACTTGAGAGGAAATATTCAGTTGTTTGCTGATTATGCTGGGTAGAGCAATAGTTAATAAAAAGGATGTGAATATCTTGTAGGATGATTCAAATTGCTATGAGTTTAATGTGGCGGAGTGTGAGGTTATGCATTCAAGGATGATAAGTGCTGATGTCATATTGCAGACATGGAAAAATTAGCTCACTGAATTAGCTAGTCATTGAACACTCTGAAAAGCAGAAATAAGGAAGTTATTATACCTCTTTATAAGGCTTTGATAAAGTTCCATTGGGAATGAGAATAAGGTGAAGAGGATCCAGAGGCAAGGGATCAATATGCTGCAGTTCTGTGGAATGCTCATTAGGAAGATAGTGTGAAGATTTGTCATTTAGAAAAGTTGGTTGATTTTTTTTTTTTTTTTTTTAAATGTTGTGCCCATACACAAGAGGTTGGTTGATCAACCTTCAGTACATTAGCACCATGTATGGGTAGTAGGTTGGGAGAGAGGAGGAACTTGTTTATATTTGATTTTAATGAATGTAAATTGAGGGAGGAATTGGAAGGCCGGGATATCACCAGTGCGTGGGAAATTGTGAAAGAATATTTGTTATCAGCAATGGTAAGCTGTATACCACGAGTGAAGAAGAGGACGCAATTTGGAGTAAAGTGGATGACAAACAATATTAAACAGGAATTGCATGCGAAAAAGAGGCTATGGAAGAGATATAAGGAGATAGGTGAAGAGATGCATGAGGAATATAAGACACAGGCCAGAAGAGTAACTAGTGTGGTAAGGAAAGCGAAACTGGAATATGAGAGGAGATTGGCCCTAAGATCCAAAGAAAATCCTAGGGAATTTTTTAGCTATGTGGCCAGTAGGAGGAGAAATGACTGTGGAAGAATGATATTGTGGGATAAAAATGGGAATAGAGTGACTGATGCAGAGGACATAGTGGAATTGTTCAATGAACACTTTATTGGAGTATTTCATACTAGAGGAGTCAGTTTTAATGCTAGAGGGATAGGACTGGTACGAGGTCTGGAGGTACAGGAGGAGAGTGTGTTTCAGATACTGAGTACTCTGGATGTCAGTAAAGCTGTGGGACTGGATGGTATTTCGCCATGAGTTTTGAGAGAATGTGCTAGGGAATTGACAGTATCTTTAACGTGGCTTTTCAATGAAAGTCTGGCTTTGGCAAAGGTGCCCAGGGAATGGAAGGAAGGTAAGATAGTGCCATTGCATAAGGGTGGCAACAGACTGGAAGTGTCTAATTATAGGCCAGTCTGTGTGTCATCAGTAGTTGTTAAGATCTTGGAGAAAGTAGTGAGGGACCATGTACAGCATTGGGCAGATGAGGGTAATGTTATCTGTGAGAATCAACATGGATTTGTGAAAGGACGCTCTTGTTTTAGCAATATGCTAGCCTTTTATAATAAAGTTACAAGAACATTAGATGAGGGAAAGGCATATACTGCAATTTTCTTAGACTTGGCGAAGGCATTTGACAGGGTGCGACATGATAAGCTGATATTTAAGTTGCAGCACATGGGTCTGGATGTCAGATTGGTCAACTGGATTCAGGATTGGCTGTCTGATAGGTATCAGAGAGTTGTGTATGGTGGAGCAGTTTCCAGGAGGCAGAGGGTTAAAAGTGGGGTCCCACAGGGCTCAGTACTGGGACCTGTATTGTTTAACCTTTATATCAATGACATAGCCAGTAGATTGCAGGGGGATATTCAGTTGTTTGCAGATGATGCGAAGCTGGGAAGGATTATTAGTAATAGTGCAGATGTGGTAGCCCTGCAAGAGGATTTAAATAAGCTAGATAGATGGGCAAATGAATGGGGGTATCGGTTTGATGCAGCAAAATGTGGGGTCTTGAGGTTTGGGAGACATCGATTGGATGCTGCATACTCTATGGGAGGAGTTGTACTGGAGGAGGTAGGGGAGACGGGAGATCTGGGGTTGATGATTGATAGAGACCTGAGGTTTGGGGGGACATATTGCAAGGGTGGTGGGGGTAACACAGAGGATTGCTGCTATTGTGAGAAGGACACTGACCTGCAGAGATAAGAGGGTTATCATTCCATTGTATAAGTCTCTGATCAGACCACACTTGGACTATTGTTCTCAGATTTGGTCCCCAGGATTTGAAGGGGATAAATTAACTGTGGAAAAGATACAAAGACGGATGACAAAGATGGTTTCAGGACTGTACAAGAATAGTTATGAGGATCGCCTGAGAGAATGTGGACTGCAGAGTTTGGTGGATAGAAGAGGGAGAGGTGATATGATTGAGACTTTTAAACTGTTGAGAGGTGGTTACAGGGTTGACACTGGGGAGTTCTTTCGCTTGGTTGATCAGCGGGAAGGAGTGATGACAAGAGGCCTTCCCTGGAAGTTACGAGGGGAAACTGTGAGCAAGAGGGTAAGGAGTGGTTTCTTTGTGTGGAGGGTGGTTGAGCCGTGGAATGCATTGCCTGATGGAGTGGTGGGAGCGAGAACGGTCAGTGAGTTTAAAGCGTGGTATGATGGACTTTGTGTTTCTCAGGGAGGGGACCTCCCCTCAGTGAGTCTTGACAGACTTTATGTCTTAGGAAGGACCTCCCTCGAAGAATCTTTTGACTCCTTGGAGGCCCTGAATAATAATAATAATAATATTTCTCTGGGGGGGGGGGGGGGAGAGACTGTTCCACAGTGCAGCAGTTGCAGGGATGAAGCAGGAGGAAAAGAAACTTGTTCTGTTTTTTTAGGTGTATTATGAAGGGATATTGAGCAGCAGCTGCACGTGTTCCAACTGGCTTAGTACTGAGTGGAGGAATTATTCATGTTACTTCAGATGAGCATTTCCCATGGAAATATTTGTAGAATACACATATTGCAGAAACCAATTCTCTGTGCAAAAGTGGGGGGGGGGGGAGTGGGTAAAAGATGAGTCATTAATAAGTCTAATTGCTCTACTCTGTTCAAATTAAACATATTTGGTCGTTTGAAAGTTAAGCATAAAAAACTTATTATTTAATACTGACCATATACAAATATTTTAATATTCTTTGCCTACCAATTTCGCTAGCAAACTGTCTAGCTTTTTCAAGGTGTTGATGGAAAAGTATAAAAAATACTAGTAAATGCAAATTGAAAGGAACATTAAAAACGTTGTAAACACTCTAGTAGCTAAGGTTGCACGTTCGCGTGACAGAGACTGAGTGGACCTATTGTTCTTAATCATTATCACACATGCGTGTTTGTTGTAAACGCATAATGTGATTACTAGTTAGCTGTAGTTCAGATGGATTTAGAGAGAGGATGAGGTTTTTCCATGAACTGTTGAGGTTTCTGCCAGTTTTAAACACTACTGCAGCTTCCTTGAATAAATGATGTCTATAATTGTCATCTAAATATGGCATGGAGCTATTTTTCCAATCACTTGTGTGGTTAGACATACAGAAATGATGTGCTAAGTCGGAAGAAATACTTCTGTTGTTGTTCACATCACCAACGTGCTCTCTCTCTGTCTGATCTCCAAACTCCATGAAGTTTGTCTGATGTAGGCGAGACCAAAGGAGCAAGGAATGTAATATACTCCTGGATATTTGTAGAATGGCACCTTGTCTTTTGGTGATCCTAAAAAATGTATGATGCTGGTGGTTGGTTTGAAGATCACTTTGATTTTGTGAGCTTTTAGTATTCTGGCAATTTGATAGGAAATTGACTTGATCAAGGGTATCACTACAGTAGAAATGTGCTGAGAGTTTGGTTCTTCTTGTCTGGGGTTTGTCACCGTATAGATATTTTTTGATGATGTTCGGAGGGGTATCCATTTTGTGATAATGTTTTGGCTATTAGTGAGATTTTAGTCTGTGTATCTTCCTCCTCTTCTAATATAAACTTATGTGCTCTATTTTTCAACATATGGATAATGCTAAGTTTGTGTGTCTTCTGATGGTTAGAAGTATAATGAAGGTATCTCCAATGTCTGCCGGCTTTCTGTAAATAGATAAATTGACACTATTTAATTGTGTGAATCAAATACTTGGTGGGATGTTGTTATAGACCAGGTAATGTGGATGGTGGTGATAATGAAATGTACAATCAAATTAGCCAAGTAAATCAGAAAAAGGTGATCGTTATGGGTGATTTTAATTATGGCAATATAGACTGGAATGATGAGATAGCAACTGGAAGTAATGAAAATGAGTTTCTTGAAAATGAGTCTCATCCACTAATTGGTGAGAGTGACCTCATGGTCACTCTCACCAATTAGTGGATGATTTGACACCTCATTTATAATTACATCCTCTGATGAGATTACCAAATCGAAGACCCTCAATCCTCGTGTGCCTCTGTTACATACTATCTGAGGTAGTTATCTGGTTGGCAACCACCCAGGTGATACCAGGGTGGTGTCCAGCAGTGTGAGGACCTCTGTGAGAAAATGGTATATGTGGAACTACAAGGGGGGTGATTATGAAGAGCTCAGGAGACAGCTTGTGGGTGTAGCATGGAATTAGGAGTTAGCTGGAAAAGAGATCAATGTAGTAAGTTTAGTTTAATCCTTTATCCAAGTGTGAGCAAACAAAGTTTGCACCTGAAAGTATCTTCAGGACTAGGATAAGAGTGGTGAGATCTTTCTCCACCTTTGCAACGAGTTGCCTGGTGCTGTACTACCTTACCCCAGTCCTGAAGATACTTTCAGGTGCAAACTTTGTTTGATCACACTTGGATAAAGGATTAAACTAAACTTATTTTAGTGTAACCAAGGAAAAAATAAACTCCCAAAATCAATGTAGCTTGGGGGAATTTCAAAAACTGTTTAGTAGAAGCATTGTCAAAATGTATTCCAAGGGTGAGAAGGTTAAATAAGGTGGGTGTGAGATGGATGAATAAAGATTAATCTAACTGATAAGCTTAGGCATTGCTGGTTATTCATGACTTATTTTTTCACGGTATTAACAACACCACAAACACTTTTTTCAACAAGGATGTTTTATTAACGCTAATATTTCGCTGATTTTCAAATCAGCATCATCAGAGCACAACACACATGTAAACGCGACAGTGAGTGAAACAATATAATTGCAGAAAGACAAAGGATCTAAAGTCCTATTTTTGGCGCCCTCTAACGAAAAAAAAAAAAAAAAAAAAAAAAGCAGCAGTTATCCTGGAGTTTTTCTTAGGATAACCGTCTCCCAAATTTTTGGCAAATTAATGCAACCATATTTGTTAAGGTTGGGAGAATTCTTCAAAGCCATTGCTGACTCAAAAAATAGTCTTTCAGATCTATAACGACTCCTAAATAGCACATTCGTTTTTCTCCATCTAATCCTGTGTGAAGGAGTGTCCAAAGCATGGTCTGCCAGTCCCGACTTGCCATAGTAATAGTAGCGAATGTATCTTTCATGTTCTTCCAGGCGGATGTTCACTGATCTTCCTGTTTGCCCATTATAGGCCAAGTCACAGTCACATGGAACTTCATACACTCCTGAGTGTGCTAAAGGGTGAAGTTTATCCTTTGGTGAGTGGATCAGAGTTGCCAGCTTGACATGAGGCTTGAAGGTGGTGCGAAGGCCATGTTTCACCAATACTTTGGCTATCTATTCCGATGTAGCTCTGATATAGGGAATAGAAATGGTCATGTTGTATTCTTGTGTATTAGGGGGGGGCAAAGTAATGGGCCTATGTAGTATTTTTTCTATTTTGTAGGGATTGTAGCCGTTGGCTAAGAACGTATGGCGCAGGTATTGGAGTTCAGTGGTCAGAGCTGTATCGTTAGAACAAATGGCTCTGGCTCTGTGTGTCAGTGTTTTTAAAATGCCGTACTGTTGGACTGGATGATGATGTGATTGTTTATGTAGGTATCTTTACTATGGCAAGTCGGGACTGGCAGACCATGCTTTGGACACTCCTTCACACAGGATTAGATGGAGAAAAACGAATGTGCTATTTAGGAGTCGTTATAGATCTGAAAGACTATTTTTTGAGTCAGCAATGGCTTTGAAGAATTCTCCCACCTTATGAAATATGGTTGCATTAATTTGCCAAAAATTTGGGAGACGGTTATCCTAAGAAAAACTCCAGGATAACTGCTGCTTTTTTTTTTTTTTTTTTCGTTAGAGGGCGCCAAAAATAGGACTTTAGATCCTTTGTCTTTCTGCAATAATATTGTTTCACTCACTGTCGCGTTTACATGTGTGTTGTGCTCTGATGATGCTGATTTGAAAATCAGCGAAATATTAGCGTTAATAAAACATCCTTGTTGAAAAAAGTGTTTGTGGTGTTGTTAATACCGTGAAAAAATAAGTCATGGATGAATAAAGAGATTAAGCATGCGATACAGAGAAAAAGGGCATTGTGGAGGCAGCATAAGAGAAGTGGAAATAACCAATTCCATGAGGTCTACAAAGACCAAGCAAGGAGGATGACTTGGTTGGTGAGGATAGCTAAAGAGAGGTATGAACAGCAGTTGGCTAATGAAGCCAAAAATAATCCTAAGGAGTTCTTTCGAAATGTAGCCAGCAAAAGAAAGAAAAATTATGGAAGGATGACATTGATCGGAGAAAATGGTATAAAGACAGCTTGCAGAATTTGTGGTGGAGATACTTAATGAGCAGTTCATAAAGATCTTTCAATCTTGTGAATGTGACTTCATGGAGGGATTGAGAGCAGTTGATGATGGGGAGGAGAGACTGACCGTAGGTGAGTAAGAGGTGTATGGGGGAGTTGAGTAAACTGGATGTTAATAAGGCTGTGTGACTTGATAATATATCACTACGTATTCTGAAAGAATGTGCCAAGAAGATGACACCTGCCTTGACATATTTTTTTAATATGAATCTTGCACTCGGTCAAGTTCCTAAGGAGTGGAATTGTGCCACTTCATAAAGGATGTGATCGAACTCAAGCATCAAACTATAGGGTCCGGTGTTGTGGTTAAGTTGTTGGAGAAGCTTGTAAGAACTAGGCTCCAGAGTCGGGTTGATTGATAACAATGATATTATCTTTGATGGACAGCATGGATTTGCTAAAGGGAGATCATGTTTTAGTAATCTACTTACTTATTACAATAAAGTGACTGCTTCCTTTGACAGGGGAAAAGGATATACAGTAATATACTTGGATTTTGCAAAGGCTATTGATAGAGTACCTCGTGATAGGTTGACAGTCAAAAGCAGATGGGGTTGTATATTAGATTGGTGCATTGGATTGGAGACTGGCTATCTGATAGGTATCAACAAGTTGTGTTTGGGGGAGCGATATCCAGGAAAAGGAAAGTCACTAGTGGAGTGCCTCATGGGTCTGTTTTAGGTCCATTACTGTTTAACCTGTATATTAATGATATAAGTGAAGATTTGGATGGAGATATTCAGTTGTTTGCAGATGATGCAAAGTTGGGACAAACCATGAAATGTAGTGAAGATGTTGTGGCCTTACAGGAAGACTTGAATAGATTGAGTGATTCGGCATGGAAATGGGGATACGAGTTCAATGTTGCAAAATGTAAGGTTTAAAATTTGGAAAACATAGATGGGATGCAGAATTTATGCTTGGTGAGAATATATTGTTGGAGGTAGAGGAAATAAGAGATCTGGGGGTGATAGTGGATAAGGATCTAAAATTTATGGGACACATCACCAAAATTGTGAAGACAACAGGAAGGCTTCTGGGAACGATGCGGAGGACACTGACGTGTAGACGTAGGGAGATTCTTGTTCAATTGTATAAGGCTTTGATTAGGTCACACATGGACTATTGTGCCCAGATTTGGTCACCGGGTTTTCAGAAGGATGAAGAGATGTTGGAAAGGGTTCAAAGGGGACTGACTAAGGTTGTTTCTGACCTCTGGAATGCCGAGTATGAAGAAAGATTGAAAAGATGTAATTTGCAAGAGTCTGGTTGACAGGAGGAAGAGGAGAGATATGATAGAGTCCCACAGGTTGGTAAGGGATTGTTATAGGATTAATGCTGGAGAAGTTTTACAGAGAATAGTGGTAGATCAGGGAAGAACCAGAGGTCATCCCTGGAAACTGTATAAAGAGGGAGTGAGTAGGGGAGTGAGAGGCAGGTTTGTTTTGTGCAGAGCTGTGAATGATTGGAATGCCTTGCCTGAGAATGTGGTGTCTGCAAAGAGTTTGAATGCATTTAAAACACGGTATGATGAGCTGTGTGCGTGATAAAAGATCCTCCCAGATGAGTCTTTGACTCCATATGTTCTTGGGGTGGTAATAATAATAATACAGATGGTCTAGGGGAGATTGTTTGAGAATTTCTTTTTCAAGTTTTTCCATGTAAAGGTCTGCACAAGATGGTGGTGGCAGACTTCCCATTGCTATGCCTTCTAATTGTTGGTATATTGGGAATTATTAACCTTGAAGAAATTAGACTGAAGCAGTGTTTAAACATCTGTGTGATGTCTAGAGGAAAGAGGTCTTGAATGATATTTATTACTTCTTCTACTGGTGCATTGGTAAAGAGGGACACAATATCCAGACTGGCTAGTACATCTGTTGGTTCAATTCTTAATGGCTTGAAGTTTATTTACAAAATGCTGACAATTCTTGATATAAGTTTCTGTTGATCTTATTTTGTTATTTAATAAGTTTACAAGATGCTTAGCCAAAAGGTAAGTTGGGGATGATCTCCCATCAACGATTGGACGGAGAGGTATAACCTTTTTATGTATTTTAGGTGTCCTATATAGTCTGGGAGTAATGGGATGTGAGGATTTTATTCTTCTCTTCACCTCTTCTGGCCAAATGTTGCAATTACAGATTAGTTGGTTTGTTTCACTGTGATTTTTTATGGTGGGATCTTTGTCTAGGATCTTATAGGTAGAGTTGTCTGATAGTAATACGTTTAACTTATCATAATAGTCTTTAGAGTTAATGATGACTGTTATATTTCCCTTATCAACCTTGGTAATGATGATATCTTTGTTTTTCTTTAAGTTAAGGATTGCCTTTCTATCATAAGGAGACATGCTGAGAAAGGTTGTTTAGCTGTAGCTGGGATTATGGTACTTTTGAATCTAATAGTGTTGGCTGCAATTTGCGGTAGTGGTAGGCCTTTTTCAATTCCACACATAAAATCCATTTTAGGAATGTGCTTTGGTGTAATTGCAAAGGTAAAGCCTTTTTTGAGAATGTCAGATTCATTTTTTGTCAGACTATGATTTGACCAATTGAAAATCACTTTGTCGTCCGGGAGGTTGTTCTGTGTCCGATATTTTTTCTTGTAAAGTTCATTGAATTTCTTAATTTGTTTTTCTTTATAAAGTTTGAAAGTTTTTTCATAACTATGTTGTATCATTTGATCTATTTGGTTCCATATGGTATATTCTAAATTGTTGGAAATTTCATCAAAGAACCTACAGCAATTAATATCAATTTAATTAAGTGTGTACCTCGTGTTCTGAATCCTTTCCCTTATAAGTGCCAATGAAGTGCGTAGATAGATTTTTTTTAGCTGATATAGAGTTTATGTGACTTTTGACTATGAGGAACTTTGGGATGATGGAGAATTCTCTGCAACGTTTAAGGAATGTTAGGTGGTTTAGAAGTTTGGCCTTTCTGCATTTTTCTCTTTCCATGCATCAAAAGTGTTTCATTAAACTGTTCAAATTAAACATATTTGATCATTTGAAAGTTAAGCATGAAAAACTTATTGTTTAATACTGACCATATACAAATATTTTAATATTCTTTGCCTACCAGTTTCATTAGCAAACTGTTTAGTTTTTTAAGGCGTTGACAGAAAAGTACAAAAAATACTAGTAAATGCAAATTGAAAGGAACATTAAAAATGTTGTAAACACTCTAGTAGCTAAGATTGCACATTCGCGTGACAGAGACTGAGTGGACTTATTGTTCTTAATCATTATCATGCATGCGTGTTTGTTGTGTTTAATGTTCCTTTCAATTTGTATTTACTAGTATTTTTTATACTTTTCCGTCAATGCCTTGCAAAAGCTAGTCAGTTTGCTAGCGAAACTAGTAGGAAAAGAATGTTAAAATATTTGTATATGGTCAGTATTAAACAATACGTTTTTTATGCTTGCTCTACTCTGTATTGGGCGAAGCATTTTGAGGGAGCTTTAGGGCCCCCACCCCATATGTGGGAGCAGTATTCAATAACTGGGCAGATTTGTGATTTGTATAATGTTAAAAGCTGTTCAGGAGCAAAGTAACATCTTGAGTGAAAGAGAAATCCTCCTTTTTTCTGAAGCTGAGGATGCAATGGTTGTGATGTGTTTATACCAGGAGAGGTTTGATGTGAGGGTAATTCCAAGAAGAGAGAGATCTCAAACTGTCTGGAAATTTGGGTATCGTCAAAAAGGATACTGGGAAAAAATGGTTCTTTTTTATGGGAAATAGGACAGAACTGGGTTTTATTAGTATTGAATTTGATGAGGTTATCCAACCCCATTGTAGGATGGCTTGGAGATTGCAGTTGAGGTGGTGATGGTTGATGTTCTGTAGGTTGAAGTGAGTTGTGTAGGATAAAGTTTATCAAATGAAAGTGAGTAGTGTAATGTGCTGTCATCTGCAAAATTGTGTATTGGATTGGAGGTCAACTGAAGTAGATCTTTGATATATAACAGGAAGGGGGTTGGTGAGAGAACAGAACCTTGTGGAACTCCAGCATTAATTAAATGGTGAGAGGATAGGATATAGATCGTACACAATGTGCGTCCATACAGAAAGCTGGCAATCCAACTACAGAAGTCCTGGGTCAGACCAAATGATGGCAGTTTGCTTAGTAAGCCTTTGTGCCAGACCCGGTCAAAGGCGTTGGAGATATGAGGTGCAACTGCTTGAGATTCGCCCCAAACTTCTCCATAGCATTTGTCCAGAGATGGGTGACATATATGAGCAGATCTCCTGTTGATCACCAGCAATGGAATCCATGTTGTTGGTTGTTTATTAGGTATGTGTCTTCAAGGTAGTGTAGGAGTTGGGAAATGATGATATTTTTCATTACTTTAGACATGACTGAGGTAAGTGAGATAGGGTGGTAGTTGGATGGCAGTGACTTGTCATCCTTCTTGGGAATGGGTTGAATATAGGCCAATTTCCAGTTTGTGGGATAGATTCCAGTGGAGTAAGAAAATATATATAGGCAACATAGGATAGGAGTCAGTTCTGGTGCACAAACTTTCAGGACAATTGGGGGAATGACATCAGGGCCAGGAGACTTTTTAGTGTCTAATTTGGACAGTATTTTTCTGATCTCATCCTGGCAAAAGGATATGGGGGGGGGGCATTGAATGTGGGTGTCTGGAATGGTTGGGGGACATTTACCATCATCAGTTATGTATGAATTGGAAGCAAAGTGTGAAGCCAGAAGATTGGCTTTTTTCTGTGGGTGATGATGCAATAGAGCCATCTATGTATGATAAGGGTGGGAATAGTGTTGGGCAGAAGTTACGGCAATTGATTTGGTGAGAGACCAAAAGGCTCGGTTGCCATTTGAACAGGCTGCTAGTTTCCTGCTTTTGGCTCTTTCAAATCTGTTTTGGAAGCATTTATTTATTTATGTATTTATTTCATCTATTTTGGGCTTGGTATAAGCTCTAAAGGAGGATGAGGTTCTTGATTTCAGCCAGTTATGATATGTCTGGTGTTTCATCTGTACAGTCTTGGCACATCTTTTGGAGAACCAGCATTTAGTTATGGAATGGAAGTTCAGAATAGTATGCGGAATGTATGTTTCCATGTTTTGAGGAATACTTTGGTAATAAGTTCGGTGTATATGTTTGGGTTCGAAGGCTAGAAACAACAGTCCAACAATGGGAATGTGGCATAGTAGTTGCAGAGGCTGTCCCACTTGGCACTGTTATAATGCCAAACTACTCTTGTATGAGAGTGTCTGTGTAAATGTTGTTGCCTGGGGAAGGAGATGAGCACTAGATTGTTTTCAAAATTCCTGGGGAGCTCACTACTTTCACTGTGTATTTGGAGGGGGTCACTGGTGAGAAAGAGGTCTAGGGTGTTTGGGGAATAGTTCGGGTTATCTGGTATTCTGGTTAGCATCTAAACAAGTTGTGTAAGATCATTAGTGATGGCAAATATTTCAGCATCTCTTCCTGCAAGATCTGTACAACTGGAAGAGGAAGGCCAGCTGGTGTTGTGGACATTAAAATCTCCTAGGAGGATGACTTGATGTCAACCAAAGAAGGTCAAACAAAGTTGGGTGATTCTAAGTTGGGTGCTCTTTGGGAAGGTATGTCAGAGCGGATGTATGTGCAGACACCACCTTTGGGATGAAAGTTGTTAAAGAGTGAGTAGTTTGGAAGGTTGAGATAAATGGTGCTGGTGGGAGGTAAGAGTTGAGTTTCTGCCAGAAAGAGTAGGTGGGGTTTGGTAGACTGAAAGCGGTAGTGGACACTATTAAGGTTGGAGTTTAGGCCATGGAAGTTGGTGAAGTGGATAAGTAGGGTTTTGTGAGTCATATGTTTGACCGCAAGGGTCTTGCACATTTCCTATGTAGTGCCTGCATACTGGTCTCCATGGTGGCTGCTAGTGGCATCACTTGGTTTTTGCACCAATTTAACTTGTCTGTAGTCGATGATCCAACTGTTGTCACCATTTTGACATTTCTCTTTGAGTTATCTTTGAAGCTGGCATCCTTGTTCCCTTTGTGCAAATGTTAAACCTGGTCAAGCACGTATGTGCGATTGGGGACTAATGTCTTTGAACTTGTTGTTGATCGCTGTTATTAGCTTTGATGTCTTGTTGGTGTGTCGCAAGTCACTTTTACTAGGCGTGGAAAGTTCATTCTGTCCTTTCTTTTATTTATAGGCCCAAAATGATGGCACCAGATGATATTCTTAGAATCGATGTTGCATTCTTCAGCTCGTTTGTTGATGTCCTCTTTTAATAATTTTCCGTTTTTCCATCAGAAAGTTCAAAATAGTTTTTGGCCTCCATCAAGTAGTTTACCATTGATGCGATTAGGTCGCAGAGCTCATTTGCAGATAAAGGTGAGCTTGCATTGTGCTGGTCATGAATTTGCTCAAGCTTAGCTTCTAGTGCACATATTTTGGAGATAAAAGTTTCGTCCAAAGCATTGATGTGCTATTCAAGCTTTTTGACACGTTTGCCTATGTTCAGAAGTTGTTTTACCAAAGGGAAGCACAGTGAACAGAAAAATGGCTGGTTAAGTTTGATAAATAGGTTTTGTGCAGATTCGTCTATTTTGGCTCAGGAAGGGTGCAGCCCAGTTGCCACTGGCTGCAACCCCAGAACATATCCTTTTTTCTATCTGTGACACCAGTTTTGCAGCTGCAGCATGTAATAGGTTTGTCGACAGCAATCGACAGCACTGTGCTGGCAAGACATGGGGGTACTTGTTTGCCTTTGGGTTTTGTTTCTGCCATCTTTGCTGCATATGGTAAGCATAGTGGGTGCTTACATGTGGCTGATATAGAATTGGAAAGAATAGCTGATTTAATGCATTATAAATACTTACAGGTTGTGCAGAAGTATTTCACTCCTCACTACCTGCTGTTAAGGTTTCCATTTGATGATTAATTTCTATGAAAAACACTCACTATAACGATAAAATGAGGAGCACAAGTTTAGAGTAGCTTATTCACCGATGCCGCATGGCAGACTGATGGATAGAAAAGGATACAAGTTACTTAAAGGTTTTTAGAGGATTTATCCAGAGGAAATGTTTCACAATATGACTACTGAAAGAAGAACTAGGAATCATCCCTGGTAATTGAGCAAGAATGTGGTTTAGTAATTGTGTGAGAATTATATTTTTTGCATGGAGAATTAGAGTAATAGAATTTCGGAATTTCAGAGCTGATATAGATTCGGGTCATAGTTTAGTGATTGCAAACATCAAGTTGAAACTAAAAAGAAAATATAAACCCCATCATTGGAAACGAAGAGATACAGCAAGAATAAATGAATCAGAAATAGGGAGAAGGTACAGAACAGTTTTAGCAGAGAAACTTAAAAGTGTGGACACAGAAAAAAAATTCGAATCTAAGAGTGAAAGGAGTAATGAAGGCAACAGAAGATGCAGTTGAAAGAATGGCACCAGAAGAGGAGAAGATCAAGAAAAAGTGGATTAGACAAGAAACAGTGAAGTTAATAATAATAATACTGATGCATTCATTACTGATATTTTGGCAGATATCATTATAATGTATTTTTCCTATCAGTTTTAGCTTATTTGATAGATAATAGTATAAATTAAAATAGTTACTCCCACCATCATAGGAATTGCCTGATTCTTATAATCACAGTTCCATCAGGAAGCTAAAGGACTCATCAAGATTCTTTTAAGTCACTTATATCCAAGCAATCGTTTTTGGAATACAACTAAAGACACACCCACAATATCTAATGGTAGTCCATTTTACACATTCACGACATGCCATGAAAAACAACTTGGACCTTACATACTTCCTAATCACACCTGTAGTCATGTTAATTTATTATAAACACCTGTAGTCAATTTGTTGGGATAAGCTTAAGTTTTATCCACCTATCATATGCTGCAAAATCTCACTTGTATTGTTACTATATAATTCCCTTACCAAATTGTATGTTGCTATCATATCTCCTTTGTCTGTTCCTCAAACCATGAAGACTATTCCTCTATCTTATGTGCACTTCCACTTGCTGTCAGATCTTTTCAGCTTTTATTATTAATAAAAGCTGAAAAGATCTGACAGCAAGTGGAAGTGCACAACAAAAGCTTCTCCTTGACCATATGCAGATATGGTCAAGAAGAAGACCATATGCAGATATGGTCTTCTCCTTGGTAAGGAGAAGACCATATCTGCATATTTGTACTTTGCTTAGAGACCTGTTGGTGAGGAAATGGGAACTTGTTCTGATGTACTGAAAAACTCTTAAGCAGCTGATGTAATCTTAAATATCTTTGTCGAAACCTTAATGGATTGGGTGAAATGCAGGTTGGTACATTAGGCAATCTGAATTTTTATCTGCATTATAATAAACATCTCATTTGCTTCTTTATCCAATGCTACATTCCTTAAAATTTCTAAGATTTGGTCAACATACATATCAGTCTGTGATTATAACTCAGATAATAATTTAGATTGCTTAGAATACCAAACTGCATTAACACCAAACTCAATTTCATTCAACTCTGAAAACTAAGATACTGAAATTAATACTGTCTTGTTCAAAGATTATTGGGTTTGAGGATATTGGTGAATGTTGTTGATCCATAATGCTGCAGAAAGATTAGTATTTTTTTTTTCAAATTTTTGCTAATAATAATACTTAATGAATTTATTGTAGTTATTGTTTAATAAGTGTTTTATAAATAAAACATTATGTTTCCGTAAATTAGATATGTTGTTTGTAGCACCTGTGTAGTGCGTAGTAGTTGGGCAAACTAAATTTTCATGATTTTGTGCAGTGTAAATTTGTGAGATGTACTCACGAAAGTTGAAGGATCTGTGGAAGGAGAGCAAAACTTGTGAGAGTGTGTGTAATAAAGGCTTTGAAAGTGAATATGGAGAGAGAAAATTAGGTGGTAGTAGAGAGCATTGATACAAGACCGGAAAATCTAAATATCAGTGGTAATATTTAGAGTGAGCTGGCAGAAGTTCAGGAGAACATAGAAGACCTGAATTTAAAAAAAAAATGTACACTTGCAACATGTAGTCCTTCACAGACAAAAGCATAAGATTGAAAGGCTGCTGAAACAGCAACAGATTAGTCAAGCTGAAAACAGAAAAAAAGCAAGAGGTCTGAACCTAAATAGAAAATTGCAAGAATAATTGAGAGAATGAGGTTTAACAAATAATTATTTATGCTGATTCTATATAAGCAGAGTTCTTCATGAAAGCACTACAAAGTTTTGTTTTCTTGGTACAAAAATCAATAATATTAGTAATGCTGTCAGAATGCAGAAAAGGAAGATGAAAGAATTAATTGCATTGGCTGCAACAAATGACCTGAGAGGTAAGAAATATTGTAAATAAAAGGTTGTTGGAAGAAACAAAAAAAAAAAGAACAGTGACAGAGTGAAGTTTGTGAGTCTGCTGCCACACCATGATAGAGGCAAATGGAGAAAGAGAGTGATGGTCGCTAATGGATCAATATGCAGATTGTGCTAAAGGAATAATGTAGCATTTATGGACCAATGATCTGAGTTTGATAGATGGAAAGATTTGTACAGTGCTGATGGACAGCACTTTAATGGATTCGGAGTTTAGTGTCTGGAGAGCAATTTATTTACTCAGTTCTCTTGAGTGTCAATAGTGTGGAAGCGCAAAGTCAGGAAAACTAAAGGAATTAGGGTGGATGCAGACAAGTGTGTGTGAAGGCCCCATGAAGTGAATAAATGAAAAAAAAATGCAGAATCTAGTCTCTCAGGCAACAATATTCAATGGGTTAGTCAATTCAGAATGTAAATGTGGTTAGAGGCCTAAGATAATGATACGGTTTTTTCTATATATTAATGCTAGAGGCATCAGGAATAAGAGGAAAGAGTTGTTGCCAGTGGTTAGCGCAACATCACCAAACGTTACAGGCATTAGTGAGACTTGGCTAACAGCAGATGATATAGTTACAGGGATAGAATGTGAGGGATTTAATATTTTCAGAGAGGATAGAGCAGACAGAGCAGGGGGTGATACTGCTGATGATACAAGATGCAGCCAGCAAGATTAGGAGCCAGTTGGGCAAATGGCATTTCTTTTGAGTCAATCTGGTGTGAGATTAAGGCCAATAGGACAAAGTACTATTATTATTACTACCCCAGGACCTCATGGAGTCAAGGACTCATCTGAGAGGTCTTTTTATCACACACACACAGCTCATCATACCATGCCTTGAACACATTTCAAACTCCTTGCAGACACCACACTCTCAGGCAAGGCATTCCAATCATTTACAACTCTGCATGAGAAAACGTGCCTCTCACTCCCCCCCCCCCCCCATACTCACCTTCTTTATACAGTTTCAAGACATGACCTCTCATTCTCCCCCGATCTCCCACTATTTTCTGTAGAACTTCTCCAGCATTGATCCTATAACAACTCCTTACCAACTTGTAGGCCTCTATCATATCTCTCCTCTTCCTCCTGTCCACCAGACTCTGCAAATTGCATCTTCTCAGTCTCGACATTCCAGAAACTACCTTAGTCAGTCGCCTTTGGACCCTTTCCAACATCGCTTCATCCTTCTGAAAACCAGGTGAGGCCTAATCAAAGCCTTATACAAAGGAACAAGAATCTCCCTACTTCTACACATCAGTATCCTCCACATCATTCCCAGAAGCCTTTGTGTTGTCTTCACAATTTTGGGTATGTGTATCCTAAATTTCAGATCCTTATCCACTATCACCCCCAGATCTCTTATTTCTTCCACCTCCAAAAATATATCCTCACCAAGCACAAATTCTGCATTCCATCTTTGTTTTCCAATTTTTAAAGCCTTACATTTTGCAACATTGAAATCACATCCCCATTTCCGTGCCCAATCACTCAATTTATTCAAATCTTCCTGTAAGGCCACAACATCTTCACTTCTCTTCATGGTTTGTCCCAACTTTGCATCATCTGCAAACAACTGAATATCTCCATCCAAATCTTCACCTGTATCATTAATATACAAGTTAAACAGTAATGGCCCTAAAACAGACCCCTGAGGCACTACACTAGTGACTTTCCTTTTCCTGGATATCGCTCCCTCATACACAACTTGTTGATACCTATGAAATGGCCAGTCTCAAATCCAATGCACTAATCTAATATCCAACCCCATCTGCTCTAGTTTGACTATCAATTTATCATGAAGTACTCTATCAAAAGCTTTTGCAAAATCTAAGTACATTACTGTGTATCCCTCTTCTCTGTCCAAGGAAGCAGTCACTTTATTGTAAAAAGTAAGTAGATTACTAAAACACGACCTCCCTTTAGCAAATCCATGCTGTCCATCAAAGATAATACCATTGTTGTCAACCCAACTCTGGATCCTAGTTCTCACAAGCTTCTCCAACAACTTAACCACAACACTTGACACACAGATATGCCTATAATTTGATGCTTGAGTTCGATCACCTCCTTTATGAAGTGGCACAATCTTGACCTCCTTCCACTCCCTCATATTAAAAAAATATGTCAAGGCAGATGTCAATTTCCTAGCACATTCCTTCAGAATACGTGGTGATATATTATCAAGTCCCACAGTCTTATTAACATTCTAGTTTACTCAACTCCCCATACACCTCTTGCTCACTTACAGTCAGTCTCTCCTCCTCATCATCAACTGCTTTGATGATGGGGAAGAGCGACATGTGAATGTTACTACATGCTCAACTCCATGTAGTAACATTCACAAGATAGTAAGACCTTTATGATCTGTTCATTAAGTATCTCCCCCCACATATTCTGCAACAGCTGTCTTTATACCATTTTCTCCTATCAATGTCATCCTTCCATAATCATTCTTTCTTTTGCTGGCTACGTATCGAAAGAACTCCTTATAATTCTTTTTGGCTTTATTATCTAATTGCTGTTCATACCTGTCTTTAGCTACCCTCCTTGCCTGGTCTTTGCAGACCTCACAGAATTGGTTATTTCCACTTCTCTTATGCTGCCTCCACAATGCCCTCTTTCTCTGTATCACATGCTTAATCTCTTTATTCATCCATCTCACACCTACCTTATTTAGCCTTCTCACCCCGGGAATACATTTAGACATTGCATCTACCAGATAGTTTTTGAAAATCCCCCAAACTGCATTGATCTCTTTTCCAGCTAACTCCCCCCTCCCCCTTGTAGTTCCACATATACCCTTTTCTTACATAGGTCCTCACACTGCTGGCAACCACCCAGGTAATCACCCCATGGTCACTCTCACCAATTGGTGGATGATTTGACACCTCATTTATAATTACATCTTCTGATGAGATGACTAAATCCAAGACCCTCAATCCTCGCGTGCCCTCTGTTACATACTGTCTGAGGTAGATATCACTCAAAAACTCAAGAAACTCATTTTCTTTACTTCCAGTTGCTATTTCATCATTCCAGTCTATATTGCCATAATTAAAATCGCCCATAATGACCACCTTTTTCTTATTTGCTTGGCTAATTTGATTATACATTATACATATAAAACTGGTTGCTGCTATAATCCAAGAGGTGCCAGGGATGATGTGCAAGATATGCATCAGCAGATTAATATGAGGACATTCAACTTGAGAGACATAGATTTGAAGGAGGAAAGATCACATGGCAATAAAGAAATGGAATTTATACACTTGCTGAGAGATACTTGAAGCAGAATATACTGAGGTTACTCGGGATATGTGGGTGTTGGATCTTGTTACAGGATCAGAACACCTGTCCATGAGTAAGGTGACATGACTAATTAATCATGTAGTGTTGACTTGGGAGGCAGCAAAAACATGGAAATTTCAGTTAAGGCAGCTGATTATGATACACTTAGGAAGCACTACCATAAAGATTTGCAAGTGAAGGATATTCACAGCATGGGGGATAGTCAAGGGAGAAATATCACACTGTATAACCTATGTCAGTAGGGTAAATTAGGTAGGAGTTAGATGGATGATTTTTTGCACCTCATTAAGTTGCAAAAAAGAAAATGTTGTGTAAATAAATAAGGAGTAAGTTAATAAATAAGTAAATAAATATAGAGAAAAAGAAGTAAATAAATATGGAGAAAAGTGACTAGCTAACTCATGAACAGTACAAAGATCAGGCAAAAACATAACCAGCATGATAAGGAAGGCAAAATCAGATTATGAGAAGAAATTAGCTGAAGAGGCAAAACGAAATCCAAAAGAACATTTTGGTTATGTGGCAAGTAACAGAAAGAATAACTATGGAAGGATAACTTTAATGAGTGCAGATGGTAAAGAGGTAACAGAGGCAGATGAGATTGTTGAGTACTGAGTGATCATCATTTTGCAAGGGCATATCATTCAAGTAAAGATATTGTTACAATAGAGATGACATGAACTAATGTGAGAACAGAGGTTGATGAATTAGAGATGCATAGGATTTTACAGAATCGGAATGCAAATACAGCTTCCGGGAAACTTACTTCTTACCGTCTTACTTACTTACTGCTGTCTTCTGAAACTTCCAGGAATGGCCCCCTTGTCCTTGTTCCATTCCCTCATTCTACTATATAAAAAATCTTTCCAGTAAATACCTCTCAAAAGCTTAAATGTCTTAATCATTCAGTCCTCCCCTTTGTATTCTATCCACAAACTCTGTAGTTTACATACCATCAGTCTGTCTTCATAACCAGCATTGTACAAGACTGATGACAATTATGTTATCTGCTTCTGCATCCCATTTAAATCTCAGTGACCTAACCTTATCACAGTAATCCAGACTTGGTCAGATCAGACCTTTATATAATTTCCTGATAGTTACATTATTTTTTAAAAGGAAGTTATGTTTTACAACATGGTGAAAAATGCACAAGACATGGACGTTGCATAATACAGTGGTATAATTGATTTGCAAAGACTGTTAATAAAATTGCAAACAAGTTGCTGGAACACATGATTAAATAATAACTTGTGAGTTGGATATCTGTGCAGAGATTTGATAGCCTGCTTTTCAGAGGGATTCATGATGTATTTTACAGGAGGTCTTGAGAATATTTACTAACTCAGCATCTGGTCTGTTGATAGTCAGATATGAGGAGTGATTGAAGGAATGCAACTTACACAGCCTTGTTTCCTCCAGGAATGAACTGTTGTGTTTATATACAAATGCTAGAAGTGTAGGAAACAAGGCAGATGAAATGGTTGCACTAATTGAGTCTGTTCACCAAAAAATTGTTGGAATAAGTGAGACACGGTTAGATGAGGATGACATCCTGACAGGAATAGAGATGGAAGGATATGATGTGTTTCGTGAGGATAGAAGAGGTAAAAAGGGAGGAAGAGTGGTATCGATGATAGAGAAAGAGTTATGTCCATACAAAGTAGAGATGCAAGAGGGAAATAATGGCAGTGGTTTTGAGGCAGAATGATGTGAGATAGAGGTGAATGGAATCAAATACTTGGTTGGAGAGTGTTATAGACCAGGTAATGTGGATGGTGGTGATAATGAAATGTATAATCAAATTAGCCAAGCAAATAAGAAAAGGGTGATCATTATGGGTGATTTTAATTATGGCAATATAGACTGGAATTATGAGATAGCAACTGGAACTTGAGTTTTTGAGGGATAACTACCTCAGACAGTATGGGTGATTTTAATTATGGCAATATAGACTGGAATTATGAGATAGCAACTGGAACTTGAGTTTTTGAGGGATAACTACCTCAGACAGTATGTAACAGAGGGCACACGAGGATTGAGGGTCTTGGATTTGGTCATCTCATCAGAGGATGTAATTATAAATGAGTTGTCAAATCATCGACCAATTGGTGAGAGTGACCATCAGGTGATTACCTGGGTGGTTGCCAGCAGTGCAAGGACCTCTGTGAGAAAAGGGTATATGTGGAACTACAAGGGGGGAGGGGTGATTATGAAGAGTTCAGGAGACAGCTTGCAGGTGTAGCATGGAATGAGGAGTTAGCTGGAAAAGATATCAATGCAGCTTGGGGGATTTTCAAAAACTATCTAGTAGATGCGATGATAAGTATATTCCAAGGGTGAGAAGGTTAAATAAGGTAGGTGTGGATGGAGATATTCAGTTGGTTGCAGATGATGCAAAGTTGGGACGAACCATGAAGGGTAGTGAAGGGTAGCCTTGCAAGAAGACTTGAATAAATTGAGTGATTGGGGATGTGTGTTCAATGTTCCAAAATATAAGGTTTAAAATTTGGAAAACCAAAATGGGATGCAGAATTTATGCTTGGTGAGAATATATTGTGGGAAGTAGAGGAAATAAGAGATCTGGGGGTGATAGTGGATGAGGATCTAAAATTTAGGGGATACATCGCAAAATTGTGAAGACAGCACAAAGACTTCTGGGAATGATGCGAAGGACACTGACGTGTAGAAGTAGGAAGATTCTTGTTCCATTGTATAAGGCTTTGATTAGGCCACACATGGACTATTGTGCTCAGATTTGGTCACTGGGTTTTCAGAAGGATGAAGAGATGTTGGAAAGGGTCCAAAGGCGACTGACTAAGGTAGTTTCTGACCTCTGGTATGTTGAGTAGAGGAAAGATTGAGAAAATATAATTTGCAGAGTCTAGTGGAGAGAAGGAAGAGGGGAGATATGGTAGAGACCTACAAGTTGGTAAGGGGTTGTTTTAAGATCAATGGTGGAGAGGTTCTACAGAGAATAGTGGGAGATCAGGGGAGAACCAGAGGTCATCTGTGGAAGCTGTATAAGACGGGTGTGAGTTTTTTTCATGCAGAGTTGTGAATGATTGGAATGCCTTGCCTGAGAATGTGGTGTCTGCAAAGAGTTTGAATGTGTTTAAAACACGGTATGATGAGCTGTGTGTGTGTGTGATAAAAGGACCTCCCAGATTAGTCTTTGACTCCGTGAGGTCTTGGGGTAATAATAATAATATATTCCATCGGATATCATTCAATTTTTACTGTTTTTACCTGGCTCCCGACTATTTCAGGAATAACTGTGCTGCCTTTGAAAGTAAAACCCTGTAATAGTTTGTCCCTTGTTTCCACATCTTTAACTACAATTAAATATTTCCCTCTGCCGCAAGGGGTGAAAGAATAAATCTTGTTTGCACCGACTATCTCTTTTAAAACCTTAGTTACCCATCTGGCTTCTTAACATCTGGGAATTTCAATTCCTCTAGTTCGCACCCTTGGAGGAATTGGTACCATTATCTCAAGTGGGAAAAAGACTATAACCTCTGCATTTAATTGGAAGGAAAAACTTTCAGTTGTAATACTGAGAATAAAATAATTCTGTGATACAGAAATAATTCTACACCACCAGCAAATGTTTGTTTGAGCTACTATAAATGGCAGCCATGGTTCTACTTAAAGTAATCCTGTAATGCAGATACTAACTGCACCACCAGAAATCCTAATATTTATTAAAAGAAATTAGTACTAGTGGGGATGAAACCAACACTAGCACCAGTAAAATAAATTAAGGTGAAAAACAATCGAAAGAAAACTAAAGTACTTATCTTGCCAAAAATCGAGATGTTGTCAGTTCATTCCTGAAAATAGTTCAGGCACAAACTTGTTTTCTTACACTTGGATAAAGGATTAAACCAAGAATATAATTTCTTGGCATATCTAATGTATAGTAACCAAGTGGAAAAACCTCCAACAACTATATCTCTAATTCAGAGTATTTTAATAATAAGTAGTGACACCTTTTCGCAACTTATATATGAACATATGACTTTTGCTTTACTTCAGATCTCGGTATTATCTCATTGAGGTCTCATCAGTGTGGGCGAGACCTAGAGATGATACAAAAGTTTAAAGTAAAGCAGAAGTCATATGTTCATATGTGAGTTGCCAAAAGGTTATATTTTTTGTATATTTCTGTGAAAATTTAGTTGGAAATTCTCATGTAATGTTACAAGATCATTTATTTTAAGTAGGCAATTCCAGTCTGTATTTTTTACAAGGTTGTCTGAAATGCTGTTTAATATGATCGAGTTTTGTCGACTTTTGTGGTGGTGAGGGGGGGGGGGAGTTTGCCCCCCCTCAGGCGCAAACTTTGTTTGCTTACACTTGGATAAAGGATTAAACCAAATATATAATTGGTAGCATAGCAGAGTGAAAAAAATTCCATCAACTATCTCTAATCCAGAGAATTTTAGTGATAAGGTGTTGACACCTTTTGGCAACTGGTATATGGTGATATGAATTCTGCATTACTTCCACCTTAATATCACCACCTCTGGGTCTGGCTCCCACTGATGAAACCTCAATAAAAGTTGAAGCAGGTCTGGGTAGTGACCCTTCCCTTAATGCATAGCACTATACATGTCCGCAAGGAGATGTGCTTTGCATTATGGGCGACACTATGGCAAGTGATCAGAACATATCCCACCTTTACCACAAGTCTCCCCAGTCCTGAAAATACTTCAGGCACAAACCTTGTTTGCTTACACTTGGATAAACAATTAAACCAAATATATAATTGGTTCAGGACTGTACATTTAGCTGAATTAAACTGATAATCCCATTCATCTTTCCATCTGTCCAGTTTATTCAAATCCTCTTGAAGGGTTACCACATCTTCACTATTACTAATAACCCTTCCCAGCTTCACATCATCTGCAAACAACTAAATACCCCTATGAAATCCATAGGAAAATGTCATTGATATAAAGGTTAAACAATACAGGTCTCAGTACTGAGCTCTATGGGACCCTCTTGTAACCTCCTGTCTCCATGAAACTGCTTCCCCATTCACAACATAGTTGCGAATGGGGAAGCTTAAGTTGCATTACATCTAAACCCATGTGCTGCAACTTAAATATCAGTTTATCATGTGGTTCACCGGCAAATGCCCTTGTAAAATCCCCCCCCCCCAAATGGCAGAATATGCCCTTCCCTCATCAATCGCTCTTGTCACTTTATTATAAAAAGCAATCATATTACTGAAGCAAGAGCGCCCTTTAACAAATCCATGTTGACTCTCATAGATAAAATTACCCTCATCCAACCAGCACTGTATATGTTCCCTTACTAATTTTTTCAACATCTTAACAAGTTTGAAACACAAACTTGTCTATAATTTGACACTTCTAGTCTGCTATCACCTTTATGCAATGGCACTATCTTACCCTTCTCCCACACCTTGGATACCTTTCCCTTTGTCCAACTTCCATTGAAAAGCCAGGTCAACAGAGCTGTCAGTTCTTCAGCACATTCTCTCAATATTCATGGTGAAATTCCATCCAATCCCACTGTTTTATTGACATCCAGAGTACTCAGTATTTGAAACACGCTTTCCTCTTGCACTCCTGCCCTGTCCCTCTAGTATCAAAACTTACTTATCCAGGGTGAAATACCCCAATAAAGTGTTCATTGAACAACTCCACTATGTCCTTTGCATCAGTTGCTCTATTCCCATTTTATCCAACAATGTCATTCTTCCCCAATCATTTCTCCTGCTACTGGCTGCATAGCTAAAAAATTCCTTAGGATTTTCTTTGGATCTCAGGGCCATTCTCTTCTCATATTCCACTTTTACTTCCTTACCATATTAGTCATTCTCCTGGCCTGAGTCTTATATTCTTCATGCATCTGCTCTCCACCTCTCTCCTTATATCCCTTTCACAACCTCTTTTTTACCTACAGTTTCTGTTGGATATTGATTCTCATCCACTTTATACTGAATTGTGCTATCTTCTCCACTTGTGGTATGCAACTTGCTGTTGATGCTAATAAATATTCCTTCATAATTTTCCAAGCACTAATGATATTGTGCCTTTCCAATTCCTCCCTCCATGAAACTGCTCCAAGTTTATATCTAAGGCTGTTGTAATAACCTGGATTCAGGATTGGCTGTCTGATAGGTATCAGAGAGTTGTGTATGGTGGAGCAGTTTCCAGGAGGCAGAGGGTTACAAGTGGGGTCCCACAGGGCTCAGTACTAGGACCTATATTGTTTAACCTTTATATCAATGACATAGCCAGTGGATTGCAGGGGGATATTCAGTTGTTTGCGGATGATGCGAAGCTGGGAAGGATTATTAGTAATAGTGCAGATGTGGTAGCCCTGCAAGAGGATTTAAATAAGCTAGATAGATGGGCAAATGAATGGGGGTGTCAGTTTAATGCAGCAAAATGTAGGGTCTTGAGGTTTGGGAAACATCGATGGGATGCTGCATACGCTATGGGAGGAGTTATACTGGAGGAAGTAGGGGAGACAAGAGATCTGGGGTTGATGATTGATAGAAACCTGAAGTTTAGGGGACATATTGCAAAGGTGGTGAAGGTAACACACAGGATTGCTGCTATTATGAGAAGGACACTGACCTGCAGAGATAAGAGGGTTATCATTCCGTTGTATAAGTCTCTGATCAGACCACACTTGGACTATTGTTCTCAGATTTGGTCCCCAGGATTTGAAGGGGATAAATTAACTGTGGAAAGGATACAAAGACGGATGACAAAGATGGTTTCAGGACTGTACAAGGATAGTTATAAGGATCGGCTGAGAGAATGTGGACTGCAGAGTTTGGTGGATAGAAGAAGGAGAGGTGATATGATTAAGACTTTTAAACTGTTGAGAGGTGGTTACAGGGTTGACACTGGGGAGTTCTTTCGCTTGGTTGATCAGCGGGAAGGAGTGATGACAAGAGGCCATCCCTGGAAGTTACGAAAGGAAACTGTGAGCAAGAGGGTAAGGAGTGGTTTCTTTGTGTGGAGGGTGGTTGAGCCGTGGAATGCATTGCCTGATGGAGTGGTGGGAGCGAGAACGGTCAGTGAGTTTAAAGAGTGGTATGATAAACTTTGTGTTTCTCAGGGGGGGGACCTCCCCTCGATGAGTCTTGACAGACTTTATGTCTTAGAAAGGACCTCCCTCGATGAGTCTTTTGACTCCTTGGAGGCCTGAATAATAATAATAATAATAATAACCTGCTTTATAATTCCACATAATCTTTGATAAATAAATGTATTAATTTCATAAGTTTAGTTATATCTTTTGACTAGGACAGATATTTGTTATTTTTTGTTTTGTATATCTATTGACCATGTAATATTTCAATGGATACCATATATCCATTTTCCCTAAATTTTAGTATTTACTAATACATTTTCAAGTATTTTGTCCTATCTCTGATGCTTAGGGTATAAATTGACTTACTCTAAAAAAAAAAAAAAAAAAAAGTTAACAGATTTTATCTGTGGCCTGCAAAATGTTTTCAATGGCAAATGCACCTGGAGGTGAAAGGTTGAATATCACTGATATGCAGTGATATTTTTGCAAATGACTTTACAAAAGCGTTTGAAATTTTACCTTATTTACCTTGAGCTATGAGCTAAGCTAGTGCATAAGCTGCAGAGGATTGGAATGGATAGTATATTGGTTACATGAATTGGTAATTAGCTCTCTGAACGATACCAGTAACTACCTGTAAATTGTGTATAATGGAGCAGTGTCTCAAAGAGAGAGAGAGAGAAAAAAAAAAAAACTAATTGTGTGTCCCAAGATTCTATTCTTAGGTCCCTGCTGTTTAACTTTAACACACAAACTAATTGTGTGTCCCAAGATTCTATTCTTAGGTCCCTGCTGTAAATAGAATTTCACGTGGATTGACTGGTGATCTTCAGCAGCTTGCTGATGATGCCGAGTTGATGGGGAGAATTATAAGGAGCACTGATCATATTAATTCTCTTCAGCCAAATCTGAATAGACTTAGCTTAAACAAATGAGCGGAATTGCCATTTTAATATTAATAAGTTCAAGGTATTGCTTTTGGAGTGCAGAGATATAAGGTTGTGTGCTATATTGATGGTGCTGTACTGCAGGTTAGTGGATGAGATTTGAGATCTGGGGGTGATGGTTGACAGTAGACTGAAGTTTAGTGTTGCAAAGACTGCATATTGTGGAGCTGCTATGATAAGTACACTAACATGTAGGGATAAGGAGATGGTTGTAGCAACTGTCTAAATCACTGGCCAAACCACAATTGGGCTGTTGTGCTCAGATTTGGTCAATTGTTTTTATTGTGATGTGGAAACATTGAAGGAGGTTTAGAAAAGTTAGGTTAAGTGATTACTACAATATCAGAATTCTGAAATGTTGGCTATGGAGAAAGAGAGGTTAAAGGAATGTAAATTACAGAGTTTACTGGATATGAGGGAAAGAGATGCCTAAGTTAGTGAGGGGATATTTTCAGATTAATACAGAGAGGATTGTAAAAAAGAATAGAAAGTTGAGAAGAGAAAAACCCAGATGTCCTAGAAGTTTTATAAGACTGTGGTGAAGAGGGCTGTTAGAAGATGACTTTTAACATTGAGAACTGTAAGTGAATGGAACACATTACCAGAATATGTTATTCATGCAGGGAGTGTTAAGGATTTTAAGATTTGTTATGGTAAATATGTTGGTAGTTGAATGAACCTCTCACTATGAGTCTGCTGACTCCATGGAGGGTGTAATAATAATAATTCAAAATTCTGAAAGGGTAGTTAGCACTATTGCAATCAGTAGTGCTGATGCTGAAAGAGGTTTGAGTTTAATGAACATAATTTGTATAAGGGTGAGAAATAGTTTTGCAATAGATCATATGTTGGATTCAGTGATGATAAATTTATTGGGATATGATAACTCTTTTGGATTGCAGCTTGGGATGCAACTCCATTTGTCAAATCATATTTGAATCACAACCACAAACTGGGTAAGGATATAAAAGCTGGAAAAAATCAACAAAAATATTTTGTGAGAATCAAATGGCTATATGGAAATTACAGTAAAAAAATGAATATTTTATTATTCTTTGAAAGTTTTGCATTCCAAATTGCTGTAAGTCAATAAATCTTACAATAAATATATATACACACTTTTTTTTAAACTGAGACTGTTGTTAAAAGCTTATCAGCACAATACTGATTATTACTGTGGGCTAAGGATTAATAATCCAGAAATACTAAATACTACTCAAGCCACTTCAGGTCTTTGAGATGTTTATAAATATCAATGGTTTGATTTGAAACAACAATGTGTTGTTTGGAGAGAACAGATATACTAATTAATGTAATTAATTCTTCTTCTTCCTTTCCAGTAATAGACCTAGTGGTCTGTTATGTTCTCTTCTCATCTTTTCAAAGGCCACCCTCTAAGTGTATATCTCACAACCAATATGGATTTTGCATTCAAGATCCACAGCTTGACCTTTTAGCTTACATTCCACTGGACATGTGCAATGGAAAGATTTGGAGAAACCAGTACCGTCACCATTGATATTTTCAGAGACTTTGGTCATTCTGGCATCGAGGCAGGCTAAACAAATTGCCATTCTTTGCCATTCATCTGTCACCGTCTGAAATTGGATTGCTAGCTTCTGCTTTGGTCCTCCACTGCATGCAATTGTTGATGGCTTCTTCTCTTTGAACTTTACCACCAAAGCAGGAGTACTTCAGGGCAGTGTACTATTACCTACCCTCTTTCTGTTGTACATAAATGACCTACTCTCGGTCACCACTTGTAGCTTTGCAGATGATAGTACTTTTATTTAATATTACTCATTTACCAAACCATGCAGTGAACTGATATCCCAAACATCAAGATCATTTGCAACTTAGTGCCTTAAACATTGATCTACTCACAATGGGGCAATCTGGTCACTTTTAATGCCACCAAAACATAGTCTTGCCTCTTCTCTTGTAAAAGAGATATCAGCTCAGCTACCTTTAACCTCAGTAATACACAGATCACCAGACAAGATCAGATTTCTCTACTTGGACTAACATTCACCTCCAGTCTCTCGTGGCACAAACACAATACATCACATCACTAGCTTCCTCAGAATTCAAAAAACTAAGCATTTGCTTTTGTTCAAGATGCTATTTTACATCCAGCCCTCTTGACTATATACAAATGCCCACATGTTTGTGGTAAAGCACATAAAACTCCCATAAAAATTCTTGATGCTGTCCAGAGAGGAGCATATCAACTCATAGATGATCCATCTCTTACAGATTTATTTCAACTTCTATCTCATAATCACAGTGTTTTAGTTCTGTCTATTCTACAGGTACTTCAATGATCATTGCTCCACAGAACTGGCAACCATCATTCCTCCACTTGCTGTTGTGTCTGTGTTAATACAAGAGCAGGAGCTGTCCAATACGCATTTACTATGCAACTGCAAACACATCAAACTTGCTTTTCTTCTTTTTCCTTTTTTATCTTATCTACTGCTGTCCTTTGGAACAGCCTACTGCAAGAAGTATTTCCAAACAACTACAACATGTAACTCTTAAAAAAAAAAAAAAAAAAGTATCAACAGGCTTCTGAGTCCTCACCCACATATGATGTGCTTATAGGTGTTTTGACCTCTCGTGTATATTGGATGGATCAATATATATAAAAAACTTTCCACTCAGCAAGCCAATATGGTGCTGCTTATACTTCACTTTTCTAACCAATCTTTGGACCTTTCTCTTATCCTCAAGTAACTGATTACTGCCTCAAGGTCTACATTGTCTCCATAATACTCTATTTAATGTATAATATCTTTGGATTGCATTTAGATATTGGTGCTGTTCTACAGTGTTTCTTGAGGTTTACACAATTATCAGTTTTGTAGTTTAACATGTATTCTTTCCTCAAAGAAGTCTTCAGATGGCTAGTCACTACACAAATGACTACTTCATGTCACTTTTGCCAACTGGAGCAGATTCAAGACCTCATTCAATTATATATTTAAAAAGATTATGATTATATATTTTATAGATTATAAACTTATATATTTTTTATCTTGCTATAGATGATCATCTTGTCTGTCAAGCTATTATTCTTATAGATTAGAAGACAAGATATATTGATAAACATTGGAATGGAAAGTAAAATATTCATTTATTTTATGCAGCATTCAATAGGAATACAAAAGAAGAATATACGGAATGAGGAACTACTTGGAATTGAGTGGGATATTGTTCCTTACAAAAAGAAAGCAGTTACATGTCAAACAGCTCTAACTCTTAAAGGGTAAGTAAAATAATTAACTATTTAACAGTGACTTAGATAACAATTCACTTGTAAGTATTTTATTATTATTATTATTAAGAGAGACCTCCAGGGAGTAATAAAGAAATTTTGAGTACAAAATACATCACACAGATATAGTGAAAAATGGTCCTTTACAGTTGCAGAAATTCTTCATAAGATGGATATTACCAGTTCAAAACAGTACTGTCCACCTGATAGCTCCGGCATATGGCACCAACCAGGAAGGTTGAGGTTTAATAACTTCATGAACTTTATATTTATTATTATTATCCTAAGACCTGAAGTCATAGACTAGGAGGTCCATTTTGTCATACACACAGGTCATCATACCATGCCTTAAACACATTCAAATTCTCTGCAGAGATAGTACTTTCAAGCAATGCATTCCAATTATTCACAACTCTCCATTCCAAAAACCTGCTTATTGCTCACACCCTCCTTATACAAATTCCAAGGATGACCTTTTGTTCTCCCCTGATATCCTACCATTTTATGAAAAACTTCTTCAACACTGATCCTATAACAACCCCCTTACCAACTTGTACTTATCTATCATATCACCCCTTTTCCTCCTATCTACTAGACTCTGTAAATTGCATCTACTCAACCGTTCTTCATATTCAACATTCCAGAGATCAGAAACTACTTTACCCAGCTGCTTCTGGACCCTTTTCAACATCATTTCATCCTTTGAAAACCAGGTGACCAAATCTGTGCACAGCAGTCCATATGTGGTATAATCAGAGCCTTGTACAATGGAACCAATATCTCCTTACTTCTACAAGTAGGTGTCCTCTGCATCATTCCCAGAATTCATTGTGTTGTCCTCATAATTTTAGCAATATCTCCTCTAAATTTCATATCCATATCCACCATTACGCAAAGATCTCTTATTTCCTACACCTCCATCAATACATCCCCACCAAGAGTAAATTCTACATCTCATCTTTGTTTTCCAAATTGTACAACCTTATGTTTTTGCAACATTGAACTGTTATCCCCACCTCCGTGCCCATTCACTCAGTCTATTCAAGTCTTCTTGTAAGGCCGCAACATCTGTTCTGCTGCTCATAATTCTTTTCCTCCCAACTTTGCATCATCTGCAAACAGCTGTATATCCCCATTCAACTCTCCCCCAATATCATTAACATACAGGTTAAACAGCAATGTCCCTAAAACAGACTCTTGAGTCACACCACTGGTGACTTTCCTCTTCTAGGATATTGCTCCCCCATACACAACTTGTTCATACCTATCAAACAGCCAATCTCTAATCCAATGCACTAGTCTAATATCCAATCCCATCCACTCTAGTTTGACTATCAACTTATGATGCAGTAATTGTCAAAAGCTTTTGCTAAGTATACTGCTGTGTATCCATCTCCCACATCCAATGCTGATGTCACCTCATTGTAATAAGTAAGTAAGTAGATTACTAAAACATGACCTCCCTTTAGCAAATCCATGCTGTCCATCAAAGATAATATAATTGTTGTTGCCAACTTAATTCTGGATCCTGATTCTCACCAGTCTTTTTGACACTGCAACCACAACATCTGAAATTTGGTATGCACTTAGCGAGGAAATTCTGCAAGTAGGTTGAGGAGATAAGATCAGATTATGATAGTGGTGGGAAGGACCTTAATGTGTAGAAATAAAAAGGTTGTGATTTCTTGTTTAAGATCTTGATAATGCCTCATATGGATTATGTACATATTAATGATATGTACAAATTTGGTCCCCTGGTTTTCATGGTGATGAGGATATATAAAAAGGGTCCAGAGAAGGTGGTAACTTTGTCAATCTTCAATGCTTTCTCTCAATCTGTCTTCATTGACAGATTTAGGAAATGCAATCTGTAAAGCCTTGTCTAGTTAATAATAATGATTAGGAACTCCAAAGTCACAAGGAGGATGAGAGGGAATATGATTGAGACATTTAAGTTGATAAGGGGGTTGTTACTGAGTTAACTGGAAGAAATTATTCATAGAATGGGATGAAAGGAGAACAAGGGTGGCCCATCCCTAGTAACTGTATAAGGAGGATATGAGCAAGCTCATAAGGAGTAGGTTCTTTGAATGGAGAGCAGTTCATGTGTGGAACGCATTGAATGAGTTTAAAGCATGGTTTGATAAGCTTTGTGTAACAGTGTGTACTTCCAACGACGAGTTCTCAACACTATGGAGATCTGGTGTTAATAATAATAATTAGAAACTCAAAGTCACCAGAGTATGATAATTTGTTATGAAACATTTACATATCTTGCTTTCATGGAAATAAAATTCTTTCATCATCATTAATCATCATCATCATCATCAAATTCCTGTCATGCACCTTGAAGAGGTGCACAGGATATGATAGTACTACATGAAAAAAATTACATTATTACTAACTTCCTATCTACAATTTTCCTCCAAATCAGTCTGTTACTTGTCAAGACTCCAACATTATCAGATCTTATATTTCTATCATCTAAGGCACTTTGTACTGCATCAATCCACCTATATCTTGGCTACCTCTGGATCGTTTTGCTGCCAACCTGGCAGAGAACACTTGTTTTGCTAATCTTTCTTTGCCCATTCTGTTTAGGTGATCATACCACTTGAGATTAGCTCTGCTAACGCATTCCTGGATGCTGACAGTGTCAAGTTCTTTCCTAATATCCTGATTTTTAATATGATATTGCCATTGATGCCATCTGTTCATGCCTATAATCTTTCTCAGGCCTCTCATATCTGCGGTCTCTAGTCTTTGGTCAAGTGTTCTCTTTCTGACCCAGCTCTCAGATCCATAAGTTAAAATTGGTTTGAACACTGTTTTGTATACAGCTAATTTCTTTCTTATTCCATATGAATTTATTCAATTGACTTCCCACCATACCAGCTTTGCTGATTCTGTTGTCTATTTCTATATTTAATTTACCATCTTCAGTAAAAATCGTGCCTAAGTAGCGGAAATGTTTTACTTGTTCCACAGGTTCTCCATTCACAACACAGTTGACATTTTCAATGATTCTGCCTAGTTTCATTGTCTTTGTCTTTTTATTGCTGACCTTCATACCATATCTATTACAACAGTTATTCAATTTAGTCAGGGAATCTTGCAAACTTGTAGTGGATTTATTTAGAAGTATAACATCATCTGCATAAAGCAAAGAGCTGACATTAACATCTCCAATTTTGATATCATGTTTAATATCACTTTCCTTCATAATGTGATCCATATAGATAACGAATAACAGAGGGGATAATGTACATCCTTGTCTGACACCAGATTTAAAATTAAACCATTTTCCTGTACTTCCTTCAATTCTAACTGCACTTACAACTCAAATAAAGACTAAGTATTGCTAGGTATAATGCTCCATTGACACCATATAACTGCAGCGTATTGAATAGCTTCTCTCTTGGCACCTTGTCATATGCCTTTTCTAAATCGACAAAACTTAAATACAGATCTTTGTTATATTCCCATGCTTCCTTGACTATTTGTCGTAAAGTGAAGACAGTTTCTTTGACAAAAGTAAAATTCTTTGACAGTTTCAAAGTTTGCTTGTTCTAGTATCTTGTTTTTATAGAAATTATCGCTAGATTTGATTCTTTCTTGTGACATTGTACAGCTAACTAGTTTTAAAAAAATTTAAGAAGTTATGTTCTCCACTGATGACAGATATTGGTAAAATAAAATGTATCCCAAAAGCTACAAAAATATTTTGAACTGAATTCAATAAATTATTGCTACAAATATATAATAATGCTTCAACAAGTATTTTATGATTTTAGAAAACAACTGAAGGAATTTAGTTTCTTATATATCAATATCTCGTCATATTACATTCCTTGCTATCGTCATCAAAGAATTTCAATTGCAAGGGGATATTCAGTTGTTTGCGGATGATGCAAAGCTGGGAAGGATTATTAGTAATAGTGCAGATGTGGTTAAGCTAGATAGATGGGCAAATGAATGGGGGTGTCAGTTTAATGCAGCAAAATGTAAGGTCTTGAGGTTTGGGAAACATCGATGGGATGCTGCATACTCTATTGGAGGAGATATACTGGACAAAGTAGGGGAGACAAGAGATCTGGGGGTTGATGATTGATAGAAACCTGAAGTTTAGGGGACATATTGCAAAGGTGGTGAAGGTAACACAGAGGATTGCTGCAATTATGAGAAGGACACTGACCAGCAGAGATAAGAGGGTTATCATTCTGTTGTATAAGTCTCTGATCAGACCACACTTGGATTATTGTTCTCAGATTTGGTCCCCAGGATTTGAAGGGGATAAATTAACTGTGGAAAAGATACAAAGACGGATGACAAAGATGGTTTCAGGACTGTACAAGGATAGTTATGAGGATTGGCTGAGAGAATGTGGACTGCAGAGTTTGGTGGACAGAAGAAGGAGAGGTGATATGATTGAGACTGTTAAACTGTTGAGAGGTGGTTACAGGGTTGACACTGGGGAGTTCTTTCGCTTGGTTGATCAGCGGGAAGGAGTGATGACAAGAGGCCATCCCTGGAAGTTACGAAAGGAAACTGTGAGCAAGCGGGTTGAGGAGTGGTTTCTTTGCATGGAGGGTGGTTGAGCCATGGAATGCATTGCCTGATAGAGTGGTGAGGGTGAGAACGGTCAATGAGTTTAAGGAGTGGTATGATAGACTTTGTGTTTCTTAGGGGGAACCTCCGCTCGATGAGTCTTGACAGACTTTATGTTCTTAGGAAGGACCTCCCACGATGAGTCTTTTGACTCCATGGAGGCCTGAATAATAATAATAAAAAAAAATTTTTACGTAGCTGACTCAAAAAGTTTCTTGGTTTATCCTCTAAACATTATACATTTTGCATACAGTGTGGCATGTATTTTGCATGTTCAACAACACAATGGCAATATTTCTCTCTCTCTCTTTTCTCTTTCTGTGGCATTCCATCTATTTATTCCAAAAATTTATTCATTGATCCAAATAAGTCTTTCATTCCTTTCCTAACAGCTTTCCAATAGCTTAGTGTATTATCATTATTCATTTTTGTTTTGACAAAATTCCCTTAATAACAAATAAAAACTTGCTATAATATTATTACCACATTATTGTGTAGTAATCGCTAATTGATGTCTATGTATTCATTTATCGTCAATGAATATTAGTTATTACATAATTATCTATGTCTTAATAAAAGTGCTTGTAGATTAAACTGGGGCACCTGCTATTGGTGTAGGGGACATCTCAGTGATGGTACTGATACTATTTATTCTTTTTCTTTGCTTTTCTTCCTGTATTCTTCACTCTACTTCTCCTGAATCTTTATTACTATCCTTTCTTCCAGATCACCATCACTGGGATCCAATACCCTGCTGCAGAGTGACCAGTTCCCATCTGGAAAGGGAATTTCGGGTAATCTTGCAGAATTTTAGTCTCTGCTTTGGCAAACTGGGATGCCCTGGATGGCCCATCCAGGATTAATCAGCTAGTGGACTTGTATGCAAGGGTCAACAGTATTGCAGTAACTCTTCTATACTATGGTTTTGGGATGGAGCTCAAGGCTTGCTGTGGTGCTGGTATAGCATCATTTTCATAAAGGAAATAGCTAATTTTGATATCTCTGATTCTAATATCAGGTTTAATGAGACTTTCTATCATAATGTGATCCATATAGATGATGAATAAGAGTGAAGATAGCACACACTCTTATCTTACACCTAATTTTACACGAAACCATTTTCCCATTTTTCCTTCAGTTCTAGCTGCTTACATTTTAAATATAGACTATGTATTCCTCTCTGTAATGTTCTTCTTACTCTGAATAACTGTTGTGTTTTATTATTAATGTTATTATCCTAAGATTCCATGAAGTCAGACTCATCTAGGAGGTTCTTTTGCCATACACATAACTCATCATACCATGCCTTAAACATATTTAAATTCTCTGCAGACACCACATTCTCAGGCAATGCATTCCAATCATTCACAACTCCCCATGCAAAAAACCTGCTTGTCACTCCTCTGATCACACCCTCCTTATATTCATTTTCCAGGGATACATAATTTATGAATCCCCTCTCCTATGGATGAACTGCATCTTTTAGCATATCTTGGAGTGTATGAAGTTCCTTGTGACTGTGACTTGGCCTACTATTATTATTATTATCACAGGCATATCCAAGCAGTCCTTACACTCATCGAGGGAGGCCTTAAACATCATGTCAAAAACTATTCAGAATTTGTGCAGTATCTATCCTACTTTGCTGGAAGTTTAAAATTATTTTCATAGTTTTTCAAAGTTTTAAAATTATTATCATACTTTGCTTTAAAATAATTCACAATCATGCCACCCGCAATAGACTCTGGAAACCTCTTCCACTCATTCACTACCTCTCCAAGCAAAAAATCTAGTCCTAACACCTTTGCTAACTGCACTCTTACTCAGTTTCCATTGGTGGCCTCTAGTTCTCCCACCACCAGACCTGTTCTGAAAAATTTCCTCTGAATTAATCTTGTTAAAACTGGTCAGCAATTTAAATGTTTCAATCATATTCCCCCCCCCCTTTTTCTGCTATCAACCAGTTTCTGCAACCCACAAATCCTCAACCTGTTCTTGTAATGTTCATTCCATAGACCTGCTATCATCTTAGTTGCTCACCTCTAAATCCTCCCCACCTCCTCCCCCATCACCAAGAAATCCTGGCTCCCAGGGTTTTCTTCCATAGTACCTGGGCAGACAGGAAGATCCATTAATGTCTGCCTTGGAGAACATAAAAAATACATTTCCTACCATTATTTTTGCAAGTCAGGATTGGCAGGCCATTCTATGGACACCTCTTCACACAGGATTAGATGGAAGTAAACCAATGTGCTATTTAGAAGTCGTTACAAGTCACAAAGATTATTTAAATTAAGGGAATATTAAATCCCACATTGTTTCAAAACCAAATAAGAAACTCAGTGATCGGAATCAAAGCGTTTCATGCCGAATATAGTATAGTAACTATAAAAGTATCAGCGACTACTAGCATGAGCTAAAGCACGTAGTCCAAGTTACGTAGTACAAACTAGGGCAACTCGTAGCAAAGGTGGGGAAAGTTCTGATCCCTATTCTTAGTATTTTCCATAATGTAAAACCCATCTCCTAGGAGATGTATGATGTTATACATTATGGTGGGAGGTCACTACCCAGACTGGTTTCGATCTTTATTGAGATCTCATCAGTGAGTAGCTAGACCAAAATAATACTAAGGGTATAGCGAAAAGAACTTATCTACTCTGCTATATGAGTTGTCAAAAAGGTGCACCCATAAATTATTTAAAATAAAGAGCCAATAGGCTTCATTTCGGCGATGTAAACATTAATTAAATTAAGGCTTAAAATTAATCATTATTTAAATTAATCCTTAATTTAAATAATGTTTACATTGCCAAAATGAAGCCTATTGGCTCTTTATTTTAAGTGAAAGAAAGATTATTTTTAGAGTCAGCCATGATGGCAATGAATAGTTCTTCTAACCTGAACATGTATGGATGCAATCATTTGCCAATAATTTCCTACACTGCTGTAATTTTTTTTTTTTTTTTTTTTACAATATTAGACGGTGCCAAATTAGGACTTTAGTTGTTACAGTTGGTACATTTGGAATTATTTCACTTACTCATTGTTGTGTGTAAACTATAATATGCTAATTTGTGCTCTGAAGATACTGGTTTGAAATCCAGCAAAATATGACAGTTAATAAACATCTTTTTTTATGAAATAGGTCATTTGGTTATGTTAATGCTGTTAAAATAAGTTATAAATAACATTCAATAACTAAGCTTGTCAATTAGACTGATTAGCTTCCTTCTTGTTTTCCCCAGTTCTCCCACCATTTTATGAAAAAAAAAAACTCTTCATTGTTAATCCTTTAACAACCCTTTACCATTCTGTACCCTAACCATGTGAAGCACCTATTCATGGTGAAGGGGACTGGCCCTTTTCATTCTTCCCATATTCTTTGCTCTACCTCTCCTTTGTATTTTTTACTATTCTATCTTCCATAATACCATCACTTGGATCCAGTGCCTTGCTGCTGTGACCTGTGGACATTTGGTAATGGGGATTCTGGTAGTTTTGCACTATATTGACCCTAACTTTAGTAAGACAGACAGTCCTGTGTGGCCCTGCTAGGATCAATCAGCTAGTGAGCTTGCCTGTAAGGGTCAAGGGTGTTGCAGTCAGCCTTCTTCGGCATAGTCTGGGGACAAAGCTTGCTATGTAGTATTGTATAGGGTTCTGGGTAGATCTGGCTTTCCACTCTTGAGCAGAGTCATTGCTTGTCATGTGTGGTTCTGTTGTGGGTAGGGAGCTCTGGTGCCAAACTAAATATCTCCTGAGAATGAATACTTCTCCTTCTTGTTCATCAGAGGCACTCTCCAAGCCCCCAACCATGTTCAGAAACCATATTATCATCAACAGAGAACCAAAGTGAGAAACAAAAAAAAACATAAGAAGCTGCAATAAATACACACCTGTTCTTAATATTACATTTAGCAGATGAACATCCAATTGGAAAAATGTCACTCTTCTTCATCCAGAAGGATTTGGAAGTTTTGACAAGATCTCAAAAAGCAGCAAATAAACTAAATTCAGGAGATATTCTTATTGAAGCAGCTCCAGTAGTACGATCAGAAAAATTACTCCATGCAACATGTTTTGGGGAAATATTGATCACAATCACCCTGCACAAAACTTTAAACTTTTCTAGAGTCTTAATATCTGAGTGGCGCCTCCTTAATGTTCCTGATGAAGAGATATGTTCCAAACTCAAGGAGTAATAGCTATAAAAAGAATCCTGATACGTAGGAATGGGCATGTGATTCCCATCAGAAACATTATTCTCGCCTTTAACAAACCAAAAGCAGGATATCTTAACTGTTCAGTATGGTTCCATATACCAAACCCCTTATGGTGCTTTAAATGCCAGAAATATAATTATTCTCAAATGTCCTATTATGGCTCAGCCATCTGTGATTGGTGTGGCAGTCAAGAACATGAAAATAAAGACACCAAACTGATCTATCTGTGAGGAAGACCTCCCAGAATACTTGAGAGCATGCCAAAGGCAGAAGGATGAAAAGAAAATACAAAAGTTAAACATAGAGCAATGCATCATTATATACTAGGAGGTGAAGAAACAATATACCACAACAGTCATTTTACACAAATTATGGACTCTACAACCGTGTTATAAATAATTATTTTAATTTCCCAATGTTTTGACCTTCATATTAAGGTCATCATCTGGAGTATGCACACACACACACACACACACAGACAAGCTAAACATTTCACTTAGTATGCTGAAGAGACAATGATTTGATCAACGGTTATTCTACTAGCGAAATTAAAATAAAATTACAATAAATACATGAAATAAAATAAAATAAAATAAATTAACTACATCAAAGCTATATTCTATTTAAGACAACATCAGAGCAACATTCTTTCATATAGATAGTTTCGTTACAGTGAAAATGATGTCCTAATTTAACATGACAATTGTTATATTAGATTTAGGATCCTGGAATAACTATGATTCTATTTACAATTAACTCTTAGGGAGAAAGGTTAAGTGGGTAGAATATGTGCCTTCCATATACTTGGGATTTTTAGACCATCGTTATTGTTAAGATTAGGGCAGTTGATAAGAATCTCACAGGCTTCCTTAAATTTACATTTGCACAATGTTTTAGTGTGATGTAAACAACAGGTGCTATTCCAGTCAATTCTATGTAAAATGTTCAAGGCATGATCAGAAAGACCAGCTTGACCATAGTTATTATATTCAATGTGCTGTTTATGTTCCTTTTTTCCACATCCTGTTTCCCTATATAGGGCAAATTACAGGTGAAATGAATATGGTATACCCAAGGGTCGGCCAGTGGAGGGAGTGGATTCTTGGATGCGTTGAGTGAGTTCTGTAATTTTGCAAGAGGTTTAAAGGTGGCTTTAAGGTTGTATTTTTGTAGTATTCTGTTTATTTTGTCTAATATCTCTTTAATGTATGGAATGGTTACAGTTTTATTATAGTCTTGTTTATTTTTGTTTTTAAATGAGGTCTTGTACAGAATTTTGTTGACAGTATTTTAGCTGTAACCATTTTTTAGGATGGTATTGCTGATAACTTTTAATTCATCTTTAAGTGCTTGTTTATTGGAGCAGATCTTCAAAGCCCAGTTTTTAAGTGTATTAATGACCCCTACTTTTTGTTTTGGGTGGTGGTAGAAGTTTTTGTATATATATATCTCGGCCAGTATATGTTGGTTTCCAGTAAACAGGGAAGGAAAGACTGCCGGAAGGAAGACATATCACAAGTGTATTTAGAAATGGAAGTGTGTTCTGCTTTTCAATCTCGATTGTGAATTGTATACATTTATGCTGTTTATTTAGTTTAAGTGGCTGAAGAAAGTGCCTAGTGTCTGACAGCCATGGGGCTAGATAGTGAAAACATTGTCAACGTATCTAAACCAGACTTTAGGTTTTAAAGGAGAGAAATCTAGAGCACAATGCCCAAAATGTTCCATGTAAAATTTAGCAATAGGGGGGATAATGTTGAGGCCATGGTTGTGGCTTCCTTTTGTAAGTAGAAAGTGTTTTGCTACACAAAATAGCCAGAACGTAGTACATGCTCAAAGAGCACTGTGATATTGGGAGGGAATTTGTCCTGTAATATTATTATTATTATTGTTGTTGTTGTTCCGGGAAACTCCAAGGAGTCGACAGACTCATCGAGGGAGGCCCTAACATCGTGTCAAGAACAACTATTCAACATTCACACAGTATCTATAATACCTTGCTTTGAACTCATTCACGGTCGTAGCACCCACAACAGACTCTGGAAGCTTATTCCACTCATTCACCACTCTCCAAGTAAAAAACCTAGCTCTAACACACTTGTCAACCATGCTCTTGCCCAGCTTCCATGCATGGCCCCTAGTCCTCCCACCACCAGTCATATTTTCAAAAATATCTTCTGGATCAATCTTATAAAAACCCTTCAGTAATTTGAATGTCTCAATCATATCACCCCTCCTTCGCCTATCGTCCAATTTCTGCAACCCACAAATCTTCAACCTATTCTCATAAGGTTCATTCCACAGACCTGCTATCATCTTGGTCACTCGTCTCTGGTTCCTCTCCACTTCCTCCCCATCACGAAGAAACCCTGGTGCCCATAACTAGGCACAGAAGTCCAGATGGAGTCTTATCAAGGCTCAATACAGAGGAACAACAACTTGTTTGTCTCTGCATGTTAAAGTATTTTTCAGAAGCCAAGTGATTTGGTGAGCTGTTTTAGTCACTTTTGCAATGTGCCCCCTAAACTTCAACTCCCTATCTACCAACACTCCCAAATCCCTGGCCTCATCAATCTCCTGGAGTACGGCTCCACCAATGCGATATACTGCTGCTATTCTTTTCACCCCAAAGTGCATAACCTTACACTTTGCCACATTAAATTGACATCCATTTTTCCTAGCCCTGTCCTCCAAACTATCCAAATCATCCTGTAAAATTTTGACATCCTGTGCACTCACAATTGCTCTACCCAACTTTGCATCATCAGCAAACAAGTGAACACTTCCTCTCAAATCCTTTCCTATATAATTGATGAACAAATTGAAAAGCAGTTGAAAATTTATTTATCACTAGGTTAGACTATAATAGATTTAGTTTAATCCTTTATCCCAGTGAGAGCAAACAAAGTTTGCGCCTGAAAATATCTTCAGGACTAAATATAGTGTTGTACTATCTTATCCAGTAAGTAGTGCAACACCAAGGCAACTCGTGGCAAAGGTGGAGCAAGCTACCAGGCACTTCTAACCCAGTATCTCCCATAATGCAAAACACATTTCCTATGTGGATATGTATACTGTTATGCATTAAAGGGATTGGCCATCTACCCAGACTAGTTTTGACCTTTATTGAGGTCTCTTCAGTGGGAGCCAGGCCCAGAGCTGGAGATACCAGGCAGAAGCAGTAGCAAGTCATCTGTGCCTATGGGAGTTGCCAAAAGGTTTATCACCTTTTTTAAAAATTACTCTGGATTTAGAGAAAGATGTTGAAAATTTATTTATCACTAGGTTAGACTATAATAGATTTAGTTTAATCCTTTATCCCAGTGAGAGCAAACAAAGTTTGCGCCTGAAAATATCTTCAGGACTAAATATAGTGTTGTACTATCTTATCCAGTAAGTAGTGCAACACCAAGGCAACTCGTGGCAAAGGTGGAGCAAGCTACCAGGCACTTAACTTTGTTTGCTCTCACTGGGATAAAGGATTAAACTAAATCTATTATAGTCTAACCTAGTGATAAATAAATTTTCAACATCTTTCTCTAAATCCAGAGTAATTTTTAAAAAAGGTGATAAACCTTTTGGCAACTCCCATAGGCACAGATGACTTGCTACTGCTTCTGCCTGGTATCTCCAGCTCTGGGCCTGGCTCCCACTGAAGAGACCTCAATAAAGGTCAAAACTAGTCTGGGTAGATGGCAAATCCCTTTAATGCATAACAGTATACATATCCACATAGGAAATGTGTTTTGCATTATGGGAGATACTGGGTTAGAAGTGCCTGGTAGCTTGCTCCACCTTTGCCACGAGTTGCCTTGGTGTTGCACTACTTACTGGATAAGATAGTACAACACTATATTTAGTCCTGAAGATATTTTCAGGCGCAAACTTTGTTTGCTCTCACTGGGATAAAGGATTAAACTAAATCTATTATAGTCTAACCTAGTGATAAATAAATTTTCAACATCTTTCTCTAAATCCAGAGTAATTTTTAAAAAAGGTGATAAACCTTTTGGCAACTCCCATAGGCACAGATGACTTGCTACTGCTTCTGCCTGGTATCTCCAGCTCTGGGCCTGGCTCCCACTGAAGAGACCTCAATAAAGGTCGAAACTAGTCTGGGTAGATGGCCAATCCCTGTAATGCATAACAGTATACATATCCACATAGGAAATGTGTTTTGCATTATGGGAGATACTGGGTTAGAAGTGCCTGGTAGCTTGCTCCACCTTTGCCACGAGTTGCCTTGGTGTTGCACTACTTACTGGATAAGATAGTACAACACTATATTTAGTCCTGAAGATATTTTCAGGCGCAAACTTTGTTTGCTCTCACTGGGATAAAGGATTAAACTAAATCTATTATAAATTGAAAAGCAGTGGTCCAAGAACAGAGCTTTGCGGCACACCACTAGTCACAAGCCGTTTCACTAGTCACTCCACTCCTGAATAAACCACTCTCTGGTATCTCTCCTTCAACCACCCTCCTATCCATCTCACCAACACTATATCTATCCCCATCTGCTCCAGTTTACTGATTAGGGTTCCATGTGGTATCCTATCAAAGGCCTTGGCAAGGTCCAGTAGTATCACTGTAAACCCATTATCCCTATCCAGTTCAGCCGTCACTGTGTTATAAAACGTGAGCAAGTTACTGAGGCATGATCTACCCTTCACAAAACCATGTTGTCCCCCACACAATATCCCATTTTCATCTATCCAATCCTGTATTCTTTTCTTGACTAATTTCTCTAAGACCTTGACAATGATTCCTGATATGCTAATCGGTCGGTAATTAACAACAGCAGTCTTGGAACCACCTTTATGCAGTGGAACTATTTTCCCCTCTTTCCACCCGCTCGGGACTAACCCAGACCTGAGACTCAAATTAAACAAAATGGTCAAGGGTACTGACAATTCTTTAGCTGCTTCTCGTACAACATGAGCTGGTATACCATCCAATCCCACAGATGTATTGACATTGAGGTTATGCAATAATATGCAATAATAGACTACTCACCTCCACTTCATTCACCACAATTCCCGTATAATCTACTGGTTTATTCGTTTCTGCAATGTCACCACCTGGATGATATATTCTTGCAAAGTGCTCATTCAGTAACTCAACTATCTCAACTGATTCAGTTACCTCCCTACCATCGGCATTCTTTAAAATCATTCTGCCATGTACATTTTTCCTTTTACTTGCTGCATATCTAAAAAACTGTTTAGGATTCTCTTTAGCCTGCATGGCCAATGTTCTTTCGTAATCCTTTTTTGCTTTTCTTACCACACTCGTCACCCTTCTGGCCTGCGTTTTATACCGTTCATGTGCCTGCCAGTCACCTTTCTCCTTAAATTCCCTCCATAGTTGTTTCTTTTTTTGCAGCTCAAGCTTAATGGTGTAATTCATCCATTTAACCCCTACTTGATTTATTATTTGGACTCTAGGTATACAGTCAGCCATTGCTTCGTGCAAGCATTTCTTAACTACCTCCCATGCACTATCAACTTCTAGTCCTTGCAGTTGTACATGCCATGGCACTGAACCAATCAAACTCCTAAGCTTGTCATACTTTCCAGCCCGATAATTCCACATGTACCCTGTCTTAATTGAAAATTCTACACCTTTAGCCACCTCCCAAGTCAAGACCCTATGATCACTCTCACCAATTGGTGGCAATATGGTCATATTTGTTACAGCCAAATCCTCAGATGTAATTACTAGGTCAAGCACTCTCTTACCCCTTGTATTTTCCATTACATGCTGTTGCAGATAGTTATCCCTTAATAACCTCATAAAATCCAATTCCTTCCTCCCATGTGTCCTCTCCTCACTCCAATCAATGTGCCCATAGTTGAAATCTCCCATAATAATCACCCTCCTTCCACTCATTTCTTCTATTTGCTTGTGCATACTGTCACCACCATCTTTTCCATCACCTGGTCTATAGCAGCACCCAATTGTATATTTAGTTCTGCTAGCCACAATCTCACACCAAATGGCCTCAAATGTGCTCTTTTCTCTATCCTGCAATTCAACTTCTATTCTCCTTGGCTGTAGCTCATTAGCTATCATCAACAATACTCCTCCCCCCCCCATTTTATTCTCTCTGTCATTCCTGAACACACTATACCCATCACATTCAATCCCACTGGCTATATCATCTACAGTCAGCCATGTCTCACTAATACCAATAACCTGTGGTCTGGAAGTGCCAACCATAGCCAAAAACTCTTCCTTCTTGTTCCTAATACTCCTAGTATTAGTGTACATGAATTTAAGACCCCCATTAGCCTCAACCCTACCTTGATGCCTTATATTAACTATTCGCTCTGATTTGTTGTCCTTATTTGCTCTGGCATATTATATTCATTCTTACATTCAACTGCCTCCATAAGGACTGTATATCTACTCCCCCCCCCTTAACAAATCTAGTTTCCCTGAATTGGCACATCCACTACATTCAGCAACACTTTCTCAAGTCTTCTTACACCTTAACCATTCAAATGCAAGCCATCCATCTTATACAGATCCTTTCACCCATCAGACTCACTCCACACGTCCACAATTCCACACCACTCATCATACATAACCCACGCATAAAGTCATTCGCAATTATGGCCCTCGTTTTAAACATTTCACTGTCATACCGTGGCAAAAGACTAATCATTCTAACTCTCTCACTCTTTTCTTTTGCTACCTCAAACAATTTGTTCAGGTCTTCTATCATTTCCATTTTATCTCCTTTCAAATCATTCGTACCTGCCACAACAATCATTTCTTTCACCCTTTCCTTTTGTTCTCTAATAGAGTCAGTTACATCCTTTATGGTCACACCAGGTTGGTACGATTTTGTCAAATCCTCTACTAACACACCTCGTACTAACGAGTCTCCATACAGCACTCTATCCTTCATTTTTTTCATGTTCACATTCATACGTCTATTATTCCTGTCATACCTTTTATTATTGGTTGGTTCATTCAGTCGACTTTTGTTCATGCACTCTAGCTGCTGTTTTGCCCTTTCTATCGCACCATTCAACAACGCGATCTCACTCAATGCATCTATCTCATCTTTTTTATTCTCTGGGAAATCATTAATACTATCATTCACACTTTCTATATTCACACTCTCACAATTCTCACGTTTGATAAAGATGGCGAACCATCATTACTGGCCGCCATTTTCCTTCGTATAGGTACCATACTTATTTGCAACGTGTTTTATCAAATTATAAGTTATAACACACCAAAAACACACAAACAGACGCACTAAAATACACAAGGCAAACAAAACTACGCAATATTAAGTAATTTTATCAACGATAACTGAAAATAATACTTATCTTATCAAGAGCTTGCACGAACTCTACTCACTACGATATAACCTTGAACCAATCTTCCTGATTCTTCCTGAATATAATCTTCCTGAATATAAGGATTGTTTCATTGATTGGGACATTTGTGAAGAGGAAAGAGATGAATTTAAAATCTGAACTTTCAAGTTGTTTGAACCCAGATATTTGGGATATCCTTGAGAAACTTATGGACAACTCGGCGAATCATATCCAGGAAACAAAAAAGGCAAAACTCACATCCAAATTTCTTCGACTTAAAGATCATCAACATTCGAAAAACCAACGGACATTTTTTAATTCCTCCTCAATGAATGATAACAGCCAACCACAAGCCAGTGATAACAACAACCAACCAGAAGCAAGGGTCAACAGGAGCCACCAAGTACCTTCAGCGAACAGTCACTTGGTCACCCAATCGAACTACGTCCTGAACAATGATGAGCTCGCAGTCCTCAGCAAAGGTTTAAACTTTACCGTGGCAACCAGAACAATTAACACACTTGATTTCATTTACCATATAGAAAGAAGCTTAAGATTTATCCATACCACCATAGCAGATAAAGTACATTTGGAAACCTCTAACATTTTAAATTTAAATTATACTAAAACAATAACCAGCAACCTAAAAAAATCGGAATTGACAGTGGTAAAATCTAAAACTAAAACTAAAATTAAATCCAGACATCATAATTACCAGAGCTGATATAGGCAGTGCCACAGATTCTAAATTGAACTACTTATTTGGAAAAAATTAATCTAATAGTCTCAGACAACAGCACATATCAAGTAGTTAACTATGACCCTACCAATTGAATAAAAAAGAAAATGAAGAAGCTACTTAAATCCATCACTGCATGGCCCGAAGATACCATTAAAAAATTAATTCCCCAAGAATTTATGGTCTACCAAAAAAAATCACAATACTCCAGCTTAGTCGAAGGTATAGACAGCTCCAGTTATCATCTAGCAAAGAAACTAGTGTCAACACTCAAGGAGTTGGTAGGTCATTCCCCTCTTACATTAAAAACACACAACACTTTGTAAACAAAATAAAAGACATCACACTGTTAAAAAAAAAGATGATTTATTAGTCCATTTTGAGGTCTCTTCCTCCTTCAGAAATGTCCCAATCAGTGACACAATCCTTCTATTACAGGACATATTCTCTCCTGATATTACAGTGCTCTTTGAGCATGTGCTACTTTTTTGTGTGGCAAAACACTTTCTATTTAGAAAAAAAAAAGGGACAGAATCATTGTTCTCAGTGATGAACTTTGTTAATTCTTGTAATAGAGTAGCCTTACAGATGAAACTAGTAGTGCATGCATATCTCTACAGTTTACAAAATATTATTATTATTATTCAAGACCCCATGGAGTCAAAGACTCATCTGGGAGGTCCTTTTATCATACACACATAGCTCATCATACCTTGCTTTAAACACACTTAAATTCTCTGTAGACACCACACCCTCAGGCAAGGCATTCCAATCATTCACAACTTTGCATGAAAAAAACCTGCTTCTCAATCCCCTACTCACATCCTCTTTATACAGTTTCCAGAGATGACCTCTGATTCTCCTGTGATCTCCCTCTTTTTTCTGAAGAATCTTTCCAGCATTGATTCTATAACAACCACTTACCAACTTGTAGGTCTCTATCATATCTCCCCTCTTCCTCCTGTCCACCAGACTCTGTAAGTTGCATCTTCTCAATCTTTTCTCATACTACACATTCCAGAGGTTAGTAACTATCTTATCAGTCGCCTCTGGAACCTTTCTAACATCTCTTCGTCCTTCTGAAAACCAGGTGACCAAATCTGGGCACAATAGTCCATGTGTGGCCTAATCAAAGCCTTATACAATAGAACAAGAATCTCCTTACTTCTACAAGTCAGTGTCCTCCTCATCATTCCCAGGAGCCTTTGTGTTGTCTTCACAATTTTGGCAATGTGTCCCCTGAATTTCAGATCCTTATCCACTATCACCCCCAGATCCTTATTTCCTCCACCTTCGACAATATATCCTCACCAATCATAAATTTTGCATCTCATCTTTGTTTTCCAAATTTCAGAAAATTACATTTTGTGACATTGAACTCGCATCCCAATTAACGTGCTGAATTGCTCAATTTATTCAAGTCTTCTTGTAAGGCCATAACATCTTTACTCTTCATGGTCCATCCCAACTTTGCATCATCTGCAAACAACTGAATATCTCATCCAAATCTTCACCAATAGCATTAATATACTAGTTAAACAGCAGTAGCCCTAAAACAGATCCCTGAGCCATAGCACTAATAACTTTCCTTTTCCTGGATATTGCTCTCCCCCCCCCCCACACACACACACAACTTGTTGATACTTATCAGATGGCCAGTCTCCAATCCAATGCACCAATCTAATATCCTGCCACATCCACTCTAGTTTGACTATTAACTTATCATACGGTAATCTTTCAAAAGCCTTTGTGAAATCTAAGTATATTACTGTGTATCCTTCTCCTCTATCCAAGGAAGCAGTCACATTATTATAATAAGTAAGTAGATTACTAAAACATTAACTCCCTTTAGCAAATCCATGCCGTCCATCAAAGATAATATCATTGTTGTCAAATCAATTCTCGATCCTTGTTCTCACAAGCTTCTCCAACAAACCTACAACACCCAACACACAGATGGGCCTATAGATTGATGCTTGAGTTCTATCACCTCCTTTATGAAGTGACACAATCTTGTCCTCCTTCCACTCCTTGCAACTTGACTCAGTGCAAGACTCATATTAAAAAAATATGTCAAGGCCAGCGTCAACTCCCTGGCACATTCCTTCAGAATATGTGGTGATATATTATGAAGTCCCACAGGCTTAGTAACATCTAGTTTGCTCAACTTCCCATACACCATCTTGCTCACTTACAGTCAGTCTCCCTTCCACACCATCAACTGCTCTCAATCTCTCCATGAAGTAACATTCTCAAGATTGAAATACCTTTATGAACTGCTCATTAAGTATCTCCACCACACCTTCTGAAAAGCTGTCTTTCTACAATTTTCTCCAGTCAATGTCATCCTTACATAATCAATGTTTATTTTGCTGGCTACACATCGAAAGAACTCCTTTGGATTCTTTTTGGCTTCATTAGCTAACTGCTGTTCATACCTCTCTTTAGTTACCCTCAACCAACCAAGTCACCCGACCAAGGCCACACCCATCTGGTCTTTGTAGTCCTTGTGGAATTGGTTATTTCCACTTCTCTTATGCTGCCTCCATAATGCCCTTTTTCTCTGCATCGCATTCTTAATCTCTTTATTCATCCATTTCACACCTACCTTATTTAACCTTCTCATCCTTGGAATACATTTAGACATTGCATCTACTAGATAGTTTTTGAAAATCCTCTAAGCTGCATTGATCTGTTTTCCAACTAACTCCTCATTCCATACCTGTAAGCTGTCTCCTGAGCTCTTCATAATCAACCCCCCCCCCCCTTGTAGTTCCACATATACTTATTTCTTACAGAGGTCCTCACACTGCTAGCAACCACCCAGGTAATCACCTTGTGGTCACTCTCACCAGTTGGTGGGTGATTTGACACCTCATTTATAATTCTATCCTGTGATGAGATGACCAAATCCAAAACCCTTAATCGTTGTGTGCCCTCTGTTACATACTGTCTAAGGTAGATATCCCTCAAAAACTCAAGAAACTAATTTTCTTTACTTCCACTTGCTATCTCATCATTCCAGTCTATATTGCCCTAATTGAAATAGCCCATAATGATCACTCTTTTCTTATTTGCTTGGCTAATTTGATTATACATTTCATAGTCATTACCATCCACATTACCTGGTCTATAACGACATCCAACCAAGTATTTCATTCCATTCACCTCTATCTCACACCATACTGCCTCCAAACCACTGGCACTATTTCCCTCTTGCATCTCTACTTTGTATGGACATAACTCTTTCTCTATCATCAATAGCACTCCCTCTCCCTTTTTTCCAGTTCTGTCCTCACGAAACACATCGTACCCTTCCATCTCTATTCTTGTCAGGATGTTGTCCTCATCTAACCATGTCTCACTTATTCCAACAATTTTTGGGTGAATAGACTCAATTAGTGCAACCAATTCATCTGCCTTGTTTCATACACTTCTAGCATTAGTATACAAACACAACAGCTCATTCCTCTTTAATTCCAACTGTTTTCTCTTGATTCCAGGTCTTCCCATTCCTTTCCTGTCTGCACATACTCTCACATCCTCTTGGATCATCCACCTTTCTCACTTTGTGTACCCCTGCCCACCCTGAGCCTCCCCTTTTCCCTGTTCTTCCTGCACACCCATTCTCTCATTTTCTATACTCATGCCACTCACTTCCTCATTCATAACCACCTCTTCAATGTCTCCTATCTTACTCTGCTGCTCTTCCACATCACTTCCCACTTGATCTGATTCATTCTCTGTACTCGTTATTACTTCTCTACCTTCCAGCAGCAGTCTCTCCGAGCAACTCACACTATAACCACTCAAATGCAGTCCATCACTCCCATACAGTTTGTCCTTCAAACTGATTCCCCACATTAGTACTCTGTACGCCCCTCTCCTCACACATTTCAGCCAACATATCATTCATAATCCTTGCTCTCCTTGTCGTCTCACCACAGTCATATCTAGGCAGCACGCTTACTACCCTTCCTGTCACACTATTCTCTTTTATCCATCTAAGCAGCCTCATATCAGATATAAAATCCTCATATTAGATATAAAAGCAGACTTTTATCAGATATAAATGATCTCTCATCAGTAATGCAGCAGCAGAAGTCACATTGGTGCTAAATAAATAAAACATCCATTGTTTTTCTTTCTCTAGTTTTGATTTGATGTTTTCTGCTAAAGAAAAAATGCTAGATTAACTTCTGTTTGTTATGCATTACTTGCAAGAGATTCAGAATGAATAAAAGAATATCTTTAATTTTCTTTTCTTTTATTGTGCTTTAGTGAAGTAAAACAATTATGAGATTGTGTACTGTAATATATTGGAAAAACTTGAAAAAACTTATGTCTGATAAAAAAATCAAAAGCAAAAAAATTCAGAATTATTGTTTACTCTTTTGCTGATCTTACAAATTGTGTCTTTGTGTGGCTGTATATGGCAGCTAGAATCACGCTTAACAGAATATAAAAATTATCCACACTGTCAACAGGGTAGAAGGACTTTTAAGTAAAAACTCTGTCACTAAGTTTTACATTCATTCAATTTTGCATGACTTACAATAATCATTCTTACAATATTCTTTGGGTTTACCACTGTAGTGTGATTTCTGATTATTTGAAAAAGTTCTCCCGATACTGAAAAGACATCAAATAATATGTTCTGCAAAATTTCGGTCTGAACGTGAGAAAATGCATCAAAGATTTGGCGATTTTGGCATACACATTTAAAAAGGTTGCCCACCCCTGATCTAGGAGATCTCTTTGTCATACACATAGTTTATCATACATTGCCTTGAAAGCATTCAAATTCTCTGCAGACACCACACTTTCGAATAAAGCATTCAAATTCTCTGCAGACACCACACTTTCGAATAAAGCATTCCAATTCACAAATCTGCATGCAAATATCTGTCCCTTGTTCCCCCTGTTCATTCACACCCTTTTTATACAGCTTCCAGGGATGACCTCTTGTTCTCCCCCACTCCCACCATTTTATGAATAACCTCTTCAACATTGATGCTATAAAAACCATTTACCAACTTTCTGTTTGTATCATATTACCCTTCTTACTCCTCTCCACTTGACTGTGTAAATTGCATTTTCTCAACTTTTCCTCATAATCAGCATTCTAGAGATTAGAAACTAATTTGGTCAATTGTCTCTAGACCGCTTGCAACATTTCTTCATCTTTTGAAAACCAGGTGACTGCATCTGTGCACAATAGTCCATATGTGGCCAAATCAAGGCCTTATGCAATGGAACAAGAATCTCCTTACTTCTACAAGTCGGTGTCCTCTGCATCATTCCCAGAATTTGTTGTGTTGTCCTCACAATTTTCACCATGTGTTATCTGAATTTTAGATCCTTATCCACCATCATCCCAAGATTCCCATGTCCTTTATCTCCAACACTATATCTGCACTAAGCGTAAATACTACATCTCATCTTTGTTTTCCAAATTTTAGAACCTTACATTTTGTCACATTAAACTGTTATCCCCATTCTCATGCCCATTCACTCAATGTATTCAAGTCTGCTTGTTAGGCCAGAATATCTGCTCTACTCCTCATAGTTTGTCCCAACTTTTCATCATCTGCAAACAACTGAATATCACCATCCAAATCTTGCCCAATATCATTAACATGGGTTAAAAAGCAATGGTCCTAAAACAGATGCATGAGTCACACCACTAGTGACTTTTCTCTTCCAGGATATTGCTGCCCCATATCCAACTTGTTGATACCTATCAGATAGCCATTCTCTGATCCAGTGCAGTATTCTCATATCCAACTTCATTCACTCTCATTTGACTATCAATTTATCATTCAGTAATCTATCAAAAGCCTTTGCAAAATTAAAGTATACTACTGTGTATTCATTTCCTTTGTCCAATGAAGCCATCACCTTATTGTAATAAATAAGCAGACTACTAAAACATGACTTCCCTTTAGCAAATCCATGCTGTCCAGCAAAGATAATATCACTGTTGTCAACCCAGTTCAGGAGCCTGGTTCTCACCAGCCATTCTAACACTTTAACCACAATAAGTGTCTACACAACCTGGCCTAATTATTAATAAGGCCAGTTTGTGTGTGAGGGACCATATACAGCATTGGGCAGATGAGAGTAATGCTATCTGTGAGAGTCAACATGGATTTGTGAAGGGGCGCTTTTGTTTTAGCAATATGCTAGCCTTTTATAATAAAGTTACAAGAACATTAGATGAGGGAAAGGCATATATACTACCATTTTCCTAGACTTAGCAAAGGCATTTGACAGGGTGCCACGTGATAAGCTGATATTCAAGTTGCAGCACATGGGTCTGGATGTCAGATTGGTCAACTGGATTCAGGATTGGCTGTCTGATAGGCATCAGAGAGTTGTGTATGGTGGAGCAATATCAAGAATGCAGAAGGTTACAAGTGGGGTTCCACAGGGCTCAGTACTGGGACCTATATTGTTTAACCTTTATATCAATGACACTGTCCATGGATTGCAAGGGGATATTCAGTTGTTTGCAGATGATGTGAAGCTGGGAAGGGTTATTAGTAATATTGCAGATGTGGTAGCCCTGCAAGACGATTTGAATACGCTAGATAGATGGGCAAATGAATGGGGGTGTGTCAGTTTAATGCAGAAAAATGTAAGGTCTTGAGGTTTGGGACACATCGATGAGACACTGCATACTCTATGGGAGGAGTTATACTGGAGGAAGTAGGTGAGACGAGATCTGGGGTTGATGATTGATAGAAACCTGAAATTTAAGGGGGACATATTGCAAATGTAGTGAAGGTAACACATAGGATTGCTGCAATGATGATGAACCCTTTCATCTCTGCAGGTCAGGACACTGACCTGCAGAGATGAAAGGGTTCATCATCCTTTGTACAAGACTCTGATCAGACCACACTTATTGTTCTCAGATCTGGTCCCCAGGATTTGAAGAGGATAAATTAACTGTGGAAAGGGCACAAAGGCAGATAACAAAGATGATGTGAGGACTGTACAATGTTAGTTATGAGGATCGGCTGAGGGAGTGTGGACTGTAGAGTTTGGTGGATACAAGAAGGAGAGGTGATATGATTGAGACTTTTAAACTGTTGAGAGGTGGTTACAGGGTTGACACTGGGGAGTTCTTTCGTTTGGTTGAACAGTGAGAAGGAGTCATGACAAGGGACCATCCATGGAAGTTATGAAAGGAAACTGTGAGAAAGAGGGTGAGGAGTGGTTTCTTTGCATGGAGGGTGGTTGAACCATGGAATGCATTGTCTGATAGAGTGGTGAGAGCAAGAACGGTCAATGCATTTAAGGCATGGTATGATAGACTGTGTGTTTCTTAGAAAGGATCTCCCACGATGAATCTTTTGACTCCATGGAGGCCTGAATAATAAAAATAATAATAACTGACACACAGTTAGGCCTATAATTTGATGCTTGAGTTCTGCAACCTCCTTATGAAGCAGTATATTCTTGCCTTTCTTTCATTCCTTTGGAACTTGATCCAATGTAAGACTCATAGTTAGCAAATATGTGAATGCATATGTCAACTCTATGGCACATTCCTTCAAAATATGTGGTGATATATCACTAAGTCCCACAGATTTATTAATATCAAATTTGCTTAATTTGCTAGGTACCTCTTCCTCATGCACAGTTAGTCTCTCCTCTGCCTCATCTGCACTGGTCTCAAACATTTCATGATATCACATTCACAAGGATGAAGCACCTTTATGAAATGCTCATTAAATATCTCAGCCATATCCTATGCAGGAGTTGTTGTTCTTATACCATTTTCTCCAAACAATGTCATTCTTCGATAATCATTCTTTTTTTTTTTTTGCTGGCTGCATATCGAAAGTACTTCCTAGGATTTTTATTAGCTTCATTAGCTAACTGCTGCTCCTACTTCACTTTTGCTGTTCTTCCTAACCAAGTCACCCCTCCTTGTCTATTCTTTTTATCCTCATTGAATTGATTATTACCACTATTCTTATGTTGCCTCCAAAATGATTTTTACACAGTATTGATGTTTAATCTCTTCATTTATCCATTTCACACCTAACTTATTTAACCTTCTGACCCTCAGAATACGTTTAGACATTGTTTCTACTAAATAGTTCTTAAATATCATCCAAGCACCATTAATCTCATTTCTAGCAAACTCATCATTCCATGTTGCACCTGCAATCTGCCTCTTGAGCTTCTCATAATCACCAACCTTGTACTTTCACATATACCCTTTCCTCAGAGAGATCCTCACACTGCTGTCATCCACCTAGGTAATCACTTCATATTCCTTTTCACCAAATGGATGGTGATGACACTTCATTCATAATAACATCCTCTGATGAGATGATCAAATCTAAGACCCTCAGTCCTTGTGTGCCTTCTGTTACATACTGCCTGAAGTATTTGTCTTTCAAAAACTCAAGAAACTAATTTTCTTTACTTCAAGTTGCTATCTCATCATCTCAGTCTATATTGCTATAATTTAAAATCACCCATAATCATCATCCTTTTTTTATTAGCTTGGTTAATTTGATTATATATTTCATTGACACTACCATTCACATTACCAGGTCTATAACATCCAACTAAGTTGGATGTTATAGACCTTCACCTCTATCTCACAACATACTGCCTCAAAACCACTGCCACTATTTCCTCTCTTGCATATTTATCTTTCATGGACATAACTCTTTCTCTATCATCAATAGCACTCTCCCTCCCTTTCTTAGGCTTTCTTTCTTCGATAAACTGAGTTGAGTAAAGCGTGGCAAACGTGTGTAAGCAGAGCTCCACATTGAGATAAGTATATATGAGTATTTGTTTGAGTAACAGCTGCTGCAAAAGTTGTGCTGTAGCAGTATTATTAGTGTGGGGGATTTTCATTTGCCTAAACTTATATACAAATTTGTTATTATTAGACCTTAGAATAGTAACCGGCAGAGGAAATAACATGGTGGCGGCTTTGTCATTCCATGAATTTAATTTATTATTCAGTCGTTTCGTTCAGAAGTATGACAGAGTATATGTGTTGCACAGTGGGTGGTGGCCAGAAGACAGATCTGGAGCTGGAAGGAAATCTCATCAGGAAGGTGAGGGACTTTAGACACTTAGGTTCAACAGTGGAAGAAGATGGAGGAGCTGAGAAGGAAGTGGGATGCAGGATGCAAGTGAGTTGGAGGAGCTGGAGGGAGATGGCTGGAGTGTTATGCGATAAGAGGGTGCCGATCAATCTGAAAGGCAAAATCTATAGGACAGTAGTGAGGCCAGCTATGACCTATGCTATAGAAACTGTAGCCCTGAGGAAAAATAACATCAGCAGGATGGAAGTAGCAGAAATGAGAATGCTTAGGTGGATGTGCAATGTGACCAGAAAGGATCGTCTGAGAAATGACTATGTGAGGGGAACAGTGAAAGTTACGAACTTAGGAGCGAAGATACAGGAGGCAAGGTTGAGATGGTTTGGTGATGTGATGAGGAGGGAGGACGAATATGTGGGAAGAAGGGTCATGCAGATGGATGTGCAAGGAAGGAGGAAGCGTGGGCAGCCAAAGAAGAGATGGAGAGAGCTGGTAGAAGAGGACTCGAGGGTGAAGAACTTGGATGTAGTGACAGATCAAGACAGGAGAATGTGGAGAAGACTCATCATCAACAGTGACCCCACTTAAGTGAGAGAAGCTGCAGAAGAAGAAGAAGATTCAGACGTTTCGTTAAGTGTGAGGTGTGTTATATGTATTATTTCGATTACATAAATGATTTGTGGATGTTTAGGGTGGATGGAAGGGGAGGGTGTGTTCGAAGTGCGACCTGAACGAGAAATTGCTGAATGCAAATGTGTTAGTAGCAAGAATGTTGCAGGGAAAATGAGTGCACGTTCAAAAGAGAGGGATGGTGTGAAAGAGAGTTGAAAGAATGTTAAACAATCAGTAAAAAAGAAAATGAGTGATTTAAAAACTGTAACAGATGTTAAAAAGGACAAAAGTGAGGCTAGAGTGGTGAAAGGAAATGAAATTGAGAGAACGAATGAAACTGGAAATGGCATGATGCAGGAATCAAAAGTGGAAAAAATTGAAAGAATGAATAATAGGGAAAGTTGGATGCGTGTTGGACTGAAAGTACGGAAGCACAGAAGGATGAATGAGAGGGAAAGTGAGAAGAGGGCGTCGAGAGTTAGAAAATTAAAAAGAATGAATTATAGAGAAAATGTGACGTGAGATTCGGAAGTTGAAATACATTGGATGAGGAAAGAGATGAAATGGATGCGGAATGAAATTAAGAAAAATTTGGATAAAAACTATTAAAAGTAATCATGATGGCACGAAAAATGAGTGCGTGGGGTTATATGGCAAATCCATTATTAAAGGTGTGCTGGATGATAGGATGCACAAGGTATGTTTTCCAGCTGGTAAAATGAGTAGAGTGATTGAGGCATTTAGATATGAGGAGGGAGCAAGCAAAGGAGTTGATAGTTTTAATTGGCACAATGATTTGACAGAGGACAAAGAGAGCATCAGAATGGATATCAGGAGGCTGCTTGGAAGGATAAAAGAAAATAGTGTGACAGGAAGGGTGGCAAGCATGTTGTCTAGGTATGACTGTGGTGAGATGAGGCAGGAGCAAGGATTATGAATGATATGCTGGCTGAAATGTATGAGGAGACGGGAGTACATTTTGTTAATGTGTGGAATGAATTTGAAGGAAGAAGTGAACTGTATGGGAGCAATGGACTGCATTTGAGTGGTTATGGTGTGAGTTGCTTGGAGAGACTGCTGCTGGAAGGTAGAGAAGTGAGAGAGAATGAATCAGATCAAGTGGGAAGTGATGTGGAAGAGCAGGAGAGTAAGATAGGAGAGATTGAGGAGGTGGTTATGAATGAGGAAGTGAGTGGTATGAGTATAGAAAATGGGAAAATAGGTGTGCAAGAGAAGCAGGGAAATGGAGAGGCTCGTGGTGGACAGGGGTACTTATCGTGAGAAAGGTGGATGCTCTGAGAGGAGGTGAGAGCATGTGTAGACATGAAAGAAATGGGATGACCTGGGATCAAGAGAAAATAGTTGGAATTGAAAAGGGTTTTAAAATAAATAAGCAGAAATGGAAATGGCCCCAGTTGAGCACGGAGAGATCACATTGAGTGAGTGGTATCAGTGGAACTAGCTGTAGATCCAGAAATGAGCTGTTTTGTTTGTATACAAATGCTAGAGGTATGAGAAACAAGGCAGATGAAATGGTTGCATTAATTGCGTCTGTTCACCCAAAGATTGTAGGAATAGGTTGGAAGTGAGACATGGTTGGAAGAGGATGATATCCTGGCAGGAATAGAGATGGAAGGGTATGATGTGTTTCGTGTGGATAGAAGGAGCAAAAAGAAAGGGGGGGGAGTGCTATTGATGATAAAGAAAGAGTTATGTCCATACAAAGTAGAGATGCAAGAGAGAAATAATGCCAGTAGTTTTGAGGTAGTGTGGTGTGAGATAGCGGTCAATGGAATCAAATACTTGGTTGGATGTTGTTATAGACCAGGTAATGTGGATGGTGGTGATAATGAAATGTATAATCAAATTAGTCAATTTGATTAATAAATGAACAAGTGGAAGTAAAGAAAATGAGTTTCTTGAGTTTTTGAGGGATAACTACCTCAGACAGTATGTAACAGAGGGCACTCGAGGATTGAGGGTCTTGGATTTGGTCATCTCATCAAAGGATGTAATTATAAATGAGGTGTCAAATCATCCACCAAGTGGTGATTACCTGAGTGGTTGTCAGCAGTATGAGGACCTCTATGAGAAAAGGGTATATGTGGAACTACAAGGGGTGATTATGAAAGCTGAGGAGACAGCTTGTGGGTATCGCATGGAATGAGGCGTTAGCTGGAAAAGATATCAATGCAGCTTGGGGAATTTTCAAAAAATATCTAGTAGATGTGATGACTAAGTATATTCCAAGGGTGAGAAGGTTAAATAAGGTAGGTGTGAGATGGATGAATAAAGAGATTAAGCATGTGATACAGAGAAAGAGGGCATTGTGGAGGCAGCATAAGAGAAGTGGAAATAACCAATTTCATGAGGTCTATAGAGACCAGGCAAGGAGGATGACTTGGTTGGTGAGAGTAGATAAAGAGATTATGAACAGCAGTTAGCTAATGAAGCCAAAAAGAATGCTAAGGAGTTCTTTCGATATGTAGCAAGGAAAAACGATTATAGAAGAATGACATTAATAGGAGAAAATGGTATAAAGACAGCTGTTGCAGAATGTGTGGTGGAGGTAGTTAATGGGCAATTCATAAAGGTCTTTCAATCTTGTGAATGTGACTTCATGGAGAGATTGAGAGCAGCAGATGATGGGGAGGAGAGACTGACTGTAAGTGAGCAAGAGGTGTACGGGGAATTGAGTAAACTAGATGAAAATAAGGCTGTGTGACTTGATAATATATCACCACATATTCTGAAGGAATGTGCCAGGGAGTTGACACCTGTCTTGACATATTTTTTTAATACGAGTCTTGCACTCGGTCAAGTCCCTAAGGAGTGGAAGGAGAAAAACATTGTGGCACTTCATAAAGGAGATGATCGAACTCATGCATTAAGTTATAGGCCTATCTGTGTGTCAGGTGTTGTGGTTAAGTTGTTGGAGAAGCTTGTGAGAACTAGGATCCAGAGTTGGGTTGACAACAATGGTATTATCTTTGATGGACTGCATGAATTTGCTGAAGGGAGGTCGTGTTTTAGTAATCTACTTACTTATTACAATAAAGTGACTGCTTCCTTGGACAGAGGAGAAGGATACACAGTAATATACTTAGATTTTGCAAAGGCTTTTGATAGAGTACCTCATGATAAATTGATAGTCAAACTAGAGAGCAGATGGGGTTGGATATTAGTGCATTGGGTTGAAGAATGGCTATCTGATAGGTATCAACAAGTTGTGTATGGGGGAGCGATATCCAGGAAAAGGAAAGTCACTAGTGTAGTGCCTGAGGGGTTTGTTTTGTGACCATTACTGTTTAACTTGTATATTAACGATATAGGTGAAGATTTGGATGGAGATATTCAGTTGTTTGCAGATGATGCAAATTTGGGATGAACCGTGAAGAGTAGTGAAGATGTTGTAGCCTTACAAGAAGACTTGAATAAATTGAGTGATTGGGCATGGAAATAGGGATTTAAGTTCAATGTTGCAAAATGTAAGGTTTTAAAATTTGGAAAACAAACATGGGATGTAGAATTTATGCTTGGTGTGGATATTCTGTTGGAGGTGGAAGAAATAGGAGATTTGGGGGTGATAGTGGATAAGGATCTGAAATTTAGGTAGCCAAAATTGTGAAGACAACACAAAGGCTTCTGGGAGTGATGCAGAGGACACTGATGTGTAGAAGTAGGGAGTTTCTTGTTCCGTTGTATATGGCTTTGATTAGGCCACACATGGACTGTTGTGACCAGATTTGGTCACCTGGTTTTCAGAAGGATGAAGAGATGTTGGAGAAGGTCCAAAGGTGATTGACTAAGGTAGTTTCTGACCTCTGGAATGTCAAGTATGAAGAAAGATTGAGAAGATGTAATTTGCAGAGTCTGGTGGATAGGAGGAAAGGATCAATGCTGGAGAAGTTCTACAGAAAATAGTGGGAGATCAGGGGAGAACCAGAGATCATCCATGGAAGCTGTATAAGGAGGGTGTGAGTAGGGGAGTGAGAAGCAGGTTTTTTTCATGCAGAGTTGTGAATGATTGGAATGCCTTGCCTGAGAGTGTGGTGTCTTCAAGGAGTTTGAATGCGTTGAAGGCATGGTATGATGAGCTGTGTGTGTGTGTGATAAAAGGATCTTCCAGATGAATCTTTGGCTCCATGAGGTCCTGGGATAATAACAATAAGAAGAAACACATCATATCTTTCTATTCCTGTCAGGATGTCATCCTCATCCAACTGTATTTCACTTATTCCAACAGTGTTTGGGTGAACAGACTTAATCAGCGCAGCCATTTCATTTGCCTTGTTTCTTATACTTCTAGCATTTGTATACAAATATTACATCTCATTACTGCATCTATAGTAAGTTTCACTGACACCACTTATTAGATGTCACTTGTCCATACTTAACTCGAGCCACTTTTATTTCTCCTTAATCTTCGAATCTTCTTCAGATCCAACTGTTTTTCCCTTGATCCCAGGTCATCTCCTTCCCTTTTTGTCTAGACATGCATTCTCATCCTCTTGGAGCATTTACTTTTCTCTCGTTGTGTTCCTCTGTCCACCCTGAGCCTCCTTGTTTCCCTGTTTGGCTTGCACACTTGTTCTCTCATTCTCTATACTCTACCCACTTCTTCATTCATTACCACCACTTTAGTCTCTCCTTCCTTACTCTCCTGCTCTTTCACATTGCTTCTTACTTCATCAAATCAGATTCATTCTCTGCATTCATTTCTCCACCTTCCAGCAGCAATTTTTCCAAATGTCTTCTCACACCAAAACCATTCATATATAGTCCATCAATCTTATACAGTTCAATTTGGCCTTCATATCATTCCACTCGTTAACAAACTGCACTCTTTTCTCTTCGCAATTTAAACTAACATATCATTTACAATCTTCAGTCTCCACCTCACTTCATCATTGTCACACTTGAGCCACACACTGACTATTTTTCCTTTCACGCTATTATCTTTTATCCTTCTCATTAACCTCCTGATATCCAATCTTATGTGTTCCTTGTTCCCAGTCAAGTTCCCACCAATATCATAGTTTTGTTGCTAGCTAAATAATACTGTACATCACATTAACTAATTAGTTATTAACTAATTTTTAATTGATTTATTATCATCGTTCATTATGAAAGTTATCTGAATTTGCAGAAATCCTGAAGGGAAAAGTTACAGAACTAAAAAAAAAATGATTAAAAATATTATTTTTATTCATTACTCTCAGAATACTGTCACTGTCATGTGTCCATTACTACACTGGTATTATTTTGTAGGTATGTGGTATATCGAATACAGATTGGAATTCCAATAAAAATGGAAGGGTTTCCTGTAAAGACTTCATTTCCAGTAGGTAGGTGCAAAAATAATTTTTTTATTATTATTATGTGATACTTCAAGGGTCCAAGGACTCATAATTATTATTATTATGATTATTATGTGACACCTCTGGAAGTCCAAAGACTCATTGAGGGAGACTATGCCAACAGCATCGAATAACTGAACCCCTTTCAACTACTAACCACACTTAAACTTGCTTATCTTTTGAGCCATTACGCAGAGGCTGTACCAATCGACCAACCTTTGCTAGCAATGGGAGGGCAATCTACATTATTATAATCCACATCCTTCCTACAGTATTTTAAGATGGATATTGCCAGCTAGTCAGTCTTATGAATATCTAGCCTATTCGATAACTGATCCATTTCATTTTTACTTACATCTATTCCTGTAACATCTGGCTCCCTTCTAAGTACTGTACACATCATTCCCACCTGTATGATATATATATTGACAAAATGCCATTACATAATTTTGCTGCTCTTCTCACATCTTGGTATTGTACAGCATCATTTATACCTGTATGATATGTATACTGAAAAACATTAAAAATGTACATTAAATAGTCCATTACCTTTCAGCACTGGCCATTTTGTTATCACTCTATAATTATTTTTTGTTTTGCTTGCCATGTAGCAGGAGATTCCATTAGTTCTTTTTTTTAGTCTGCCCCTGGCAATTGCCTCTCGTATTATGCTCTTCATTACTTAGTGTGCCCTTACTCTTCTATTCTTCAGTTTGTACCTTTAGTAGATGTCGTGACCTACTGTTTTATATTTCCTTCATAATAAAACTTATTTACTGGTTTTCATCCATTTATTTTCTACCTTATTTATTTTTAATGTAATTTCCACACAGAAGATCATGAACCTATAATACATTAGTACAAGAGGTTTGTAAAGGTTAGACAATCCTGCTCTAAACACCAAAGATGGACTTTTTCAAGCTACTTCAATCCTGTAGTAAAAGGATAGTCTCTTACTGGGTGAGACTTACTAGAGGACAAGTGGCTGAAAAAGATGTAGGTAGCAAATGAAATTCATCTATCACTTAAATCTTTTTACTTGACTGGCTCTTGGTAAACATTGGTGCATTGCCTATATTAGATGAATGATCAGTTCCCATTTGGTATTAAGGATTTGTGACCACAGTAATCATGAGTATTCAAAAATGTGATTGTAACAGACATGAGAAATAAGATGTGGGATAATACGATTCCTTCCCCAATTTTTAGGGTTAAATGAAAAGAGATGTTTTGTCACAGGTTTACTTGACTAGGGCATCAGGATTGTGTGCGCACTTAAAGAGTTGGGTACCTATTATGCCAGATTACTAGTGCTACAAGTATCTTAAATAAGAAATAGGAGTTAGTGGCATTGGTTTGTGTATATTAGTCAAACAAAAACGGAAAGGTGTACTTCCATAGGAATAGAATCTAATGGGATAGTTTATATTCAGAGTGAGGAGGCAGTTATTATTAATTACAGCAGAGCAATTAACTGCCAAAAGGTGTCATACCTTATTACTAAAATACTCTGGCTTAGAGATAAAAGTTGGAAGTTTTCCCATTTGGTTATACTATAAATTAAAGAAGCCAAGAAATTATATTCTTGGTTTAATCCTTTATCCAAGCATAAGCAAACAAAATTTGCACCTAAAGTAATTTCAGGACTGGGCAACTCGTATATAGAAGCAAATAACTTCACATCACTTACCTTAGCATCACTTGCCTTTGGCTACTCATATATGAAAATGTGACTTTTGTATTACTTCAATCGTGATATCACTTCTGGGTTTGGTTCCCACTGATGAGACCTCAATACAGGTGGAAACCGGTCTGGGTAGTGACCCTTCCCATAATGCATAGCATCATGCAACTCGTATAGAGAAGCTAATGACTTCACATCACTATATGAGTTTGCTCAATCTTGAAATTACTTCAGGTGCAAACTTTGCTTACAATTGGATAAAAGATTAAACCAAAAATATAATTTCTTGGCATAATAAGGGCAGCTTATGAAGGATGCTATTCAGTATCCAATATTCAGATCTTTCTATGGAGATGTTAGGTAGTGTGGGAGAAAAATGACTGCCCGTTGATGTATTTCAGTTTGTTGGTAAAGTTTGTTTTAGCATGTGAAGTATCCAGAATGAATGACAAATAGGATAACAATATCTGCCATAAAATCTTGCTGGAATAAGTTAATTGTTACATCTAAAGGAACATCTGTGAATAAGGACACTATTTAGGCTAAAAAAGGAGATTATCTGGGGAAACAGGAAGCCCTGGTATCGTTTTCTTTAAAATGAGAACTATTTTTGCTAAATAACAGCAACTTAGGGTGGATGGTAGCCTAGGTGGGCTCTTGTGGGAATGGGTGCTTTAGGGAAGGGGATGACATCAGGTAACACTGAGTCCAGTTGAATCTGGAGGGTGACATTCAACTAAGTCCAGTTGAATGTCACTGCTTCTATATCTAATGATAGATATAGAAGCAGTGACATTTTTATGCTTTATACTAATGCCAGGAGTATCCAGAAAAAAAGGAGATGAATTGATGGCACTGATAGCATCAGCCTGGCCGAAGATTATTGGGATCTCTGAGACCTGGTTGACAGAAGATGATATAATAACAGGAATAGAAGTAGCAGGGTACAGAATTTTTCGACAGGATAGGAAGGGAAAAATGCATTGGTGGAGTGCTGCTTATGATAAGTGATGACTTATGTCCTCCAAGAATAAAGGCTTTGGAAGGCAGTGACATTAATGGTTTTGAAAGCATATGGGGTAAGATAGAGGTGGGCAAAACAGGATATTTAGTGGGGTGTTGTTACAAGCCAAGGAGCACAGCAGGTAGGGAACAGGAGATGTTTAGGTGATTGAGCTTGGCAAGCGCAAGAAGAATAATTGTTATAGGAGATTTTAACTACAGCAGTATAAGTTGGGAAGAGGAAAATGCATGTAGTTATAAGGGAATGGAATTTCTAGAATTCTTGAGGGACAAATGCCTTAGGCAACGTGTAATAGAGGGAACAAGAGATTCAAGAGTTTTGGAACTTCCAGAATTGGAAGGCCAGGATATCATTAGTGCTTGGGAAATTGTGAAGGAATATTTGTTAACAGCAGTAGGAAGCTGTATTCCATGAAAGAAGAGGACACAATTTGGTGTAAAGTGGATGAAAAACAACAACAGGAACTGCAAGTGAAAAAGAGGCTATGGAAGAGATATAAGGAGTGGGGTGGAGAGCAGATGCATGAAGAATATAAGACTCAGGCCAAGAGAGTGACTAGTATAGTGAGGAAGGCAAAACCTTGAATACGAGAAGAGATTGGCACTAAGATCCAAAGAAAATCCTAGGGAATTTTTTAGCTGTGTGGCCATTAGGAGGAGGAGAAATGATTGTGGAAGAATGACATTGTGGAATAAAAATGGGAATAGAGAGACTGATGCAGAGAACAATGTGGTGTTGTTTAATGAACACTTTATTGGAGTATTTCATCCTGCAGAAGTAAGTTTAAATACTAGAGGAATAGGGCAGGTTTGAGATTTAGAGGTGCAAGAGGTGAGTGTGTTCCAAATACTGAGTATTCTGGATGTCAGTAAATCTGTGGGACTGGATGGCATTTTAATATGGGTTTTGAGAGAATGTGCTAAAGAACTGACAGCTCCGTTGACCTGGCTTTTCAATGAAAGTCTGGCTACTGGAAAGGTACTCAAGGAATGGAAGGAAGGTAAGATATTGCCATTGCATAAAGGTGGTAGCAGACTGGAAGTGTCTAATAATAGACCAGTTTGTGTTTCATCAGTAGTTGTTAAGATCTTGGAGAAATTAGTGGTTGACCATATACAGCATTGTGCAGATGAGGGTAATGTTATCTGTGAGAGTCAACATGGATTTGTTAAGGGATGCTGTTGCTTTAGTAATATGATTACCTTTTATAATAAAGTGACAAGAACAGTTGATGAGGGGGAAAGGCATATACTGCCAGTTTTTTGGATTTTGCAAAGGCATTTGATAGGGTGTTACACGATAAGCTGATATTTAAGTTGCAGCACATGAGTTTATATGTCAGGTTAGTCAACTGGATTCAGGATGGGCTGTCTGATAGGTAGCAGAGAGTTGTGTATGGCAGGGCAATATCAAGGAGGTGGAAGGTTACAAGTGGGATCCCACAGGGCTCATTACTGGACCTGTATTATTTAACCTTTATATCAATGACATTGTCAATGATTTGCAGGGGGGATATTCAGTTGTTTGCAGATGATGTGAAGCTGGGAAGGGATATTAGTAGTAGTGCAGATGTGGCAGCCCTGCAAGAGGATTTGGATAAAGTAAACATATGGGCAAATGAATGAGGGTTGGTTTAATGCAGCAAAATGTAGTCTTGTAGTTTGGGATACATTGGTGGGAGGCTGCTTACTCGATTGGAGAAGCTGTACTGGAGGAAGTAGGGGAGACAAGAGATCTGGGGGTGGTGGTGATTGATAGAAAAACTGAAGTTCAGGGAGCATATTGCAAAGATGGTGAAGATAACCCAGAGGATTTGCTTAATACTGAGAGGGATGCTGACCTGCAGAGATGAGTTTTTGTTCCATTGTATAAGACCCTAATCAGACCACACTTATACTATTGTTCTCAGATTTGGCCCCCAGGATTTGAAGGGAATAAATTAACTGTGGTAAGGTTACAGAGGCGGATAACAATGATAGTTTCAGGACTGTACAATGTTAGTTATGAGAACTGGTTGAAGGAATGTGGACTGCAGAGTTTGGTAGATACAAGAAGGAGAGGTGATATGATTGAGACTTTTAAACTGTTGAGAGGTAGTTACAGGGTTGACACTGGGGAGTTCTTTCTCTTGGTGGAACAGCAGGAAGAAGCAATAACAAGGGGGCCATCCCTGGAAGTTATGAAAGGAAGCTGTGAGCAAGAGGGTGAGGAGTGGTTTCTTTGCATGGACGATGGTTGAACCATGGAATGCGTTGCCTGGTAGTGATGAGAGCAAGTACTGTCAATGAGTGCAAGGAGTGGTATGATAGACTGTGTTTCCTAGGAAGGACCTCCCATGATGAGTCTCTTGACTCCATGGAGGCCTGAATAATAATAATAATAATAATAATATAAAGAGGACTTTCCTGTGGACACCGAATGAACAGGAATGGAGATGGAAGGGTATGGTGTTCCTCATGAAGGAAGAAAATATAAAAAGGGAGGTGAAGTGCTGTCGATGATAGAAAAAGTAGCTGTGCCCATGCAACATACTGATTCAAGTGAGAAAGCATTGATTTTGAGGCCGTGCAGTGTTTACGGTGGTGTAGCTAGAGCTTTTGCCACCCAGGGCGGTCCCTGAGTTTGCCACCCCTCTCAATACCAAAAATACTACAGAAAGTTTAAACAAAGTATAGGGAAATAAATTAAAACACTATGTTTATTTTTGAAGTAAAATTTTAATTTCAACATTCTAAAATGTTATTTTTGTTGCTTTTCTGTTAGCGAAATCGTCAATGACATTTGTGAAGTCTGTTTCATAATAATGTAGGTAATTCTTAATCTATTTTATTTAGAAAATCTCCTCTCACAACTAGCAACACTTCCAGCAATTGTGAGGAAAATTTGCAGTAGTATTACAATATTTGGAAATGAGTTCTCGAAACTGTATTTTAGAATTAACTGCGAAAGTTCAAAAAGGTTCAAAGTGCCAACCGTGGTAGACCGTTCCCTCTGCCCCACCCTAGCTATGCCTCAGGGTGTTTAGAATTATATATTTAATTGAATGTTGCTATAGACCTGGCTATATAGAGAGCAGTTATCAAAGTAAATAGGAAAAGGTTAATCATTATAGGTGATTTTAATTGGTAATACATGCTGAAGTGATGAGATAGCATCAAGAAGTAAAGAAAATGAATTTCTCAAGTTTTTGAGGGAAATTTCTTGAGTAGTTACCTTGGCGGTTGCCAGCTATATGAGACTGCTGTGAAGAAAGGACATATGTGAAATGTACAAGGCTAGTGATTAAGAAAAGCTCAGGACACAGTTTGCAGCTGTATCATAGAATGAGAAGTTGGATGGAAAGGAGATCAATGCTACTTGGATACTATTCGAGAATAATCTAGCAGAAGTCACTGTCAATATATATTATTAAGGTCAGAAGGTTAAATAAAGTAGGTATGAAATTGATGACATGATTAAGCAGGCATTCTGGAGGAAGAAGGTATTATGGAAGCACCATAATGAGTGGTAATAATCGGTTACATTGTGGTATGGTGAACAGGAAAGGAAGATGATTCAGTTGATAAGGGTAGCAAAAGTGCAGTATGAACAACAGTTAGCTAATGGAGCTAAACTAAAATTTTTTGGGGGGGGGGAATATTTTGATGTGTAGCCAGTAGAAGACAGAATGGTTCAAGCAAATGTTATTGGTTGGTGAAAATGGTAAGGGATTTAAAAAAAAAAATTACTCCCATACACAAGAGGCAGAGGGACTTTGGCA